>NC_090394.1:76797454-77403952 GCF_036365525.1 Heterodontus francisci | reverse complement strand
CCCTCCTCTCTGTCTCCTGCCACCCAGCCAATTTCCTAACCAAGTCAATAATTTGTTCCCAATTCTATGAGCTTCAATTTTAGCTAAAAGTCTCTTCTGAGGGACTTTATCAAATGCCTTCTGGAAGTCCATGTAAATAACATCCATAGACATTCCCCTGTCGACTAGTTTAGTCACCTCTTCAAAACTTTCAATCAGGTCCATCAGGCATGACTTACCCTTTACAAAACCATACTGGCTCTCTCTGATCAGCTGAAAATGTTCAAGGTGTGCAGTCACTCTATCTTTAATTACAGCCTCTTGTAATTTCCTGACAACAGATATTAGGCTAATTGGTCTATAATTGCCTGGTTTCCCTCGCTCACCTTTTCTTATAAAATGGAGCAGGATATCAAGGAATGTCTGTATTAAATAGAAATGGATATTTGGGGAATGTCTTCAAAAGAAATGGAGCACACATGAAAATGAGCCATTTTGCTTAACCAGTCCATGTCAGCATTTACCTTCCACATGAACAAACAGTCCTATCAAACCTGCTCACCACGTTCCAGTATCAATTTATCCACTTCTCCATTTAATCTTGAATGTTGACATAGTTTGTCCCTCAACTGCTAAGCTTGGAAGTGAATTCAACAGCCTCAGAACTTTCCATATAGGTTACTTCTTTCTTCATTCACAGGCTGTGGGCATCGCTGGCAAGGCCAGCATTTATTGCCCATTCCTAATTGCCTTTGAGAAGGTGGTGGTGATTCTTGAATTGCTGCAAGCATAGCTGTATGGTTATGACAATCTGGTAGTTTTATGATCACCATTACTGCTAGCTTTTCATTTCAGATTTGTTTAATTAACTGAATTCAAATTCTCCAGCAGCCATGATGGGATTTGAATTCATGTATTCAGAGCATTAGTCCAGATCTCTGGAATACTAGTTCAGCATCATAACCACTATGCTACCATACCCTCTGCCCTCTGTTCCAAATCTCTTCATCATGTATCTATGGTCCTTTGTTGAAACTCATCAATGACTGTAAACAGTCTGCTTCTATTTACTCCGTTCCATCCTTGCATAATGTTGAACAATTCTATCATGTTGCTCCATAACCTACATTGTTCTCATGAAAAAGGACCAATTTTTAAAAGTCTTTCTTCACATTTGTATTTCCATATACCAGGCAGCATTCCAGTGAATCTGTGCTGTATCCTTGTTCAAGTCTCAATATCCTTACAATTGTGGATCCTAATACTGCACACAGTTCTCTAAGGTCTTATTAAGGTTTTATATGAGCTCATCATTACCTCTTGGCTTCTATATTTTATACCTTTTGAGATAAAACCTAGAATTCTATTACCTTTTTTATGACCTTATCAACCTGAGGGGCTGCCTTCAGTGTCCTGTGAACCTGTCTGTATAAATCTGTCTGTTCTTCCACATTAGCAAGCCTACTTCCATTCCATTCAGAATTTAATTACTGCTACTTTGTTTTTATCAAATGTATCATTTCACACTTACTGAGAACGAATTCCATCTGACACTTTTTAGCCTATTCTCTCATCTTTTCAATATTCCTTTGCAGCTTCCTTTGGTATTCTGAAGAATTAACTACACTTCTTTTGGTATGATCTGCGAATTTCAACATCTTCTTTGGTCTCCTTGTCTTGAGAGACAATGGGTAAGCGCCTGGAGGTGGTCAGTGGTTTGTGAAGCAGCGCCTGGAGTGGCTATAAAGGCCAATTCTACAGTGACAGACTGTTCCACAGGTGCTGCAGATAAAATTGGTTGTCGGGGCTGTTACACAGTTGGTTCTCCCCTTGCACTTCTGTCTTTTTTCCTGCCAACTGCTAAGACTCTTCGACTCGCCACACTTTAGCCCCGCCTTTATGGCTGTCCGCCAGCTCCGACAATCACTGGCAACTGACTCCCACGACTTGTGATCAATGTCACAGGACTTCATGTCGCGTTTGCAGATGTCTTTAAAGCGGAGACATGGAAGGCCGGTGGGTCTGGTACCAGTGACGAGCTCGCTGTACAATGTGTCCTTGGGGATCCTGCCATCTTCCATGCGGCTCACACGGCCAAGCCATCTCAAGCGCCACTGACTCAGTAGTGTGTATAAGCTGGGGATGTTGGCCGCCTCGAGGACTTCTGTGTTGGAGATACGGTCCTGCCACCTGATGCCAAGGATTCTCCGGAGGCAGCGAAGATGGAATGAATTGAGACATCGCTCTTGGCTGACATACGTTGTCCAGGCCTCGCTGCCTTGGAGCAAGGTACTGAGGACACAGGCTTGATACACTTGGACTTTTGTGTTCCATGTCAGTGCGCCATTTTCTCACACTGTCTTGGCCAGTCTGGACATAGCAGCGGACGCCTTTCCCATGTGCTTGTTGATTTCTGCATTGAGAGACAGGTTACTGGTGATAGTTGAGCCTAAGTAGGTGAACTCTTGAACCACTTCCAGAGCGTGGTCACCGATATTGATGGATGGAGCATTTCTGACGTCCTGTCCCATGATGTTCGTTTTCTTGAGGCTGATGGTTAGGCCAAATTCGTTGCAGGCAGCCGCAATCCTGTCGATGAGTCTCTGCAGACACTCTTCAGTGTGGGATGTTAATGCAGCATCGTCAGCAAAGAGGAGTTCCCTGATGAGGACTTTCTGTACTTTGGTCTTCGCTCTAAGACGGGCAAGGTTGAACAACCTGCCACCTGATCTTGTGTGGAGGAAAATTCCTTCTTCTGAAGACTGTGTCCTAAATAGCAGGTTGCACCTGCTGACAGTGAAACTGCAGGGTTGAATGTCTTACGCATGTGCAGTTCCAGTTATTTTTCCTGTCACGTTATATTCAGTGAGTGCAGCCTCATTCGCGTGTTCCAAGCCTTGCTGGTGCCCTGCAATGTAAAGACCCAGAAAATGTAACCGTCAAGAGCTGATCCACCCTAACCCCGTCACCTCCAGCAACAGTCAGAGAGATGCAAGAGTGTGCTGCTGCATTGCTGGCTGACAGCTCAGCGTGGATGTGGGAAGGATGAGTCGAGAGGTGAAGTGGAAGGTGCCCTCCAGGAACAGGGGGCGATGTCTATGCAGGACTGCCTCCAAGAATGTAAGGGGTGGGAAACTGTGTCCCACCAACCCTGCCCCAACTTGTCTCTGGAGATTGGTATTGATGACTCGGACCCAGACTGACAAAGGGCGGTGGGGGAGCTTGTAGCTCGCACTTGGTGGATCACAACAATCACAATGGGTGTGCGCAAGTTGTCTTCCATTGTCTGCAACTGGGTGCTCTACCTGCACTGGGAGTGTTTAATGAGACAATTTAAAGGAAGCTTGACAGACACAGAGTAAAGCTTACACTTCACTGCTCCATCAAACACTCCTGGGGCAGGTACAGCACAGGTTAGATACAGTGAAAAGCTCCCTCTGCACTGTCCCATCAAACACTCCCAGGACAGGTACAGTACGGGATTGGCTGGGCAATTTGGAGCACTTCCTGCCTGCAATCAGGGGGAGCAGCTGTACCTGTACGGCTGCAACTGCAGAGTGGAGACTGGAGTAATTGGAGAAACTGGAGAGAGGAGACTGCAGAGTGGAGAGAAACCATCAAGAAAGGCTGCAATTGTTTTGGAGAGGTGGGTGGCAGAGCACCTGAAAGACTCTAAGTTTGAACTGTTTGCGGGAGGGAGAAGAGGCCGGAAGACTCAGGGGTGGGGCTGCCAAATTCGGTAGGGGGCCCCTGTATTTGTATTGGTGCTTGCACACAGGGAGCTCCCTCCCCACCCCAACTGCCTGCTCGGGACAGCTGGAGTTGCCCGGGTGAAGACTTTTTGTGAAAATCAGAAGAGGAGAGTACCGGGCGGCTCTAGCCATCCCGGGCGAAGAAGCCTCACCCAACTGGAAGACAACAAATAGTTTTGGACTAATTGTTATAAAGGTGCTCCAACTGGCAGTTGGAGCAAACATCCGTTTCAGCCTTTCCCTTCCTCCACTCAGTCACCTATCCTCCCCTTTTCCTTTACCTTCCTACCCCTAACCTCCTGTACTCCCAAACTACTTTGTTTAAAGTTTTTTTTTGTTTCAACTGTGTAAATTTGCTTTGTTTCTAGGGGGTGGACGTGGCTCTTAGACCCCACGGCAAGCCCTCTTTTGCCGGTGGCGGGGCCCTCCCATACATATGCTGCTGCGGCTGCTGCAGCTACACCTGTTGCCCCGTCACTGTTTGCACTAATAACATCTAAGCATGGGGTCAAGAGCTACATCCACCCGAACATTACGATAGAGGCCTGCGTGAAAGCAATGGCCGAGCTTGTCGGCCCTTCGGCCATTGTTGCTGTCTCTAAAATGTACGGGAAGGCAGTGTTATTCCTGAGGACCGAGCGGGCGGTGTCCCTGGCCCTGAACAAGGGGCTCACCGTGGGCAAGACCTTTCTGCCAGTGGACCCCCTGGAGGCCACTGAGCACCGGGTCATTTTATCTACTGTCCCGCCCTTCATTCCTGGTGAGCTCCTCCTTCCCCACCTGCACCATCTTGGGGAAGTAAAGACGGGGCTCAGCCCAGTCCCGCTTGGTCTTCGGGAGAACAGCCTCCGGCATGTGTACTCCTTCCGCCTCCAGCTATTCATGCAGCTGGCGCGGGAGGAGGTCACAGAGGGCCATTTCAATGTAGAGTTCCAGGGGACGGCCTACCGCGTCTTCTGGATCTTGGACGGGGCACAGTGCCATGTCTGCAAGGGGGTGGGGCATGTTCGTAAGAACTGCCCCAACCTCCCGGACGCCAACTCCACCTCGTCAGCCCAAGGTGGCGCCGCTGCACCTCCTCCCACCCCCCCCCCCCCCCACACCTCCACCAGACACCATTTTGTGGCCCGGGTCCAACTTTTATGCGCCGCCACAGAGTGTCTAGTCAAGGTTAACGGGTCCTTGACGGCGCCCCTTCACTTTGGGAGAGGAGTGCGTCAGGGATGCCCCATGTCCAGCCAATTGTACACCATTTGCATGGAGCCGTTTCTGTGCCTGCTTCACAGGAGGTTGACAGGATTGGCTCTGCGCGAGCCGGCCATGCGGGTCGTCCTCTTGGCTGACACCGATGACGTGTTCCTCGCGGTCACAGATCCCGTTGACTTGCGGAGGATGCACGACTGCCAGCAGACCTTTTCTGCCGCGACCTCTGCGAGGATCAATTGGGAGAAATGTTCCGGTCTCCTGGTGGGTCAGTGGCGGGTGGACTCCCTGCCGGAGGAGATGACACCTTTTGCGTGGAGCACCACGCACCTCCTCTACTGGGAGTCCACCTTAGCCCCGCTGAGGAAGCCTGGCCTGCAAACTGGCAGGAGTTGGAGGCGAAAGTCACCACTCGGCTGGGGCGCTGGACAGGACTGCTCCGACTGCTTTCCTAGAGGGGCCGAGTGCTGATCATAAACCAACTGGTGGCCTCGATGCTGTGGTACCGGTTGGTCACTTTGGCCCCGCCCCCTGCATTCGCCACCAAGATCCAGAAGAAACTCGTCGATTTCTTCTGGGGCAAGTGGAAACACTGGGTCTCTGCCGCGGTCCTGAGTCTCCCGATTGAGGAAGGCGGCCAGTCACTGGTGTGCGTCCGCACCCAGGCTGCGACTCTCCGCCTTCGGATCCTGCAGAGATACCTGTACGTCGAATGTCCTCCTAGATGGTGTGTGCTGGCGACGTATTTATTCCGCCAGTGTCACTGCCTTCAAGACGACACGCAGCTCCCGGCGGAGTCCGTTAGCCACGCCTCTCTGAGGGAGTTGCCTGTCTTTTACCGGGATCTATTCCGAGTCTGGAACATGGTCGCCTCCAGTCAGGGCGCTCCCCCGCCGGCGGAGGAGAGCGCCTCGACTGTCCGGGCGGCCAACTCCGGGGAAGGACCGGCGGGCGGAGGAGTAGCCGAAGCCCCCGGGACGCCCCTCACTGCTGGTGGCGAGGGGGCTCGGGAGAGCGGAGTGCTCCAGGCCGAGCTGACCCCCGCTCGGCCGGAACTGCTCATCGGACCCAGGCCCCGAAACCCTCCTTGGGAGCCGCCTCTCAGAAATGCCCTCTGTGCCATTCCAATCGGTGCGGAGGGGTTTCCTGTAAGGGCTGCTCCTGCACACTCTCCACTTCCTTGCCCTCGTCAGCAGGCCGGACACGCCCTGGTGGTCCGCGTTGCCATCTGGCAGCGAGGGGGAACCCCGATGGAGGTCTCTCTACGCAGGAGTCCTCCCCCTTTACACGGGGCCTGGGGTGGAGGGTGTTGCACGGGGCAGTCCCGTGCAATAGACTTAAGCAGGTTCACGGACTCGTAGGCCGCCTATACTTTCTGCGGCCTGGACAAGTCCATGTTTCACATATATATGGACTGTGCGAGGTTGCAGCCCCTCTTTGAGTATTTGAAGAGGCTACTCCTCAAGTTCTAGCTGCACTTCAATCCCACGCTCCTGATCTTTGGGCACCCGATGAGGAGGGGCGTGGGCCGGGAGGAGGATCTCCTCGTCGGTCTGCTCCTGGGCCTGGCCAAGGTGGCAATTCACAGGTCCAGGCTGCGGGCCGTCGGGGGGTCCGTCCTCCCCGATTGCCTGTCCCTCTTCCGCGGTTACTTTCGCACCCAGGTGTCCCTGGAGAAGGAGCATGCGGTGTCCGCCGGTACGCTTGAGGCCTTCCGCGACTGGTGGACACCGCAGGGACTGGAGTGCATCGTCGACGCCGAGAATGTCATTTTAATTTGAGTTTTTTTTTGTTGATTTATCTGTTTTTAATAAAGTTATTTTAAAATATGTATATAAAGGGGGCCTGAGGAATACAGGCCCCCTCGATATAAAATATATAAGAAAAAAAAGGGTTAGAAGAAAAATCGGGTTAGATACAGAGTAAAAAAAAACAGGTTGGGTACAGAGTAAAGCTCCCTCGACAATGTCCCCCATCCAACACTCTGGGGAAAAGTGCAACACAGGTTAGTTACAGAGTAAAGCTCCCTCTACACTGTCCCATCAAACACTCTGGGGTGAAGTGCAACACAGGCTAGATACAGAGTAAAGCTCCCGCTGCACTCTGCTATCAAACGCTCCACAAGCCGGTAAAGCACAGTTTCGACACTGAATAAAGCTCCGTCTACACTGTCCCATCAAACACTCACGGGCCAGGCACAGTATGGGTTAGATATAGGGTAAATCTCCACCTGCACATAGGAGCAGGAGTAGGCCATTCAGCCCATCGAGCCTGCTCCGCCATTCAGTACAATCATGGCTGATCATCCACTTCAATAAGTTTTTCCCACACTATGTCCATATCCCTTTATGTCACTGGTATTTAGAAATCTGTCAATCTCTGCTTTAAGCATACTCAATGACTGAGCTTCCACAGCCCTCAGGGGCAGAGAATTCCAAAGATTCACAACCCTCTGAGTAAAGAAATTTCTCCTCATCTCGGTCCTAAGTGGCTTCTCCCTTATATTGAAATCAGATCCCCTGGTTCTGGACTCCCCAACCAGGGGAAAATCTCAACTGCATCTACCCTGCCTATCACCTCTCATTCTTAGAAACTCTAAAGAATACAGGCCTAGTTTCCCCAGTCTCTCTTCATAGGACAGTCCCGCCATCCCCAGAACAAGTCTGGTAAACCTTCATAGCACTCCCTCTATGGCAATAATATCCTTCCTAAGGTAAGGGGACCAAAACTGCACACAGTACTCCAGGTGCGGTCTCACCAAGGTTCTATACAATTGAAGCAAGACGTCGCTGCTCCTGTACTCAAATCGTCTTGCGATAAAGGCTAACATACGATTAGCCTTCCTAATTGCTTGCTACACCTGCACGTTCGCTTTCAGTGACTTACTGACGAGGACACCCAGGTCCCTTTGTACATCTACACTTTCTATTCTCTTACCATTTGAGAACTACTATGCACATCTATTCCTCCTACTAAAGTGGATAACCTCACATTTTTCCACGTTATATTCCATCTGCCGTGTTCTTGCCCAGTCACTAAGTCTTTCCAAATCCCCTTGAAGATGTTCACAACGCACATTCCCACCTAGTTTGTGTCATCTGTGAGCTTGGAAATATTACATTTGGTCCCCACATCCAGATCTTTGATATATATTGTAAACAGCTGGGGCCCAAGCACTGATCCTTGCGGTACCCCACTAGTCACAGACTGCCAACCTGAGAATGACCCGTTTATTCCTACTGTCTGTTTTCTGCCTGTCACCCAATTCTTAATCCATGATAGTATATCACCTCCTATCCCATGTGCTTTAATTTTGCTAACCAGGCAAATTGGATCCAATTTGAGTTCAATAATTTCAGAGTATGACGGGGCCCCCATTTTACTTTTATCTTGAGTTATTTTTTTCTTTTATTTTTGTGTTTATTTTATTTTAGTTTGTTCAGTTTGTTTCTACTGTGCCTACCCACTGTTTTTTTCATGTTTGTGCTTGTGACTGTTCAGTTTTCAATCCATTAACACTCTGTCTGTACTAATACTTTGTCTTTGAGCACACCACGAACATATTGTTTGCCTTTGCTCCATGACCTTCTGGTCAGCTATTCTGTGACCTTCTCCTATCAACACCTTCTCTTTTGTTATCTCTTGCCCCACCCCCGCTTTACTTGCTTAAAATCTTTTACATTTCTTATATCTGCTAGTTCTGATGAAGGGTCACTGACCTGAAACGTTAACTCTGCTTCTCTCTCCACAGATGCTGCCAGACCTGCTGAGTTTTTCCAGCACTTCCTGTTTTTATTTCAGATTTCCAGCATCTGCAGTATTTTGCTTTTAAATTGGATCCAAAATTGGTTTAGTGGCAGGAGGCAGAGGGTAATGATCGAGGGTTGTTTTTGCGATTGGAAGCCTGTGACCAGTGGTGTACCTGGGACCCTTGCTGTTTGTAGTGTACATTAATGATTTAGACGTGAATATAGGAGGTATGATCTTGCAGATGACACGAAAATTGGTGGTGTCGTGGATAGTGAGGAGGAAAGCCTTCGATTACAGGACGATATAGATGGGCTGGTAAAATGGGCAGAGCAGTGGCAAATGGAATTTAATCCTGAGAAGTGTGAGGTGATGCATTTTGGGAGGACTAACAAGGCAAGCGAATATACAATGGGTGGTAGGACCCTAGGAAGTACAGAGGTTCAGAGGGACCTTGGTGTACTTGTCCATAGTCACTGAAGGCAACAGCACAGGTAGATAAGGTGGTTAGTAAGGCATATGGGATACTTGCCTTTATTAGTTGAGGCACAGAATATAAGAGCAGGGAGGTTATGATGGAGCTGTATAAAACGCTAGTTAGGCCACAGCTGGAGTACTGTGTACAGTTCTGGTCGCCACACTATAGGAAGGATGTGATTGCACTGGAGAGGGTGCAGAGGACATTCACCATGATGTTGCCTGGGCTGGAGCATTGCAGCTATGAAGAGACACTGAAAAGGCTAGGGTTGTTTTCTTTAGAGCAGAGAAGGCTGAGGGGGTCCTGATTGAAGGATACAAAATTATGAGGGGCATTGATAGGGTAGATAGGAAGAAACTTTTTCCCTTAGCGGAGGTGTCAGTCACCAGGGAGCATAGGTTTAAGGTAAGGGGCAGGAGGTTTAGAGGGGATTTGAGAAAAAGAATCTTCACCCAGAGACTGGTTGGAATCTGGAACACACTGCCTGAAGGGGTGGTAGAGGCAGGAACCCACACAACACTTAATAAGTATTTAGATGAGCACTTGAAATGCCATAGCATACAAGGCTGCAGGCCAAGTGCTGAGAAATGGGATTAGAATAGATAGGTGCTTGATGGCCTGCGCGGACACGATGGGATGAAGGGCCTGTATCTCTGCTGTATAACTCTATGACTCTATGACTGTAACCTCTATGAGGGACTTTATCAAAAACCTTCTGAAAATCCAAGTATACTACATCCACACCTCATTACCAATTCTGTTAGTAACATCCTCAAAAAACTGCAACAGGTTTGTCAAACATGATTTCCCATTCAGAAATCCATGTTGACTATGCCCAATCAGATCATTATGCTACAACACTGGCATCTACCCGGCAATGTGAAAAATTGCCCAGGTATGTCCTGTACACAAAAAACAGGACAAGTCAAACCCGGCCAATTACCGCACCATCAGTCTACTCTCAATCATCAGCAAAGTGATGGAAGGTGTCATCAACAGTGCCATCAAGCAGCACTTGCTTAGCAATAACCTGCTCAGTGATACCCAGTTTGGGTTCCGACAGGGCCACTCAGCTCCTGACCTCATTACAGCCTTGGTTCAAACGTGAACCAAAGAGCTGAACTCAAGAGATGAGGTGGGAGTGACTGCCCTTGACATCAAGGCAGCATTTGACCGAGTATGGCATCAAGGAGCCCTAGCAAAACTGAAGTCAATGGGAATCAGGGGGAAAACTCTCTGCTGGTTAGAGTCATACCTAGCACAAAGGAAGATGGCTGTGGTTGTTGGAGATCAATCATCTGAGCTCCAGAACATCACTGCAGGAGTTCCTCAGGGTAGTGTCCTAGGCCCAACCATCTTCAGCTGCTTCATCAATGACCTTCCTTCAATCATAAGGTCAGAAGTGGGGATGTTCGCTGATGATTGCACAATGTTTAGCACCATTCACGACTCCTCAGATACTGAAGCAGTCCATGTAGAAATGCAGCAAGACCTGGACAATATCCAGGCTTGGGTTGATAAGTGGCAAGTAACATTTGCGCCACACAAGTGCCAGGCAATGACCATCTCAACAAGAGAGAATCTAACAATCTCCCTTGACATTCAATGGCATTACCATTGCTGAATCCCCCACTATCAACATCCTGGGGGCTAACATTGACCAGAAACTGAACTGGAATAGCCATATAAATACCATGGCTACAAGAGCAGGTCAGAGACTAGGAATCCTGCGGCGAGTAACTCACCTCCTGACTCCCCAAAGCCTGTCCACCATCTACAAGGCACAAGTCAGGAGTGTGATGGAATACTCTTCACTTGCCTGGATGGGTGCAGCTCCAACAACACTCAAGAAGTTCAACACCATCCGGGACAAAGCAGCCCGCTTGATTGGCACACCATCCACAAACATTCACTCCCTCCACCACCGACACACAGTGGCAGCAGTGTGTACCAGCTACAAGATGCACTGCAACAACGGACTAAGGTTCCTTAGACAGCAGCTTCCGCGACCTCTACCACCTCGAAGGACAAGAGCAGCAGATGCGTGGGAACATCACCACCTCCATGTTCCCGTCCAAGTCACACACCATCCTGATTTGGAACTATCTCGCCGTTCCTTCACTGTCGCTGGGTCAAAATCCTAGAACTCCCTTCCTAACAGCACTATGGGTGTACCTACCTCACATGGACTGCAGCGGTTCAAGAAGGCAGCTCACCACCACCTTCTCAAGGGCAATTAGGGATGGGCAATAAATGCTGGCCTAGCCAGTGACACCCACATCCCATGAATGAATTTTAAAAAGGCCATTTGGCCCTTCGAGCCTGCTCCACCATTCATTACGATCATGGCTGATCATTCAACTCAGTAACCTGTTCCCGCTTTCGCCCCATACCCTTTGATCCCTTTAGACCCAAGAGCTATATCTAACTCCTTCTTGAAAACATACAATGTTTTGGCCTCAGCTGCTTTCTGTGGTAGCGAATTCCACAGGCTCATCACTCTCTGGGTGAAGAAATTTCTTCTCATCTCAGTCCTGAAAGTTTTACCCCATATCCTTAGACTATGACCCCTGGTTCTGGACTTCCCCACCATCGGGAACATCCTTCCTGCATCTACCCTGTCAAGTCCTGTTAGAATTTTATAGGTTTCTATGAGATCCCCCTAACTCTTCTGAACTTCAGCGAATATAATCCCAACCGACTCAATCTCTCCTCATACGTCAGACCAGCCATCCCAGGAATCAGTCTGGTAAACCTTCGCTGCAGTCCCTCTATAGCAAGAATACCCTTCCTCAGATAAGGAGACCAAAACTGCACACAATATTCCAGGTGTGGCCTCACCAAGGCCCTGTATAATTGCAGCAAGACATCCCTGCTCCTGTACTCGAATCCTCTCGCTATAAAGGCCAACATACCATTTGCCTTTTTTACCGCCTGTTGCACCTGCATGCTTACCTTCAGCAACTGGTGTATGAGGACACCCAGGTCTTGCTGCATATTCCCCTCTTTCAGATTCTTGCCGTTCAGATAATAACCTGCCTTCCTGTCTTTGCTACCAAAGTGGATAACCTCACATTTATCCATAATGCATAATGCATCTGCCATGCATTAGCCCACTCACTCAACTTGTCCAAATCACCCTGAAGTCTCTCTGCATCCTCCTCACAACTCGCCCTCCCACCCAGTTTTGTGTCATCTGCAAATTTGGAAATATTACATTTAGTTCCCTCATCTAAATCATTAATATATATTGTGAATAGCTGGGGTCCTAGCACCGATCGCTGCCATTCAGAAAAAGACCCATTTATCCCTACCCTTTGTTTCCTGTCTGCCAACTAATTTTCTATCCATCGCAATACACTACCCCCAATCCCATGTGCTTTAATTTTATATGCTGATCTCTTATGTGGGACTTTGTCGAAAGCCTTCTGACAGTCCAAATAAATCACATCCACTGGCTCTCCCTTTCGTAAATCCGTGCTGACTCTGCCCGATTCTACCACTGTTCTCGAAGTGCTCTGCTATCAAATCTTTGAAATTTGGACTCTAGCATTTTCCGCACTACTGACGTCAGGCTGACTGGTCTATAATTCCTTGCTTTCTCTCTACCTCCCTTTTTAAATAGTGGGGTTACATTAGCTACTCTCCAATCTGTAGGAACTGCTCCAGAGTCGATAGAATCTTGGAAGATGACCACCAGTGCATCCACTATTTCTAGGGCCACTTCCTTAAGTACTCTGGGATGCAGAGCATCGGGACCTGGGGATTTATCGGCCTTCAATCCCATCAATTTCCCCAACACCATTTCTCTACTAATACTGATTTCCTTCAGTTCCCCTCTCTCACTAAGCCATGTGTTCCCCAGCATTTCTGGGATGATATTTGTGTCCTCCTTTGTGAAGACAGAACCAATGCATTTATTTGGTCAGCCATTTCTTTGTTCCCCATAATAGGTTCGCCTGTTTCTGACTGTAAGGGACCTACATTTGTCTTCACCAATCTTTTTCTCTTCACATACCTGTAGAAACTTTTACAGTTAGAAAACTAGACTTTTGGTCTCCTTGTCTCGAGAGACAATGGGTAAGCGCCTGGAGGTGGTCAGTGGTTTGTGAAGCAGCGCCTGGAGTGGCTATAAAGGCCAATTCTACAGTGACAGACTCTTCCACAGGTGCTGCAGATAAAATTGGTTGTCGGGGCTGTTACACAGTTGGCTCTCCCCTTGCGCTTTTGTCTTTTTTCCTGCCAACTGCTAAGTCTCTTCGACTCGCCACACTTTAGCCCCGCCTTTATGGCTGCCCGCCAGCTCTGGCGCTCACTGTCAACTGATTCCCACGACTTGTGATCAATGTCACAGGACATCATGTCGCATTTGCAGACATCTTTAAAGCGGAGACATGGACGACCGGTGGGTCTGATACCAGTGACGAGCTCGCTGTACAATGTGTCCTTGGGGATCCTGCCATCTTCCATGCGGCTCACATGGCCAAGCCATCTCAAGCGCCGCTGGCTCAGTAGGGTGTATATGCTGGGGATGTTGGCCGCCTCGAGGACTTCTGTGTTGGAGATATGGTCCTGCCACCTGATGCCAAGGATTCTCCGGAGGCAGCGAAGATGGAATGAATTGAGACGTTGCTCTTGGCCAACATACATTGTCCAGGCCTCGCTGCCATAGAGCAAGGTACTGAGGACACAGGCTTGATACACTTGGACTTTTGTGTTCCGTGTCAGTGCGCCATTTTCCCACACTCTCTTGGCCTTTGGCTCTTCAACACTGCAACCAGAATATTCCATAGTACCAGACTGCAAACGTAGTTAGTTCTGCACTCATCTCAAGGTCCAAAGACACCTTTCCAATACAAGTCAAACAGAGCAGGAAAGACAGTCTTTGTTTCCATTTCACACCGCCTTAGTACCATTGACAGGTAGATAATTAAGTCCCAGTCCAAGTCACAGCAGCTATCAGATTGAAAGACTTTGTGACAAATCTCAATAGTGCAGCCTTTGCTGCAAATTAAATACAGGTATAGAGCTGACACACGGTGCCTGATTCAAACATACAGAAGCCTTTGCAAGCTGAACCTCTCTGCTGCCGTCCTCTCTCCTGTGGAGTGAGAGGCCTCCGACCAGCAGGCTGCTGCTGCTGCTGGTGATGTTGCTGGTCATCTTGGCCCTCATCTGAGGTCCAACCCAATGTTGCATAAAGAGCACCCATCTTGATCTGATAGATCAGACATCCAAAGTACAGATCAGACCTCCAAATTGTGTAAAATAACCTCTCAGCAATAGAACTGTGAACAAACCCTTTCCCACAAGCAGGTAAGAAGGCAGCTGTGAGTACTGAATATTCATCAGCATATTTCCATGAGATTGCTTCAGTCCCCTCAATTACCGCTGTGTACTCAGCTTGCTTTCAAAGCAGAAGTTCCATAGTCACACCGTCAGCAGCTTGCTCATCAGCCCAGATAGCCGGATGAGGGTGTGCTGGGAGTTGAGAAGGGGCATGGCAGGAACAAACTGTCATCCTCAACGTTCTCGGCTACACCAAATACTACAGGCTCTGTTGCAGCCAGCCCTATGATGCTGAGAGCCATCTTCTCCATGGAGCTCGGGAGATGCAGGTGTCCTTGTCCCCTGCTGGCTTTGCACCCTTCTATTGTGTGCCACCTTGTCCTGCAGGAGAGAGGGCAAAATGTTAGTGATTGTGTTGAATTCTTTTTGTGTGATGTGCCTGCCATAGACGAATAGCGGGAGGCATTTGGAGGTAGTATGAGGTGGGTGTGAGACTGACAACATTAGCAGGTATGTGAGGGTGAGGTGGAGTATATGGATGTTAAGCATGAATCCTGAGTGCCATGGAAAGCTGCTCTGTGAGTGATGGGAGTGTGGTGAGAGGTTGGTAATGTGGTGGGTAGGAGATATGATGTGAATTTGTATTCACTGACCTTGACCACCCATGAGAGGTTATTAGACTTACTCTGACATTGCTGCCAGGTCCTTGGGTCCAGACTCCAGCAGTCGATGTCCCTGACTCCAAGTGAAAAGTGTAGACCAACTCTTCCACCTTCTGCATCTCATTGTGGTTGTGTTGTCATCTTCTAGATTAGAAACATGAACATTCTGGACTCAATACATAGATGATATGCACAAGCTGATGTGAGGTGAAACACAGCCCGTTCTTGATCACATTGATGTTCCATGGTGAGGCACAGGAGAATAAATTGCATGAGACACGGAATTATCAGTTTGGGGAGATACTCATGGTGTGCCATCTCCCAGAGTGTGATTTTTTTTTAGATTTAGAGATACAGCACTGAAACAGGCCCTTCGGCCCACCGAGTCTGTGCCGACCATCAACCACCCATTTATACTAATCCTACACTAATCCCATATTCCTACCACATCCCCACCTGTCCCTATATATTCCCCTACCACCTACCTATACTAGGGGCAATTTATAATGGCCAATTTACCTATCAACCTGCATGTCTTTTGGCTGTGGGAGGAAACTGGAGCACCCGGAGGAAACCCACGCAGACACAGGGAGAACTTGCAAACTCCACACAGGCAGTACCCAGAATTGAACCCGGGTCGCTGGAGCTGTGAGGCTGCGGTGCTAACCACTGCGCCACTGTGCCGCCCTGCTCTGCTGCTGCTGCCCTCTACCGGACCCTGCCAGGGATTCCTCTTCCTTGAATCCTGGGACCCATGTGGGGGGTGGGACCAATGTGTAGGCTGGAACGACCGATACATTCAGTGCATTCTGTGTGGTGCTTGGTTTAGTTGATTACGGTGGCAAATTGCACTGGGATGGCAGCCACTGTGTGATGGTATATTTTACATCATTAGTGAGGCAGTGGCATCCCTGGTGCTTCTCAGTCTCCTTCCATCCAGACTATGAAATCCAGTGCCAGCCTGACACGCTTTTGTGATTGGCTCTGTATGACTTGAGCATGGAGATAGCACTGTTGTGGGATTGGAATTCCTCCCCTCCCCAACTGGACTTTAAAACTGGACTTTGTGGAGTATGGGGAAGGAACCTCAACCCCCATGGACACTAGTACTGTGAATGAGAGCCAAACCTCAACACAAAGCACACAGAGGCAGGCTGCATTCCGATGCGTCCATTTTTAAACATCCTGACATCACAACAGAACTGATACTGTTAAAAGGACTGGAATTTGGGACATTATCATAACAGTGGCACAGGATAACTGCCAGCATGTTAAGTGATTGGGGAGGCCATTGTTACAACTAACTGTCCCCAGAGCATAGCATTCACTCCTGTCAAGACAGGAGAGAAACCTCTTTCATGGATATTAGCTTTGGAGCCGGGATTACCTCACCTTGGTGGAGTTCATTGTTCTCGGTCAGGGAAATCACATCAAAACTAAATGGATCTGTCTGGACCAGGCAGGCAACAGAGGCAAGAGATTAAAAGGTGCTAAGTGCCGACCATCCAACAGGATATCTTTAGGAGATGTATTCATGATATTTTGATAAGGATCATCATAAAAAGGACAAGATCGAAGGGTTTGGCACTGCAGTTATGTGAAGAAGGACGGGGACTGGTCATCTCAGGTCCAGGTCTACAATCAACATTGGTAATGACCAGCCGTGTGGGTGATTGTAAGTTTTTCAGTCAAATCTTGAAGGGGTTTGTTCTGTGGGTGCTGCAGTCGAGAAGGAGGGTCAGGAACGGTCAACCTGGCTCGTGGACCTACAATTCTCACCGGAAGGACCAACTGCGTGGAGGATTGTAAGTTATCAGCCAAATCCAAGATGTATTTGGGACTGAGAGTTATAAAAGAATTTTAAGTGCAGCAACCAAATCCTGGAATGGTTTGGGGTTTGAATTGAGTGAATTTGGGGCAGAAACGTGGGGTTTTGCCTGTGGTTTTTTTCGAAAAGGTTTATTTTATGGTGACTTGTGTGTTTGGGTGAGCGCCAAGATTAAATTGCAGAGGGATTTAAATCGGACTAACCAATCAAGGTGTTGTGTGGTATCCTTTAAATTAATTTAGAGGTCTTTGTAACAGGGTGTTCGGAGGGTTTTTGTGTTTTTTTAAATAAACAAACTTGTGGTTCACCCAAACTCTGTGTCATGTACAATTTTGTTCTTGTAATTCCCAAAGTCCAAGAACTGTAGTAAGGGGGTACGGGAACGGAACCTCTTACGCTGTGGAGTTGCACAGCCGCAATCATCAGCCGCACAAGACTGTGACTCCTTCAGGGTTTTCTCCCAGAATTTGGCTTCGTTAACCAGTACTTTCTGCAATTGACTGGCTGACAGGCAATAGCAAGGGCACTAGCAGAGTGGCAATGGTGGGAGCATTAATGTTGTCATCCTGAGAGAGGACAGTAGTTTAGGGTTCCATGGAGCCACAGTCACACTGCTGGGGTGATGCCTCAGCAATACTACTAATCTGTTGGAGAAACAGGCAGGAACATAACATCATCCTCTGGTTTCAGCCCCGTGACAGCCACTCAACTTATTTCCAGCACCTTTTCCTCCATGGGGGTGACAGGGTTTGACAATGTGTTCGTACAGGGACACCATTGTCCGTGATAAAAAAAATTTGAGCTCCATGACTGGTAATTTCAGGGAAATTTCCCATTGGCTTCTTCTTTCTTCAGACCAGCTTTTTAAAAAATGCACTGTCAGTTTTGTTAATCTGTTAATTGTGTGTCAATGGTTTGATTAGATGCAGATGGAGGGTGTTAATTGGGGTCTTAGTTGAGCACTTATAAGCAGATACTTACTGAGACTGATGGAGGGTTTGAGCGACGAGCTATATGTTTGTAATGCTTTTACTCTGCACAATAAATGTGAAACTGAGTAAAGATACAGATAGACAGAGAGTGAACAGAGGGAGAGAGAGCGATCAAGATCACTTCTGACAGCTGGACATCTATCCAGAATACTCTCCATTGTTACAAGAAGTGTGCAGGAAGATACTGATTACTTGTGTAAGCAAAAAGAAAATGCCAGGTATGTCACTAAATCAGTGTCCAACATAGTGATGAGAAAGTAAGTCAATAAATTAGTCTTCTCATTTAAAGCTTCTTCATAAAAATGCACATTTGTTGTTGTTTTGATTAATAGTAAGATACATTTTAATGCCTTTATCTTTCTGAAATTGTCTCACCAGCCCCCTATATAAGACAAAAATTGTAATGTGACCACCCATGTGAAAAGGTTGGACACCCCTGCTCCAAGCCTTTAACATTGTGTTTTAAAACAACCTAGCAGCTGGGTTATTTAAGAACACAAGTTTAAAGTCATTTTTAAATCGCATAAGTCACTAAGGAATGTCTCGATTTCTACGCTCTGGCACACATTACTTCCACTTGGGACACAAACTCAGTGACATGTTGAAAGTTGCTGGACTTTTACTTCTATATAAATGTCTCAATTCTGCTGCTATCCATTTGGAATCACATTGTTCCAGAATTTGTACTGAGGGGAAAACAGGCAAGAAAATCCAAGGAATTTCCAGAGGTGAGCACTGTAAGTTCCTCATGAATACAAGAGGGCTGAGTGATGATGAATACAAGAGGGCTGAGTGATGATGGTAAAAAGCAAATGCTGCTGACCCATATACAATAGTTAGTAAATACAATGTAATGGATAGCTTTAATAAACCTTAATCTATGATGAACTGTCTACAATTCCTTAACAAAATCCATGCTGCATTTGCAGTTTTAAAAACAATCAGGGAAGACATAGTAGAAATTTATTATATTTCAATGATCATGTTATAAACAGTTATTAACTGATTTTTCTTGGCTGCGAATTGGATTAAAGGACAAGTTTTATAAGTGCGTCAACAATTTTTGACAATGGGCATTATTTACCACCCAGTTTGAGGACATATAACATGCGTGGCCAATGTCATTTGAAAGTTGTCTGTATTATATAATTACATCACGTTAAAAGTGCATCTTTGCTAACTGGTAAGAGATTTGACTTACATATAAATAGGTTAGTCTGGAGTACAATCTTACAGATAGTGACTAAACATTTTGTAACTGAATAATACATGCAGTAACAACCACTCAAAATTTTGCAGAAAAGTTTTTGTTTCATAATTATCTTGTCAGAAATGAACTGGAATCAACAGTGTGTAAGAGGTTCTGTTCCCATACTACCTTACTACAGTTCTTGGACTTTGGGAATTCCAAATTTGCACACGACATAGGGTTAGGTTGAACCACAAATTTGTTTATTTAAAAAAACACAAAAACCCACCAACACAGTATTACAAAGACCTCTAAACTAATTTAAAGGACACCACACAACACCTTGATTGGTTAGTCCGATTTAAATCCCTCTGCGATTTAACCTCGGCACTCACCAAACACACAAGTCACCATGACTTATAAAATAAGCCTTTTTTGAAAAAAAACACAGGCAAAACCCCATGTTTCTGCCCCAAATTCACTCAATTCAAAACCCAAACCCTCCCAGGATTTGGTTGCTGCACTTAAAATTCTTTTATAACTCTCAGCCCCAAATACATCTTGGATTTGGCTGATAACTTACAAACCTCCACGCAGTTGGTCCTTCCGGTGAGAATTGTAGGTCCACAAGCCAGGTTGACTGTTCCTGACCCTCCTTCTCGATTGCAGCACCCACAGAACAAACCCCTTCAAGATTTGACTGAAAAACTTACAATCACCCACACGGTTGGTCATTACCAATGTTGATTGTAGGCCTGGACCTGAGATGACCAGTCCCCATCCTTCTTTACATAACTGCAGTGCCAAACCCTTCGATCTTGACCTTTTTTTGATGATCCTTATCAAAATATCATGAACACATCTCCTAAAGATATCCTGTTGGATGGTCGGCACTTAGCACCTTTTAATCTCTTGCCTCTGTTACCTGCCTGGTCCAGACAGATCCATTTAGTTTTGATGTGATTTCCCTGACCAAGAACAATGAACTCCACCAAGGTGAGGTAATCCCGGCTCCAAAGCTAATATCCATGAAAGAGGTTTCCCTCCTGTCTTGACAGGAGTGAATGCTGTGCTCTGGGGACAGTTAGTTGTAACAATGGCCTCCCCAATCACTTAACATGCTGGCAGTTATCCAGTATCACTTATGATAATGTCCCAAATGGCAGTCCTCTTAACAGTATCAGTTCTGTTGTGATGTTGGGATGTTTGAAAATTGACTCATCAGAATGCAGCCTGCCTCTGTGTGCTTTGTGCTGAGGTTTGGCTCTTAGTCACAGTACTAGTGTCTGTGGGGGTTGGAGTTCCTTCCCCATACTCCACAAATTCCAGTTTTAAAGTCCAGTTGTGGGGGGCGGGGTTTGGGGAGGAATTCTGATCCCACATCTCCCCCCTTTAATATCTCTTTTTTATGTTGCGTTACGGGAATTGTGAGCCTCAGACAAATCACTATCTATACATCAGAATCCATTATCAAAACCCTTTCTTAACCATTTCGCCATGTTTTGCCTTTTGGTTTTTCGTTTCAGTTTACACAACAATCTTAACACATACAATATTATAATCATTTGTACAATCACCAACACGTGCGAAAGAATTCGAATCCAGGAGGGAATTTCAATATTGAAACCAATATCCCACCAGGGCGAGGAGGCTATTTCCCTAATATCATCCCGTGTCTCTGTTCCTCTGTTCAAGAGTGCAATAGTGCTTTTGAGATAGTTCCACCTCCTTCACCAATTTTGTGAAGTGCTCGGGCAGGGTTGGAATATCATATCCAAAGTGGACTATGTATTCTTGGAGGTTTGGGAGGGCAGTGCCTACGGTGAGGTTTACTGAGGTATGATCCCAGATAGGAATTATCCTTTCCGCCGGGAGCTTAAAATAGAAGGTTGGGTCCGGGATGGGGCACCAGGTGTCATTGTGTGTCCTATATTGGTAGTGGCACAGTAGGTTCCATTACTCTCATATGCAACCTGGGAGGGACATTGTCCTGGGTCATCACCTCCATAGTACAGTTGATAGGCTGTGTCCTTTCAGACTCAAACCCACATACTGGTCGGTCGAACTCCTTTAGGTGATATGGACATAGCACTTCATGTGCGGCTCTTCCCCAACACCCTTTCAGATCAGTGTCAATGATAAGAGTTCCCCCACTTAGCCACATAAACCTCTTGCTCTTCCTTCCACCACTTGTTCCAACACAATTTCACACCCCTCTTTGTCCCTGTAATCCATCTGTGTGTGTTGCTCCTCAATCTTTCCCAATCCCTGAATTCATCACCCTTCACCTCGTCTGTCTTATGTAACCCATGACGATGCTTCCTCGACATTCTAGGCCACCTGCCTTCCCTCTGTCACCTGTATCTTGTTGGTTGTGATATATAATTTTGGGCAGGGCACTGATGCTTCAATGAATGTGTACCCAGTGTGATTGGAATACTTGATTGAATTTGACCCCAACCAATCCGGCCACCTTCCCTCATGGAAGTATGTAGCTATCCCGTCAGTGGCCTGTGTCTTACCCCCAACCCCGTGTTAACAGTGGGCTTGGTCCTCCCACACACCTGTAAGTGAAAGACACCTTGATGCACCCTCGATCCGTCTGTCCTGCTCCAATCAGGATTATCATCACACTCAGCCACAGGGTACGTCTCGTCTTGTGTTCCTGGCTCGACTTTGCTTCTGCAGAAAAGGAACAGAAAAGAAAATAGCACTGCTCTGTGAGGGGTCTTCCCTCCACAAGTCAAACTTAGGTTATGTACAAATTTACACTACCTGAGAGATCTTTTCTCCACAGATCAAACTTCCTTTGATGTTACTTTACACTGTGTGCCGCAATCACTGCATCCCCTTTTTATTTTTCCCAGGTTGGGACCTTTTGCGGTTCAGGTCGGTGTGCGAGGAGGTGTCCAGGGCACCCTGGATTGGGGTGTCCGACTACTCGTTCTTACCGCTCTGCTCACTGGGTCTTGCCTTTAAACAAAGGAAACTCCCTTTTCCAAAATTAAAAACCCTTTTATTAAAAAACATTTTTTCCAAATTGTCTTATTTCACCCTTTAAATTCCTTTTAGCAAATGATCCTTTGTTCTTCCTGCAGTCTGAGCTTAAAACACAGTTTGGATGTGTTTTTTTTTCCCAGTCTCTAACTCACATGTGTGAACCTCTGTTCGGAATAAAAATCCCCACATGTTAAACGAAACAAAATTCCATATAGATTGAAATTTTGATCAGAAATTCCAGCTGGAATTTATAACTTCAAACATATGCTTATTTCCATTACTGTGCCCCTTTAACAAGGCCACAATTCCTATTGTGAAATCCCCTTTAACCCAAAAGTAGTAAAATTTAAGACTACAAAATCGCAATTTCAGAAAACAAACTTAAAACATACAACTTCCACACAAAACCTTCATTACACGCACACATTCTCTCACTGGAAGCTTCCCACTTGCATCCTCCGTGCACTCACCTTAAACTTTATCAACTTAAATCAATTAACATAGCTAACATAGTTCCGAAGAAGGGTCACTGACCCGAAACGTTAACTCTGCTTCTCTTTCCACAGATGCTGCCAGACCTGCTGAGTGGTTCCAGCATTTCTTGTTTATATTTCAGATTTCCAGCATCCGCAGTATTTTGTTTTTAATTAACATAGCACATGTTTTACAAAGAAACAAAAGAAAAACTTAAGTTCTGGGTTCTCAGGTCTTCTTTCTTCAAGGTCCCCTTTGAAGCAACAGTAATTAGGAACTCAAGACAAAGGTGATTTTTCAAAGTACAACTTCAGACATAATTTAAACTTAACAACAATCTCACACAGCATGGGAGAGAACCCCCTATAACTCTCCCAGAACAATGAAACAATCATTTTTTTTTACAGTTCAATATCCATGTTATCATAACTTCTTTCTCACTTACATCCATTGAAAAACTCTTGAAACACATTAAACAACCAACTGTTTTAAAATCACATACAAGAAAAGACCACAAGGGGTTAAACAACTTTTAAGTGACACAGACACTGGCTTGCAAACTCAGAGAAATCAGAGACATGAGTCATTCTCTCAGCACAAGAGCACAGCACAATTAGATTTTAACACTTCCAACATCCATTCAGTGACAGACATTGAACACTGGAGCACAGACCCGCAAAATCAAACTGGACACTCTAATAAAACATACAAACAGAAAACTGAACCAACTCACATACACACAAGGTTTTCTTTTAATGTTCACACAGTGTTTTAAAACATACTATGATAATCTTCCGATTAACTCCCTCTAACTATTATCTTTCAATCCGAGCACCTTTCTCTGACCGTTGCCCATAACCTGCTGCAATGCAGCCACCAGAAGTTTCACTGGGTCTTCTACTCGCTCTTTCTTCGTCTCTACTGCCCGTGATTTCGACCCTGAGGGTCTCCCTCTTCCTGGCTTCCCCCTTTTCTGAGACTTACACTTCCTACTCCAGTGTCCCATTTTCCCACAATTGAAACATACCTGGGATTTGTCCACATTACCCACTTCTTGCTTCCACTCCTTTCTACCTCTCATGCTTCCCTTTATTTCGAGTACCTTTCTCTTTTGTTTATTCTCCTCCCCCCGGTCAGATTTAAAAGCCCGAGTCAGTTTCCTCAACAACATGCCTCTGCATTTGTCTCATCCTCGGGGTCAAACCATGATTCTGTCCTTGCCCTGAACTGTGGCAAGCCGTTAGCTACCAGGGCCCTCAACCAATGATTCCTGGGAGCCCCTATCAGCTGCGCTCAGGCTAGATTTCCCCCAGTAGCTTTCATATATATGGGCCATAACCTATCCGCAAACGTCTCCGGTGCCTCGCCTGCGAGCTATCTGGTCTGCTGAGCCTACAAGAACGGACCGCCCTGATTTTATGTCCCAGCACCACTAAGATTTCCTCCTTCAAACCGTCCCTGGTTCCCCCTCTCAACTTACTAGCTGTTGACAGACTCTGATACAGCTTCCCATCGAGGGAGACCAGGATCCGTTTCTTCATTTCCTCCTCATCACAGTTATTAATTCCCCCTATCTGCTCTATGTTAGCGAAATGGACAGAGGCATCCCCTCCATGCTTCAGTTTCAGCACACCGGCCAGCATTTCCTGCGACTGAAGGGTCTTATAGGGGAGCACATAATCGCTCTGCAGCGGCCCTGGACCGCCACCTGCTGGGGATGGACCGAACTTTAACTGCTGCAGGGGGCACATTGGCCTCAGGAGTTGGCTGATACTCTCTATACTGGGTCCCATCATCAGACACCCTTCTCTCTACATCCCAGTCTACCACAACTTTCCCTGGTGCCATAAGACAAGCCGTGCCCTGGCGCAGGATAATGCTAGGGTCAGCTTACCAATTTCCTCGTTACATGGCCCATGGTCAGCCTCTTCTTCATGTATCCGACTCTGAGCTACCTTGACATCCTTCAATTGCCCCTCAGCCTTGTCAGCTCTATCCAAGTTCCTGGCACTCCCTTTCACTCTCTGTGACCGGGCATTGTAGGTACTCTATCATATTCCTGGACGTTTCTTCCTGCGCCTTCCTCTCCTGCCTTTCCTTGCTTAGATCTTCCATTAGCTGATTCACTACAGCCTCTCTGTCACTCACCCCGTTCTCTAATTCCCTTTTCTCCTGTTCTAACAGTTTAACCCTTTCTGTGAGAACCTGAATTTGTTTCTGCATACACAGTAACCAAATTGCTTTACCTTTTGATATCTTGTACTTGCTACTGCCCATCCACTCTGCTGCCCTCTCCTGGGGAATGTCAGAATGCATCATTTCCAGCACCCATGGTTCAGAAAGGTTGAGGATTTCTTGCCTATGACCCTGTCCATAATTTTAATTTTGTTCTTAACCTAAAGTCCTGCTACGGTCGCCAATTCTGTAAGAGGTTCCGTTCCCGTACCCGTTTACTACAGTTCTTGGACTTTGGGAATGATAAGGACAAAATTGTACATGACACAGGGTTAGGCTGAACCACAAATCTGTTTAATTAAAAAAACACAAAAACCCTCCTAACACCCTGTTACAAAGACCTCTAAACTAATTTAAAGGACACTTCTGATTTAAATCCCTCCATGATTTAACTTCGGTGCTCACCCAAACACACAAGGCACCATGACTTATAAAATAAACCTTTTTCGAAAAAAAACCACAGGCAAAACCCCATGTTTCTGCCCCAAATTCACTCAATTCAAAACCCAAACCCTCCCAGGATTTGGTTGCTGCACTTAAAATTCTTTTATAACTCTCAGCCCCAAATACATCTTGGATTTGGCTGATAACTTACAAACCTCCACGCAGTTGGGCCTTCTAGTGAGAATTGTAGGTCCACGAGCCAGGTTGACCGTTCCTGACCCTCCTTCTCGACTGCAGCACCCACAATACAAACCCCTTCAAGATTTGACTGAAAAACTTACAATCACCCACACGGCTGGTCATTACCAATGTTGATTGTAGACCTGGACCTGAGATGACCAGTCCCCATCCTTCTTCACATAACTGCAGTGCCAAACCCTTCGATCTTGTCCTTTTTATGATGATCCTTATCAAAATATCATGAATACATCTCCTGAAGCCATCCTATTGGATGGTTAGCACTTAGCACCTTTTAATCTCTTGCCTCTGTTGCCTGCCTGGTCCAGACAGATCCATTTAGTTTTGATGCGATTTCCCTGACCGAGAACAATGAACTCCACCAAGGTGAGGTAATCCCGGCTCCAAAGCTAATATCCATGAAAGAGGTTTCTCTCCTGTCTTGACAGGAGTGAATGCTGTGCTCTGGGGACAGTTAGTTGTAACAATGGCCTCCCCAATCACTTAACATGCTGGCAGTTATCCTGTGCCACTGTTATGATAATGTCCCAAATTCCAGTCCTTTTAACAGTATCAGTTCTGTTGTGATGTCAGGATGTTTAAAAATGGACTCATCGGAATGCAGCCTGCCTCTGTGTGCTTTGTGTTGAGGTTTGGCTCTCATTCACAGTACTAGTGTCCATGGGGGTTGAGGTTCCTTCCCCATACTCCACAAAGTCCAGTTTTAAAGTCCAGTTGTGGGGGCGGGGAGTGGGGGGAGAGAAATTCCGATCCCACAAGTGATAGACTGAGATGTAGACATATGTGAATTTAAGAGAATTGCTTTATTAGAGGAACCAAAGGGCGCTCTTTATTTGTAATTGTGTTTATCTAATTGTGTCATGGGCTTGGGTGAGTAAATGACATTTTGTCTATGAGAGATGCTGTTGTTTCTGTATTTTAGAATCCAGGATCTAGTTTAACAGCCTATCAAGATGAGTAAATTAGTCTTGGCTACCTAACATTAATCTCTCTGTCCCTTCTTCTCCCACTCTGCTTTTCTGTTTTATATGACTCTTCTGAAGTATATCTGCTCCATCTGATAAAATTCTCCTGATTTGGAGATCACTGCCCTTTTGTTGGCTGCCCTGTCTTCAGACACATATTACAAGCAGATGGAGAAGTTGCACAAACATTGACCATCACGTGTTAAATTGTCTTGTGACAATAGCAGTGTGAGAAATGGTCTGTCTTCCTATTGCTGACTTTTCTACTGCCTCACCTCAATAACCACAATAACAATCCTCTCCTTGTGTTTCATGGTTTATTGGATGAATTTACACCCTGACACAGTGTGAATCCACAGAGGTCATCCGGTAAGGTCTATCCAACACCCCATGACATGGTGTAGCTAACTCTATTCTGTCAACAAAAGTAATTCGCATTGACATTGCATACTATTTTGCTTGCTCGCTAGCTAATACAGTTGTGCTGCTCTCCACTGATGTTTGTATGCTTAGCTATTTTATTTCTCGGGAGAAATGTGTTTTAATTCGTTCTGTGTTTTGATGACATTATATTGGCTATACACTTTACATACAGATTGTCCGTGGCTGAGTCAATAATTTTGTCAAATATCTGTGGTGCAACATGTTGGTGCCTATCCCTGAGGAGTGAGCTCTGGCAGCCGTGCCTGCCTCCTGCTGCCAGTTAGCTGTTGCCTATCATGGACCACATTGTCATGCAAGAGAGAGGGAAGTTTGTCAGTGAGTGTGGTGCAATGTGCTTGGTGATGTGCCTGCCAGGGTTGAATAGCTGGCAACATGTGCAAGCTGTGATGTGAGCATGTGATGCAGAATTTGGAGGTCACGGTATGATCAAGAAACAGCAGAGAAATGGCCTACAGTGCAGGAAAATCAATTTCTATCCAGGTAACACATTATATGTCATTACATTACATTAACACATGTCCCGGTAAAATAAAGCTGATAAACAAGTAGTACAGAGTCATGTAGACTTGTCAGCAGAAAATACTGATTTAAGATTTGAGTTCTGGCCATAGGACCTGAAATGTTTCTCTCTCCACAGATGCTGCCAGACCTGCTGAGTATTTCCAGCACTTTCTGTTTTTATGACTGAGAAACGGAGGTTAGAGTAATGTCCAAAAAACAAGATTGGGGTAATATTCTGACAGAGGATGGGAGTGACAACTGCATACAGAGCTAGAGTAACATCCAAATACAGGGCTGAAATAACTGCTTAATACAGAACTGGATAAATATATAGTGATAGAAGGTTAGAATAGCACCGTAAGAGAGAGTTATATTCAGACACAGGGTCAAAGTAATGATGGAAAACGAGCTGGAAAAATAGAGTGCTGGACTAACTCCCCAACAGGGAGCTCTTTTTCATCTTCCTCAATTTGAAAACCTGCATGTCCTGTGCTTCTTCTCACTGTCTTGCAGTCCCTGTTCAGATGCTCTGTGGGTAATCGGTGGCTGGCTGCCTGCCCCACTCAGAGCTGTCAAATCCTCAGTGCCACCCAGCCTCTCGGCTTCATGCTGTAGCAGCGCACATTCATGGCAATGGCACAATGTGAACAATTATCAACTAATGAAGCAACGATTGATGGTGTGACATGGCTGATACTATTCATTCCATCCATTATTTACACTCTGTTTTCCTGTGTTAACAGAGTGGAAAAATCAAAGCAATTTCAGTGATGTTAATTAAATTGTGCTTCATCTGAATAATTTGGAATAATCAGTGAGGGAATTGCTGAGATGTGAATGTGACTTCAATGCCTTATATTTAGCTTTACACAAGCTCTCCATTGACAGACTAACAATATGTACACTGACGGGGGGCTGGGGAGGTGCAAAATCACACCCTGGTTTGGTCCTGAGCTATGCAGAATGGGAGGCTCCATGTTCAATTTCCCTATCTGTGGTGAGTCATTGAACTTAGCTGGGGCAGATGTTGTCATCCCACAGTTGACCTCAGTGCCTCTGTGTGAAAGAAGTACAAATTCAGCCAGGGTTCCAGCTCCCGATTGCCATCCATTGTGAGAGAAACTTCCAAGCCTGTTTGTGAAGAAGGCAGAGACGAGGATGCTTTGGTGCAGACTGTTTATTGCTTGCCACAGAGCTTACTTCTCCACTTTTAACAACATCCAACACCTGTTCACCCTATTACCTTCAACTGCTAGGTATTTAACATCCATTAACAGAACTTATTAGACACTAACAGATTCCCCTCTTTAAATTAAATACATTATAAAATGGAAAAAGAGAGACAAAATAATGATACATTTTTCTGTAACTTATACATTTTTCTGTAACTTACATTATTATACCATTAACCTTAAACAGCACCAGCCGTTAACATGCTGTATATCCCCCTTTTTTAACAAAAAAAACTTGTTTAAAGAATTGCAAAGCGATCTTAACGTTTAAAAAATTCCACTTTTTCCTAACTCATCATGACACAAGGCGGCCCTCTTCGAGGACATCCAACAATTTCTTTGAAGGAGCACCTCTCTTTGGAAAACCAATCCGACAACTGATGACTCGCGACAACCCATTTTATTTGGGAAATTTCTTTTCTTTCCAACATTTCTTTTATGCTCTTGATCAATCCTCACCCTCTTTCCAGTGACACTTTTTGCCGAATGGACATTGTCCCAGAGAAAGGTTATCTATATAGCAATCTATAGGAAACTTTTTCTCCGATTGCCCCTTATGTAAGTTTTCCTTTAAATTACTCAAATACATACCCGTATCTATTGCTTCTATCAGTGCAAGTGTCTCAGCAACTAAGGTGCTTTTAGCTATCCTCTTTATTTTCTTCGATTCCCAGGCTCATTGATAACATTTATCATTTCTTCCCACAAAAATATAATGAACTCTGCTGTGCTCGAATAACCATTGGGAAGATTAGCGTGTGAGGCATCACTAAAAATGACTAATTTCATTTCTTCTGGGTCACTCAATGCTGGAAACTTGAGTGTACATTTGTCAAAACACAATCTCTTCAATGTCTTATTTGCTTTCAGCAGTTCCCCAACAGTAGCATATTTCAGCATGGTGCTCAATTCTAATACATCATAGCAAACATCCGGCCTAGTTTGCGTGCACAACCAGTTTAATTGCCCGATTATGGTCCTTTTAGTTGGTCTGCTTCTTCCTTGGTTGCAGAGTCTTCCTTTTGTGAGGATCTGGCCCAATTAATTGGGATCCTATTATCATTCTCTCGGTAAAACTGATTTAGGGTTACCCCCAACTTAGTCTGCCTAATATTCAACCCTATATGTTTAAAAGCTGCGCAAGCCCGACTTCTAATTTTAAATTCCTATAGAACTTAATCTGCCAAAAATTTCTCAAATGCCTCAGATCCTCCCCACAGAAAGTCGTCCACATGCATCAAGAAAATGCCTGTTAATGTTTTATTGGTACTAAGAAAAACTGCCGGATCCACTTTTAGCTGAATACAACCAGCTTTTAGCAGGACGGACCTAACTGAAAAATACCGCACCCTGGATGCATCGTTTAGCCCATAAGCACACTTGTTTAGCTTCCATAATTTCCCTTCTGTATCTCCAGTTTCTTTTGGTGGCTTTAAAAATACTTCCCTTTTGAAATTTCTCCCCTTGCAAAAATGCTGCTTTGATGTCAATGGACTTGCAGTGTGTGTCACTAAAAGGGCTAGGAAAATCCTCAAACTTGTTTTTCCTGCTGTTGGGGAGTCCACTCTAACTTCTTGGTTGCCTAGTTGTTCCTCAAATCCCCAAGCTACAAGTCTGGCCTTAGCTTTATACGTATCATCGGGAAGTCCTTTGTCATTACAGATCCATCTATGGGCCAATGCTGGTTGTCCTCTATCTGGCACCTCCATGTATACGCCAAACTCTCTCCAACTGTCAAGCCCTTTTTGTTTTGCATCCTTTACCAACTTACCATCTAACCTGTTAGTAGCCACTAGAACTTCTCTATCGTAAGGGCTCCTACTTCTTGTCATGCTCCTCGCCTGGTCTCTGGTCCTTGCTCTTGTGAAACCACGTCCCCGACAAGACTTCCTATACCTTTTTGGACTGCTACTACCTGACCTGTCCTTCCTACAACCAGACTCCCCACAAGTTTGTGACTTTTTTCCTTGAACTATGATCATCTTCAGGCCCACTGTCTGAACTTTGACCTTCCACATTTTCACTTCCTTCTGTCAATCTATAGGTCTGATATCCTGTCCCTTGTCTTGCACATTCATCCAATGTTTGTATTTCCCTGTGGCCTTTCCTGCCCTTCCTAGAATGGTGGCTTCCTTCCTTTCGTCAGCCTCTTCTGGTATAGACATCACTCTAGTCCCAGATTGCGGTAGTTGACCTTTGGGATAAATGGCTTTATCTTGATCTTCACTATCACTTGGTTCACTCTCAGTTAGCCCATTATCTGCCACAATCTGTTGCTCGTAAGGTTCTGACATATGTGCATACGAAGTACATCATCAGTGTCCATCATTTGTTCAGATTGTCAATGTATAATCAGTGCCAATAAGCCGCAAGGAATGTACTCTAACGGTTTGATTGCCATGTTGCAAAATTACCATTTTGCCATTAGTGCCTATAACTTTTCCTGGGCGCCTCCATTCTTTCTGCCTTTCTCTTTTGTAATACACCATATCCCCGGTATTAAAATTCTTTTCTGATGGCCTGATCCGATACCTCAAAGCTCTCCAGAATTTTTTCTGAAACCTCTGCCTTAATAAATGCTTTTCTCCCTGCATGCGTGACATTCAAATGTTCCGCAAAAATGGAACTAATTTTAGTCCCTTCTAAAGCCGGGGGATGATCCCACATTACCGAAGGTAATCTCAGATTCCTGCCATAAACTAATTGATAGTGGTTGTAGCCCCAACCATTTGAAGCATGTTTTTCACATGTACTGCCCACGCCAGAGCAGTCGTCAATTTACAATTTGGTTTATCAGCTAAAATTTTTCAGACTATTTCGTCAATTACAAAGAACAAAGAACAGTACAGCACAGGAACATACCATTCGGCCCGCCAAGCCTGCGCTGATCTTGATGCCTGCCTAAACTAACACCTTCTGCACTTCCGGGGCCCATATCCCTCTATTCCCTTCCTATTCATGTATTTGTCAAGATGTCTCTTAAACGTCGCTATCGTATCTGCTTCCATCACCTCCCCTGGCAGCAAGTTCCAGGCACTCACCACCCTCTGTGTAAAAAACTTGCCTCGCACATCCCCTCTAAACTTTGCCCCTCGCACCTTAAACCTATGTCCCCTAATAACTGACTCTTACACCCTGGGAAAAAGCTTCTGACTATCCACTCTGTCCATGCCGCTCATAACTTTGTAAACCTCTATCATGTCGCCCCTCCACCTCCGTCGTTCCAGTGAAAACAATCTGAGTTTTTCCAACCTCTCCTCATAGCTAATGCCCTCCAGACCAGGCAACATCCTGGTAAACCTCCTCTGTACCCTCTCCAAAGCCTCCACGTCCTTCTGGTAGTGTGGCGACCAGAATTGCACGCAATATTCTAAGTGTGGCCTAACTAAGGTTCTGTACAGCTGCAACATGACTTGCCAATTTTTATACTCTATGCCCCGACCGATGAAGGCAAGCATGCCGTATGCTTTCTTGACTACCATATCCACCTGCGTTGTTTCTTTCAGTGACCTGTGGACCTGTACGCCCAGATCTCTCTGCCTGTCAATACTCCTAATGGTTCTGCCATTTACTGTATACCGCCCACCTGCATTAGACCTTCCAAAATGCATTACCTCACATTTGTCCGGATTAAACTCCATCTGCCATTTCTCCGCCCAAGTCTCCAACTGATCTATATCCTGCTGTATCCTCTGACAATCCTAATCATTATCCGCAACTCCACCAATCTTTGTGTCGTCCGCAAACTTACTAATCAGACCAGCTACATTTTCCTCCAAATCATTTATATATATACTACAAACAGCAAAAGTCCCAGCACTGATCCCTGCGGAACACCACTAGTCACATCCCTCCATTCAGAAAAACACCCTTCCACTGATACCCTCTATCTTCTATGACCGAGCCAGTTCTGTATCCATCTTGCCAGCTCACCTCTGATCCCGTGTGACTTCACCTTTTGTACCAGTCTGCCATGCGGGACCTTGTCAAAGGCTTTACTAAAGTCCATATACATAACATCCACTGCCCTTCCTTCATCAATCATCTTCGTCACTTCCTCAAAAAACTCAATCAAATTAGTAAGACACGACCTCCACTTCATAAAACCATGCTGTCTCTCACTAATAAGTTCATTTGTTTCCAAAGGGGAGTAAATCCTGTCCCGAATAATCCTCTCTAATAGTTTTCCTACCACTGACGTAAGGCTTACCGGCCTATAATTTCCTGGATTATCCTTGCTACCCTTCTTAAACAAAGGAATAATATTGGCTATTCTCCAGTCCTCTGGGACCTCACCTGTAGCCAATGAGGATGCAAAGATTTCTGTCAAGGCCCCAGCAATTTCTTCCCTTGCCTCCCTTAGTATTCTGGGGTAGATCCCATCAGGCCCTGGGGACTTATCTACCTTAATGCTTTGCAAGACACCCAACACCTCCTCCTTTTTAATAATGAGATGACTGAGACTATCTACACTCCCTTCCCTAGGCTCATCATCCATCATGATGTCTCTCACAAATCCCATTACTAAAAGGACTTTCTGCTGTCGTGTGCATTGCTACAATATTCATATTTTCACACATTTCCACTCCTGAACTCATCATTGGCAAATTCTCCTCCATTGTCAGTTAGAAATCTAGCCAGTGCTGCCAGTCCCGTTCCTATCCACCTTTCCATTATCTTGTCCAATATTAATTTTTGGTTTTTACTGTAAATTACTGTTGACAGACTGAATCTAGTTGCTACATCTAAAGTGTAGAAGAAAAATGTTTTTGTCTTTATCCCATACCATAAAGTCCATCACTACGGTTTCATTAAAGTCCCGTGCTAATGGGAGACTCACTATGCATCGTGATGGCATCCTGCAGTATTTTTTACAGATATCATATTTTTTACTGATATTCTCGATACATTTAGTGCAGTCAACATCTATTACCCCTGTGTCTTTTAACAGAATCTTCAATCTATGACAAGATGGATGTGCAAACAGTCAATGTAGTTTTGAAATAATTTGCCTTTTCTCCTTCAAATCCCTACCCCCGATGCCATTAATATTTCTTTAACATCCTGCTTCGAGATGTTTGGTCTCGCTAAAGGAATACAATAATGTCCCGACTTTGTAAACTGCAAAGCTACAGATTTCCCAGGCGTCAAACATCAGGGAGGACGAACAAGGCAAGGGAATACACAATGGATGGTAGGACCCTAGGAAGTACAGAAGGTCAGAGGGACCTTGGTGTACTTGTCCATAGATCACTGAAGGCAGCAGCACAGGTAGATAGGGCGGTTAGAAAGGCATATTGGATACTTGCCTTTATCAGCTGAGGCATAGAATATTAGAGCAGAGAGGTTATGATGGAGCTGTATAAGACACTAGTTAGGCCACAGCTGAGGTACTGTCTACAGTTCTGGTCACCACACTATAGGAAGGATGTGATTGCACTGGAGAGGGTGCAGAGGAGATTCACCAGGATGTTGCCTGGGCTGGAGCATTTCAGCTATGATGAGACACTGAAAAGGCTGGGGTTGTTCTCCTTAGAGCAGAGAAGGCTGAGGGGGGACATGATTGAGGTATACAAAATTATGAGGGGCATTGATAGGATAGGTAGGAAGAAACTTTTTCCCTTAGCAGAGGGATCAATAACCAGGGGGCATAGATTTAAGGTAAGGGGCAGGAGGTTTACAGGGGATTTGAGGGAAAAAAAATTCACCCAGAGGGTGGTTGGAATCTGGAATGCACTGCCTGAAGGGGTGGTAGAGGCAGGAACCCTCACAACATTTAAGAAGTATTTAGATGAGCACTTGAAACGCCATAGTATACAAGGCTACGGGCCAAGTGCTGGAAAATGGGATTAGAATAGTTAGGTGCTTGATGGCCGGCACGGACATGATGGGCCGAAGGGCCTGTTTCTGTGCTGTATAACTCTATGATCAAAAAGCATATCTCTTTCTTTGAATCTAACTCTGGTTAATACCAAGAGCCTATCCATGTTCGATATTCTGGCACAATCCAACAATTTGAAGGCAAGTACTTATTTAGGAATTTCCAAGTAGACTCGCTGAAACCTTGCATATAGTTGGTTCAACTCCATAATATATTCTTTTATGGAAGAACCATCCATTTTTCTAAATTAATCAAATTCCAACCACACCTCATAGGCACTCTATAAGTCATCTTTCATATAAATTTTATCCATAAATTTTAAGAGATTGTCCAAACTTTCTTCATGGTCCAAATGATGAGTTTCTAGCTCTGAGAACATTTTGCCTCTGATCGTGCTTCTGGCAGGAAGTGAAAATGCAAGAGCTATTCCTTGCTTCCTTTTTGGTAAAGACGTAACCCGTATCCATAGATCAACTTCATTCTTCCATTGATAGTAAGGATCGGCTTCACAAAACAGCGGTGGAAAATCATATCCCAACACCTTACACCTGGTTTCAGTCATCTTTCTTCAAAAAAAACTCCAGTTACAGCCTTGTCAAAAAAAACTCCAATTCTAATCTCTTGTCTGAAAACAAATCTTAGTCTCCACTCTTCACTTTCAGGCAACCATCCTCTGCTACCAATGTTAGAGAAAGTTCCAAGTATGTTTGTGAGGAAGACACTGAGACTAGGATGCTTTGGTGGAGACTGTTTAATGCTTGCCACAGAGCTTACTTCTCCACTCCGAACACCCCACACCTGTCCACCCTATTACCTTCAACTACTAGGTATTTAACATCCAATAACAGAACTTATTAGACACTAACATCTATGACTCTGTGTGTGTATGGATACAAGGACAGGATTGGACTTCACTGTGAAGCTTTCCATGCTGAAATAGCTTGTTGGCACCTTCTATCCGAGCTCAGGCAGAAAGAGGGGTACTTGGGAGAACTACCAATGAAACCCCACCCCAAAAAGGAGTGTCAGCCTCCAAAGAGGAGGGGCAAAAACAGGGGGCTGTGAAAAAAACACATGAAAAGATTGATTTTCATCAGGTTCAGTCTACGTGAAACGTAGATCAAACAAGCATCATAGGTATGGTGTTACGACCATATGAGAAAGGGGTCTAGGGGTTCCCTCTCAGCCTTTGCCTGGTTTAACCGTAGCAGGGTTTAATTTTAAAAACACTGTATTTTTAGCTCCCCCTCAGTGAATCCTTCTTCACTGCTTTCCAATTGTAAGGCAAAGAAATCAATCAGACAGGTTTTCTTAGATTTAAACAAGAAAGGTGGAAGTTTATTAATCTTAAACTCTAATTTGGTTAGCGACTATGAATACGCGACGTGACCAGTCTAGCATGTATACCTGATAAACACACACGCAGATAGGGACAGAAAAAGTAGAAATAATAAAGAGGAAAAGATTGAGGCAATACCTGGGTTTCTATTTACGGTCCTTTGAGTTCGATGTAGAGTCTTTGGTTGCCGGTAAGTCTTGCCGTTTTGTTGGGGCTCAGTGCACGCTTTAAAACTTGTTTCGATGTAGGAGTCTTTTCTCCTTTCAGATTTAAGTGACTTCAGATTAGTGAAAGAGAGAGAGAACATAAGAACATAAGTTATAGGAGCAGGAGTAGGCCATTCAGCTCCTCAAGCCTGCCCTGCCATTCAATAAGATTATGGCTGATCTGTCTCAGGCCTCAACTCCTCTTTCGGGCCTGCTCGCCTAACCCTTGACTCCCCGAGATTTCAAAAATCTATGTACCTCCTCCTTAAATACATTTAGTGACCTAGCCTCCACAACTCTCTGAGGCAGAGAATTCCAGAGATTCACCACCCTCTGAGAGAAGAAATTCCTTCGCATCTCAGTTTTAAATGTGTGCCCCCTTATTCTGTAATTATGTCCCTTAGTTCGAGATTCCCCCACTAGCAGAAACATCTTCTCAACATCTACCCTGTCGAGCCCCCTTAAAATCTTATATGTTTCGATAAGATCACCTCTCATTCTTCTAAACTCCAATGAATAAAGGCCTAACCTGTTTAGCCGTTCTTGATAAGACAACCCCTTCATCCCAGGAATCAGCCTAGTGAACCTTTTCTGAACTGCCTCCAATGCTAGTATATCCTTCCTTAAATACGGGGACCAAAACTGTACACAGTACTCCAGGTGTGGCCTCACCAACACCCTGTACAGTTGTAACAGGACTTCCCTATTTTTAAACTCTAACCCCCGAGCAATAAAGGCCAAAATTCCATTTGCCTTCCGAATTACTTGCTGCACCTGCATGCTAACCTTTTGTGTTTCATGCACAATAACACCCAGATCCCTCTGTACTGCAGTATTTTGTAGTCTTTCTCCATCTAAATAATAATCAGCCTTTTTATTCTTTCTACCAAAGTGGATGACCTCACACTTTCCCACATTGAACTCCATCTGCCAAGTTTTTGCCCACTCACTTAAATATCTATATTCCTTTGCAGATTCTCTGTGTCCTCATCACAACATGCCTTCCCAACTATTTTTGTATCGTCAGCAAATTTGGATACACTACACTCTGTCCCTTCCTCCAAGTCATTAATATAGATAGTAAATAGCTGAGGCCCTCGGACCAATCCTTGTTACAGCTTTCCAACCTGAAAAGACCTATTGATCCTGACTCTCTGCCTTCTGTGTGTTAGCCAATCCTCAATCCATGCCAACACATTACCCCCAATACCGAGCTCTTATTTTGTGCAATAACCTTTTATGTGGCAGCTTATCAAATGCCTTCTGAAAATCCAAATACACTACATCTACTAGTTCCCCTTTATCCACTCTGCTTGTTATATCCTCAAAGAACTCTAACATATTTGTCAAACATGGTTTCCCTTTCATAAAACCATGTTGACTCTGTTTAATTGCATTATGTTTTTCTAAATGTCCTGCTATTTCTTCCTTAATAATTTTCCCAATGACAGATGTTAAGCTAACTGGTCTGTAATTTCCTGCTTTCTTTCTCTCTCCTTTCTTGAATAGGAGCGTCACATTTGAAGTTTTCCAATCCGCTGGTACCCTACAGAATCCAGTGTGTTTTGGTATATTATGACCAATGCCTCCACCATCTGTGCAGCCACTTCTTGTAAAACTGTTGGATGCAGGCATTCAGGTCCTGGTGACTTGTCTGCACAGAGTAATGATATAGGTGGAATGGATCATGATGTTGAATCAGTTTGGGTGGAAATAAGAAATAGCAAGGGAAAGAAATCATGGGTGGGATTGGTCAATAGGCCCCTGAAGAGTTGCCTCTCTGTAAGACAAGATATTAATCAGGAAATAATGTAAGAAGGGCACTGCAATGATCATGGGTGATTTTAATCTGCATATAGATTGGACAAGTTAAATTGGCAAGGGTAGCATGGAAGACGAATTTGTAGAGTGTCTCAGGGATTGTTACTTAGAGCAATATGTCACTGAACCTACCAATGAACAGGCTATTTTAGATTTGGGGTATTGTGTAATGAGGTAGGATTAATAAGAGATCTCACAAGGATCCTTTAGGGGGAAGTGATCATAACATGGTAGAATTTCAAATTCAGTTTGAGGGTGAGTAACTCAGGTCTCAAACCAGTGTCTTCAATTTAAACAAGGGCAATTACAGAGGTATGAAGAAAGAGTTGTCTAAGGGCGTACAATGCGGTGAAAATGAGCGGTAGGCCAGAGGATTGGGAAGCTTTACAAACCAGCAGCGGATGACTAACAAACTAATAAAGAGGGAGAAAATTGATTATGAGATTAAATTGGCAAGAAATATAAAAACAAACAGTAAGAGCTTCTATGGGTATATTAAAAGGAAGAGAGTAGCTAAAGTAAGTGGGGCCCTTAGAGGATGAGACTGGGGAATTAATAAGAGGGAACAGGGAAATGGCAGATAATTTAAACCAATATTTTGCATCAATCAGCACGGTGGAGGACACTATAAACATCCCAACAATAATAAATGAGCTAGGTGTAAATGGGAGGGAGGAACTTGTCACAATCGCTATCATGAGGGAAAAGATGCTGGACAAGCTGATGGGATTAAAGACAGACAAGTCGCCAGGACCTGATGACCTGCATCCAAGGGCTTTAAAAGAAGAGGCTGCAGAGATAATGGAGACATTGGTCATAATATACCAAAATTTACTGGATTCCGGTAGGGTACCAGTGGATTGAAAACCGCTAATGTGATGCCCCTATTCAAGAAAGGAGGGAGACAAAAAGCAGGAAACTATAGACCAGTTAGCTTAACATCTGTCATTGGGAAAATGCTAGAGTCAATTATTAAGGAAGAAATAGCAGGACATTTAGAAAAACATAATGCAATCAAACAGAGTCAACATGGTTTTATGAAAGGGAAATCACGTTTGACAAATTTGTTAGAGTTCTTTGAGGATATAACAAGCAGAGTGGATGAAGGGGAACCAGTAGATGTAGTGTATTTGGATTTTCAGAAGGTGTTTGATAAGGTGCCACATAAAAGGTTATTGCACAAAATCAGAGCTCAGGCTATTGGGGTAATGTGTTGGCATGGATTGAGGATTGACTAACACACAGAAGGCAGAGAGTCGGGATCAATAGGTCTTTTCAGGTTGAAAAACCGTAACTAGTGGGGTGCCACCAGGATCGGTCCTAGGGCCTCAACTATTTACTATCTATATTAATGACTTAGAGGAAGGGACAGAGTGTAGTGTATCCAAATTTGCTGACAATACAAAAATAGTTGGGAAGGCATGTTGTGATGAGGACACAAAGAATCTGCAAAGGGATATAGATAGGTTAAGTGAGTGGGGAAAAACTTGGCAGATGGAGCTCAATGTGGGAAAGTGTGAGGTCATCCACTTTGGTAGGAAGAATAAAAAGGCTGATTATTATTTAGATGGAGAAAGATTACAAAATACTGCAGTACAGAGGGATCTGGGTGTTCTTGTACATGAAACACAAAGTTAGCATGCAGGTGCAGCAAGTAATTCGGAAGGCAAATGGAATTTTGGCCTTTATTGCTCGGGGGTTAGAGTTTAAAGATAGGGAAGTCCTGTTACAACTGTACAGGGTGTTGGTGAGGCCACACCTGGAGTACTGTGTACAGTTTTGGTCCCCGTATTTAAGGAAGGATATACTAGCATTGGAGGCAGTTCAGAAAAGGTTCAGTAGGCTGATTCCTGGGATGAAGGGGTTGTCTTATCAAGAACAGCTAAACAGGTTAGGTCTTTATTCATTGGAGTTTAGAAGAATGAGAGGTGATCTTATCAAAACATATAAGATTTTAAGGGGGCTCGACAGGGTAGATGTTGAGAAGATGTTTCCACTAGTGGGGGAATCTCGAACTAAGGGACATAGTTACAGAATAAGGGGGCACACATTTAAAACTGAGATGCGAAGGAATTTCTTCTGTCAGAGGGTGGTGAATCTCTGGAATTCTCTGCCTCAGAGAGTTGTGGAAGCTAGGTCACTAAATGTATTTAAGGAGGAGGTAGATAGACTTTTGAAATCTCGGGGAGTCGAGGAGTATGTGGAGCAGGCCTGAAAGAGGAGTTGAGGCCTGGGACAGATCAGCCATGATCTTATTGAATGGCAGGGCAGGCTTGAGGGGCTGAATGGCCTACTCCTATTTCTTATGTTCTTATGATCCCTTCCTTTAATAACAAAGCTACCCCACCTCCTTTTCCTTTCTGCCTATTCTTCCGGAATATCGAATATCCTTGTACATTAAGATTCCAGTCCTGGTCATCCTGCAACCACGTCTCAGTGATAGCTATCAAATCATATTCATTTATTTCTATCTGTGCCGTCAGCTCATCTATCTTGTTACAAATGCTACTGAGCTCTCTTCTTCCAAGTTCAGTTGCAATCTGCAGTCTGACCCAAGCTCTCCTGTGAGCAGTTCAGAACCAGACCTGGACCAGCAGGTTAGTCATGTGATTCGCTTTTTTAGCAATCTCCTGCGTTTGTGGATTCCAAAGCTCTCGGTGGGGGGGGGGAGGGGTGGTGGTATCGTGCTGTCTCTCACACTTACACCGACAAGATGTGGATCACCATTTGCCCAGACCAATTTCTGTTATTTGAATCAGTGAGCAGTTCCCATTGTCTTTTCCTAGGCGACTGTCTCGTAGAATGCAAATTTTGTTGCCAGCCACTGCTGATCTCTTTAAACAAGCCATCTCTCCAATCCAGCAACAGTTAAAAATTACTGTTCATGTGACAAAATTAATATGCCTCATTCTTGGCAGCTGGGGGTCTTCATGACAATGGTATTTAAGAAGAATGAAAGAACCTGCATTTCTATCGCGCATTCCATATTACTAAAGAGCTTCACAGCCAATGGCATCTTTCGAAATGCAGTCACTGTTGGTACCTCAGCAAAAATAGCAGCCAATTTATGCACTGCAAGGTCCCACAGATGGAAACTAAAATGAACGACCAGTTAATCTGTTTTGGGTAGTATTGATCAAGGGATGAACATTGGTCTGGACACCAGTGGAACTCCCTACTCTTCTTTAAATAGTGCTTTTATATCTTTTATATCCCCCTGAATAGACAGACAGAACCTTGGTTTAATATCTTATCGGAAAGTTGCTTCTGTGACAACATGACACTCCCTCGCTACTGCAAGGAATGAGCCAGTGTAGATTAGCTCAAGTTCTGTAACAGGGCTTGAAGCCACGATCTTCTGACTAAAGCGACAGTGCTACCACTGAGCCAGGCTGATATTAACTATGGTTGGATGGAAATATAGTCCAAGGTAGAGACTCTGTCTGATTTGCCTTCAAATGCCAGAAATCGGATTGTGAATGTGATAGCAGTGATCTCCCAGTCTGCCAGCAGTTGAAGGGTTGTATGTGAATTGGGTTGTAAAATTGTCAAGTCAGTGCCAGGTGGCAGCACTGTACTCTCCAGCACGTGCTCCTCTGGGTGGCTCTTCTTCACGCACGGTTGGTGTTAAAAATGTGTTTGATATCTTTCAGCTACACTCTGGCTCAGCTGAGTTGTCATTCACAATGCAGCAGTTTCAGGGCGATGTTTTACAATGAACATGACAAACAATTACACCCCTGCCCTTCTCCCGTCTTTCTCAATTACTCATCGTATGTGAAGACAGCATTCCTTAAAACCACACATGATGAAAAAAATCAAGCGTTCTTTTAAAGAGGAAATCTCAATTCACCTAAATGGAAAATGTCAAACACTCATCTCTTAGCAAAGCAATGAGCACCACAGGCTGCCTGACTAACAGCATGTCCCACTTTACCTCCATCTGGGATATGGAAACAGGGTGGACACAAAGGATTATGGCTAGTGATTGTGAGGATAAACACCAACAGGAGCTGGTTGAGACACAGGGCATGTGTTCTTATTGTAATTTTATGTAATTAGAGTAGTTGAGATGAGGTAATCAAAACCCAACACCCTCTCCAATTATCGTAGGTGAGCTTGAAGAATCAGTTATCCCCTAATTAAAGTACATTGCATTCTGTAATCACAGATTCCCCCTATTAGAATAGATCAGATTGGCACATTTCTCCTGCCCTTATTAGATTCTATGGACTCAGTAATCACAGAACATTTATATGATGAAAGAAAAACTTGAATTTATATAGTGCCTTTCACAACTTCAGAATGTCTCAAAGTGCTTTATGGTCAATGAGATACTTTTTGAAGTGTAGTCACTGTTGTAATATAATAAAGACGGCAGCCAGTTTGCGCACTGCAAACTCCCACATACATCAATGTGGTAATGATCAGATCATCAGTTTTTAGTGATGGTTCAGGAATAACTATTGGCCAGGACATGGGGAGAATTCTCCTGCTTTTCTTCAAAATAGTATAATGGGATCTTTTATGTCCACCCGAGAGAGCGGACTGGGCCTCGGTTTAAAGTCTCATCTGAAAGACTGCAGCTCCAGCAATGCAGCACTGTACACTGGAATCTCAGTGTAAATTATGTGCTTAGGTCTTTGGAGTGTGTCTTAAACCAACAACCTTCTGACTCAGAGATGAGAGTGCTATTAACTGAGCTACAGCTGATTGCTTGGGAACGCACATGTCCTTGAAATTAATGCCTTTTTTCTACAGATCCATTGTCCATAAGTTTGTAGTCAGTACATCTGCATTACCAAACAGCTGTGCATATGCTGGTTAAAAGGGCCAGATCATCCTATTAAGTGACTGAACAGTGATAATTGTGACTAATCTCTAACTGAATGGACAGAATTCCTGAAAAAGGGAAATTTATTCAACTGCTGTGATGTCATATGTTCACTATTCTCCCATTAACCAGTCCTCCAGGAAGACTGGAGCAATTGCAACCCGGAAACACTTCACGTGGATGCTGCAATGAAGGTTGTCCCTCTGATGTAGTATTAATGTCCCCTCTTTTCATGTGACAAGATTTCTCCATGCTGCAGCCCAAAGATATTCCCTGTGTAGCACTTTATAATATTCGACAGTGTAGTATGACTAGCACTATTCCCCAAGGGGCTCATTAGGACCTTCTCTGAAAATGTTTTAGACACTCTTACATTGCCACATTCTTCAAACTGGTGCAATTTAATATCACTATTGCTAAATAACCAGCAGCAGAAGAAGCAATTTTAAGCAGTAAGTGTCAAGAATTCTTTTCGTAACCATAGCAATGTAGAGAATTTTCCAAGTGTACAACACATATGTGGAGATGGGTATAAGAACATAAGAAACATAAGAAATAGGAGCAGGAGTAGGCCATTCAGCCCCTTTAGCCTGCTCCACCATTAAATAAGATCATGGCTGATCTGATTGTGGCTTTAACTCCACTTTCCTGCCAGCCTCCCCATAACCATTGACTCACTTGTAGATCAAAAATCTGTTGAACTCAGGCTTGAATATATTCAATGACCGAGTCTCCACTGCTCTCTGGGAAAGAAAATTCCAAAGGTTAACAACCCTCTGAGAGGAGAAATTCCTCCTCAGCTCTGTCTTAAAAGGGAGATCCCTTATTTTGAAACAGTGCCCTCTTGTTTTAGATTCCTCCACGAGGGGAAACATCCTCTCAGCATCTACCCTGTCAAGTCCCCTCGGAATCTTATATGTTTCAATAAGATCACCTCTCAATCTTCTAAACTTCAATGAGTATAGGCCCAACCTGCTCAACTTTTCCCCATAAGACAACCCCTTCATCCCAGGAAACAGCTGAGTGAACCTTCTTTGAACTGCTTCGAAAGCAAGTATGTCGCTCCTTAACGAGACCAAAACTGCACACAGCACTCTAGGTTCGGTCTCACAAATACCTTGTACAGATGCAGCAAGAACTCCCTACTTTTATACTCCATTCCTCTTGCAATACATGCCAACATTCCATTGTAAAGGTGAAGTGTGATACATGTGTCACAAGAGCTTTTTTTTTATTGAAAGCTAAGAATTCTGTGTGCTTTTAAAAGACTGAGGAAAAGGATTTTTCTCTGTGAACATTGAATGCTGAAACTTGGAATTGTGAACTGAGTGGGACAAACTGCAAGACACCTGTTCCAAGCAGCTCAACAGGGAAATGACAGGAAGATTTATGACTGTCACATCACTTATTGTTAGAGTTTAGTTTCAGTTTTGCAGTGTGTTGAAAAGACCAAGGGGCTGGAAGCAGCTACCAGTGAGCTGGCTGAGACCTGTGTTTGTAGACCAGAGAAAAGACCTAGGCCGGAATTTTACGCTGGGTGGACGGGAGCCGGACTCCGATGTAAATGTCAGTGCCGAACCCGCTTCCGCCCAGCCAGGGGATCCGTCCCATATTTTACAGATCCCCAGGCTTTAATTGGCCCGAGGCAGGACTTCCACCCACGAGGGAGGAGGTCCCGCCTCAGTGAGCTGCCAGCCAATCCGCGGGCCGGCAGCTCTTAGTCTCAGCAGCGCCACCAGGAGCGGTGGCCACTTCTGGGACTGCAGCCCAGCCAACCGAGAAGGATACCAAGGAGCCGGGACTGAAGGTAAGTTTGGGTTGCCTCACCAGGGGAATCAGTCGTGCCCTGGTGAGGCTAGGGTGGTCGTTTGGGGGGAGGAGGGGCATCTTGGATCCCGGGATTGGGTGGGGAGGTGGGGGCGGCCCTCAATTGGGCACCCTGTGCCCGATTGCCAGGCCCCCCCCCCCCCCAGGGTACGGAAAGGCCGGCAGCTATAGCCGGGCGGCCTTTCACGTCCCCGGTACACCCGCTTGCCAAGGGAAAATACCCATGGAGGTGGGTGAGAGCCCTTAAGTGGCTGTTAAATGGCCACTTAAGGGTCTTGATTGGCCTTGGGCGGGAGGGCCGCTTCACCCCCACCCCCCCGCCAGACCTCCGTAAACTTGGTCGGAGGCAGAATCGGGGCGGTTAGGCCTCCTGGAGCCTGCCGCTCAATTTTACGCTGCCCCCACACCGCCATCCAACCCACTGGGGCAGCGTAAAATTCCGGCCCTAGTCTCCGAAAAGGGAGACTGTCTTCGAGGATGTAACTAGTAGAGTTGATGAGGGGGAGCCAGTGGATGTGGTTGATTTGAACTTTCAGAAGGCTTTCGACAAAGTCCCACATAAGAGATTAGCGTAAAATTAAAGCGCATGGGATTGGGGGTAGTGTATTGCAATGGATAGAAAATTAGTTGGCAGACAGGAAACAAAGAGTTGGAATAAACGGGTCTTTTTCCAAATGGCAGGCAGTGACTAGTGGGGTACCGCAGGGATCGGTGCTAGGACCCCAGCTATTCACAATATATATTAATGATTTAGATGAGGGAACTAAATGTAATATCTCCAAATTTGCAGATGACACAAAACAGAATGGGAGGGTGTGTTGTGAGGAGGATGCAGAGAGGCTTCAGTCTGATTTGGACAAGTTGAGTGAGTGGGCAAATGCATGGCAGATGCAGTATAATGTGGATAAATGTGAGGTTATCCACTTTGGTAGCAAAAACTGGAAGGCAGATTATTATCTGAATGGCTATAAACAGAGAGGGGAATATGCAACGCGACCTGGGTGTTCTCGTACACCAGTCGCTGAAGGTAAGCATGCAGGTGCAACAGGTGGTAAAAAAGGCAAAAGGTATGTTGGCCTTCATAGCGAGAGGATTCGAGTACAGGAGCAGGGATGTCTTTCTGCAATTATACAGGGCCTTGGTGAGGCCACATCTGGAACATTGTGTGCCGTTTTGGTCTCCTTATCTGAGGAAGGATGTTCTTGCTATAGAGGGAGTGCAGCGAAGGTTTACCAGACTGATTCCTGGGATGGCAGGACTGACGTATGAGGAGAAATTGAGTCAGTAAGGATTATATTTGCTGGAGTTCAGAAGAGTGAGGGGGGATCTCATAGAAACCTATAAAATTCTAACAGGACTTGACAGGATAGATGCAGGAAGGATGTTCCCGATGGTGGGGGAGTCCAGAACCAGGGGTCATAGTCTTAGGATACGGAGTAAACCTTTCAGGACTGAGATGAGGAGAAATCTCTTCACCCAGAGAGTGGTGAGCCTGTGGAATTCGCTACCACAGAAAACAGTTGAGGCCAAAACATTGTATGTTTTCAAGAAGGAGTTAGATATAGCTCTTGTGTCTAAAGGGATCAAAAGGTATGGGGTGAAATCGGGAACAGGTTACTGAGTGGATGATCAGCCATGATCATAATGAATGGCGGAGCAGGCTCGAAGGGCTGAATGGCCTACTCCTATTTTATATGTTTCTATAAGATTTCTCTCTCTTGGAAAGAACTCCTACATTAGTAGTGATAGGGGATTTGTTAGTTAGGGAACAGACAGGCGTTTCTGCAGAAGTAAACGTGACTGCAGGATGGTGTGTTGTCTCCCTGGTGCCAGGATGTCATTCAGCGGCTACAGGACATTCTTCTGGGGGAGGGTGAACAGCCAGATGTCGTGGTCGACATTGGTACCAATGACATAGGTAAGAAGGGGGAATGAGATTCTGAAAACAGGTTTTAGGGAGCAAAGAAGGAGATTTAAAAAAGGACCTCAAAAGCAGTAATCTCAGGATTGCTCCCAGTCCCACGTGCGAGTGAGCATAAGATTAGGAGAATTGAGCAATTAAACACGTGGCTGGAGAACTGGTGTAGGAGGGAGGGCATCAGATTTCTGAGACGTGGGACTGGTTCTGGGCCAGGTGGGACTTGTACAAGATGGATGGGTTGCATCTTAGCAGGACTGGGACGAATATCCTCGCAGGGAGATTTGCTAGCGCTGTTGGGGAGCGTTTAAACTATATTATCGGGGGATGGGAATCTGAGAGGGAGCTCAGATTGGAGGGAAGCAAAACTAGTAATTTGTCAGGGGTGTGGGAACCAGGAGCAAGTATCAGAGGAATACCAAGATGCACAGAATACTGGGGGAGATAGATAGCACTAGAGTAGGGAATAGTAAATTATATGGTGGGTCAGAGTAAGGGAGAAAGTAATTAAGTCTGAATCAGGGTCAATGTGCATGTATGTGAATGCACGGAGTGTGGTTAATAAGACTGGTGAGGTATAGGCACAGATTGCCATGTGGAAATATGATGTTGTGGCTATAACAGAGACCTGGCTCAAAGAAGGGCAGGACTGAGTGTTAAATATTCCTGGATACAAGCTGTTCAGGAAAGATAAGAAAGGGAAGAAAGGGGGCGGGGTGGTGGTATTGATTAAGGAGAGCATTGCAGTGCTGGAGAAAAAGGATGTCCCAGAGGGGTTGAGGGCAGAGTCAATTTGGCTAGAGCTAAGGAACAAAAAGGTGCAGTTACATTGCTCGGTGTTGTCTATAGGCCACCAGCTAGTGGGAAGGACATGGAGGAATAAATTTGCAAGGATATTACAGAAAGGTGCAAAAATTGAAGGGTAATAAGGGGGGACTTTAATTATCCAAACATAGACTGGGATAATAGTAGTGTACCCACATCAGAGACGCCATCTATGACTCAGCAATGGCTACCTTTGGCAACCGTGAGAAGCAGAATGCAGACTGGTTTCAATCTCACTCTGAAGAGATGGAACCAGTCATAGCCGCTAAGCGCATTGCACTGCTGAACTACACGAAAGCCCCCAGCGGGTTAACATCCTCAGCACTTAAAGCCGCTAGAAGCACCGCGCAAGGAACAGCCAGGTGCTGTGCAAATGAATACTGACAACACCTATGCAGTCGTATTCAGCTGGCCTCTGACACCGGAAACATCAGAGGAATGTATGATGGCATTAAGAGAGTTTTTGGGCTAACCATCAAGAAGATCACCCCCGTCAAGTCTAAATCAGGGGAAACGATCACTGACCAACGCAAGCAAATGGACCGCTGAGTGGAGCACTACCTAGAACTGTACTCCAGGGAAAATGATGTCACTGATACCGCCCTCAATGCAGCCCAATCTCTGCCAGTCATGGATGAGCTGGACGAACAGCCAACAAAATCAGAACTCAGTGATGCCATTGATTCTCTAGACAGTGGAAAAGCCCCTGGAAAAGACGGCATTGCCCCTGAAATAATCAAGAGTGCCAAGCTTGCTATACTCTCAGCACTACATGAACTGCTTTGCCTGTGCTGGGATGAGGGAGCAGTTCCACAGGACATGAGCGATGCCAATATCATCACCTTCTATAAGAACAAGGGTGACCGCGGTGACTGCAACAACTACCGTGGAATCTCCCTGCTCAGCATAATGGGGAAAGTCTTCGCTCGAGTCAGTTTAAACAGACTCCAGACGCTGGCTGAGCGTGTCTACCCTGAGGCACAGTGCGGCCTTCGAGCAGAGAAATCCACCATTGACATGCTGTTCTCCCTTCGCCAGCTACAGGAGAAATGCCACAAACAACAGATGCCCCTCTACGTTGCTTTCATTGATCTCACCAAAGCCTTTGACCTCGTCAGCAGACGTGGTCTCTTCAAACTACTAGCAAAGATCGGATGTCCACCAAAGCTACTCAGTATCATCACCTCATTCCATGACAATATGAAAGGCACAATTCAGCATAGCGGCACCTCATCAGACCCCTTTCCTATCCTGAGTGGCGTGAAACAGGGCTGTGTTCTCGCACCTACACTGTTCAGGATCTTCTTCTCCCTGCTGCTCTCACATGGGTTCAAGTCTTCAGAAGAAGGAATTTTCCTCCACACAAGATCAGATGGCAGGTTGTTCAACCTTGCCCATCTTAGAGCGAAGACCAAAATATAGAAAGTCCTCAACAGGGAACTCTTTGCTGACGATGCTGCATTAACATCCCACACGGAAGAGTGTCTGCAGAGACTCATCGACAGGTTTGCGGCTGCTGCAACGAATTTGGCCTAACCATCAGCCTCAAGAAAAGGAACATCATGGGACAGGACGTCAGAAATGCTCCATCCATCAATATCGGTGACCACGCTCTGGAAGTGGTTCAAGAGTTCACCTACTTAGGCTCAACTATCACCAGTAACCTGCCTCTCGATGCAGAAATCAACAAATGCATGGGAATGGCGTCTGCTGCTATGTCTAGACTGGCCAAGAGGGTGTGGGAAAATGGCGCGCTGACACGGAACACAAAAGTCCGAGTATTTCAAGCCTGTGTCCACAGTACCTTGCTCTACAGCAGCAAAGCCTGGATAATGTATGTCAGCCAAGAGCGACGTCCCAACGCATTCCATCTTCACTGTCTACGGAAAATACTTGGCATCAGGTGGCAGGACTGTATCTCCAACGCAGAAGTCCTCGAGGCGGCCAACATCCCCAGCATATACACCCTACTGAGCCAGCAGCACTTGAGATGACTTGGCCATGTGAGCCGCATGGAAGATGGCAGGATCCCCAAGGACACATTGTACAGCGAGCTCATCACTGGTATCAGACCCACCGGCCGTCTATGTCTTCGCTTTAAAGACATCTGCAAACGCGACATGAAGTCCTGCGATATTGACCACAAGTTGTGTGAGTCAGTTGCCAGCGATTGCCAGAGCTGGCGAACAGCTATAAAGGCGGGGCTAAAGAGAGGCGAGTCGAAGAGACTTAGCTGTTGGCAGGAAAAGAGACAGAAGTCCAAGGAGAGAGCCAACTGTGTAACAGCCCCAACAACCAATTTTATCTGCAGCATCTGTGGAAGAGTCTGTCACTGTAGAATTGGCCTTTATAGCCACTCCAGGCGCTGCTTCACAAACCACTGACCTCCCATTGTCTTTTCGAAAAGAAGGAGCAGTGAGGGGCAAGAGTTCCTAGAGTGTGCTCAGGAAAATTTTCTACACAGTATGTTGCTAGTCCAACGAGAAAGGAGGCACTGTTAGACCTGGTTCTTGGGAATGAGGTGGGTCAAGTGGATCAAGTATCAGTAGGAGAGCCTTTAGGGAATAGTGATCATTGTATCATAAGGTTTAGGCTGACTATGGAAAAGGACAAAGAACAATCTAGGGTAAGAATAATTAACTGGGGGAAGGCGAACTTCAATGGGGTAAGAATGGAGCTGGAGTGAATAAATTGGAGTCAAAAGCTGGCAGGAAAACTGGTAGATGAACAATGGGCTACCTTCAAAGAAGAGATAGTTCGGGCACAGTCAAGGTATGTTGCCTCGAAGGGGAAAAGTAAGGCAAACAAATCCAGAGCTCCCTGGATAACAAAAGAGGTAGAGATTTAGATAAAGAGGAAAAAGTGTGCTTATGACAGAGGCCAGGTCGAAAAGTTTATTGAGAACCAGGTTGAATATAGAAGGTCAAAGAACAAAGAACAAAGAACAGTACAGCACAGGAACAGGCCATTCGGCCCTCCAAGCCTGCGCCGATCTTGATGCCTGCCGAAACTAACACCTTCTGCACTTCCAGGGCCCATATCCCTCTATTCCCGTCCTATTCATATATTTGTCAAGATGTCTCTTAAACGTCGCTATCGTATCTGCTTCCACCACCTCCCCCGGCAGCAAGTTCCAGGCACTCACCACCCTCTGTGTAAAAAACTTGCCTCGCACATCCCCTCTAAACTTTGCCCCTCGCACCTTAAACCTATGTCCCCGAGTAACTGACCCTCCACCCTGGGAAAAAGCTTCTGACTATCCACTCTGTCCATGCCGCTCATAACTTTGTAAACCTCTATCATGTCGCCCCTCCACCTCCGTCGTTCCACTGAAAACAATCCGAGTTTTTCCAACCTCTTCTCATAGCTAATGCCCTCCAGACCAGGCAACATCCTGGTAAACCCCCTCTGTACCCTCTCCAAAGCCTCCACGTCCTTCTGGTAGTGTGGCGACCAGAATTGCACGCAATATTCTAAGTGTGGCCTAACTAAGGTTCTGTACAGCTGCAACATGACTTGCCAATTTTTATACTCTATGCCCCGACCGATGAAGGCAAGCATGCTGTATGCCTTCTTGACTACCTTATCCACCTGCGTTGCCACTTTCAGTGACCTGTGGACCTGTACGCCCAGATCTCTCTGCCTGTCAATACTCCTAAGGGTTCAGCCATTTACTGTATACTTCCCTGCATTAGACCTTCCATAATGCATTACCTCACATTTGTCCGGATTAAACTCCATCTGCCATTTCTCTGCCCAAGTCTCCAACCGATCTATATCCTGCTGTATCCTCTGACAATCCTCATCATTATCAGAGGGGGAAGCGGAAAAGAAAATAAGAGAAGCAAAGAGAGAGCATGCAACGAGACTGGCAGCTAGCATTAAAGGAAATCCCAAAGTTTTCTATAGGCATATAAATAGAAAAAGGGTGGTAAAAGGAGTGGGGTCAATTAGGGACCAGAAAGAGGATTTACACATGGAGGCAGAGGGCATAGCTAAGGTATTAAAAACATAAGAAATGGGAGTAAGCCATTCAGCCCCTCAAGCCTGCCCCGCCATTCAATAAGATCATGGCTGATCTGTCCCAAGCCTCAAATCCTCTTTCGAGCCTGCTCCGCATAACCCTCAACTCTCTGAGATTTCAAAAATCTATCTACCTCCTCCTTAAATACATTTAGTGACCTAGCCTCCACAACTCTGAGGCAGATAATTCCAGAGATTCACCACCCTCTGAGAGAAGAAATTCCTTTGCATCTCGGTTTTAAATATGTGACCCCTTATTCTGTAACTATGTCCCCTAGTTCGAGATTCCCCCACCAGTGGAAACATATTCTCAACATCTATCATGTCAAGCCCTCTTAGAATCTTATATGTTTCAATAAGATCACCTCTCATTCTTCTAAACCCCAATGAATAAAGGCCTAACCTGTTTAGTCGTTCTTGATAAGACAACCCCTTCATCCCAGGAATCAGCCTTGTGGGCGGCACAGTGGCGCAGTGGTTAGCACCGCAGCCTCACAGCTCCAGCGACCCGGGTTCAATTCCGGGTACTGCCTGTGTGGAGTTTGCAAGTTCTCCCTGTGTCTGCGTGGGTTTCCTTCGGGTGCTCCGGTTTCCTCCCACAGCCAAAAGACTTGCAGGTTGATAGGTAAATTGGCCATTATAAAATTGCCCCTGGTATAGGTAGGTGGTAGGGAATATAGAAACAGGTGAGGATGTGGTAGGAATATGGGATTAGTGTAGAATTAGTATAAATGGGTGGTTAATGGTCGGCACAGACTCGGTGAGTCGAAGGGCCTGTTTCAGTGCTGTATCTCTAAATCTAAAAAAAAATCCGAACGTTTTCTGAACTGCCTCCAATGCTAGTATATCCTTCCTTAAATACGGGGACCAAAACTGTATGCAGTACTCCAGGTGTGGCCTCACCAACACCCTGTACAGTTGTAACAGGACTTCCCTATTTTTAAACTCTAACCCCCGAGCAATAAAGGCCAAAATTCCATTTGCCTTCCGAATTACTTGCTGCACCTGCATGTTTAGTTTTTGTGTTTCATGTATAAGAACACCCAGATCCCTCTGTACTGCAGTATTTTGTAGTCTTTATCCATCTCAATAATAATCAGCCTTTTTATTCTTTCTACCAAAGTGGATGACCTCACACTTTCCCACATTGAACTCCATCTGCCAAGTTTTTGCCCACTCACTTAACCTATCTATATCCCTTTGCAGATTCTTTGTGTCCTCATCACAACATGCCTTCCCACTAATTGTTCTATTGTCCGCAAATTTGGATACACTACACTCTGTCCCTTCCTCTAAGTCATTAATATAGATAGTAAATAGTTGAGGCCCTCAGACCGATCCTTGTGGAATCCCACTAGTTATAGCTTTCCAACTTGAAAAAGGTCCATTAATCCCGACTCTGCCTTCTGTGTGTTAGCCAATCCTCAATCCATGCCAACACATTACCCCCAATGCCCTGAGCTCCTATTTTGTGCAATAACCTTTTATGTGGCACCTTATTGAAAGCCTTCTGAAAATCCAAATACACTACATCTACCGGTTCCCCTTCATCCACTCTGATTGTTATATCCTCAAAGAGCTCTAACAAATTTGTCAAACACTTCATAAAACCATGTTGACTCTGTTTGATTGCATTATATTTTTCTAAAAGACCTGCTATTTCTTCCTTCATAATGGACTCTAGCATTTTCCCAATGACTGATGTTAAGCTAACTGGTCTACAGTTTCCTGCTTTCTGTCTCCCTCCTTTCTTGAATAGGGGTGTCACATTAGCGGTTTTCCAATCCGCTGGTACCCTACCGGAATCCAGTGAGTTTTGGTATATTATGACCAATGTCTCCACTATCTCTGCAGCCACTTCTTTTAATACCCTTGGATGCAGGCCATCAGGTCCTGGCGACTTGTCTGCATTTAGTCCCATCAGTTTGTCCAGCACCTGTTCTAAGAAACAATCCCTGATGCAATCTACAAACTTGTGAGCAAACCTGTAGCTTATGGGATAAAAGGGATGGAGCAACATGGATACGAAACTGGTTGAGTGACAGGAAACAAAGAGTAGTGGTTAATGAATATTTTTTGGGCTGGAGGAAGGTTTGTAGTAGAGTTCCCCAGGGGTCAGTGTTGGGATCCTTGCTTTTCCTGATATATGTTAATGACCTAGACCTTGGTGTACAGGGCTCAATTTCAAAGTTTGCAGATGATGCGAAACTGGGAAGCATCGTGAACTGTGAGGAGGATAGTGTAGAACTTCAAAAGGACATCGGCAAGTTGGTGGAATGGGCAGACAGGTGGCAGATGAAGTTCAATGCAGAGAAATGTGAAGTGATTCATTTTGGTGGGAAGAACATGGAGAGACAATATAAAATAAAGGGTACAATTCAAAAGTGGGTGCAGGAGCAGAGGCACCTGGGTGTATATGTGCATAAGTCATTGAAGGTGGCAGGACAGGTTGAGAGAGCAGTTAATAAAGCATACAGAATCCTGGGCTTTATTAATAGGAGCATTGAGTACAAGAGCAAGGAAGTTATGCTGAACTTGTATAATACTCAGCTGGAGTATTGCGTCCAATTCTGGGCACCGCACTTGAGAAAAGACATGAAGGTTTTGGAGAGAGTGCAGAAAAGATTCACTACAATGGTTCCAGGGATGAGGAATTTCAGTTATGAAGATAGATTGGAGAAGTTAGGACTGTTTTCCTTGGAGAAGAGAAGGCTGAGAGGTGATTTGATAGAGGTATTCAAAATCATGAGGGGTCTGGACAGAGTAGATAGAGAGGAACTGTTCCCACTCGTGAAAGGATTGAGAACGAGAGGGCACAGATTTAAAGTATTGGTAAGAGAAGCAAAAGTGACATGAGGAAAAACTTTTTCACAGAGCAAGTGGTTAAGGTCTGGAATGCGCTGCCTGAGAACATGGTGGAGGCAGGTTGAATTGAAGCATTTAAAAGGGAATTGGACTGTTATCTGAAAGGGAAGAATGTGAAGGGTTATGGGGAGAAGGCAGGGAAACGGAACTGAGGGAGTTGCTCTTTCAGCGAGCTGGTGAGGACACAATGGGCCCAATGGTCTCTTTCTGTCCTTTAACGATTCTGTGATTTGAGGTGGTGGCTGTGGTCTGCCTGGAGAGGAAAAGACCTAGGAAAAGAGGAATTGCTGCTCTCTGTGGAGAAAGGCTCCTTTGCTGAGAGGAAGCCCTGCATTTTAAAAGGTAGCAAATTCCTATTGCCTCCAGTCTCTGAAAAATCTCTGTGTCTGGTGTGATTCCTGTTGCCTACTATGTTTTGGGAGATCCTGAAAGCTCAAGAAAGCTTCTATTGCTGGACTGCTATTTCAAAACCCAAGTAGACCTGTTGCTACACCCTTTTCTGAAAGATCTGTGTAACATCTGCTGCAGCCAAAATGCCGTGAATGCCTACCCATCACAGACTGTTCATCAACCTTGCCTGGAGAGACTTTGTGTGGCATCCAACTATTTGACTCAGGAACACCTCACTGACCCGGAAATATCCTACCAGCACGTTACAAATCAGTTATTTTATTATTCCTAAGACACTGTTGTAATCCAAAACTATTTTTTTAATGTATATGTGTGTGCATGAGGGTGAGGAAGAATAAGGAGTTATAACATCTTTTCATTTATAGATTTATCTCATTATTGTTTAAGATTTAGTTTATTAATAAATAGTTAATTTAGTTGTTGTTTAAAGAAACCTGTTTTGGTGTGCTTTATTCTGGGGACAAATAGAGTGTTTAATTTGGCTATTTTCCAGTAGGTAGGAAACTTTACTAATATGCTATGAGCTGTGGAGTAGTGGGTCTGAATTAACAGTGCATTACTCCCGCCTTGGGTCGTAACATATTAATTGGGGGCTTGGCCGGGATAGTTTCCAATGCTAATTAAGTTAATTGTAAGGGGAGTAAATAATTGAAAGAGAAAAAAATAGAGGAACCAGGTTTCTTGTATAAGGGTAAAGGCTATACCATTGGAATGGCATTAACAGCTGCAGCAGTTTTTCTGGGAAAGGGGAATGTGTCCCTCCGTGACTTGGAAACTTTAACTAAGGTTAAACTAAAAGAGTTGGCAGCACAATTGGGGTTAGAATTGAAATCAGGTGCTGACAAAGCAGAGATAATTTGCAAAATAGCCCAACATTTAAAATTGGAAGAAGAAGAAGATGGTAAGTCAGAGGGTGATGCAATTAAATTGGCTAAGATTCAGTTAGAAATGGAAAAACTTAGGCTTCAACAGGAGAAAGAAAAAACAATAGAACTGAAAAAACCTGAGGTTGAAAAAGAATTAAGAAAACTTGAACTTCAGAGAGAACGTGAAAGAGAAGAAAGGGAATTTAGGTTAAGAGAAATGGAACTAAGACAAAGGGATATTGACTCCAAGGAAAATTCTGGCCAGGAAGAATTTGAATCCAGCCCAGGGTCCAGCGAAAAGCTATTTAAATTTATACAAGCTCTCCCTAAGTTTGAGGTAAGGGATATATAAGCATTTTAAATTTCTTTTTGAAAAAATAGCCAAACAAATGAAATGACCAAAGGAAAGCTGGACACTGCTTATGCAAAGCAGGTTGATGGGCAGAGCTCATGAAGTTTATGCTGTGCTTCCTGAAGAGGCTTCTGCAGATTATCAGATGGCAAAAATGGCTATCCTCGCTGCGTATGAGACAGAAGTTTTGGAACCCATGGAGATTGGCTGGGCAGACTTATGTCAAATTTGAGAGGATGAGCAAATTAATTTTGGTCGTTGGATACAGGCATTAAAGATGGAAACCCATATGAGAACCTTAGAGAACTGATTGTCTTGGAAGAATTTAAAAATTCAATCCCTCCAGTAGTGAGAACTCATGTAGAGAACCTGAAGGTTTTAAAAGCCAGGCAAGCAGCAGAAATTGCTGATGATTTTGAGCTTGTGAATAAGCCAAAACCTTTTGTCTGTCACCCCCACAAACCCGAGAAGAATAGGAAGTGGGAGAGCGAAAGGAAGGCAAGGAGCCGGGAACAAGAAGGAACAGCTGGGAATGCCTCAAGATCTCCTCCTCAGGCCAGAAAGGAAGGTGCTGAGGGTAGAAGTGTGGTCTGAAAGCTGAAGTCTTATCATTGCCATAAGGTGGGACATCTTCGTTCAGAATGCTGGAAGTTGCGGGGTAAACCCCATGGGGCTTGTTGGGGTACACAAAACTAATGCCGAGTAAGGGGCTCTGACTGACAGTGCAGCAGACCAGGCTGTAGCGTTGATGGCAGCGGTAAAACCAGACACAAAAATAAAGTGAGTGTAGAGGTTGAGAATATGATACCTGAAAGTTGTAATGAATTCTTGTCAAAAGGAAAAGTAACTCCATATCCCTCAAATGAGCCAGGCAAACCTATCGTTATACTTAGGGATACAGGAGCAACCCAAACTCTTTTGCTGGGGAAAGGCATAACATTTCCACCAGAGTGTGCACTGAACGCTAAAGTTTTAGTTAATGGTATTGGCGGGGAGTACATACCCGTACCTTTGTATCGAGTGCATCTAGAGAGTGACCTAATGTCTGGGATGGTAACTGTAGGAGTTGTCCATGGTTTGCCAGTAGAGGGAATTGACCTACTCTTAGGGAATGATTTGGCCGGAGCAAAAGTATCAGTTTCTCCTGTAGTTACAGATAAAGCAAGCGAATTTAAAGAAACAGGACAATTACAGGAACAAGTTCCAGGAATATTTCCTATGTGTGTTGTAACCTGAACAATAGCTAAACAAGTTCCATTGTCAGATGTAAAATTGGCACCACAAACAGATAGCCGAGTATCTGAAATTTTCCTTGGGGATTTAGATAATCCAAATGAGATGTTTAACAAATCTTCTATAATTGCAGCATAACAAACTGATCCAGAGTTGCAGAGAATAGCACAGTTGGCTCTGACAGAAGCTGAGGCGAAAGGAGTTCCAGCAGGCTATTATGTTGAAGACAGGGTTTTGAGGAGGAAATGGAGACCGCCTCATAGACCTGCGAACAAAGACTGAAAGGTTGTGTGACAGGTAGTGGTACCTCCTATATATCACCGTGAATTATTATGGTTAGTATGTGACATTCCTCTAGCAGCACATATGGGGATCCGGAAGACCAAATCATGTCAACATTATTACTGGCCAGGCCTTACAAAGGACATGAAGCAGTTTTGTAGGACATGCCATACATGCCAAATGGTGGGAAAACTGCAACCTACCATAAAACCGGCAGCACTAATTCCCATACCAGTTATTGAGGAACCATTTAGTAGGGTATTAGTAGACTGCTTAGGACCCTTTCCGAAAACAAAAGCAGGACATCAATATATACTCACTATCATGGATATGACAACTCGATTTCCAGAAGGCATTCCTTTGAGGACAATTACAGCTAAAGTAGTAATAGAGAAGTTAACCCAATTCTTTACGAAATATGGATTACCACTTGAAGTTCAATCGGATCAAGGTTCCAATTTTATGTCTAAAATATTTCAATAAGTCTTAGGTAATTTGGATATCAAACAGTTAAAATCTTCAGTATATCACTCACAGATACAAGGAGCTTTAGAAAGGTACCATCAAATTCTCAAAACAATGATTAGAGCATACTGTCACGAATATCCACATGATTGGGATAAAGGGCTAGTCTTTCTTTTATTTGCTACTAGAGATTCACCGAATGAGTCTACAGGTTTTAGTCCTTTCGAATTGGTTTACGGACATGAAATAAGAGGTCCTCTAAAACTCATCAAAGACAGGTTCTTAGAACTGAAGAATGAATCTTCAGTACTAAACAATGTATCTGTGTTCCGGGAAAGGCTCACAAAAGCCTGCAGTGTGGCTCAGGAAAACCTTCAAGCATCCCAAGGCAATATGAAAAAATGGGCAGGCAAGAACACAAAGACCTGAAATTTTCAACCAGGAGATGAATTATTAGTATTATTACCTTTACAGGGTGAACCATTAAAAGCCCGGTTCAGTGATTCGTATAAAGTGATCAAAAGAGTGGGTAAGGTAAGCTGGAAAAAGAATCAGCTGTGTCATATCAATATGTTAAAGCAGTATTATCGCAGGGAGGAGGATTAGTCAGTACAGGTATGTCAGGTAATGGGGATAGTTGAGAAGGAAAAGGATAATGAGGTTGAGGCAGAAGGAGGCCTAGACAATTCTCAAATTGAACCTCCTACTAACCGGTTAGCTAATACAGAATGGCTGGGAAAATTGGACAACGTGCTTTTGCACTTAGATGCAGAACAACGAGAAGACCTAACAAGGCATCTCACAGCATTTAGAAAGTTTGGAGGGATAAGCCGGGATGTACAACTGTAGCCACACATGATGTGGATGTAGGGGAACCTATTCCTTTAAAATAGCATCCTTACCGCTTATTGCATATAATTGCACAAAGATGAGTGGCAGTTCAGATGATTGGTCAGAATGTAAAGAACAGCAGAGAATGACTAAAAGGTTAATCAGGAGAAAGAAATTATAGCATGAGAGTAAGCAAGCTAGAAATGTAAAAACGGGTAGCAAGAGTTTCTACGGGTATTTAAAAAGGAAAAGAGTAAGTAAAGTGAGTGTTGGTCCTCCAGAGAGTGAGAATGGGGAGCTAATAATAGATAATAAGTAAATGGCAGATGCAATGAACAAATATTTTGCTTCTGTCTTCACTATAGAAGATACAAAAACATTCCAGTAATAGCTGTAAATCAGGAGGTGGAAGGAAGAGAGAAACTTGGTGAAATTACAATCACCAGGGAAGCGGTACTGACCAAACTGATGGAGCTGTGGGCTGACAAGTCCCTGGGTCCTGATGGACTTCATCCTCGGGTCTTAAAAGAGGTGGCTAATGAAGTAGTAGATGCATTGATGTTAATTTTTCAAAATTTGCTAGGTTCTGGGAAGGTTCCATGAGACTGAAAAGTAGCAAATATAACCCCTCTATTCAAGAAGGGGGGAGGCAGAAAACAAGTAACAATAGGCCAGTTAGCTTGATGTCTGTCGTGGGCAAAGTGTTAGAATCAATCATTAAGGAGGCTGTAGCTGGACACTTAGAAAAACTCAAGGTAATCAGGAATAGTCAGCATGGTTTTGTGAAAAGGAAATCATGTTTAACCAATTTGTTGGAGTTCTTTGAAGGAGTAACATGTACTGTGGGTAAAGGGGAGTCCGTTGATGTACTGTACTTGGATTTCCAGAAGGCATTTGACAAGGTGCCACATAAAAGGTTATTGCGTAAAGTAGGAACTCATGGTGTATGGATAGAAGATTGGCTGGCTGGCAGAAAACAGAGAGTTTGCATAAAAGGGTCCTTTTCTGATTGACAGCATGTGACAAGTGGAGTCCTGCAGGGGTCTGTGCTGGGGCCTCAACTTTTTACAATTATATCAATGACTTAGATGAGGAGAGCTATGGCATGGTAACTAAATTCGTAGATGACACAAAAGTTGGTAGGAAAGCATGTGGTGAAGAGGACATAAGGAGGTTGCAGACCGATATAGACAGGTTGAGTGAGTGGGCAGAAATCTGGCGGATGGAGTATGATGTGAGAAAATGTGAAGTTGTTCACTTTGGCAGGAAGAATAAAAAAGCAGAGTATTACTGAAACAGAGAAGGACTGCAGAATTCCAAAGTGCAGAGGGATCTAGGTGGTCTAGTGCAGGAGTCACAAAATGTTAGTATGCAGGTTAAGCAGGTAATAAAGTAAATTAATGGAATGCTATCCTTTATTACGAGAGGAATTGAAAATAAAAGTAAGGATGTTATGCTTCAGTTATACAGGGCATTGGTGAGACCACATCTCGAATACTGTGTGCAGTTTTGGTCTCCTTATTTAAGGAAGGATGTAAATGTGTTGGAGACGGTTCAGAGGAGGTTTACTAGATTGATAGAAACATAGAAAATAGGAGCAGGTGTAGGCCATTCGGCCCTTCAAGCCTGCTCCGCCATTCATTATGATCATGGCTGATCATCCAACTCAGTAACCTGTTCCCGCCTTCCCCCATACCTTTTGATCCCTTTAGACCCAAGAGCTATATCTAATTCCTTCTTGAAAACATACAATGTTTTGGCCTCAACTGCTTTCTGTGGTAGTGAATTCCACAGGCTCACCACTCTCTGGGTGAAGAAATTTCTCCTCATTTCAGTCCTGAAAGGTTTATCCCATATCCTTAGACTATGACCCCTGGTTCTGGACTCCCCTACCATCGGGAACATCCTTCCTGCATCTACCCTGTCAAGTCCTGTTAGAATTTTATAGGTTTCTATGAGATTCCCCCTCACGCTTCTGAACTCCAGCGAATATAATCCTAACCGACTCAATCTCTCCTCATACGTCAGTCCCAGCATCCCAGGAATCAGTCTGGTAAACCTTCGCTGCAGTTCCTCTATAGCAAGAACATCCTTCCTCAGATAAGGAGACCAAAACTGCACACAATATTGCAGGAGTGGCCTCACCAAGGCCCTGTATAATTGCAGCAAGACATCCCTGCTTCTGTACTCGAATCCTCTCGCTATGAAGGCCAACGTACCATTTGCCTTTTTTACCACCTGTTGCACCTGCATGCTTACCTTCAGCAACTGCTGTGCGAGAACACCCAGGTCTCGCTGCATATTTCCCTCTCTCAGTTTATAGCCATTCAGATAATAATCTGCCTTCCTGTTTTTGCTACCAAAGTGGATAACCTCACATTTATCCACATTATACTGCATCTGCCATGCATTAGCCCACTCACTCAACTTGTCCAAATCACCCTGAAGCCTCTCTGCATCCTCCTCACAACTCACCACCCCACCCAGTTTTTTGTCATCTGCAAATTTGGTGATATTACATTTAGTTCCCTCATCTAAATCATTAATATATATTGTGAATAGCTGGGGTCCTAGCACCGATCCCTGCGGTACCCCACTAGTCACTGCCTGTCATTTGGAAAAAGACCCATTTATCCCTAGTCTTTGTTTTCTGTCCGCCAACCAATTTTCTATCCATCGCAATACACCGTCCCCAATCCCATGCACTTCAATTTTACATGCTACCTGGAATGAGTGGGTTGTCTAATGAGGAAAGGTTGGACAGACTGGGCCTGTTTTTACTGGAGTTTAGAAGAGTGAGGGGAGACTTGATTTAAGATCCTGAATGGTCTAGACAAGGTCGATATGGAGAGAATCTTTCTTTCATCTTATGGTTGAGTCCAGAACTAGGGGGCACTGTTTTAAAATTAGGGGTCACCCTTTTTGGACAGAGACGAGGAGAAATATTTCTCTCAGAGGGTTGTGCTACTTTCGAACTCTCTGCCTCAGAAGGTGGTGGAGGCGGGTCATTGAATGTTTTAAAGCAGAGGTAGATAGATACTTGTTAGGCAAGGGAATCAAAGGTTATCAGGGGTAGATGGGTAGATGGAATTCGAAACACAAACAGATTAGCCATGATCTTATTGAATGATGGAGCAGGCTAGAGGGGCCGAATGGTGTACTTCTGCTTCTAATTCATATGTTCGTATATATCTTGTTCATAAGTCCAGACAAACAGGCCCAAGTAAAAGCAGAAATCCAATACATGCTAGAAAACAACTTAATTGAACATAGTCAAAGCAGCTGGAGTTCACCAATAGTATTAGTGCCTAAATCTGATAGGTCAACCCGACTTTGCATAGACTACATAAAAAATCAATGCTGTAACAAAGGCAAACTTCTACCCAATTCCTCGCTTAGAAGACTGTATTGACAGAGTGGGCAGTGCCATGGGTCTTACAGAGATAAATTTGTTAAAGGGATACTGTGAAATTCCTTTGATACCCCAAGATAAGGAAGAATCAGTTTTTGTCACCCTGGATAGGGTTTCAGTGTCAAGTGATGCCACACAGGTTAATGGATACTCGAGAAACTTCTCAGAGACTAGTTAACCCAGTGAATTTAACCTTATTGAGTTAAATGAATAACAATGGTAGAAAGCAAAATTGTGATAATTACCAGTAGAACGAATGATGATCATGAATGCGAAAGTATGCTTTAAATATTTTTTCAATTTCTGGTTTACATTGTATTGAAACGCATTCAAGAATGGCATTTCATTTTGTCAAGGGCACAGGTGTCACAAGAACTTTGTTTTTTTATTGAAAGCTAAGAATTCTGTGTGCTTTTAAAAGACTGAGGGAAAGGATTTTTCTCTGTGAACATTGAATGCTGAAACTTGGAATTGTGAACTGAGTGGGACAAACTGCAAGACACCTGTTCCAAGCAGCTCAACGGGGAAATGACAGGAAGATTTATGACTGTCACATCACTTATTGTTAGGGTTTTAGTTTCAGTTTTGCAGTGAGTTGAAAAGACCAAGGGGCTGGAAGCAGCTGGCTGGAACCTCTGTTTGTAGATCAGAGAAAAGACCTAGTCTCTGAAAAGAAGATTTCTCTCTCTTGGAAAGAACTCCTACATTTGAGGCGGTGGCTGTGGTCTGCCTGGAGAGGAAAAGACCCAGGAAAAGAGGAGTTGCTGCTCTCTGTGGAGAAAGACTACTTTGCTGAGAAGAAGCCTAGCATTTTAAAAGGTAGCAAATTCCTATTGCCTCCAGTCTCTGAAAAATCTCTGCCTCAGGAGTGATTCCTGTTGCCTTTTATATTTTGGGAGATCCTGATAGCTCAAGAAAGCTTCCATTGCTAGACTGCTATTTCATAACCCAAGTAGACCTGTTGCTAAAATAAAAGCAAAGGTTAGAAAAGAATTAGGTTTTAAGCAAGTGAAGGGGGTGGGGGTGTGATGGTGGGAAAGAGAACAAAATGGGATGTATGTGATAAGGCAGAAGGCAGGAGAGATTTAATTCCCACCCCACCCCCCCCCCCCCCCCCCCACCGCCTTCACTTGCTTAAAACCTAATTCTTTTCTAACCTTTGCCAGTTCTGATGAAAGGTCACAGACCTGAAACGTTAACTCTGCTTCTCTCTCCACAGATGCTGCCAGACCTGCTGAGTATTTCCAGCACTTTCTGTTTTTATTTTAGACCTGTTGGTACACCCTTTGATGAAAGATCTGTATGATGCCTGCAGCAGACAAAGTGTCGTGAACGCCTACCCATCACAGACTGTTCATCAACCTCGCCTGGAGAGACTTCAAGTGGCATCCGACTATTCGACTCTGGTACACCTCACCAACCTAGAAATATCCTACCAAGATAAGGAAGAATCAGTTTTTGTCACCCTGGATGGGGTTTTTCAGTGTCAAGCGATACCACACAGGTTAATGGACTCAGTTATTTTATTATTTCTAAGTAACAGTTGTAATTCAAAACATCCTTTTAAAACCGGTTAACCATTTTTAAAAATGTTGTCATAAGAGTTTTTTTTTAAACTAGGAGGCCTGTGTGCCTTTAAGACCTTTTGTTATTTTTCTGTGAACAGTGACTGCAGAGACTTGTGGTATTTGAAGTCCAAGCTGCAGGGCAATTTGTATCCAAGCAACCTGATGGTTTTACGATTGTCTTGTGATTCTTATTGTTTGTAAAAAAAAGGATTTCAGGTTCAGTTCTCCAGAGGGAAATAGAACAGCCAGTAATGGCTGGAGCTATGTTTTGCTGATAGACCAGAGAACAAGGCCTATTCGCTCTTTAAAAAAAAAAGCTCTGCATTTCAAGGGAAAAATGCTACATTTAAGGTGAGGTGTTGACCTGCCTGAAGAGAGAGGAAGAGACCCAGAGAAAAGAGGAATTGTTACACTGTGTGGAGAAACATTGCTTTGGAGAAAGAAAGCCTGTGTTTCAGATGTGGCAAGTTGCTGTTAACTCTGGTCAAGAATTCCTGCCTCTAGAGTGAGTTCTGTAATGCTGTGCTCTGTGGAGAAGGCCCCTTTGCTGAGAGTAAGTCCTGTTGACTTTTGTGTTTTGGAAGTTCTTGAACTCTCAAGAAAGTTTTTACTGTTAGACTGCTACTTTAAAACTTAAATAGACATACTGATACCACCTGGTGCTGAAAGATCTGCATGATGCCCGCTGCAGATGAACTACCTTGAATGCCTCCCACCATAGACTGTTTGTTAATTTCACCTGGAGAGACATTGAGTGGCAACTGGCTATTTGACTCTGGGATACCTCAAAGATTCAGGAAAATACTACCAGAAGATACAGTCCAATTATTTTATTATCCCTAAGAAACTGTCATAAAATCAATATAACCATTTTCCCCAGTTAACTGTTGGTAATTGAATGAATGTATGTGTTTGCATGAGAGTTAGGAAGATTGAGGAGTTATAAAGTCTATTCATACATATAGATACATTTCATTATTGTTTAAAACTTGGTTTATTAATGAATAGTAATTTTGTTGTTCAAAGAAACCTGGCTTGGTGTGCTTTATCTGGGGATAAATAACGTGATTATTTTGGCTATTTTCTGGTAGGTGGGAAACTTTACTAATATGCTGTGACCTGTGGAGTAGTGGGACTGAATTAACAGTGCATTACTCCCACCTTGGTATTGTGACAGTTGAAGGTGCAGTGGGATACAGGGGTATAGTGACAGTGGATGCATTTTTAGCTCAAACTTGAAGTTAACTGTTAGTTTAAAATGCCTCTGCTTGCTGTTATAAACCCCGACCTTACCTTGTGAGCTCTGGTAAAGATCTGGACAAGACCTGGATGTGTTTTTTTCCTCTCAAATCTGGCTTTAGATTCCTGGATTCACTGGACAGCAAGATCATCCTTCTGTACTGGGCAACATTGGAAAAATGTAAGACTCTGCATCCATCCTATAATCTGCTGCTTTTTTCTGTTTTTCTGATCTGTGAGCTGTGGAAAAGATCTGGAAAAATCTACATCTAGATCCTCTTTGAAACTTTGCTTCAAATTTCTGGACTTATCTCAACATCAAGAAGACTCTTTTGCTCTGGACTACACTGGTTATAACGTAAGACCCAACTTTGTCTCTGTATTGCTGCGCTATTGTAATATTGAAAATAACTCTAATCAGTTTACTGCCCTTCGCCCAACACTACAGTGATTGAGAGACTTCAGTCTCCTGCTGGGCTTGTGACTGGCCACTGGTTATACTGTTTTTTCTGCTTCAGCCTCATCCAGCCAGCTCCATGAGGGGTCCTGGGGAGCTCTTGTCACAGGAGCCTTTGGAGCAGGCTTTCAGCTACCCCTTCAAGAACACCCTGATGCAGGTTCACACGGCCTGCTCTATGGCTCGCCAGCTGGACATGCTGGCCATGTGTATGTATAAATCCTCATCTGTGCAGCAGAGCCTGGTCTCCTCCAGTCGTCACGACCATCCCTGCCATTGGACAAAGACCTTGCTTCGCTCAGACCGTGTGGTAGTCGGTGTGCAATGGGCCCCCCATGTTAAAAACCCACACACAGGCATCTCCCACCCCCTCAAAATGAACTTCAGAACCTGGAGTATCAGAATTGGACAATTCAGTCACTTAAGGACCCACAACCCTGGAGTGGAAGAAAGTCATCCTCGTTCCCGAGGGACAGCTTGAGAAGGTGGGGACAGTCACGGGCGTGGTGTGATGTGCCATATGGGGACAGTTACATGTTAATTTCCTTTCCCCTTTGGCCCAACTTTCTCTCATCAGAACCCATTCACTTGCACTGTTAAAATTGGATCTCTAGTCTCTCGGAATAACAGAGCTGTAATTAATCTAATGGGCATTTTTATTGAGGAATGGCGGGTCCGTGCCGAGGTGCAGTATCACCAGGTTTCAAAAATATAAATCAAGTCGGTAGATCATGGAGTAGTGATTCAATGACACTAAACTTCTGATTTGAGGCTGTTAGTGAGTGAAAACTGAAGGAGGAATGGGTTTCCAAAATTTAGAGGTCTGGGAAGGAGCAAGTTCGATTAAGAAATTGGTAAATGAGAATGGTTCTCATGGTTTAAGAAGGAAATGAGCCTGCCCATGAATGTTCAGTTCTGGCTGCATACACACTTCCAAATCACAGCACAATGATCCAGGAGAGAACAGGCTTAATGGGATATTGTTGTAATTGCTACAGATAAATACCACAAGCCAGAGACACTGATTAGCACATTATTGCAGTGTAATGGAATCTGTAACCCAATTGTTTGCTTGATCCATTACAGTTCCATAAATCCATAGTGATTAAAGAATCTAAAAGGTTCCTAATGAATGTATTCAGAGTCATTTTCAATCCAAGTGCTGTGGGATAGACTGTAAACACACTTCAAATTATTGATTCAGGCCAGAATAACTGTTGGATTTGTGGCACTGCGAAATGAGGGGAGGAAAGCAGGAAAGTGGACCTTTTAACTATAAAACTATAAATTGTTTTTTGTGAGAGAAAATGTCCAGATGAATCGCACTGTGAGCAACAGGCATAACAATAACAGATACTCATCAGGCTGGGTTCTACATCGGGCGGACGGGAGCTGGCCACTGACGTAAAAGTCGGTGGTGAACCCATTTCTGCCTAGCCCGGGGATCCGTCCCGCATTTTACGGGTCCCCGGGCTTTAAATGTTCCGAGGCGGGTCTTCCATCCGCTTGAGGGAGGAAGTCCCGCCTCATTGAGCTGCCCCAGCCAATCATCGGGTCGGCAGCTCTTAGTCCCAGCAGCGCCACCAAGAGCAGTGGCCACTGCTGGGACTGCAGCCCAGCCAAGGACATGGAGCCAGGGCTGCAGGTAAATTTGGATTGCCTTGCCAGGGTGTGATTGGTCAAGCCCCAGCGAGGCAAGGATGGTCATTTGGGGGGAAGGGGGGCGTCTTGGGTGTTGGGGGTGGTCCTCAATCGGGCACAGTTGTCAGGGCCCTCCTCCACCCCCGGGGCACTGAGAGGCCGACGGCTTTCACCGGGCGGCCTTTCCCAGCTACAGGACACCCGCTTGCCACGGGTAAAATCCCCGTGGAGGCGGGCGAAGGTCCTTAAGTGGCCGTTAATTGGCGTGGAGTGGGCGGCCCATTTTTCCCCCCCGCCCCCTATAAAGTGGGGCAGAGGCGGGAGGGGGTCGGGTAGGCCCCCCGCTCCATTTTACACCACCATCCGGCTCGCTAGGGTAGTGTAACATTCCAGCCATAGTAACAGACACTACAATACACATTTTGTATTACAGGGACTCTGAACAAAAGGTACTTGGAGTAACTAACACTGAGTAACAGGTGATCCAAATAATAAATGCCCCAAGTAATAGACAATGTAAGTAACAGGGAGATAATTTAAGAGACATTGAGTAACAAATGCTCTGATTGAGGAACAGCCACTCTAAGTAATAAATATTGAGTAACAGGCACTCCAAATAAAATTCACTTTGACTAACAGACACTCCAAATAACAGACCTCTAAAGTCAAAGCCCCCAATCGAGCTTTACGATTCTGATTGTGATGGGAGAAACACACCGTTGATTCAGTCCCGTCCCTCCACATATCGCCTAACATATCATTTTAAACTTTCCAAGTTAAAGAAAGACCCAGCCAAATTGCACCATCTATTAATCCCCGAATGAGGCAAACCAAACCAGGTGTCTTTAGATCAACAAATTAGCTGCTTAATTAGAAAAACTAAATTTTTAAACACTACTAAGATATAAACATTTATATAGAAAAATTAGAGTCCTTGCATATTTACACTCCTGCCAATGTGAAATCTTTCAATGTGGAACAGTCCAAGGTTGCTTGAAGTCTTCACAGCCATCCGCTGGGGAAAATAAAAGGTGCTTCAACAGTAGAACAGTCCGTAGTCTGGTTCAACAGTTGAATTGATGCTCTTCTTTTCCAGCAATGAATTTCAACAATTACAGTTCAGTAGTTAAAGGAATTTGGTTATTTTCTTTTAAGAAATTCATCTGGCTTGACAGAATTCTGAAAGTATAATAAATAGGGTTTAAATAAACTGAGAGAGAGCTCTAATTTCCTTCAGTATATGCTGGTCCAGCTGTCTGTCTGTTTCTCTGTTAACTTTACAATAACTCTTTTTTTTAGATTAGAGATACAGCACTGAAACAGGCCCTTCGGCCCACCGAGTCTGTGCCGAACATCAACCACCCATTTATACCAATCCTACACTAATCCCATATTCCTACCAAACATCCCCACCTGTCCCTATATTTCCCTACCACCTACCTATACTAGTGACAATTTATAATGGCCAATTTACCTACCAACCTGCAAGTCTTTTGGCTTGTGGGAGGAAACCGGAGCACCCGGAGAAAACCCACGCAGACACAGGGAGAACTTGCAAACTCCACACAGGCAGTACCCGGAATCAAACCCAGGTCCCTGGAGCTGTGAGGCTGCGGTGCTAACCACTGCGCCACTGTGCCGCCCTACTGTGTCTCAAAAGCCAGTTTTTCAACTAGTTTTAAATATCAATCGGCAACAATGTATCTCGTGTCTTTGGTCCTGAGTGGCTGTATCCCGGGGCAACAGAATGCACTCTTTGATTCAGTCTCTGGAGCTTGTTGCCTTAAAGCAGTACTGCTTCTTTTCCAGCCTTAAAGGCACACCGCATTCTTCCTGAGTGACCGGCACTGTAACTATTAGAGATCTGAATAATAAAAATTCGGAGTTACAGATGAGTAATAGGTTCTTGGAGTAATAGACATTTTGAGAAACACATCAATTAACAGAAACTCTGAGAATCACAGGCTGTAGGCCTACAGTTTCTGGACCTGCACTCTGTGTGCACCAATTCCCATTTGGAGTGTCCAGTTCTAGAATCTGCCCAATAGAAAGTATCAGAGCCTTGTCTAGTCTCCAATCTCACCCAAGATTCAATGACACTTTGCGGAGTGACTGGTGGAGTTAGTGGATAGTAATAAGCGAATTTAACATTGCCCAAGTAAGAGTCCCAACTGAGATCAGCAACAAACTCAACACAGACAGGGACCTACAACAAATACCTGATTGCCTGTATAGCTTAGTTCCTGCTGATTTTATGATGATTCCTGAAAGGGGATAAGCCTAGTGAGCTATTACTGTGAAAGCTGAATGATCATTAATGATTTTGGTGCTGTTCATTCAATAATGGTCATGATAATGGGTTGAAGGGTGTGAGGCAAATGACCTACTAAGTTATTGATCCGACTTTTCCAAATGACTTTTTACAACAATCCCAGCTGTAAAGACACCAGCATGACTGACAATCCCTGAAACAAAAGAGGACTTCACATCTGTGAATTGTAGCAATTATGTAGCAGGTAGTTCCTCTGTGGGACTAGCAAAGAAAAGCAACGTGACAGTTTTGAATGAGGCAATAGGTTTAATTTAGGAACAGAAACAATCTGTAATAAGCCAAAAGAAAGTGAGCCACCTACATTCCTAAAGAATTGAATGAGCACACAGGGTTACTTTAACTACAACAAAAACAAGAAATGCTGGAATCACTCAGCAGGTCTGGCAGCATCTGTGGAAAGAGAAGCAGAGTTAACTGTGTTGAAAAATTCAATCAAGTTAGTTAGACACGATCTCCTCCTGACAAAGCCATGCTGACTATCCCTGATTCTGCAAGTGGAGATTAATCCTGTCCCTCAGAATTTTTTCCAATATTTTCCCAACCACTGATGTTAGACTCACTGGCCTGTAATTACCTGGTTTATCCCTAATACCCTTCTTGAATAATGGTACCACATTCGCTGTCTTCCAGTCCTCTGGTACCTTTCCTGTGGCCAGAGAGGATTTGAAAATTTGTGTCACAGCGACTGCAATCTCCTCCCTTGCCTCACATAACAGCCTGGGATACAGCTCATCTGGGCCTGAGGATTTATCCACTTTTAAGCCTGCTAAAACAGCTAATATTTCCTTCCTCTCAGTGCTAATATGTTCCAGTATATCACAAACCCCTCCCTGATCTCTACACCTACATCGTCCTTCTCCATAGTGAACACAGATGAAAGGTAATCATTTAAAACCTCACCTATGTCCTCCGGCTCCACACACACATTGCCACTTTGGTCCCTTATGGGCCCTACTCTTTCCCTGGTTATCCTCTTACCCTTAATATACTTATAAAACGCCTTGGGATTTTCCTTCATCTTGCCTGCCAGTCTTTGCTCTCCTAATTACTTTTTTAAGTGCCACCCTACACTTCCTATACTCCTCTAGTGCCTCCACTGTTTTCAGTGTTTGGGATCTGCCGTAAGCTTCCTTTTTTTTTCCTGATCCAATCCTCTATGTCACTGGACCTGTTAGTCCTACCCTTCACCTTAAGGGGTTCTTGTTGGCTCTGGACTCTCACTATTTCCTCTTTGAATAACTCCCACTCTGTTGCTCTACGTGGCGCAGGTCTGGCCCATACCCCACTCCTGCGCCAAGAGACGGTCGCCCACCTCCTCCTGGAATGTGCCTTTGCAAAGCAGGTTTGGAAAGAGATGCAGTGGTTTTTGTCAAGGTTCATCCCAAGCAGCTCTGTAACACAGGAGTCTGTGCTCTACGGGCTGTTCCCAGGGACGCACACCGAGACAAACATCAACTGCTGCTGGAGGACTATCAATTCGGTGAAAGACGCCCTTTGGTCTGCCCGAAACTTGCTGGTCTTCCAGCGCAAAGAGTTGTCCACCACCGAATGTTGCAGACTGGCACATTCCAAGGTCCAGGACTACGTGCTGAGGGACGCACTAAAGCTTGGGGCAGCCGCAGCAAAGGCTCAATGGGGAAAGACCACAGTGTAAGGTTCCCCCACCAAGCTGGACTGAGGGGCTGGATCCATGGGAAACCCCTCGAACTGTATCGTTAATATTCTCAATTGCTGTAAATGTAAAACTGTAATTGACATGACAATTGTGAAACGGAAGGGTTGGGAAGAAACTCATGACAGTATTGAAGGAAACTGATCTCCCTTGCAATGTTTGTATTTTTTGGTGCTGTTTGGAAACTGTTTGGCAATGTAATTTTTACAGATTTTTATGAATAAAGTATATTTTGGAAAAAAAAAACTTTGGCCAGATCCTGTTTTATCATATTGAAATTGGCCTTCCCCCAATTCAGTAGCTTTTATTTCTGGTTCATCTTTGTCCTTTTCCATAACTACCTTAAATCTTAGAGTTATGGTCACTTCTACCATTTGACTGGCTTCATTCCCTTGGATTAGGTCCAGTACTGCTCCTTCCCTTGTCGGACTTTCTACGTACTGGCTCAAAAAGCTCTCCTGTATGCATTTTAAGAATTCCGCCCCCTTTACGCCTTTTACACTAAGACTATCCCACTTAATATTGGGGAAGTTGAAATCCCCTACTATTATTACCCTATTATTTTCACACCTCTCTGAGATTGCCTACATATCTGCTCCTCTATCTCTTCCTGACTGTTTGTTTGGAGGCCTGTAGTACACACCCAGCCAAGTGATTGCCCCCTTTTTGTTTTTAACTTCTACCCAAATGGCCTCATTAGAGGAACCTTCTAAGATATCATCCCTCCTTACTGCAGTAATTGACTCCTTCATCAACAGTGCAATGCCACCTCCTCTTTTATCCCCTCTCCTGTCGCGCCTGAAGATTCTATACCCTGGAATATTGAGCTGCCAGTCCTGTCCCTCCCTCAACCATGTCTCTATGATAGCAACAATATCATAATCCCATGTGCTAATCAATGCCCTCAATTCATCTCCTTACTAGTTAGACTCCTTGCATTGAAATAGATGCAATCCAACCTTGCATTTTTCCCTTGTGCCTTACCAGGTCTATATTTGCTATGCCTTCCAGGCTGACTCACTTTTTGTTCTATATTACCACCTACTGTACCTCCACTCTGTATCCCATCCCCTTGCCAAATTAGTTTAAATCCCCGCCCCCAACAGAACTAGCAAATCTCCCTGCAAGGATGCTTGTCTCATTCCGGTTCAAGTGCAACCCGTCCAACTTGTACAGGTCCCACCTTTGCCAGAAACAGACCCAGTGATCCAGGAAACTAAAGCCCCCTCTCCTGCACCATCTCCTCAGCCACACATTCATCTACTCTATCCTTCAATTTCTAAACTCACTAGCACGTGGCACCGGGATTAATCCAGTGATTACAACCTTAGGGGTCCTGCTTTTTAATCTGCTACCTAGCTCCCTAAATTCTTGTTGCAGGACCTCATCCCTTTTTCTGCCTATGTTGTTGGTACCAATGTGTACCACGACATCTGGCTGCTCACCCTTCCCCTTCAGAATGTCCTGCAGCCGCTCCGTGACATCCTTGACCCTAGCACCAGGGAGGCAACATACCATCCTGGAGTCACATTTGCGACCACAGAAACGCATATCTGTACCCCTTACAATAGAATCCCCTATCACTATAGCTCTTCCACTCCTTTTTCCCCCTTGCTGTGCAACAGAGCCATCCTTGGTGCCACGGACCTGGCTGTTGCTGCTTTCCCCTGGGAGGTAATCCCCCCCCCCCCACCCCCACCCCCACCCCCACCCAACAGTATCCAAAGCGGAAATAAAAACAAGAAATGCTGGAAATACTCAGCAGGTCTGGCAGCATCTGTGGAGAGAGAAGCAGTGTTAACGTTAACTCTGCTTCTATCTCCACAGATGCTGCCAGACCTGCTGAGTATTTCCAGCATTTCTTGTTTTTATTTCAGATTTCTAGCATCTGCAGTATTTTGCTTTTATTTTAGTATCCAAAGTGATATATCTGTTTGAGAGGGGGATGGCCACTGGGGACTCCTGTACTACCTGCCTGCGCCTACTACTCTGCCTGGTGATCACCCATCCCTTTTCTGCCTGTACTGCCATTACCTGCGGTGTCACCACCTCACTAAACATGCTATCCACGACGTCCTCAGCATCACAGATGCTCCACAGTGAATCCACCCGTAGCTCCAGCTCCGTAATACGGGTAGCCAGTAGCTGCAGATGGATACACTTCCTTCACACATGGTCGTCAGGGACACTGGAAGCTTCCCTGATTTCCCACATAGCGCAGGAGGAGCATATCACGGGGCTGAGCTCTCCTGTCATGACTTACCTTTAAATTAATTTAGTTACTCCCTTTAAAAAAATACGAATTACACTAGGGGTCTTCTTCTACTCCAAACACTACCCACTACAATCTAAAGTCCTTTAATAAATTACTCTAAAGTAGTATTACTCACCTCATCACTTGAGGTTTTTAAAAAAAATCCCCTTTTTACGCAATTTAAATGCACTAACAGCTGTTACTTACCCAACCAATCACCTTGCAGAATTCCCGTGATGTCACTAAGTGTTTTTTTTCCTCTTTTAGAGTCTCAGCATGCACTGAGACAGAGGAAGTGAGAGAGAGCCTGCCGCTGCTGTGGATCAGCTTCCACGCAGGTCTGCCACCCACTGCTCCGCTCTGCTCCTTTGCGTTAGGTATGACTCCAACCAGTGGAGAGTTTTCCCTCTGATTCCCGTTAACTCCAGTTTTGCGAGGGCTCCTTAATGCCATACTCGGTCAAATGCTGCCTTGATGTCAAGAGCAGTCACTCTCACCTCACCTCTGGAGTTCAGCTCTTTTGTCCATGTTTTAACCAAGGCTGTAATGAGGTCAGGAGCTGAGTGGCCCTGAGCAGAACCCAAATTGAGCATCAGTGAGCAGGTTATTGTCGAGCAAGTGCTGCTTGATGGCACTGTTGACGACCCCTTGCATCACATACTGTCATTAACTTGTTTAAAATAAACTAGTAGACAGAATAACAACCAAAACCCATTAAATACTTTTTGCAAATAGCACACAACAGAACTTCTCAGCCTAAATGTTAACAGTATGAGAAATTTAAGATTGTTACAGCACTACAGAAAAGAGCTATGTGGAATGAAGCATTTAAAAATAACTAAGAAATATTTCAAACTTAATGCGAGGTGCGGGCTGAAACTGGGCTCCGCAGCACCTGTTTTTTGGGCACCATGAGGCCCTTTTAAAGGTCCAAAATGGCGTCTGTGGCTCTTGCACACAATTCTGATGCAACATCCACCGGCAGCATGCAGAGCAGGATGTCAATCATCTGGCAATGCTAATTTAATGCAGTGCTGCCATTTTGGAGCCCCACCTCCAGCTTCCGCCCTCTCTTAACCTGCCACAGCTGAATGTATGTTCAACAGCATGAAGGACCCTCTACTAACACTATTTAAAGGGATATTCAACTACAGTTTTGTTGCTGGATTATTTATTCTGGCTGTTGCTGCAATTCTATGTGTTCTGGGTGCCTCTCCATACTTGTTAGAAGTTTCAAAGTCCATAGGGAGTGGTCTGGCTGGTGCTGAAGTACGTTTTTGGTGACTTATAGGTTTGTGCACAGATCAATTGTTTCCAAACATAGATGATGGATCAGTTGACCTTCCTCTTTGCATTGAGCAAGATTCACAGAATGATCAAAGGCCACATCGAGCAGGACAAACTGCTAGAAGAGGGAGGAAAAGGAAGGAGAAAAGGGCTCTCAGCAGGAGGCCATATCCGTACAGGGTTTTTAGGGAGCAGATCTTTTTTTTTTAGAGATACAGCACTGAAACAGGCCCTTCGGCCCACCGAGTCTGTGCCGAACATCAACCACCCATTTTATACTAATCCTACACTAATCCCATATTCCTACCAAACATCCCCACCTGTCCCTATATTTCCCTACCACCTACCTACACTAGTGACAATTTATAATGGCCAATTTACCTACCAACCTGCAAGTCTTTTGGCTTGTGGGAGGAAACCGGAGCACCCGGAGAAAACCCACGCAGACACAGGGAGAACTTGCAAACTCCACACAGGCAGTACCCGGAATTGACCCCGGGTCCCTGGAGCTGTGAGGCTGCGGTGCTAACCACTGCGCCACTGTGCCGCTCTTATCTGTTGGATAATGGAATGCAGGAGTGCTGTGATGACCTGGAAGTGCCTTTGCACACTGGTATCCAGAGCCATGATGGCAGCAGTTTGGGCTTCCAATACAGCATTCTGAGCTTTCACTGCATCACTCAGATGTTTGACACAAGGTTGAATTCGTTGATTGCTGGGCATGTTCTGAACATCATGCATTTTACTGATTGACACAAGGCACAACTCATTGATTGGTAGATGAAGGAGGGCTTCCAGTACTGTTTTGAGAGTAGCAGTCTCAAGTGTTTGCAGACAAGTGAGAATGCCAGAATGAACAAATCAAAAATGGCTGCAACCATTACTGCAGCACATTGAATGAAAGAATTTGGAAGCCACATTCTGCATGCTGATGGTGGTATATTGTTTTGTACAAGCTGCAATGTTTCGTTAGATCACACATGGTGGGCAACGGTTCAGCGCCACTGAGTCCGAAAGTCATCACAGCAGAAAGGGAGCATCCAAATACCACTGCGAGCAAACGAACACGCAAAAAAGAAAAGCAACTATTTCATCTCTTTTTTTGAGAAGTCGACAGCTCAGAAAATCGTCAGTTAGTTACAATGGAACTTGTGGATGCTGTTGCAAGCAGCAACATACCATCGGAAAAACTTGATCACCCAAAGCTGCGGGTGTTCATTCAATGTCAGTCTGGAGAAAGGTATATAGTGGGGTTCCCCTGCTAGGGCCCTTGCTTTTCTTCACACATTAATGACCTAGACTTAGGTGTACAAGGCACAATTTCAAAATTCACAGGTGAGACAAAACGTGGAAGTATTGTGAACTGTGAGGAGGATAGTGATAAACTTCAAGTGGACATAGATAGGCTGGTGGAATGGGTAGACAAATGACAGATGAAATTTAATGCAGAAAAATGTGAAGTGATTCATTTTGGTAGGACGAATGAGGAGAGGCAATATAAATTAAAGGGTACAATTCTAAAGGGAGTGCAGGAGCAGAGGGACCTGGGGGTATGCATGCACAAATCATTGTGGGTTGCAAGGCAGGTTGACAATGCAGTTAGTAAAGCATACGGGATCCTGGGATTTATAAATAAGGGCATCGAGTACAAGAGCAAGGAAGTTATGTTAAACCTGTATAAAACACTAGTTTGGCCTCAACTGGAGTATTGTGTCCAGTTCTGGGCACCACACTTTAGGAAAGATGTTTAGGCATTAGAGATGGTGCAGAAAAGATTCATGAGAATGGTTCCAAGGATGAGGAACTTCAGTTATGTGGATAGGTTGGAGAAGCTGGCCTGTTGTCCTTGGAGAAGAGAAGATTAAGAGGAGATTTTATAGAGGTGTTCAAAATCATGGGGAGTCTGGACAGAGTAGATAAGGAGAAACTGTTCCCATTGGCCAAAGGATCCAGAACCAGAGGACACCAATTTAAGGTGACCGGCGAACCACATGAGCAAAAACTTTTATACGCAGCACTTGGCAGCATTGTGAACTGTGAGGAGGATAGCATAAAACTTCAAAAGGGCATAGACAAGCTGATGGAATGGGCGGACAAGTGGCAGATGAAGTTCAATGCAGAGAAATGTAAAGTGATTCATTTTGGTAGGAAGAACATGGGGAGACAATACAAAATAAAGGGTACAATTCTAAAGGGGCTGCAGGAGCAGAAGGTCCTGGAGGTATATGTGCATAAGTCATGGAGGTGTCAGGTCAGGTTGAGAGCCCAGTTAATAAAGCATACAGTATCCTAGGCTTTATTAATAGGGACATAGAATACAATAGCAAAGAAGTTATGTTGAACTTGTATGACACTAGTTCGGCCTCGGCTGGAGTATTGTGTCTAGTTCTAGGCATTGCACTTTAGGAACGATGTGAAGTCATTGCAGAGAATGCAGAAAAGATTCATGAGAATGGTTCCAGGGATGAGGAACTTCAGTTATGAAGATAGATTGGAGAAGTTGGGACTGTTTTCCTTGGAGGAGATTTGATAGAGGTATACAAAATCATGAGAGGTCTGGACAGAGTGGATAGAGAGAAACTATTCCCACTTGTGAAAAATCGAGAACGAGAGGGCACAGATTTAAAGTATTTGGTAAAAGAAGTAAAAGCGACATGAGGAAAAATGTTTTCAAGCAGCGTTAAGGTCTGGAATGCGCTGTCTGAGAGTGTGGTGCAGGCAGATTCAATCGAGGCATTCAAAAGGGAATTAGATCTTTATTTCTAAAGAAAGAATGTGCAGGGTTACGGGGAGAAGGCGAGGGAATGGCACTAGGTGAATTTGGAGAGTTGGTGCAAACACAATGGGCCGAATGGCCTCCTTCTGTGCTGTAATAATTCTGTGAGTGGTTAGGATCTGGAATGTTCTGCCTGAGACTGTGCTGGATTCAATCAAGGCCTTCAAAAGAGAATTGGACAAATACCTGAAGTGAGAAAATTTGTATAACTACAGGGAAAAGGCCAAGGAGTGAGACTGGGTGAGTTACTGTTGCAGAGAACTGGGCCGAATGGCCTCCTGTGCTGTAACCATTCTATGATTCTATGAATGTGCAAAATGGTGGTTGCTTGCCAAGTGCAAATAAACTATGACAGGACTACCTACCGAGGGTTTTTGCTACACGTTGTGAGGACAATTCCAACAAACTCTGTGGACATGTCTAAACACAGAAAGGTGTTCACAGCACAGGAACAGGGATTGAAGAAAGAGACAATTGCAGCTTGCTCTATGCACATATTCAACCACTGACTTCAGTGAGTAAAGATGTGACTTGTTTATAGCAGGCTTTTTACAATTGATTTTGAGTATACAATAAATACCATTTGAAACCAGAAACTTCCTTTTGACTTTTACTTTGTTTTAAAAAGATCATTTTCATGGTTTATTGTGACACTGAGAAATTTACGATTTAAATGTGAAATTGTGAAATTCACGATTCGTAAAATGCCATGACCATGAAATTTTGTAAAATTTGACCGTGAATTTGGTACAGCCCTAGTTATGAGGATACCATCGTCTTCAATGGCTTCAGCCTTACCGCTGGCCATAGCTTCTGCATTGGGCCGCCTTGTAATGGCTAGAGCATGCAGGAGCGCCTGGTTAGTTCCTGTTGCCTCTGGTTGTGCGGCACCTTCTCCTGCAAGAGGGAGGCAAATGTGTCCGCGCCATGTAATATGCTTTAATGGCTATCATACTTGAATAGCTGGCAGTGTATGCAAACGAAGAGACATGGGTGTGAAGCAGCAACAGTACTAAATGTGTGAGAGTGAAGTGAAGCACATGAATGTTAAGTATGATGCTGATTGAGATTATTGGTAGGTGAGTGATGTGGGTGTGGTGAAATGAGCAGTGGCTGAGGCAAGTGGTGCAGTTGGTAGCATTTGGCATTTGAAAATACATTCACTGACCTTGATCACTCGTGAGGTTACAACATTTCTTCCAGCACTGCATTCAGGCCCTTGGGGCTACACTCTTGGCATTAACCTCCTCGACTGTCTGTTCCCAGTGTCGTCTCATCTTATGTCTGAAGGGCTTTCTGCCCCGTACCCAAGGATAGTTTAGAGATACAGCACTGAAACAGGCCCTTCGGCCCACCGAGTCTGTGCCGACCATCAACCACCCATTTTATACTAACCCTACACTAATCCCATATTCCTACCACATCCTCACCTGTCCCTATATTTCTCTACCACCTACCTATACTAGGGGCAATTTATAATGGCCAATTTACCTACCAACCTGCAAGTCTTTTGGCTTGTGGGAGGAAACCGGAGCACCCGGAGGAAACCCAAGCAGACACAGGGAGAACTTGCAAACTCCGCACAGGCAATACCCAGAATTGAACCCAGGTCGCTGGAGCTGTGATACAGGATACAGGACATCACTCCTCCTTTTCACCTCCTTCACCAAGGCCTCTAATGCGGTATCCGAAAACCTGGGGAGCTGCGCACTGTCCCAAGGTCAGCCGTTCTTCACTCCTTTCCAGGTCAGATTCAGTTGTAGAATGACTCCCAGCACTTGTTTCTGCCACAATGCACCTCCCCTTTAACAGGTGCAGACTAGCTTTATGTAGTGCAAGTTGGTAATGATACTGGGCCCCTACTGATGCATGCAGCCAATAAGCAGCATGGGGAGTGCTGACTGCATGCAGAAGTCATTATAACTAGCAGGTAGCGCAGAGTTGGCATGCTTCCTGCATTCCGTTCAATGGGTGTGGGTTAATTGCACAATGCAGTCCCCACGCCTGTTTTTGGTGGCTAACCAATTTAACCCCCAATCTCTGGGGAAAAGTAAACTAATTGGCCCATGTTTATCTCAGAAATTGTGAGACAGTAAATTAAATTATCTGTTAGGAGTACAGGAGATAATGCATCTCTGATTGCACAGTTGTTGCTTTGAAGAAAATTGGAAATTCGTCATTAGTGATTCTGTGACGTATGGTAGTACTCCACATTGGGTTACTCTTAGTCTCCCCTTTTGCCATGTTGCCACCTTTCACTCACAAAAGTGTATGGTCGTGTAGCAGTAATGTTACCAGATTATTACTTCCCACAATGGCAGTTTGACAATTTACATATGAACATATGGATTAGGTGCAGGAGTAGGCTACTCGGCCCCTCGAGCCTGCTCCACCATTCAATAAGATCATAGCTGAACTGATTACTCCACATTTCCACCTACCCCCGATAACCTTCCACCCCCTTGCTTATCAAGAATCTATCTACCTCTGCCTTAAAAATATTCAAAGACTCTGCTTCCACTACCTTTTGAGGAAGAGAATTCCAAAGACTCATGACCATCTGAGAGAAAAAATTTCTCCTCATCTCTGTCTTAAATGGGAGACCCCTTATTTTTAAACAGTGACCCCTAGCTCTAGATTCTCCCACAAGGGGAAACATCCTCTCTACATCCACCCTGTCAACAATTGAACTAAGTTTTTAAAAATCCAGAAATAAGAAGCCAGGATCAGTAAAAGTGACCATGAAGCTGTTGTTTTATTAAAAACCCAATTGGTTCATGGAAACCTGCTATCGTTACCTGGTCAGGCCATATTGCAACAGTGACACTTCAAAAGTACCTTATTGGCTGTAAAGTGCTTTGGGACATCCTGAGGTCATGAAAGGTGCTATGCAAATTCAAGTCTTTCATATGTGCCTCCAGTCCCACCCCAATGTGGTTGAGCCTTAACCCCTAGCAAGCCACTCAGTTGTGCAACTGTGAATGGGCAATAAATGCTGAAATTGTCAGCAATGCCCACGTCCAGAAAATAATTTTTTAAAAATCAACTTGCTTCTTGGTCAATTGGCCAATGACGTAATTCGGCCTTTTGCACAAAGAGGTCAACTGAGTTGAATCATATTGGAATTCGGAGAGAGGAAAAGGTGATTCGGAATCAATTTGTATCCATTATTCATGCGTAGAGCTCTTTGCAAGCTATTATCTTCATGATGTCATCAATACTTGGCCAGAATTATTGTCTTCAGTACTTAACACATGTTCTGGGCAAGAACTGAAACTGGAATCAAGTCAATATTAAATGGACATTTTGTAATGGTAAAAATTTACTGTTCAATGTAAATATTTTCAATGTACAGTAAATCTTGAGTTGTAATGCTATGAAGCTGGTATAAACATATCACCCCTTTCTAAATAGTCATGTAAAATAGGAAGACAACAATAGGGAGAGGGTGTATTATATGATGATTCACAATAAGTTAGTGGTTTTAGAGCTGCAGTGAAGGATTGTGTTACACAGTGGTTCACAGTGAGGGATGTATTATATATATAGATACAGAGGGCCCGATTTTAACTCTGCAAGTGAATGGATTTTGTGTGAGTTAAGATCTTGCCCACAGTGAGGGAATGTTATAGATAGGTACTGTGAGGCACTGTGTTGCAGAGTCATAGCAAGAGGTGAGGAAGGGCATTATAGTGATTCACAGTCAGGGAGTGAGTTATATGGTGGGACTGTAGGATCTTTCTGGATGGACTGAATGGCCTTCCTTATCTGTAATCATTTTATGATGTAATGAGTCACTGAGAAAGTGTGTTATATAGAGAATTACAGTGAGGAATATGTTATAGTGAGAGTTACAGTGATCTAGAAACTTGCAATGAGGGAGTGTTATAAGGAGTCACAATGAGAGAATATATTACATAAAGTCTCATTAAAGGACACGTTATATAAGAGAGCATCACTAATACATTAGAGGGTTTTGTAGTAACTGATGTACTAAGTGTCAGCTTGTCTCCATGGTAAAGCTCTTGCCTCAGAGTCAGAAGGTTATGGGTTCATGTCCGACTCTAGACTTTAACACGTAGGACTGAATTTTAACTGTCAGGCCTGCTCACAGCTCGAGGAACAGCATCTCATTTACCGATTAGGCACACTACTACCGGACTGAACATTGAGTTCAATAATTTCAAAGCATGATGGGCCCCCCATTTTACTTTTATTTTTAGTTATTTTTTCTTTTTTTTCTTTTTTACATTTTTTACAATTTTTTTTGTTTATTTCATTTCATCTTAGTTTGTTCAGTTTGCTTACCCACTGGTTTTTTTTCATGTTTGTACTTGCTGCTGTTCAATCTTCAGTCTGTTAACACCCTATCTGTACTAATGCTTTGTCTTTCCACAACCATTAACATATTGTTTGCCTTTGCTCCATGACCTTCTGGTCAGCTATGTGACCTTGTCCTATCTACACCTTCTTTGTTATTTTTTTTTTAGAAATACAGCACTGAAACAGGCCCTTCGGCCCACCGAGTCTGTGCCGACCAACAACCACCCATTTATACTAACCCTACAGTAATCCCATATTCCCTATCACCTCCCTACACGAGGGGCAATTTACAACAGCCAATTTACCTATCAACCTGCAAGTCTTTTGGATGTGGGAGGAAACCGGAGCACCCGGCGAAAACCCATGCAGTCACAGGGAGAACTTGCAAACTCCGCACAGGCAGTACCCAGAATCGAACCCGGGTCGCTGGAGCTGAGAGGCTGCGGTGCTAACCACTGCGCCACTGTGCCGCCCTCACAGTGCCTTATCTCTTGCCTCACCCCCTCCTCACTTGCTTATAACCTTTGACATTTCTAATATTTGCCAGTTCCGAAGAAGGGTCACTGACCCAAAATGTTAACTCTGCTTCTCTTTCCACAGATGCTGCCAGACCTGCTGAGTGGTTCCAAGATTCTGAAGGGGCTTGACAGGGTAGGTAGAGAGGTTGTTCCTCTAGCTGTGGAATCTAGAACACAGGGACACAGCCTCCGGATAAGGGGTCGATTGTTAAGTAGAACTGAGATGAGGAGAAATTTCTTCACTCAAAGTGTTGTGAATCTCTGGAATTGTCTACCCCAGAGAGTTGTGGATGCTTTTAACCTGCTGTCTACAGAGAAACCCAGCCACCTTGACAGGTTAAAATTCAGCTCATTAATCTAAGCTGACACTTCAGCATAGTACTTAGAGAGTGCTGCATTGTCAAAGGTACAGACTTTTGGATGTGACATTAAACAAAGACCCTTCCTGCCTGTTAAAGTGGAAATGTAAAAAATCCTATTTTTGACATGCACAGGACATGAAACAATCTCATTGGCTAAAATCTTCCATTCCATAAAAAAGGCCAATATTGCGTCAATTTTCTCTCTGATTCTACTACTAAAACACAATGAACAATCAGCAGCAACCACAAAAGCAACCAATCAAACCACTCAAAAAAATTCAGTCCTTTTCAAGTCATGTCAGTTTCCCATTCATTCTTTAAAATTCCCCTAAAAAGTTCTGTCCTACTCTTTTAGGGCCTATGTCTTTGTGCAAATATGCTGTGTTCCCACATTCCCAGCAGGAACGTCATGCTTGTTGGCAGTGTTAATCAGCACTGTAGTTCCTTTTCTGAGCTCCCTGCAAGTTCGACTGGGAGTGAGAGATTGTAGAAACACCCCTTTTACTCCATTCCCACAGCTTAGATCCTTCAACTGGGCCTCCAGTCCCAGGCATTCTTGGACTACCGTCAGGCCTGTGGGGTGTTGATGCTGTGAGTTATTGTTGGGACTGTGAACTGTAGTGCGGCATGAGATATTGTAGGAAGCAGGGGGTGTTGTTTTGCCATATTTCAGAATGTAGAATGAAGACAGGTAGTTAGTAAGTGCATCGATACCTTATGGTATTATTAGAGGTACACAGAAAGGCACCTAAAAAACATTATATGATTCTGTAATAAAAACAAAGAGCTGGAAATACTCAGCTGGTCTGGCAGCATCTGTGGAGAGAGAAACAGAGTTAATGTTTCAGGTCAGTGACCCTTCATCAGAACTGATATGATTCTGTAGCTGCTTGAATTAAGTAGCTGGAACATAAAGTCTGCCACATATTTTGTTCATTAAACTGGAAATAACCTGTGCTACTCCAGTGATTTTACGTTTTTATTTTAGAAGACTTGCATTTATATAGTGCCTTTCACAAGCACTGGACATCCCAAAGCATTTTACAGCCAATGAAGTACTTCTCAAGTTCTTCTTTTCTTTTTCTTTTGGGCCTCCTTATCTCGAGAGACAATGGATACGCGCCTGGAGGTGGTCAGTGGTTTGTGAAGTAGCGCCTGGAGTGGCTATAAAGGCCAATTCTAGAGTGACAGGCTCTTCCACAGGTGCTGCAGAGAAATTTGTTTGTCGGGGCTGTTGCACAGTTGGCTCTCCCCTTGCGCTTCTGTCTTTTTTCCTGCCAACTAAGTCTCTTCAACTCGCCACACTTTAGCCCTGTCTTTATGGCTGCCCGCCATTATACTTATACTTCTCAAGTATAATGACTGTTATAATGTAGGACACGCAGTAGCCAATTTCCACACAAGTTCCCACAAACAGCAATGTGATAATGATCAGGTAATCTGTTTTTGTGATGTTGATTGTGAAGCTTTATTCAGAAGTAAAGGTACACAGAGCAGTAAAGAGGATACGAAGTATGCTGTGGTTGAAACCTCATTATAGGGAATCTAACTCCAGATGGGTGTTAATGTGAGTACGTACGACAGCTTCTGCAGCCTCCTTTTGGGCCACAAAGCTTCAGATTGATTCCCGAGACCTTATACACAAACAGGCTGCTTAATGGAGTTTTAAGTAATCACAGTGCATCAGCTCATCATTGGAGTAAATTCACATGATTGTAATTCCTGCCATTAGGAATAAAGATGTCCTTTCAGATTACTGCACGTGAGGTATACAAATAGAGGGGGGGGAAACAATAAAGCACAGCGCACTGTGCACTTGAAGCTGTGGTTTATTTAAAGTCTTTTTACACTGAAGATGCTAATTCTCATTTGCTGTGATAACCACAGACAGCTTTAGCTCAATAAATTTATTTTTAATTGGCTGCGGCTGCCAGCTAGCCTTTTTGTTCAGCATTTTGCATGCCTCTAATATAAAGTTTCTTTCTTTAGTTTCTTCTTGTTTCATTCTTCATCCTTATTCTTCCCAATAAAGAGATCTCTGTCTGTCTCTGTCTGTCTCTGTCTCTTGCTCATTTCTAACTCTGGCTGGATGCATTCTTCATAAACATAGAAAATGCTAGAACTGCACAGCAGGTCCATCAGCATCTGAAAAGGAAACAGCAGGTTACTGTTCTGGCTGAGACTGTTATTCTTCCTTTCTCTCACAGATGTTGATAGAACCATTATGTTACTGTTTCATTTCATATTTCCAGTAACTGCAATCTTTTTAGGATTACTGGTTCTCTAATTCAGATGGCTGCTCTGAAAGTTGTCTTTTGGTTGTTCCGATGAAAGGTCACTGACCTGAAATGTTAACTGTCTGTCTGTCTCTGCCCATAGATGCTGCTTGACCAGCTGAATATTTCCAGTATTTTCTGTTTGTGTTTCACATGAAGCTTGTCTTGGTGAAGGCATTTATCATGATGACCAGAGAAATGTCTCTCATCCTGAGGCTCAGGAGGGAACACAATCATGTTCCAGCATGTTGAATGGCTCTGGATAGATGTGCATCAATGTCCTTGGCCAGTAGAGGGTTTTCAGCAGGGTCATTACATGGATTTATGGAAATGGACAGGCAGATGGTCAGACAGAGATCATGTGGGTAGTTGGAAAGTTGGGGAAAAGAGTTCTCCATCAGAGAAATTAGGGATGGGCTGCTCTCCAGGATTGCTATAAAGTACAGGAGGAGAATCATATTTTAACCATCAACTATAGCTCTCACATCTCAGTTATTCAAGTTGTTACGACCAAGGTGGGAGGAGTGCACTGTTAATTCAGTCCCACTTCTCCACAGGTTACAACATATTTTTTAAATTTTACCACTTACTGAAACAGTCAATCAGATACACTATTTTCCCCAGAATAGAACACAGTAACCAGGTTTCTTTACTGAACAACAAAATTAACAGTTTATTATAGCAATTAAGTAAAACAATATCACATGGATCAATTTTTTAAAAATCCAACATTAAATTTTAAAAAGTCTCCTTTCTACCTTAACCAAATTTTAAAGTCCCTTTTTACCTTAGTCCCTGACACACACACACACACACACACACTCTGAGCTCTATTACAGACAAAAAACCCTAGGCAGATTACTTTCCCACCCCTGAAGAAAATAGCAGATGAGACACGCTGCAAACAAAGTGACACACAGTCCAACCTCAGAGCACACACAAGCAGACCACTGATCTTTAGAACAGTTCTCTTCAGGCGGCGCTGAGAAAATTTTTTTTAGCAGGTTTTCTTGAAATACAGGAAACAAGACAAATCGACACAGCGAACTTCACAGAATCTTTTAGGGAAAGCATTGTAATCTTCTGTTCTTCCTTGGACTTCCCTCCTTCTGTCTTTTTCTGACACTTCAGCAGTCCTTGACTTTTATCTCCTTCCAGAAGGTAACACCACACACACACACACACACACCCACTCGCCCACACACACAGATCCTCACACACATACTGACTCACAACCAGAAATTGACAGTTTTTTTTCTGCCCATTCAGGTGCTCTCTGTTACTACTGGGCTTGTCCAATCAAAGGAGTGCTGGTCATTTTTCTGCCCCTGTTGCCAGGGTTTCTGTTCAAAACCTAACCCGAGTCATGTGACAACCAGCAATAAAGGCCTGCTCAGGTTGGGGGGGAAAAAGAGTCCAACCCGAATCACAGGGGACCAAGTCCCTTCGATTTTTGCCCCTCCGCACTCACTGTGCAGACTCAGTTTTGTCCCGGACTCCCAGCTCAGGTAAGTTTTTTTTATTTCAATACTTACCAGCAGAGCACTTACTGTGTGTGTCCGGCCCATCCCGGACTCGGCCCGAGCCCGAAAGCCAGACCCAGAAGAGGAGCCCGACCTGACCCGAATCTGACACATGTCGTCGGGTCCCATCAGGTTCGGGTTGGGTAGCAAGCCTTTAACCAGCATCACTGTTGCCAGTCCAGCTCCCTCAATGTCCTCTTGATTAAAAAAACTGATCCAACATTTATTCAGCTTAACCCTCAATTCCTTTTTTTAAATATTCTTTAACAAAAAAAATCACTTGCATAACAAAGTCTACAGTTACAGATAAACAGCAACACTGATCTGTTTAAAGTGACAACTCTCATCCTTTACCAGGCATTGGTGTAAACTGCAAAACTTGGACATTTACAGCAGACTGATGTGAATCTCCTGCCGTTTTCCACCACAGCAGCTGAGGGTATTAACTGAACATACAAACGTATGAATTAGGAGCAGGAGTAGGCCACTCGACCCTTCGAACCTGCTCAGCCATTCAATAAGTTCATGGCTGAACTGATTACTCCACATTTCCACCTACCCCTGATAACCTTCCACCCCCGTGCTTATCAAGAATCTATCTACCTCTGCCTTAAAAATATTCAAAGACTCTGCTTCCACCGCCTTTTGAGGAAGAGAATTCCAAAGACTCAGGACCCTCAGAGAGAAAATTTCTCCTCGTGGGTGACCCCTTATTTTTAAACAGTGACCCCTAGTTCTATATTCTCCCACAAGGGGAAACATCCTTTCCACATCCACCCTGTCAAGACCCCTCAGAATCTTGTATGTTTCAATCAAGTCGCCTCTTACTCTTCTAAATTCCAGCGGATACAAGCCTAGACTGTCCAATCTTTCCCTCGTAAGACAGGCCACCCATTCCAGGTATTAGTCTAGTAAACCTTCTCTGTACTGCCTCCAATGCATTTACATCTCTCCTTACATAAGGAGACCAATACTGTACACAGTACTCCAGATGTGGTCTCACCAATGCCATGTATAGCTGAAACATAACCTCCCTACTTTTGTATTCAATTCCCCTCGTGATAAACAGTAACATTCTATTAGCTTTCCTAATTACGTGCTGTATCTGCATATTAACATTTTGCAATTCATGCACTAGGACACCCAGATCCCTCTGCATCTCAGAGCTCTGCAATCTCTCACCATTTAGATAATATGCTTATTTATTCTTCCTCCCACAATGGACAATTTCCCACATTATACTCCATTTGCCAGGTCTTTACCCACTCACTTAACCAATCTATATCCCTTTGTAGCCCCCTTATGTCCTCTTCACAACTTACTTTCCTACCTATCTTTGTGTCATCGGCAAATTTAGCAACCATACCTTCAGTCCCTTCATCTAAGTCATTTTTATAAATTGTAAGAAGTTGAGGCCCCAGCACAGATCCCTGTGGCATACCACTTGTTACATCTTGCCAACCAGAAAATGACCCATTTATGCCTACTCTCTGTTTCCTGTTTGCTGGCCAATCTTCTTTCCATGCCAAAATGTTACCCCTTACACCACGAGCTTTATTTTCTGCAATAACCTTTGATGTGGCACCCTATCAAATGCCTTCTGGAAATCTAAGTACAATACATCCACCGGTTCCCCTTTATCCACAGCACATGTCACTCCCTCAAAGAACTCCAATAAATTGGTTAAACATGATTTCCCTTTCACAAAACCATGTTGATTCTGCCTGATTACCTTGAAGTTTTCTAAATGCCCTGCTATAACGTCTTTAATAATAGCTTCTAACATTTTCCCTAAGACAGATGTTAAGCTAACTGGCCTGTAGTTTCCTGCTTTCTGTCTCCCTCCCTTTTTGAATAAAGGAGTTACATTCGCTATTTTCCAATCTAATGGAATCTTCCCCGAATCTAGGGAATTTTGGAAAATTAAAACTAACGCATCAACTATCTCACTAGCCACTTATTTTAACACCCTAGGATGAAGTCCATCAGGACCCGGGGACTTGTCAGCCCGCAGCTCCAACATTTTGTTCAGTACCACTTCCCTGGTGATTGTAATTTTCTTGAGTTCCTCCCTCCCTTCCATTTCCTGACTTGTAGCTAATACTGGGATGTTACTTGTCTCCTCAATAGTGAAGACCAATGCAAAATATCTGTTCAATGCATCTGCCATCTCCTTATTATCCATTATTAATTCCCCAGACTCACTTTCTATAGGACCAACGTCACTGAGTTCCGAAGAAGGGTCACTGACCCGAAACGTTAACTCTGCTTCTCTTTCCACAGATGCTGCCAGACCTGCTGAGTGATTCCAGCATTTCTTGTTTTTGTGTCACTTTATTAACTCTTGTTAAATATCTATAGAAACTCATCCTATCTGTCCTTATATTTCTAGCTAGCTTTCTCTCATACTCTACCTTCCTTATCAATCTTTTTGTCATTCTTTGCTGTTCTTTATATTCTGTCCAATATTCTGACCTGCCTCCCATCTTTGTGCAATTATAGTCTTTTTCTTTAAGTTTGATACTATCTTTAATTGTTTTAGTTAACCACGGATGGCGGGTCCCACCTTTGGAATTTTTCTTTCTCGTTGAAATGTATCTATTCTTTGTATTCTGAAATATCCCCTTAAATGTCTGCCACTGCATCTCTATTGACCTATCCCTTAACCTGATTTGCCAATTCACTTCAGCTAGCTCTGCTTTCATGCCCTCATAATTGCCCTTATTTAAGTTTAAAATACTAGTCTTGGACCCACTCTTTTCTCCCTCAAACTGAAGATAAAATTCAATCATACCTAGGGTGCCTTAACTATGAGGTCATTAATTAATCCTATCTTGTTGCACAATACCAGGTCTAGTATAGCCTGCTCTCTGGCTCCAGAATGTATTGTTCCAAAAAGTTATCACAAAAACATTCATATACTCCTCATCTAGGTTACCTCTGCCAATCTAATTTTTCCGGTCTATATGTAGGTTAAAATCCCCCATAATTATCGTTGTACCTGTCTGACAAGTTGCCATTATTTCTTCCTTTATACCCCATCCTACAGTGTGGTTAAAGTTAGGTGGCCTGTGCACCACTCCAAGTGACTTCTTGTCTTTTTATGATTTCTCATTTCTACCCAAACTGCTTCTACATCCTGGTCTCCTGAACTTAGGTCATCCCTCTCTATTGCGCTAATACCATCATTAATTAACAGAGCCACCCCTCCACATTTTCCTAGCTTCCTGTCCTTCCTAAATGCCATGTACCCTTCAATATTCAGGTCCCAATCTATGTCGTTCTGCAGCCATGTCTCTGTAATGGCTATCAGATCGTACTTATATATTTCTATTTACGCTCTCAGTTCATCTGTTTTGTTTCGAATGCTACGTGCATTCAGATACAGAGCCTTTAGTTTTGACCTTTTATTATTTTTTGTAACCTCTAGCCTTATCTATTGATTTATTCTCAGATTTGTATGCTCTGTCCCTTCCTGTCACAGTCTGTTTATCATTTCCCATATTAATACCTTTCTCTCTTGCCTTGTCTCTACTCCTTGATTTACCACATCTTCCCAAATTTGATCCCTTGCCCCAACTATTCAGTTTAAAACCCTCTCTACTTCCCTAGTTATGCGGCTCGCTAGAACACCAGTCCCAGTACAGTTCAGGTGTAGGCCGTCCCAATGGTACAGCCACCACTTTCCCCAATACTGGTGCCAGTGTCCTACGAACCGGAACCCACTTCTACCACACCAGTCTTTGAGCCACGCATTAATTTCTCCAATCTTATTTGCCCTATACCAATTTTCACATGGCTCAGGTAATAATCCAGAGATTATTACATTTTGAGGTTCTGCTTTTTAATTTGGTGCTTAGTTCTTCATACTGACTATGCAGAAACTCTTTCCTTGTCCTGCTATGTCATTGGTGCCTACATGGACCATGACGACTGGACCCTCCCCCTCCCACTGTAAGTTCCTCTCCAGCCCTGAGCAGAGATCCCGAACCCTGGCACCGTGCAGGCAACACAGCCTTCTGGATTCTTGCTCTTGGCTGCAGAGAACTGTGTCAATCCCCCTAACTATACTGTCCCCTACTACCACTACATTCCTTTCTTCTCCCTCCACTTGAATGGCTTCCTGTACCATGGTGCCATGGGCAGGTTGCTCAGCCACCCTGCAGCCCCCACTGTCATCCAAACAAGCTGAAAGAACCTCAGACCTGTTGGACAATTGCAAAGGCTGAGGCTCCTGCACTCCTGCCCTCTGGGTCCCCTTACCTGCCTCAGCTGCAGCCACACTCTCCTGTCCCTGACCACTGACCAAATCAGAAGACCCAATCCTAAGGGGTTTGACCACCTCCTGGTACAAAATGTCCAGGTAACTTTCCCTCTTCCTGATGTGTCGCAGTGTTTTAGTTTTTAGTTTTAGAGATACAGCACTGAAACAGGCCCTTCGGCCCACCGAGTCTGTGCCGACCATCAACCACCCATTTATACTAATGCTACACTAATCCCATATTCCTACCACATCCCCACCTGTCCCTATATATTTCCCTACCACCTACCTATACTAGGGGCAATTTATAATGGCCAATTAACCTATCAACCTGCAAGTCTTTGGCATGTGGGAGGAAACCGGAGCACCCGGAGGAAACCCACGCAGACACAGGGAGAACTTGCAAACTCCGCACAGGCAGTACCCAGAATCGAACCCGGGTCCCTGGAGCTGTGAGGCTGCGGTGCTAACCACTGCGCCACTGTGCCGCAGTGTCTGCTGCTCGAACTCTAGTTCAATGACTCTGAGCTGAAGCTCTTCGAGCCGCAAACACTTACTGCAGACGTGTTTGCCCTGGATCACACTGGCATCCAGGAGCTCCCACATGCTGCAGCTGTGACACATCACCTGTCCTGCCATCCTTAATGTGTTTTAATTAACTACTTAATTATTTTATTCAATTATTCTTTATTTTCCTTTTTTTAATCTATTTTATTAAGCTTACCACTAGTTCCTTTTACTATTTTAAATGTTTAAATGTTAGGATTAGAATGGACCTTAATCACTTACCAGATACTCACCAAACAGATAGCTTCTTCCCAAACCAATCACCTATCTGCTTGCCTGTGATGTTTGATGCTATGTTTTATTTAAATTAAATTAAATTAATAGCTTACCTGTATACTCATCCCGGTGGATCTCTGTTTCCTTGCTCTCATTGTTGATTGTGACGTCACTCGGATGTCACTTTTTGGTTTTTCCCTGCTCTGCTCCTGCTGTTCCCGTTGTGCTCCCCCCTCTCTCTCCCCGTTCCCGCCGTGTTCCTCTCGCTCTCTCGCTCTCTCTCGTCTCTCTCTCTAACTGGAATCAGAAATACTGATTCAGAGTGTACGAGTGGTGTCTATCAATCAGACTGGAGTGGCCAAATTCACTGGATCCTGCTGATGTTGAACCACCATGTCAAGTCTTGGTCTTTACAATAAGCTTACCTGAGTCACCAGCACATTGACCATAGAAAGCCCAACCCTGTGGTCCCACAGTGATCCTGTGGAGATGGAATATGAAAGTGGTTGATACTAAATCAACTGTTGACTAGAGTTTATCTCTGACAGGTTCCAGTCTTCTGCCCAGTTGTGAGTTTCTTCTGTTTTTTTCCTCTGCTGGCATTGTCCCTTGTGCCTCTTCCTCGGTGTCCGCATTTTCCTTAGATTGACTAATGTTGAGAGCAAGCTTTAACTACCTGCAGAACAAATCAGAAATTCGAGCACATACCAAATGGCGGCATTGTGCACCAGGATTTCTCATTTGTGGCACAGAGAACCAAGCTCCCTGCTGACAGCATAGACTCATTAAATTTATTTTATTTATTCTACTCAAGAACTGAATGTCAAGTTCATTTCTCTCTGCTGGGTAGGAGCCTTGACTGTGCCAGTAAATATGTTTTTCCTTTTAACATCTCTTCAGTGAAGATGTCAATTTTTTTTTACTGTGAAAGCAACTTTTAATGCTGCCCTCAGCAGTTGGCCTCACCCCACACTGCAGCTGTGCAATATCCAGACGAAAATAGGAAAATTAGGACTTTGAGGGGAGAATAGCAAATTGGTAAAAAAGACATTAGAGTGGCAAAGGGTTCCCTAGAGGTGACTTCGGTTAAACATTTCAAACATGACAAAACAATTTTCTAGTATCAGAACAGGAAAAGAATGGTCGGTAAGCAAGTTAAACTAGGTGGTGATATCAAAGATAAAATATTTGGAAATATCAGTAAATATTTTCTCAGTATTTACAAGCCAGGGTAACACTGACTTACTGTATATTTTTTGCAGTCCACCCAATCTCCTGGAAGTTTTTGAGATCAGTGTAATTGAGGGAATTGATAAGTTAGACTTGAGACTAACAAACCCCTTGGGTAGACAGTATATATTATATGACGCTAAAGGACACCAGGAAGGAAATTTGCAAGGCACTGGCTATTACCATGGAGGAATTATTGGATAACAGTGAGAATCTGCATGATTGTAACAAAATATTGCACCCATGTTTAAAAAAGACAAATCTGATGCAAGCAGCTACAGAGCCATTAGCCAAACGTCAGTAACAGGTAAAATGAAGTACTCTGTTTTAAGAGGTAAACTGGAGCAGAACCTGCATAATAACTTAGTAAGAAACAGCCAGCATGTATTTAGAAGATCCTGCCTGACAAATTTCCTCAACTTCTTTGAGTACATTAACAGGTACTGGAATTCCCTATGAAATTATTTTAGACTCTCAACGCTTTTGACAGAGTTACACATGAAAGGCTTCTAATTAGGTTAAAAGTCACAGGAATCCAGGGTAGGACTGGATGGGAAACTGGTTACAAAAAAGGAAACTGAGACTACTAATGAAAGGTGTAATGTCAGGACAGAGGGAGGTGTTGAATCAAATCCTGCAAGCAATCAGTAATGGGACCTATTTTATTTAATCTGATATATGACAGCCCGATTATTAAAACTAACTAAGCTGGTCAGGTTTGGCGGCTAGACTGAAATTGGAAAGCAATAAAGGAAGAGGATGCAGCTAAGGATAACAAAAAAGGTTGCTTACGCAATTGGCCAGACACATGACAAATGAAATCTCACACTGAGAAATGTTGAGTGTTACATATAGGCCAAAAGTGTGCCGCATAAGTATACAGTGAATGGAACTGATTTAAGACAATAAGAGTTAGAAAGGGCCCTGGGAGTAGTAGTAGATATACATCATTTTCAATATCCAGACAAGTGAGAAAGCAATTAAAAAGCTAACAAAATGCTACAAAGTATAGACCAGACCCATGGATTACAAATATATTGGGCTTTACAATGTGTTAGACAGATGGCACTTCAAACAACGTATTCAATTTCTGCCAGTGCAGCTAAAAAAAATACTTATGCATTGGACAGGGGACAGCAAAGATCATCAGGACTAATTTCAATATAAAGGGGGAAGTAAAGTAAAGCCATGTTATTGGAACAAAAACATGCATTTATATAGCACCTTTTACATCCTTAGGATGTCCCAAAGCACTTCACAGCCAATTAATTACTTTTGAAGTTCAGTCATTATTATTATTGTGACTTTTTTTATTTCCAAAATATACTTTATTCATAAAAATCTGTAAAAAAAATACATTACAAAACAGTTCCAATAAGCACCAAGTCAAAACAATACAAAGAGTGCAAAGGAGATAAAAGCAAAATACTGTGGATGCTGGAAATCTGAAATAAAAACAAGAAATGCTGGAACCACTCAGCAGAGTTAACGTCTCAGGTCAGTGACCCGAAGGAGATAGTTTCCTTCAATACAGGAGTGAGTTGCCTCACAACCCTTCCATTTCATTTTACATGCCATGTACATTTTACAGCAGACAAATATTTTCTGGATACAGTTCGAGGGGTTTTCCATGGATCCAGCCCCTCAGTTCAGCTTGGTGAGGGGACCTTACACTGTGGTCTTTCCCCATTGAGCCTTTGCTGCGGCTGCCCCAAGCTTTAGTGCGTCCCTCAGCACGTAGTCCTGGACCTTGGAATGTACCAGTCTGCAACATTCGGTCGTGGACAACTCTTTGCGCTGGAAGACCAGCAAGTTTCAGGCAAACCAAAGGGTGTCTTTCACTGAATTGATAGTCCTCCAGCAGCAGTTGATGTTTATCTCTGTGTGCGTCCCTGGGAACAGCCCGTAGAGCACAGACTCCTGTGTTACAGAGCTGCTTGGGATGAACCTCGACAAAAAACACTGCATCTCTTTCCACACCTGCTTTGCAAAGGCACATTCCAGAAGGAGGTGGGCGACCATCTCTTCCCCACCACAGCCACCGCGGGGGCACTGTGCGGAGGGGGCGAGACTTCGGGTGTGCATGAAGGATCTGACGGGGAGGGCCCTTCTCACCACCAGCCAAGCTACATCTTGGTGCTTGTTTGAAAGTTCTGGTGATGAGGCATTCCACCAAATGACTTTGGCGGTCTGCTCGGGGAACCATCCGACTGGATCCACCATCTCCTTTTGCCGTAGGGCCTTGAGGACATTCCGTGCAGACCACTGCCTGATGGATTGGTGGTCAAAGGTGTTTTTCCGTATTATTGTGGCATCCAATTTGTGAACAGCAAATAGAATTATAGAATGATTCCGCGCAGAAGGATATTGTTTGGCCCAACATGCCTATGCCAGTTCTTTGGTAGAGCTAGCCAATTAACCCCACTCCTCTGCTCTTTTCCCCACAGCCCTATAACTTTCTCTCCCCTTCAAGTATTTATCTAATTCCCTTTAGAAAGTTACTACTGAATCTGCTTCCCATTCCTTTCAGGCAAAGCATTTCAGATTGTAACCAGGTCATTAACATATTATATATTATGAAAAAAGAGCAGTGGTCTTAATACTGACCCTGGGGAACACAACTGCATACACTTCCCTCCAGTCTGAAAAACAACCATTCACCATTACTCTCTGCTTTCTGTCCTTTAGCCACCATCCCCTTAATCCTACTGGCTTTAATTTTGCTAACAAATCTAATAAACAGTAATGAGAATTAAATGGCCAGTTAATTTTCTTTTATGGTGGTCCTGCTTGAGGAATGAAAGTTGGCCGTACAGTTAAACACCTAGAGTCAGAGTTATACAGCACAGAAACAGGCCCTTCGGCCCATCGTGTGTATGCTGGCCATCAAGCACCCCAATTATTCTAATCCCATTTTCCAGCTCTTGGCCCGTAGCCTTGTATGCTATGGCGTTTCAAGTGCTCTAAATACTTCTTAAATGTTGTGAGGGTTCCTGTCTCTACCACCCCTTCAGACAGAGGTGAAAGAAGGTTGTTGTGGTTGATTGATCTGTTCTCAATCCTGATTTTGCTAATGGTCAGTTGTATTTCATTAATGTATCCAAGAAAAAGCAGTCGTCGATGGGAGGGTGGGGGTGAAGCAGAACTCACACAATGCCAAACATGAATTAGAGCAGTGACACTGGCCAGGGAGAGGGGGGTGCAGTACAGTCTGAGACCAGGGCAGTGTGAGGGTTAGAGGAACAGAGTACAGTATATGGGGGCAGGGTGAGGGTGAGGGGGGTGCAGTACAGTCTGAGACCAGGGTAGTGTGAGGGTTAGAGGAACAGAGTACAGTATATGGGGGCAGGGTGAGGGTGAGGGGGGTGCAGTACAGTCTGAGACCAGGGCAGTGTGAGGGTTAGAGGAACAGAGTACAGTATATGGGGGCAGGGTGAGGGTGAGGGGGGTGCAGTACAGTCTGAGACCAGGGCAGTGTGAGGGTTAGAGGAACAGAGTACAGTATATGGGGGCAGAGTGAGGGTGAGGGGGGGTGCAGTACAGTCTGAGACCAGGGTAGTGTGAGGGTTAGAGGAACAGAGTACAGTATATGGGGGCAGGGTGAGGGGGGGGGTGCAGTACAGTCTGAGACCAGGGCAGTGTGAGGGTTAGAGGAACAGAGTACAGTATATGGGGGCAGGGTGAGGGTGAGGGGGGTGCAGTACAGTCTGAGACCAGGGTAGTGTGAGGGTTAGAGGAACAGAGTACAGTATATGGGGGCAGGGTGAGGGTGAGGGGGGTGCAGTACAGTCTGAGACCAGGGCAGTGTGAGGGTTAGAGGAACAGAGTACAGTATATGGGGGCAGGGTGAGGGGGGTGCAGTACAGTCTGAGACCAGGGCAGTGTGAGGGTTAAAGGAACAGAGTACAGTATATGGGGGCAGAGTGAGGGTGAGGGGGGGTGCAGTACAGTCTGAGACCAGGGTAGTGTGAGGGTTAGAGGAACAGAGTACAGTATATGGGGGCAGAGTGAGGGTGAGGGGGGGTGCAGTACAGTCTGAGACCAGGGTAGTGTGAGGGTTAGAGGAACAGAGTACAGTATATGGGGGCAGAGTGAGGGTGAGGGGGGGGGGGGTGCAGTACAGTCTGAGACCAGGGTAGTGTGAGGGTTAGAGGAACAGAGTACAGTATATGGGGGCAGAGTGAGGGTGAGGGGGGTGCAGTACAGTCTGAGACCAGGGCAGTGTGAGGGTTAGAGGAACAGAGTACAGTATATGGGGGCAGGGTGAGGGTGAGGGGGGTGCAGTACAGTCTGAGACCAGGGCAGTGTGAGGGTTAAAGGAACAGAGTACAGTATATGGGGGCAGAGTGAGGGTGAGGGGGGGTGCAGTACAGTCTGAGACCAGGGTAGTGTGAGGGTTAGAGGAACAGAGTACAGTATATGGGGGCAGAGTGAGGGTGAGGGGGGGGGGGGGGGGGTGCAGTACAGTCTGAGACCAGGGCAGTGTGAGGGTTAGAGGAACAGAGTACAGTATATGGGGGCAGGGTGAGGGTGAGGGGGGTGCAGTACAGTCTGAGACCAGGGCAGTGTGAGGGTTAGAGGAACAGAGTACAGTGTATGGGGGCAGAGTGAGGGTGAGGGGAGTGCAGTACAGTATGTGGGACCAGGGCAGTGTGAAGGTGAGGACATCATGAGATAGGAGCAGGAGTAGGCCATTTAGCTCCTTGAGCCTGCTCCCCATTCAATAATATCATGGCTGATCTGATTGTGGCCTTAATTCCACTTTCCTGCCTGCCCCCCATAACTCTTGACTCCCTTGTAGATCAAAAATCTGTCTAACTCAGCCTTGAATATATTCAATGACCCAGCCTCCACTGCTCTCTGGGGAAGAGAATTCCAAACATTAATGACCTTCAGAGAGAAGAAATTCCTCCTCATCGCCATCTTAAATGGGAGATCCTTATTTTGAAACTGTGCCCCTGAGTTCTAGATTGCCTTGAGAGATGCAGTTAGGGATGGGCAACAAATGCCGGCCTTGCCAGTGACGCCCACATCCCATTAAAGAATAAAAAAATTCAACCTAGTGAACCTTCTCTGAACTGCTTCCAATGCAAGTATATCCCTCTTTAAGTAAGGAGACCAAAACTGTACGCAGTAGTCTAAGTGCAGTCTCACCAAACATATGAATTAGGAACAGGAGTAGGCTATTCGGCCCCTCGCGCCTGCTCCATCATTTGATAAGATCATGGCTGATCTGATTATGGCCTCAACTCTACTTTCCTGTCTACCTGCTATAACCTTTGACTCCCTTGTCAATCGAGAATCTATCCAAATTAGCCTTAAAAATATTCAATGACCCAGCCTCCACTGCTCTCTGGGGAAGAGAATTCCACAGACTAACGACCTTCCGAGAGAAAAAAAATTCCCCTCATCTCCATCTTAAATAGGAGACCTCTTATTTTTAAACTGTGTCCCCTGGTTCTAGTATCTCTCATAAGGGGAAACATCCTCTCAGCATCCACCCTGTTATGTCCTCTCAGGATCTTATATGTTTCAATAAAATCACCTCTCATTCTGCTAAACTCCAGTGGATACAGGCCCAACCTGTTCAACCTTTCATCATAAGATAGCCCCCTCATCACAGGAATCAGTCGAGTGAACCTTCTCTGAACTGCTTCGAAAGCAATTAAATCATTTTTTAAGTAAGGACACCAAAACTGTACACAGTACTCCAGATGTGGTCACACCAATGCTCTGTACAACTGTAGTAAAACTTCCTTACTTTTATATTCTATTACCCTTGCAATAAACAACAACATTCTAGAACTAGGGGCCACTGTTTGAAAATAAGGGGTTGCCCATTTAAGACAGAGATGAGGAGAAATCTTTTCTCGGAGGGTCGTGAGTCTTTGGAACTCTCTTCCTCAAAAGGCAATGGAAGCAGAGTCTTTGAATATTTTTAAGGCAGAGGGAGATAGATTCTTGATAAGCAAGCGGGTGGAAGGTTATAGGGGGTAGGTGGAAATGTGGAGTATCAGTTCAGCCATGAACTTATTGAATGGCGGAGCAGGCTCAAAGGGCCGAGTGGCCTACTCCTGCTCCTAATTCGTATGTTTGTATGTAACATTCCCATCTGCCTTCCTAATCACTTGCTGTACCTGGATGCTAACTTTTTGTGATTTATGTATAAGGTAGGACACTCAAATCCCTCTGTACCGCAGCATTCTGCAGTCCGTCTCCATGTAAATAATATTCTGCTTTTCTATTCTTCCCACCAAAGTGGACAATCTCACATTTTCCCACATCATACTTCATCTGCCAAATTTTTGCCCACTCACTTAACCTATCTATGTCCCTTTGCAGACACTTTGTGTCCTCCTCACAACTTGCTTTCCTACCTATCTTTGTATCGTCAGCAAATTTGGCTACAATACACTCGGTCCCTTCATCCAAGTCATTAATATAGATCATAAATAGTTGAGGCCCCAGCACCAATCCCTGTGGCACTCCACTAGTTACAGTTTGCCATCCTGAAAATGCCCCATTTATCCCGATTCTCTGTTTCCTGTTCATCAGCCAATCATCTATCCATGCTAATACATTACCCCCAACACCATGAGCTCTTATCTTGTGTAGTAACATTTTATGTGGCATCTTATCGAATGCCTTTTGGAATTCCAAATACACCACATCTACTGGTTCCCCTTTATACACTCTGTTTGTTACATCCTCAAAGAACTTGAATAAATCTATCAAACATGATTTCCCTTTCATAAAAGCATGTTGACTCTGCCTGATTGCATTATGATTTTCTAAATGTCCTGCAACTACTTCCTTAATAATGGATTCTAGCATTTTCCCACTGACAGATGTTAGGCTAACTGGCCTATATTTTCCTGCTTTCTGTCTCCCTCCTTTCTTGAATAGAGGTGTTGCATTTGCAGTTTCCAATCTGCTGGGACCTTACCAGAATCATGGGAATTTTGGAAGATTATAACCAATGCATCCACTATCTTTGCAGCCACTTCTTTTAAGACCCTAGGATGCAGACAGTCAGGTCCAGGGGTCTTGTCAGCTTTTAGTGCCATTAGTATTCCCATCACGTTTTCTTTAGTGATAACGATTGTGTGAAGTTCCTCCCTCTCTTTTGCCTCCAGATTTTCTACTCTTCTTGGGATGCTTTTTGTGTCTTCTACTGTGAAGACAGATACAAAATATTTTTCCAAAGTCTCTGACATTCCCTTGCTTACCATTATTAATTCCCCAGTCTTCATTATAGAAGATATAAAAAACATTCCAGTAATAGCTGTAAATTAGGAGGTGGAAGAAAGAGAGGAACTTGGTGAAATTACAATCACCAGGGAAGTGATACTGACCAAACTAATGGAGCTGCGGGCTGACAAGTCCCTGGATCCTGATGGGCTTCATCCTAGGGCCTTAAAAGAGCTGGCTAATCAGGTAGTAGATGCATTGGTGTTAATTTTTCCAAATTCGCTGGATTCTAGAAAGGTTCCATCAGACTGGAAAGTAGCAAATATAACCCCTCTATTCAAGAAAGGGGAGGTAGAAAACAGGTAACAATAGGCCAGTTAGATTGACATCTGTCGTGGGGAAGATGTTAGAATTGATCATTAAGGAGGCTATAGCTGGGCACTTAGAAAAACACAATGTAATCGGGAATAGTCAGCATGGTTTTGTGAAAGGAAAATCATGTTTAACCAATTTGTTGGAGTTCTTTGAAAGAGTAACGTGCATTGTGGATAAAGGGGAGTCCATTGATGTACTGTACTTGGAATTCCAGAAGGCATTTGACAAGCTGCCACATAAATGGTTATTGCGTGAAGTAGGAGCTCATGGTGTAGGGGGTGATATATTAGTATGGATAGAAGATTGGCTGGCTGGCAGAAAATAGCGAGTAGGCATAAATGGGTCCTTTTCTGATTGACAGGATGTAACGAGTGATGTGCCACAGGGATCTGTGCTGGGGCCTCAACCTTTGACAATTTTATAAATGACTTAGATGAAGGGACCGAAGGTATGGTAGCTAAATTTGCAGATGATACAAAGATAGGTAGGAAGGTATGATGTGAAGAGGACATAAGGAGATTGCAGACCTATATAGATAGGTTGAGTGAGTGGGCAAAAATCTGGCAGATGGAGTATAATGTGGGAAAATGTGAAGTTGTTCCCTTTGGCAGGAAGAATAAAAAAGCAGAGTATTACTGAAACAGAGAACAACGGCAGAATTCCGAGGTGCAGAGGGATTTAGGTGTTCTAGTGCATGAGTCACAAAATGTTAATTTGCAGGTTTTCTTCTTTGGCCTCCCTGTCTTGAGAGACAATGGGTAAGCGCCTGGAGGTGGTCAGTGGTTTGTGGAGCAGCACTTGGAGTGGCTATAAAGGCCAATACTAGAGTGACAGACTCTTCCACAGGTGCTGCAGAAAAAATTGGTTGTTGGGGCTGTTACACAGTTGGCTCTCCCCTTGCGCTTCTGTATTTTTTCCTGCCGACTGCTAAATCTCTTCGACTCGCCACACTTTAGCCCCGCCTTTATGGCTGTCCGCCAGCTCTGGCGATCGCTGGCAACTGACTCCCACGACTTGTGATCAATGTCACAGGACTTCATGTCACGTTTGCAGACGTCTTTAAAGCGGAGACATGGACGGCCGGTGGGTCTGATACCAGTGGCGAGCTCGCTGTACAATGTGTCTTTGGGGATCCTGCCATCTTCCATGCGGCTCACATGGCCAAGCCATCTCAAGCGCCGCTGACTCAGTAGTGTGTATAAGCTGGGGATGTTGGCCGCCTCGAGGACTTCTGTGTTGGAGATACGGTCCTGCCACCTGATGCCAAGGATTATCCAGAGGCAGCGAAGATGGAATGAATTGAGACGTCGCTCTTGGCTGACATACGTTGTCCAGGCCTCGCTGCCATAGAGCAAGGTACTGAGGACACAGGCTTGATACACTCGGACTTTTGTGTTCCGTGTCAGTGCGCCATTTTCCCACACTCTCTTGGCCAGTCTGGACATAGCAGTGGAAGCCTTTCCCATGCGCTTGTTGATTTCTGCATCGAGAGACAGGTTACTGGTGATAGTTGAGCCTAGGTAGGTGAACTCTTGAACCACTTCCAGAGCGTGGTCGCCGATATTGATGGATGGAGCATTTCTGACGTCCTGTCCCATGATGTTTGTTTTCTTGAGGCTGATGGTTAGGCCAAATTCGTTGCAGGCAGCCGCAAACCTGTCGATGTGACTCTGCAGACACTCTTCAGTGTGAGATGTTAAAGCAGCATCGTCAGCAAAGAGGAGTTCCCTGATGAGGACTTTCCGTACTTTGGTCTTCGCTCTTAGACGGGCAAGGTTGAACAACCTGCCCCCTGATCTTGTGTGGAGGAAAATTCCTTCTTCTGAAGACTTGAACGCATGTGAAAGCAGCAGGGAGAAGAAAATCCCAAACAGTGTGGGTGCGAGAACACAGCCCTGTTTCACACCACTCAGGATAGGATAGGGGTCTGATGAGGTGCCGCTATGCTGAATTGTGCCTTTCATATTGTCATGGAATGAGGTGATGATACTTAGTAGCTTTGGTGGACATCCAATCTTTTCTAGTAGTCTGAAGAAACCACGTCTGCTGACGAGGTCAAAGGCTTTGGTGAGATCAATGAAAGCAACGTAGAGGGGCATCTGTTGTTCGCGGTATTTCTCCTGTATCTGACGAAGGGAGAACAGCATGTCAATGGTTGATCTCTCTGTATGAAAGCCACATTGTGCCTCAGGGTAGACGCGCTTGGCCAGCTTCTGGAGCCTGTTTAAAGCGACTCGAGCAAAGACTTTCCCCACTATGCTGAGCAGGGAGATTCCACGGTAGTTGTTGCAGTCACCGTGGTCACCTTTGTTTTTATAGAGGGTGATGATATTGGCATCGCGCATGTCCTGAGGTACTGCTCCCTCATCCCAGCACAGGCAAAGCAGTTCATGTAGTGCTGAGAGTATAGCAGGCTTGGCACTCTTGGTTATTTCAGGGGTAATGCCGTTCTTCCCAGGGGCTTTTCCGCTGGCTAGAGAATCAATGGCATCACTGAGTTCCGATTTTGTTGGCTGTACGTCCAGCTCATCCATGACTGGTAGTTTGCAGGTACAGCAAGTAATAAAGAAGGCTCATGGAATGCTATCCTTTATTATGAGAGGAATTGAAAATAAAAGTAAGGATGTTATGCTTCAGTTATACAGGGCATTGGTGAGACCACATCTTGAATACTGTGTGCAGTTTTGGTCTCTTTATTTAAGGAAGGATGTAAGTGCGTTTGAGGCGGTTCAGAGGAGGTTTACTGGATTGATACCTGGAATGAGCGGGTTGTCTTATGAGGAAAGGTTGGAAAGACTGGGCTTGTTTTCACTGGAGTTTAGAAGAGTGAGGGGAGACTTGATTGAAGTATATAAGGTCCTGAACGGTCTTGACAAGGTGGATGTGGAAAGGATGTTTCCTCTTGTGGGTGAGTCCATAAGTAGGGGCCACTGTTTTCAAATTAGGGGTCGCCCTTTTAGGACGGAGATGAGGAGAAATCTTTTCTCTGAGGGTTGTGCAACTTTGGAATTCTCTGCCTCAGAAGGTGGTGAAGGCGGGATCATTGAATATTTTTAAGGCGGAGGTGGATAGATTCTTGTTAGACAAGGAATCAAAGATTATCAGGGGTAGATGGGAGTGTGGAATTGGAGATAGAAACAGATCAGTCCTGATCTTATAAATGGCGGCACAGGCTCGATGGGCTGAATGGCCTACATCTGCTCCTAATTCATGTGGTTGTACAGTATGTGGGTCTAGGACAGTGGGAGGAGGGGGTACAGTACAGTATGTGGCACTAGGACAGATTGAGGAGGGGGGTACAGTACAGTATGTGGGACCAGGACAGTGTGAGGAGGGGTACAGTACAGTATGTGGGACCAGGACAGTGTGAGGAGGGGTACAGTACAGTATGTGGGACCAGGTCATTGTGAGGAGGGGGTACAGTACAGTATGTGGGACCAGGACATTGAGGAGGGGGTACAGTACAGTATGTGGGACCAGTTCAGTGTGAGGAGGGGGGTACAGTACAGTATGTGGGACCAGGACATTGTGAGGGGGGGGGTACAGTACAGTATGTGGGACCAGTTCAGTGTGAGGAGGGGGGTACAGTACAGTATGTGGGACCAGTTCAGTGTGAGGAGGGGGGTACAGTACAGTATGTGGGACCAGGACATTGAGGAGGGGGTACAGTACAGTATGTGGGACCAGTTCAGTGTGAGGAGGGGGTACAGTACAGCATGTGGGACTAGGACAGATTGAGGAGGGGGTACAGTACAGTATGTGGGACCAGGACAGTGAACAGGGGGTACATTACAGTATGTGGGACTAGGACAGATTGAGGAGGGCGTACAGTACAGTATGTGGGACAAGGACTGATTGAGGAGGGGGTACAGTACAGTATGTGGAACTAGGACAGATTGAGGAGGGGGTACAGTACAGTATGTGGGACCAGGACAGATTGAGGAGGGGGTACAGTACAGTATGTGGGACCAGGACAGATTGAGGAGGGGGTGCAGTACAGTGTGTGGGACCAGGACAGATTGAGGAGGGGGTACAGTACAGTATGTGGGACCAGGACAGATTGAGGAGGGGGTGCAGTACAGTGTGTGGGACCAGGACAGATTGAGGAGGGGGTACAGTACAGTATGTGGAACCAGGACAGTATGAGGAGGGGGTACAGTACAGTATGTGGGACCAGGACAGTGTGAGGAGGGGGTACAGTACAGTATGTGGGTCCAGGAGTGTGGGACAGGGAACAGTACAGGATGTGGGACCAGGACAGTGTAATGAGGGTGTACAGTACAATATGTGGGACCAGGAGTGTGGGACAGGGAACAGTACAGTATGTGGAACCAGGACAGTGTGAGGAGGGGGTACAGTACAGGATGTGGGACCAGGACAGTGTAATGAGGGGGTACAGTACAGGATGTGGGACCGGGAGTGTGGGACAGGGTACAGTAAAGTATTTTGGACCAGTAGTGTGGGACAGGGAACAGTACAGTATGTGGAACCAGTACAGTGTGAGGAGGGGGTACAGTACAGGATGTGGGTCTAGTTCAGTGTGAAGACGGGGTACAGTACAGGATGTGGGACTAGGACAGTGTGAAGACGGGTACAGTACAGTATGTGGGTCTAGGACAGTCTGGAATGGGGTACAGTACAGGATGTGGGACTAGGACAGTGTAATGAGGGTGTACAGTACAATATGTGGGACCAGGAGTGTGGGACAGGGAACAGTACAGTATGTGGAACCAGGACAGTGTGAGGAGGGGGTACAGTACAGGATGTGGGACCAGGACAGTGTAATGAGGGGGTACAGTACAGGATGTGGGACCGGGAGTGTGGGACAGGGTACAGTAAAGTATTTTGGACCAGTAGTGTGGGACAGGGAACAGTACAGTATGTGGAACCAGTACAGTGTGAGGAGGGGGTACAGTACAGGATGTGGGTCTAGTTCAGTGTGAAGACGGGGTACAGTACAGGATGTGGGACTAGGACAGTGTGAAGACGGGTACAGTACAGTATGTGGGTCTAGGACAGTCTGGAATGGGGTACAGTACAGGATGTGGGACTAGGACAGTGTGAAGACGGGTACAGTACAGTATGTGGGTCTAGGACAGTCTGGAATGGGGTACAGTACAGGATGTGGGACCAGGGCAGTGTGGGACGCGTAACGCTACAGGATGTGGGATGGGTTACGGTACAGGATGTGGGATGGGTTACGGTACAGGATGTGGGATGGGTTACGGTACAGGATGTGGGATGGGTTATGGTACAGGATGTGGGACCAGGACAGTGTGGGACGCGTTACGGAGAGGATCTGGGACCAGGGCAGTGTGAGGACGGGTTACTGTACAGTGTGAGAGACCAGAGCAGTCACACTGACCGTATAAGTCTGTGACAAAATTCACCGACTGAATGGACACTCACCTTGCTCACCAACAGGTGCCACCTCCGACCGATCCCTGTGCTGCGGGCCTTAAATCTCTGCTTTTGCACAGGCGCGAGTCTTCACGCATGCGACGTGCAGTCCGGGTGCGGGAGACCGTTGGCTCGGCGATCGTGCACACAATTTGAAGAGGCAGATTGCTGCAAGAAACTACATCTTCTGGTTCCCCTTTATCCACCCTGCTTGTTACATCCTCAAAGAACTCTAATAAATTTGTCAAACATGATCTCCCTTTCACACACCATGTTGACTCTACCTGATTGCATTATGATACTCCAAATGTCCTGCTATTATTATTTTTTCTCCCTGCTGCTCTCACATGCATTCAAGTCCTCTGAAGAAGGAATTTTCCTCCACACAAGATCAGGGGGCAGGTTGTTCAACCTTGCCCGTCTAAGAGCGAAGTCCAAAGTACGGAAAGTCCTCATCAGGGAACTCCTCTTTGCTGACGATGCTGCTTTAACATCTCACACTGAAGAGTGTCTGCAGAGTCTCATCGACAGGTTTGCGGCGGCCTGCAATGAATTTGGCCTAACCATCAGCCTCAAGAAAATGAACATCATGGGACAGGACGTCAGAAATGCTCCATCCATCAATATCGGCGACCACGCTCTGGAAGTGGTTCAAGAGTTCACCTACCTAGGCTCAACTATCACCAGTAACCTGTCTCTCGATGCAGAAATCAACAAGCGCATGGGAAAGGCGTCCGCTGCTATGTCCAGACTGGCCAAGAGAGTGTGGGAAAATGGCGCACTGACACGGAACACAAAAGTCCGAGGGTATCAAGCCTGTATCCTCAGTACCTTGCTCTACGGCAGTGAGGCCTGGACAACGTATGTCAGCCAAGAGCGACGTCTCAATTCATTCCATCTTCGCTGCCTTCGGAGAATCCTTGGCATCAGGTGGCAGGACCGTATCTCCAACACAGAAGTCCTCGAGGCAGCCAACATCCCCAGCTTATACACACTACTGAGTCAGCGGCGCTTGAGATGGCTTGGCCATGTGAGCCGCATGGAAGATGGCAGGATCCCCAAAGACACATTGTACAGCGAGCTCGCCACTGGTATCAGACCCACCGGCCGTCCATGTCTCCGCTTTAAAGATGTCTGCAAACGCGACATGAAGTCCTGTGACATTGATCACAAGTCGTGGGAGTCAGTTGCCAGCGATCGCCAGAGCTGGCGGGCAGCCATAAAGGCGGGGCTGAAGAGTGGCGAGTCAAAGAGACTTAGCAGTTGGCAGGAAAAAAGACAGAGGTGCAAGGGGAGAGCCAACTGTGTAACAGCCCCGATAAACAAATTTCTCTGCAGCACCTGTGGAAGAGCCTGTCACTCTAGAATTGGCCTTTATAGCCACTCCAGGCGCTGCTTCACAAACCACTGACCACCTCCAGGCGCGTATCCATTGTCTCTCGAGATAAGGAGGCCAAAGAGAAGTTCCTTAATAATGGATTCTAGCATGTTCCCAATGACAAATGTAAGGCTAACTGGCCTATAGTTTCCTGCTTTCTGTCGCTGCCCGCCCTCCCCCCTCCCATTTCTTGAATAGAGGCATGCCATTTGCGGTTTTCCAATCCGCTGAGACCTTTCCAGAATCTAAAATTTTGGAAGATGACAACCAATGCATCCACTATCTCTGCAGCCACATCTTTTAAGCCCCTAGGATGCAAACCATCAGGTCCTGGGGACTTGTCAGCCTTTGGTCCTATTAGTTTTCCTAGTTCTTTTTTTCCTAGTGATTGTGATTGTTTTAAGTTCTTCCTTTTGCCTCCTGATTTTCTGCTATTCTTGGGATGTTTTCTGTGTCTTCTATTGTGAATACAGTTACAAAATACTTGTTCAAAGTCTCTGCCATTTCCTTGTTTCCCATTATTAATTCCCCAGTTTCATCCTCTAAGGGACCAAAACTTACTTTAGCTACTCTCTTTTTATATATTTGTAGAAGCTTTTACTGTCTGTTTTTATATTTCTTGCTTGTTTACTCTTATACTCTAATTTCTCCCTTTTTTTTAGTCATCCTCTGCTGGTTTCTAAAATTTCCCAATCTTCTGGCCTACCGCTAAACTTTGCAGCATTGTATTCCTTTTCTTTCAATTTAATACTGTCCTTAACTTCCTTAGTTAACCACGGATGGTGCATCCTTCTCAAAGTCTTTCTTTCTCAATGCAATATATCTTTGCGGAGAGTTATGAAATATCTCCTTAAATGTCTGCCACTGCTTCTCTACTGGTCTTACCTTTTAACCTATTTCCCCAGTCCACTTTAGCCAACTCTGTCTTCATACCCTTGTAATTACCTTTATTTAAACGCTTGTTATGATCAGGTGAGGAGGGGGTCACAAGACTCCCCTCTTGCCCTTCCTCTTGTTTGACCACAACAGGTTTTATTCCTTTTTTAAAAAAACAGTGGTTGTGCTTACCTTAGTGAGTGTTTTACCTTTTACCTTTGTTGTGATGGCAAAGAACCAATCGGACAGCTTTTCTTGAGTTTAAACAAGAAAGAGGTGAGTTTTATTGTACTTAAAACTAAACCCGATCTAGATCAAATAATAAAACTCCACTACACTTGCACTCACACATGCACACGAGAATCATACACACAAACAGAGTACAGAGTGATAAGAAATAGGTTGGTTTGGATTAGAGTCCAGAACAAGTAAAAATTAATACACAGTCTTAGGGTTGGATGATTCTGTTGTCTTCTGGCTGAAGTTGTGATCTTAAAGTCTTTGGCTGGTAGCAGTGCACTTTGTGGCTGGCTCACCTGGCTCAGGATTTTCTTGGAGGCAGAATTATAAGTGGCTTTCTTCCTCTGCGGTCTCTGTCTGTAGTAATCTGTAGGATTGCATAGTCCACAGTCACAGACATTTTTAAACCTGTGATGTTATCTGAAGAGAGAGAGAAACACATACAATCCCACTAGGGTTCTGCCTGGTTAGTACATGAAACCTGTCTGCTTCAAGGTCTTAGTAGCTTGTCTCCCGTGTGTAATAAAACTCCCAGTTTTACACAGTCTAGGGAGATGGTCACATGGTTCTCTCAATCCCCTTTGTTTTTAATGAAGTCCAAAGTCTAAAACCCAACAGCTCTCTCAGGTGGTATTGTCATTGTTTACTCCCCTGGAGGGACGTCTCCACTCATGAATGCCTCAAGATGGCTTTGAATGTCCCGCTAACTCAGTCAAAGCATTGTCCTGGCTGGGCTTCTGGTTATACTTGTATCTCCAATTTGATGTCCTGGAATGTGAGGTATTTCAGATGCAAATTGTGGTGGCCATCTTGGCTGCCAGATTTTTAAAAGTTAACTGTAGTATTCCAGCTCTTTTTTTTTCATTAAAAGTTTAATGTAGGTTTCCAACCAATGAATTAAAAAATCCTCATTTGGCATAGCTGGTTTTCTTGACACACTGGTTTCAGACCCAAACTTCTCACCCTCAAACTGAATGTGAAATTCTGTCATGTTATGATAACTCTTGCCTAGAGGATCCTTTACTGTGACGTCATTTATTAATCCTGTCTCATTACTCATTACCAGGTCTAAAATAGCCTGCTCCCAGGTTGATTCGGAATGTATTGTTCGAAGAAACTGTCCCTAATACATTCTATGAACTCATCCTCCAGGTTACCTTTGCCAATTTGATTAGTCCAATCTATATGAAGATTAAAATCACCCACGATTATTGCAGTACCTTTCCTACAAGCCCCCATTATTTCTTGATTTATACTCTGTCCTACAGTGTAGCTACTGTTAGGGGGGCTATAAACTATTCCCACCAGTGACTTCTCTCCTTTACTATTTCTGATCTTCACCCAATCTAATTCTACATCTTGATCTTCTGAGCCAAGGTCATTTCTCACTACTGCACTGATCTCATCCTTTATTAACAGAACTACCCCACCTCCTTTTCCTTTCTTCCTATCCTTCCAAAATGTAAAATACCCTTCACTATTTAGTTCCCAGCCTTGGTCACCTTGCAACCACGTCTCTATAATGGCTATCATATCATTCCCATTTATTTCTATTTGTGTTATCAATTCATTCATCTTTTTATTAATTCTGCATGCATTCAGATAAACAGCCTTTAATTCTGTCTCTTTACCATTTTGCCCTATTCTGACCTTATTTGCTGGTGCACTGTTACGTTTGTCTGCTCTGTCCCTGTCACACTCTGGTTATCATTACCCGTGCTGATACCCTGCACTATTTCCTTGTCTTTTCTCATTATCTTTCTAAATTTCCCCACACCTGAACCCTCCCAACCATTATTTAGTTGAAAGCCCTCTCTACAGCCCTAGTTATATGATTTGTGAGTACACTCGTCCCAGCGCGGTTCAGGTGAAGCCCATCCCAACAGTATAGCTCTCTCATTCCCCAGTACTGGTGCCAGTGCCCCATGAATTGAAACCCATTTCTCCCACACCAATCTTTGAGCCATACATAATTCTCTGATCTGACTTACCCTATGCCAGTTTGCTCATGGCTCAGATAGTAAACCAGAGATTATTACTTTTGTGGGTCTGCTTTTTAATTTAGCCCCTAGCTGCTCATAATCCTTCAGCAAAACATCTTTATTAGTACTACCTATGTCGTTGATACCCCATGGACCACGACAACTGGGATCCTTCCCTCCCACTCCAAGTTCCTCTCCAGCCCCGAGGAGATGTCCTTAATCCTGGTACCGGGTAGGCAACACAGCCTTCGGGCCTCATGCTCTCGGCTGCAGAGAACAGTATCTATCCCCCTAACTATACTGTCTCCCACTACTTCTACATTCCTTTTACACCCCCACTTGACTGGGCCCCTGCATCACGATGCTTTGGTCAGTTAGCTCATCCTCCCTGCAGCCTCTGCTCTGGTCCACACAAGAATCTCAAACCTGTTAGACAAGAGCAAGGGCTGAGGCTCCTCCATTGCCACCTTCTGGATCCCCATACCTGCCTCACTCATAGTTGCACCCTCCTGGCCCTGACCACTGATCAAATCTGAAGTACCTAGCCTAAGGGATGTGATTGCCTCCTGGAACAAAGTGTCCAGGTAACTTTCCCCCTCCCTGATGCATCACAGTGTCCAAATCTCGGACTCCAGCTCATCAACTCGGAGCTGAAGTTCCACGGGCTGTAGATACTTACTGCAAATGTGGTTGCAGTGGATCAAGTTGTTGTCCACCAGCTCCCACATTCTACAACTGCAACACATCACCTGCCCCGCAACTTCCGTTGTGTTTTATTTAACTAATTAGGTTTCAAGTTTAGAATTATCACTGATAATTTGTAGTTATATCAAGTAGTTAAGCTACAAATTTAATACAATACTTATATCTCCCCAGTACCAGTTTAAACTACTGCCCCAATTTGCAAAGGAAAAAAAACCCCTTAAAACTCAACAACAAATTACCGACCTGCTCACCTAATTAATGCCTCTGGGCTTCAGGTCTCACTGTCTCCAGCGACCTCTCTCAGATCACTCCTTGTTCTGTAAAAGACCAGAACAGCACCTCCTCCTGTACTGAACCAAATTCCCACACTTACTAAATTCCCGAGTTAGACACTCTGTCACGCGGCACTCAGTTGAACGGAGCTTTATGCTACTTAAGGTGGTGGATGGGGTGCCAATCAAGCAGGCTGCTTTGTCCTGGATGGTGTCGAGCTTCCTTCGTGTTGTTGGAGCTGCACCCATCCAAGCAAGTGGAGAGTATTTGTTTTGGACAGGTTTTGAGGAGTCAGGAGGTGTGTTACAGCTGCAGGATTCCGAACTTCTGACCTTCTCTTGTCGCCGCAGTATTTACACGACTGGTCAGTAGTTCAAACGAATATACAAATTAGGAGCCGGAGTAGGCCACTCGGCCTCTATAGCCTGTTCCGCCATTCAATAAGATCATGGCTGATCTAATTATAACCTCAACTCCACATTCCCACCTACCCCCAATAACCTTTCACCCCCTTGCTTATCAAGAATCTATTTACCTCTGCCTTCAAAATATTCAAAGACTCTGCTTCCACTGCCTTTTGCAGAAGAGAGTTTCAAAGATTCACAACTCTCAGAGAAAAAATTTCTCCTCATCTCTATTTTAAATGGGCGACCCCTTATTTTTAAACAGTGACCCCTAGTTCGAGATTCTCCCCCAAGAGGAAACATCCTTTCCACATCCACCCTGTCAAGACCCCTCAGGATCTTGTATGTTTCAATCAAGTCGCCTCTAACTCTTCTAAACTCCAGCGGATACAAGCCTAGCCTGTTGAACCTTTCCTCATAAGACAACCTGCCCATTCCAGGCATTAGTCTAGTAAACCTTCTCTAAACTGCTTCCAATGCGTTTATACCCTTCCTTAAATAAGGAGACCAATACTGTACACTGTACTCCAGATGTAGTCTCACCAATGCCCTGTATAACTGAAGCATAACCTCCCTACTTTTGTATTCAATTCAATGATAACATTCTATTAGCTTTCCTAATTACTTGCTGTACCTGCACACCAATCTTTTGTGATTCATGCATGAGAACACCCAGATCTCTCTGCATCTCACAGCTCTGCAATCTCACACCATTTAGGTAATTATGCTTCTTTTTTATTCTTCCTGCCAAAATGGACGATTTCCCAGTTTCCCACATTATGCTCCATTTGCCAGATCTTTGCCCATTCACTGAACCTATCTATATCCCTTTCTGGCCTCATTATTTCCTCTTCACAACTTACTTTCCTACCTATCTTTGTGTCATCAGCAAATTTAGCAACCATACCTTCGGTCCCTTAATCTAAGTCATTTATATAAATTGTAAAAAGTTGAGGCCCCAGCACAGATCCCTGTAGCACACCACTCGTTACATCTTGCCAACCAAAAAAATGACCCATTTATGCCTACTGTCTGTTTCCTGTGAGCTAACCAATCTTCTATCCATGCCAAAATGTTACCCCCTATACCATGAGCTTTTATTTTCCACAATGACCTATGATACCAGAGAGTCATTGAGTTATACAGCACAGAAACAGTCCCTTCGGCCCACCATGTCCGCGCCAGCCATCAGTCCTATCTGTTCTAATCCCATTTTCCAGCACTTGGCCCATAGCCCTGTATGCTATGGCATTTCAAGTGCTCATCTAAATATTTCTTAAATGTTTTGAGTGTTCCTGCCTCTACCACCCCTTCAGGCAGTGTTTCCAGATTCCAACCATCCTCTGGATGAAAACATTTTTTGTCAAGTCCCTCTAAACGTCCTGCCCCTTACCTTAAATCTATTCCCCTTGGTTATTGACACTTTTTTTTTATTCATTCATGGGATGTGGGTGTCACTGGCCAGGCCAGCATTTATTGCCCATCCCTAATTGCCCTTCAGAAGGTGGTGGTGAGCTGCCTTCTTGAACCCTGCAGTCCATGTTGGGTAGGGACACCCACAGTGCTGTTAGGAAGGGAGTTCCAGGATTTTGACCCAGTGAGAGTGAAGGAACGGTGATATAGCTCCAAGTCAGGATGATGTGTGACTTGGAGGGGAACTTGCAGGTGGTGGTGTTCCCATGCATTTGCTGCCCTTGTCCTTCTAGTTGGTAGAGGTCGCGGGTTTGGAAGATGCTGTCTAAGGAGCCTTGGTGCATTGCTGCAGTGCATCTTGTAGATGGTACACACTGCTGCCACTGTGCGTCGTTGGTGGAGGGAGTGAATGTTTGTAGATGGGGTGCCAATCAAGCGGGCTGCTTTGGACTGGATGGTGTCGAGCTTCTTGAGTGTTGTTGGAGCTGCACCCATCCAGGCAAGTGGAGAGTATTCCATCACACTCCTGACTTGTGCCTTGTAGATGGTGGACAGGCTTTGGGGAGTCAGGAGGTGAGTTACTCTCCGCAGGATTCCTAGCCTCTGAACTGCTCTTGTAGCCACAGTATTTATGTGGCTACTCCAGTTCAGTTTCTGGTCAATGGTAGCCCCTAGGATGTTGATAGTGGGGAATTCAGTGATGGTAATGCCATTGAATGTCAAGGGGAGATGGTTAGATTCTCTCTTTTTCGAGATGGTCATTGCCTGGCACTTGTGTGGCACGAATGTTACTTGCCACTTATCAGCCCAAGCCTGGAAACTGTCCAAGTCTTGCTGCATTTCTACACGAACTGCTTCAGTATCTGAGGAGTCATGAATGGTGCTGAACATTGTGCAATCATCAGCGAACATCCCCACTTCTGACCTTATGATTGAAGGAAGGTCATTGATGAAGCAGCTGAAGATGGTTGGGCCTAGGACAGTACCCTGAGAGATGACTGACCTCCAATAACCACAACCATCTTCCTTTGCGCTAGGTATGACTCCAGCCAGCAGAGAGTTTTCCCCCTGATTCCCATTGACCTCAGTTTTGCGAGGGCTCCTTGGTGCCATACTCAGTCAAATGCTGCCTTGATGTCAAGGGCAGTCACTCTCACCTCACCTCTTGAGTTCAGCTCTTTTGTCCATGTTTGAACCAAGGCTGTAATGAGGTCAGGAGCTGAGTGGCCCTGGCGGAACCCAAACTGAACGTCACTGAGCAGGTTATGCTAAGCAAGTGCCGCTTGATGGCACTGTTGATGACACCTTCCATCACTTTACAGATGATTGAGAGTAGGCTGATGGGGCGGTAATTGGCCGGGTTGGATTTGTCCCGCTTTTTGTGTACAGGACATACCTGGGCAATTTTCCACGTTGCCGGGTAGATGCCAGTGTTGTAGCTGTACTGGAACAGCTTGGCTAGGGGTGCGGCAAATTCTGGAGCATAGGTCTTCAGTACTATTGCCAGAATATTGTCAGGGCCCATAGCCTTCGTAGTATCCAGTGCCTTCAGTCATTTCTTGATATCACGCGGAGTGAATCGAATTGGCTGAAGTCTGGCATCTGTGATGCTGGGGACTTCAGGAGGAGGCCGAGATGGATCATCAACTCGGCACTTCTGGCTGAAGATTGTTGCAAATGCTTCAGCCTTATCTTTCGCACTGATGTGCTGGGCTCCCCCATCATTGAGGATGGGGATATTTGTGGAGCCACCTCCTCCTGTTCGTTGTTTAATTGTCCACCACCATTCACAGCTGGATGTGGCAGGACTGCAGAGCTTAGATCTGATCTTTTGGTTATGGGATTGCTTAGCTCTGTCTATCGTGTGCTACTTATGCAGTTTGGCACGCAGATAGTCCTGTGTTGTAGCTTCACCAGGTTGACACTTCATTTTGAGGTATGCCTGGTGCTGCTCCTGGCATGCCCTCCTGCATTCTGCATTGAACCAGGGTTGGCCTCCTGGCTTGATGGTAATGGTAGAGTAGGGGATATGCCGGGCCATGAGGTTACAGATTGTGGTTGAGTACAATTCTGCTGCTGCTGATGGCCCACAACGCCTCATGGATGCCCAGTTTTGCATTGCTAGATGTTTTTGGAATCTATCCCAGTTAACACGGTGGTAGTGTCACACAACACAAAGGAGGGTATCTTCAACGTGAAGGCGGGACTTCGTCTCCAGAAGGACTGTGCGGTGGTCACTCCTACCAGTACTGTCATGGACAGATGCATCTGCAGCAGGCAGATTGGTGAGGACGAGGTCAAGTATGTTTTCCCCTCTTGTTGGTTCCCCCACCACCTGCCGCAGACCCAGTCTAGCAGCTATGTCCTTTAGGACTCGGCTAGCTCGGTCAGTAGTGGTGCTACCGAGCCACTCTTGGTGATGGACATTGAAGTCCCCCACATTCTGTGCCCTTGCCACTCTCAGTGCTTCCTCCAAGTGGTGTTCAACATGGAGGAGTACTGAGTCATCAGCTGAGGGAGGGCGGTAGGTGGTAATCAGCAGGAGGTTTCCTTGTCCATGTTTGACCTGATATCATGAGACTTCATGGGGTCCAGAGTCGATGTTGAGGACTCCCAGGGCAAGTCCCTCCCTATTGTATACCACTGTGCCGCCACCTCTGCTGGGTCTGTTCTGCCGGTGGGACAGGACATACCCGGGGATGGTGATGGCAGAGTCTGGGACATTGTCTGTAAGGTATGATTCTGTGAGTATGACTATGTCAGGCTGTTGCTTGACTAGTCTGTGGGACAGCTCTCCCAACTTTGGCACAAGCCCCCAGATGTTAGTAAGGAGGACTTTGCAGGGTCGACAGGGCAGGGTTTGCCCTTGTCGTTTCTGGTGCCTAGGTCGATGCTGGGTGGTCCTTCCGGTTTCATTCTTTTTTATTGACTTTGTAGCAGTTAGGTACAACTGAGTGGCTTGCTAGGCCATTTCAGAGGGCATGTAAGAGTCAACCACATTGCTGTGGGTCTGGAGTCACATGGAGGCCAGATCAGATAAGGACAGCAGATTTCCTTCCCTAAAGGACATTAGTGAACCAGATGGGTTTTTACAACAATCGACAATTGTTTCATGGTCATCATTAGACCAGCTTTTTAATTCCAGATTTATTAATCGAATTGAAATACCACTTTCTGCTGTGGTGGAATTTGAACCCAGAGCAATACCCTGGGTCTCTGGGTTACTAGTCCAGTGACAATACCACTACGCCACCACCTTCGCTAAGGGAAAACGTTTCTTCCTATCTACCCTATCAATGTCCCTCATAATTTTGTATACCTCAATCAGGACCCCCTCAGCCTTCTCTGCTCTAAGGAAAACAACCCTAGCCTATCCAGTCTCTCTTCATAACTGAAATGCTCCAGCCCAGGCAACATCCTGGTGAATCTCCTCTGCACCCTCTCCAGTGCAATCACATCCTTCCTATAGTGTGGTGCCCAGAACTGTACACAGTACTCCAGCAGTGGCCTAACTAGCGTTTTATACAGCTCCATCATAACCTCCCTGCTCTTATATTCAATGCCTCAGCTAAGAAAGTCAAGTATCCCATATGCCTTCCTAACCACCTTATCTACCTGTGCTGCTGCCTTCGGTGATCTATGGACAAGTACACCAAGCTCTCTCTGACCCTCTGTACTTCCTAGGGTCCTACAATCCAGTGTATATTCCCTTGCCTTATTAGTCCACCCAAAATGCATCACCTCACACTTCTCAGGATTAATTTCCATTTGCCACTGCTCTGCCCATCTTCCCAGCCCATCTATATCATCCTGTAATCTAAGGCTTTCCTCCTCACTACGACACCGTCAATTTTCTTGTCATCTGCGAACTTACTGATCATACTTCCTCCATTCACGTCTAAATCATTAATATACACTACAAACAGCAAGGATCCCTGCGGTACACCACTGGTCACAGGCTTCCACTCGCAGAAACAACCCTCGACCATCACCCTCTGCCTCCTGCCACTAAGCCAATTTTGGATCCAATTTGCTAAATTGCCCTGGATCCCTTGGGCTCTTACCTTCTTGACCAATCTCCCATGCGGGACCTTATCAAAAGCCTTACTGACGTCCATGTAGGCTACATCAACTGCTTTACCCTCATCTACACACCTAGTCACCTCCTTGAAAAATTCAATCAAATTTGTTAGGCATGATCTCCCCTGACAAAGCCATGTTGACTATCCTTGATTAATCCCTACCTCTCCAAGTGGAGATTATTCCTGTCCCTCAGAATTTTTTCCAATAGTTTCCCTACCGTTGGTGTTAGACTCACTGGCCTGTAATTACCTGGTGTCTCCCTTCTTGAATTAGTACCACATTCGCTGTCCTCCAGTCCTCTGGCACCTCTCCTGTGGCCAGAGAGGATTTGAAAATTTGTGTCAGAGCCCCTGCAATCTCCTCCCTTGCCTCACATCGCAGCCTGGGATACATCTCATCTGGGCCTGGAGATTTATCCACTTTTAAGCCTGCTAAAACCGCTAATCTCTCCTCCCTTTCAATGCTAATTTGTTCAGGTATATCACAATCCCCCTCCCTGATCTCTACACCTACATCATCCTTCTTCATATTGAACACAGATGAAAAGTAATCATTTAAAACCTCACCTACGTCCTCCGGCTCCACAAACAGATTGCCACTTTGGTCCTTAATGGTCCCTACTCTTCCCCTTGTTATCCTCTTGCCCTTAATATACTTATAAAACGCCTTGGGGTTTTCCTTTATCTTGCCCGCCAGAGTTTTTTAATGCCCCCTCTTCGCTCTCCTAATTACTTTTTTAAGTACCCTCCATACTTTCTATACTACTCTAGGGCCTCCGCTGTTTTCAGCGCTCTGAATCTGCCATAAGCCTCCTTTTTTTTCCTTATCCAATCCTCTATATCCCTTGACATCCAGGGTTTTTTGGACTTATTGGTCCTACCCTTCACCTTTACGGGAACACGTTGGTCCTGAACTCTCACTGTTTCCTTTTAGAATGACTCCCATTGGTCTGATGTAGACTTTCCTGGAAGTACACTTTGGCCAGATCCTGCTTTATCATACTGAAATCGGCCTTCCCCCAATTCAGTACCTTGATTTCCGGTCCGTCTTTGTAAGATTTAAGGTAGTTATGGAAAAGGACAGAGTTATGGTCACTATCCCCAAAATGCTCCCCCACTGACACTTCTACCACTTGTCCAGCTTCATTCCCTAGGATTAGGTCCAGTACTGCCCCGTCTCTTGTAGGACTTTCTACGTACTGGCTCAAAAAGCTCTCCTGTATGAATTTTAAGAATTCTGCCCCCTTTAAGCCTTTTGCACTTAGACTATCCCAGTTGATATTGGAGAAGTTGAAATCCCCTACGATTATTACCCTATTATTTTTGCACCTCTGTGAGATTTGCCTACATATCTGCTCCTCTATTAGAGGCCTGCTTTAGGCCGGGAAAAAGAACCCGACTCGAACCCAACCGAACCACCGTGGACCCGAGCCTGACCCAGCCCGAGTCCCTCCGATTTTGCCCCAAGCTCAACCTGACCCGAACACGCCCCGACTCGACCTGGCCCGAGCCCGACCTGACCATACCGTTACTTACCTTCACACTCGGAATCTCCAGGAAGCTGCAGTGCATGCGTGATGACATCACAGTGACATCACTCGCTCACTGCGCAGACTCCCTTTCGTCCCGGACTCCCAGCTCAGCTAAGTTTTTTTATTTCTTATACTTAACGGCAGAGCACTTACTGTGTGTGTCCATCCCAACCCGACCCGACTCAACCTGGACTCGGCCCAACCCAACCCCAGCCCGACATCCGGCCCCAGAAGTCGGGCCCGACCTGACACGACCCGAACCCAACACATGCCGTCGGGTCCCGTCAGGCTCAGGTCAGGAAGCAGGCCTCTATCCTCTATCTCTCCCTGACTGTTTGGAGGCCTGTAGTACACTCCCAGCAAAGTGATTTCCCCCTTTTTGTTTTTAAGTTCTCCATATATGGCCTGATTTGAGGAACCTTCTAAGATAGCATTCCTCCTTACTGCTGTTATTGACTCCTCGATCAATAGTGCAATGCCACCTCCTCTTTTACAGCACCCCGCCCCATCACTCTTGAAGATTCTATCCCCTGGAATATGGGCGGCACAGTGGCGCAGTGGTTAGCACTACAGCCTCACAGCTCCAGGGACCCGGGTTCGATTCTGGGTACTGCCTGTGTGGAGTTTGCAAGTTCTCCCTGTGTCTGCGTGGGTTTCCTCCGGGTGCTCCGGTTTCCTCCCACAAGCCAAAAGACTTGCAGGTTGGTAGGTAAATTGGCCATTATAAATTGTCACTAGTATAGGTAGGTGGTAGGGAAATATAGGGACAGGTGGGGATGTTTGGTAGGAATATGGGATAAGTGTAGGATTAGTATAAATGGGTGGTTGATGGTCGGCACAGACTCGTTGGGCCGAAGGGCCTGTTTCAGTGCTGTATCTCTAATCTAATCTAATCTAAGCTGCCAGTCCTGCCCTTCCCTCAACCACGTCTCTGCGATAGCAATAGTATCATATTCCCATGTGTTAATCAACGCCCTCAATTAATCTGCCTTACTTGTAAGATTCCTTGCATTAAAATAGATGCAATCCAGCCTTGCATTATTCGCTTGTGCCTTAATAGATCTATATTTGCTCTGCTTTCCAGACTGACATAGTTTCTCTTCTATATTTGGCTGTGCATCATCCCCTACTGTACCTCCACTCGGTATCCCATTCTCCTGCCAAATTAGTTTAAACCCCCCACAACAGCACCAGCAAACCTCCCTACAAGGATGTTGGTCCCGTTCCGATTCATGTGCAACATGTTCAGGTACAGGTCCCACCTTCGCCAGAAACAGACCCAGTGATCCAGGAAACTAAAGCCCTCCCTCCTGCACCATCTCTCCAGCCACGCATTCATCTGCTCTATCTTCCTATTCCTATACTCACTAACATGTGACACCTTATCAAATGCCTTCTGGAAATCTAAGTGCGGTACATCCACTGGTTCCCCTTTATCCACAGCACATGTTACTTCTTCAAAGAACTCCAATAAATTGGTTAAACATGATTTCCCTTTCACAAAAGCGTATTGATTCTGCCTGATGACCTTGAATTTTTCTAAGTGCCCTGCTATAAGTTCTTTAATAACAGCTTCTAACATTTTCCCAATGACATATGTTAAGCTAACTGGCCAGTAGTTTCCTGCTTTCTGTCTCCCTCCCTTTTTGAATAAAAGAGTTGCATTCACTATTTTCCAGTCTAATGGAACCTTCCCCAAATCTACGGAATATTGGAAAATCAGAAACAATGCATCAACTATCTCGCTAGCCACTTCTTTTAAGACCCTAGGATGAAATCTATCAGGACCCGGGGACTTGTCAGCCCGCAGCTCCAACAATTTGTTCAGTACCACTTCCCTGGTGATTGTAATTTTTTTGAATTCCTCCCTCCCTTCCATTTCCTGATTTACAGCTATTTCTCGGATGTTACTTGTATCCTCAATGGTGAAGACTGATGCAAAATGCCTGTTCAATTCATCTGCCATCTCCTTATTTTCCCTTATTAATTCCACAGACTCACTTTCTATAGGACCAATGCTCACTTTGTTAACACTTTTCTTTTTTTAAATATCTATAGAAACACTTACTATCTGCCTTTATATTTCTTGCCAGCTTTCTCTCGTACTTTAATTTATCCCTCTTTATTACTCTTTTAGTTGTTCTTTGTTGCTTTTTATATTCTGCCCAGTCTCCTGCCACCCATCTTTGTGCAATTATATGCTTTTTCTTTAAGTTTGATACTATCTTTAACTTTTTTAGTTAACCACGGATAGTGGGTCCTCCCCTTGGAATTGTTCTTTCTCGTTGGAATTTATCTATTCTGTGTATTCTGAAATATCCCCTTAAATGTCTGCCACTGCATCTCTATTGACCTATCCCTTAACCTACTTTGCCAGTTCACTTTTGCTCGCTCTGCTTTCATGCCCTCTTAATTGCCCTTATTTAAGTTTAGAATACTAGTCTTAGACCCACTCTTCTCTCCCTCAAACTGAAGGTAAAATTCAATCATATTATGATCGCTGCTGCCAAGGGGTGCCTTCACTATGTGGTCATTAATACTATCTCGTTGCACAATACCAGTATAGCCTGCTCTCTGGTTGGCTCCAGAACATGCTGTTCTAAGAAACTATCCCAAAAGCATTCTATGAACTCCCAGGATGTTGATGGTGGGAGATTCAGCAATGGCACAAAAACCCCAAAAGTAAAGGCAGTCAACCGTGGATAACAAAGGAAGTTAAGGATTGTATTAGATTAAAAGAAAAGGCCTATAAAGTTGCCAGAAATAGCAGTAAACCTGAGGATTGGGAAGATTTTAGAATACAGCAAAGGAGAACCAAGAAACTGATAAAGAAAGGGAGAATAGAATATGAATGCAAGCTCGCACAAAATATAAAAACGGACTGTAAAGCTTCAATAGGTACGTAAAAAGGAAACATTTGGCTAAGACAAATGTGGGTCCATTACAGGCAGAGTCAGGAGAATTTATAATGGGGAATAGAGAAATGGCAGAGAAGCTAAATGATTACTTTGTGTCTGTCTTCACTGAGGAAGATACAAGAATTCTCCCAGAATTAGAGATCCAAGGAACTAGGGGGAATGAGGAATTGAAGGAAATTAGTATTAGTAAGAAGGTTATATTGGAGAAATTAATGGGGCTGAAGGTTGATAAGTCCCCAGGACCTGATATTCTACATCCCAGAGTGTTGAAAGAGGTAGTTATGGAGATAGTGGATGCATTGGTGATCATCTTCCAAAATTCAACAGATTCTGGAGCAGTTCCTGCAGATTGAAAGGTAGCAAATATCACCGCACTATTTAAGAAGGAAGGGAGAGAGAAAACAGGAAATTACAGACCTGTTAGCCTTACATCAGTCGTTGGGAAAATGCTAGAATCGATTCTAAAGGATGTGATAAATGGACACTTGAATAATAATGATCTGATTGGGCATAGTCAACATGGATTTATGAATGGAAAATAATGTTGGACAAACCTGTTGGAGTTTTTGAGGATGTTGTTAACAGAATTGATAAAGGGGAGTCAGTGGACATGGTATACTTGGATTTTCAAAAGGCCTTTGATAAAGTACCCCACAGGAGGCTGGTTAGCAAAATTAAAGCACATGGGATAGGAGGTAATATACTGAGATATATTAAGGATTGGTTAACAGGCAGAAAGCAGAGAGTAGGAATAAACAGCTCATTCTCATGTTGGCAGGCTGTGACTAGTGGGGTACCGCAGGGATCAGTGCTTGGGCCCCAGCTGTTCACAATATATATCAATGATTTGGATGTGTGGACCAAATGTAGTATTTCCAAGTTCATGGATGACAAAAAACTAGGTGGGAATGTGTGTTATGAGGAAGATGCAAAGTGGCTTCAAGGGGATTTGGAAAGACTTAGTGAGTGGGCAAGAACATAGCAGATGGAATATAATGTGGAAAAATGTGAAGTTATCCATTTTGGTAGGAGGAATAGATGTGCAGAGTATTTCTTAAAGGGTAAGAGATTAGAAAGTGTCGATGTACAAAGGGAACTGGGTGTCCTTGTCGATAAGTCACTGAATGTGAACATGCAGGTGCAGCAAGCAATTAAGGTGGCCAATGGTATGTTAGCCTTTATCTCAAGAGGGTTTGAATCCAGGAGTAGTGAAGTCTTGCTTCAAGGAGTACTGTGTGCAGTTTTGGTCACCTTACCTTAGGATGGATATTATTGCCAGAGAAGGAGTGCAACGAAGGTTCACCAGACTTGTTCCCAGGATGGCAGGACTGTCCTATGGAGAGAGATTGGGGAAACTGGGCCTGTGTGCTCCAGTGTTTTGAAGAATGAGAGGTGAGCTCATTGGAACCTACAAAATACTTAAAGGGATAGACAGGGTAGATACAGCTGAGATGTTTCCCCTGGTTGGGGAGTCGAGAACCAGGGGTCACAATTTTAAAATAAGGGGGAAGCCACTTAGGACAGCGATGAGGAGAAATTTCTTTACTCAGAGGGTTGTGAATCTTTGGAATTCTCTATCCCAGAGGGCTGTGGAAGCTCAATCATTGAGTATGTTTAAAGCAGAGATTGACAGATTTCTAAATACAAATGACATAAGGGGATATGAGGATAGTGTGGGGAAAAGGTATTGAAGTGGATGATCAGCCATGATCGTATTGAATGGCAGAGTAGGCCCGATAGGCTGAATGGCCTACTCCTGCTCCTATGTTCCTAATGCCATTGAATGTCAAGGGGAGATGGTTAGATTCTCTTTTGTTTGAATAACACCACCTGGTTGACTGTTTGATCTGTGAGAGAGGGTCTATGGACTGATACTGGGTACATTCATTCTATGAAAATCAAAAAAGTAGTCAAGCCTGAGTCTGGTTTTCCCAAGTACGAGCACCCTCTTGGAGAATATTTAATTGCCTTCTTTCAAAAACCAATGACCCATTAAGACTCCGTTCCCTAGCCACCAAATCTAACCCTCTCCCTGGCAACAGTCTGAGGTTACAACAGTCCATTTGCAACCTTGGTGTCATACTTGACCTTGAGATGAGCTTCTGACCACATATTGGTGTTATTGTGTCAGCTATTGCTCAGTTGGTAGCACTCTCGCCTGTGAGTCACAAGATCCACTCCAGAACTTGAGCATGAAAATCAAGGCTGACACACTAGTGCAATGCTGAGGGAGTGCTACACTGCTAGAGGTGCCGTCTTTCGGATGAGATGTTAAACCAAGACCTCCATCTGCCTGTTCAGGTGGCTGTAAAAGATCCCCTGGCACTATTTTGAAGATGAGCAATGAAGCTATCCCCAGTGTCCTAGCCAATATTAATTCCTCAACCAACATCACAAAAACAGATGTTTAAGAAATTCTTTCATGGGATGCGTGTCGCTGGCTAAACCAGCATTTATTGCCCATCCCTTATTGCCCTTCAGAAGGTGGTGGTGAGCTGCCTTCTTGAACCGCTGCAGTCCATCTGGTGTAGGTACACCCAACAGTGCTGTTAGGAAGGCAGTTCCAGAATTTTGACCCAGCGACAGTGAAGGAACGGTGATATAGTTCCAAGTCAGGATGGTGTGTGACTTGGAGGGGAACTTGCAGGTGGTGGTGTTCCCACGCATCTGCTGCCTTTGTCCTTCTAGGTAGTAGAGGTTACAGGTTTGGAAGGTGATGCCGAAGGAGCCTCGGTGAGTTGCTGCAGTGCATCTTATAGATGGTACATGCTGCTGCCACTGTGCGTTGGTGGTAAAGGGAGTGAATGTTGAAGGTGGTGGATGAGGTGCCAATCAAGCGGGCTGCTTTGTCCTGAATGGTGTTGAGCTTCTTGAGTGTTGTTGGAGCTGCACCCATCCAGGCAAGTGGAGAGTATTCCATCACACTCCTGACTTGTGTCTTGTAGATGGTGGACAGGCATTGAGGAGACAGGATGCAAGTTACTCGCTGCAGAATTCCCAGCCTCTGACCTGCTCTTGTAGCCACAGTATTTATGTGGCTGGTCCAGTTCAGTTTCTTTTCAATGGTAACCCCCAGGTTGTTGATAGTGGGGGATTCAGCAATGGTAATGCTGTTGAACATCAAGGGGAGATGGTTAGATTCTGTCTTGTTTGAGATGGTCATTGCCTGGCACTTGTGTGACGCAAATGTTACTTGCCACTTATCAGCCCAAGCCTGGATGTTGTCCAGGTCTTGCTGCGTCTGGACACAGATTGCTTCAGTATCTTAGGATTCGCGAATGGTACGAAACATTGTGCAATCATCAGTGAACATCCCCACTTTTGACCTTAGGATAGAGGCAAGGTCATTGATGAAGCAGCTGAAGATGGCTAGGCCGAGGACACTACCCTGAGGAACACCTGCAATGATGTCCTGGGACTGAGATGATTGACTTCCAACAACCACAACTATCTTCCTTTGTGCTAGGTATGACTCCAACCAGCGGAGAGTTTTCCCCTTGATTCCCGTTGACCTCAGTTTTGCTAGGGCTCCTTGATGCCATATTCGGTCAAATGCAGCCTGGATGTCAAAGTTGTTGCTCTCACCTCATTATCACATTGCTGTTTGTGAGAGTTTGCTATTTGCATATAAGCTGCTGCGTTTCCTACATTGCAACAGTGACTACACTTCAGAAGTACTTCATTTGTTGTAAAGCGTTTCAAAACGTCCAGTGGTTGTGAAAGGCGCTATATAAATGCAAGTCCTTCTTTATCACGAAGGCTGCCTATTTCCACCTCCGTAACATTGTCTGACTTTGCCCATGTCTCAGCTCATCTGCTGCTGAAACTCTGATCCATGCCTTTGTTACCTCAATTTCAATGCTGGTGTCCCACATTCTATCCTCCTAAAACTTGTGCTCATCCAAAACTCTGCTGCCCTTGTCTTAATTCGCACCAAGTCCCATTCACCTATCACCCTTGCCCTTGCTGACCTACATTGGCTCCCGGTCAAGCAATGTTTTGATTTTGAAATTCTCAACCTTGTGTTCAAATCCCTTCATGGCCTCACCCCTCCCGATCTCTGTGATCTCAGCACTGTGCGTGCACCTACACCGCATGGACTGCAACGGTTCAAGAAGGTGGCTCACCACCACCTTCTCAAGGGAAATTGGGAATGGGAAACAAGTGCTGGTCTAGCCAGCGACACCCACATCCCATGAATTAATATTTTTAAACAGTCATCCATTGACTGACTTTTTTTTCCACTTGCTCCTCGACAATACAATGCCAAAATTTACATTGAAGAGCATTGCACTTCACAATCAGGACTTGGTGCAATTACTGATCACTTTAGTCTTGCCTCTCCACCCATCCTTTCAGAAATAAACCTGATTTATCCGGGATTCTGATGGCTGTATATACTGTCATTGATTGTCTGATACATAGTTACACTGATATTGATCAGTGCTGAAATGATTAAATGAATTGTTTTTCTCCTCCACAATGTAATAGAAGTTCCATCTTTGTCAACATTACATTAAACACCATTAGCATTACCCAAAGCAAGGATCTGTAGATTCCCTAATTACATTACATCTGTTTTGCCAACAATTGACAGTACTTATATTACTATAAAACACCAGAACTACTTATATTTGAGCTGACCTCCTCTGTTGTGGATGGGAATTATCATGGCTGGACATTACAGATAATGTACCAGGGATCATGGTGCCCAGTGCTCAGAAGCCATGGGGTCAGGTTAACAACAACAACTTATATTTATATAGCATCTTTAATTATATTAAAACCTCCCAAGGAGTTTTACTAGAGCATTATAAAACAAAATATGACACCAAGCCACGTAAGAAGCTATTAGGTCAGATGACCAACAGTTTGGTCAAAGAAGTAGGTTTTAAGGAGTGTCCTCAAGGAGGAAAGTGAGGGAGAGAGACGGAGTGCTTTAAAGAGGGAATTCTGGAACTTAGAGCCTAAGCAACTGAAGGCATTGCAACCAATGGTGGAGCGATTAAAATTAGGGATGCTCAAGAGACCAGAAGTAGAGGAGCGCAGATACCTCGGAGGGTTGTGGGGCTGGAGTAGATTACTGAAATGGGGGGGGCGATGCCATGGAAAGATTTGAAAACAAGGATGGTCTTGTCAGCAATGCCCACATCCCATGAATGAATATTTTTTAAAGTCATCAATCAGCTTTCTTTTCCACTTGCTCCTCTAGTATATGGTTCTTGCTTCAGTGCAGTGGAAAGCGCTGGTTGGTGAGTACCTGGTAAGCTATTCTACTGATAATAAATAGTCTGTAAAGTTAAGGTATGGCAGGGCAGCTCTGCCGAGTGGAATGTACAGCCGATGGCATGTGGGAAGTCATGGATGCACCATGTGTCTGAGATAAACACGTCTGCAGGAAGCGTCACCAGCTGCAGACGCTTGAGCTCCGGGTTTCGGAACTCGAACAATGGTTGTGCATCTGCGAGGCAGAGGACTATGTGAATAGCACGTTTAGGGAGATGGTCATACCGCAGGTTAGGAACAGGCAGGCAGAGAGGGAATGGGTCACCGCCAGGCCGTGCGGGAGGACACCTTGGAGGGGTCGTGCAGCGAGGCAATATGGGTGGAGCTCAGGAATAGGAAGGGTGCAGTCACGATGTTGGGGGTTTACTACAGGCCTCTCAACAGCCAGCGGGAGGTAGAGGAGCAGATATGTAGACAGATTTTGGAAAGATGTAAAGGTAACAGGGTTGTAGTGGTGGGTGATTTTAACTTCCCCTATATTGACTGGGACTCACTTAGTGCTAGGGACTTGGATGGGGCAGAATTTGTAAGGAGCATTCAGGAGGGCTTCTTGAAACAATACGTAGATAGTCCAATGAGGGATGGGGCCGTACTGGACCTGGTATTGGGGAATGAGCCCGGCCAGGTGGTCGAAGTTTCAGTGGGGGAGCATTTCGGGAACAGTGACCATAATTCCATAAGTTTTCACCTTTCATTTCGACTGATGCTGGGAAAGGAAAATTTGCAGCCATTGTGTCTTACCCAGTGCTTTCAGCTGTGGCCTGCTTCTTTGTTCCTTTTCTGTGGCTTCCTATGGCTTTTAGCAGCTTTGAACATTCCTGTGTTCCTCTTTTAGTAGCTGTGTTTCTATACAGCTCTTCAACACTCAATCTCAGCTCCACTCTGACACCATGTTACGAGCTCACAGGACAACAGTCTTCTAGTACTTTGTCTTTATTGAACTGCCTTGTCATGGCTGCCTGCAGTGAGTGCCTCATGGGAGAGGTCACATGACTACGCAAGCCAGGAGGCACTTTAGTACAGTATTGCATTTCTATCCCAAACAGGAAGGATGTGCAGGTCCTCAAGAGAGTGCATAGGAGATTTACCAGAATGGTTTCAGGGATGAGCAAATTCAGCTACAAGGTTAGGTTGGAGAAACTGGGGTTGTCCTCCTTGGAGCAAAGGAGATTGAGGGGAGAAATGATAGAGGCGTACAAGATTACGACAGGTTTAAACAGAAAAGCTGTTGCCATTAGCTGATGATACAAAGACTAGGGGACACAGATTAAGGTTTGTGGCAAGAGATAAGTGGCGGATATGAGGAAGAACTTTTTTAAGCAGCAAGTGGTAATGAGCTGGAACTCACCACCTCCGAGGGTGGTGGAAGCTGAGACAATCAGTGATTTCAAAAGGAAATTGGATAGACACGTAAGGGAAATAATCTTGCAGGGCCACGCAGATAGAACAAAGGAATGGGACTGACTAGATTGCTGTACAGAGACCTGACATGGACTCAATGGGCTGAATGGCCTCCTTCTGTGCCGTTCAGGGAATCAAGGGGTATGGCGAGCTAACGGGAAAGTGGAGGTGAATCCAAAGATCAGCCATGATCATTTTGAATGGTGGAGCAGACTCAATGGGCCACATGGTCTATTCCTGCTCCTATTTCTTGTGTTCTTGTGTTATGACTCTAAGACGTTGCTTGATGGGGAGCCAATGTTTGGCATAAGGCACAGGGATAATAAGTGAACAGGACTTGGTGCGATTTAAGTCACCGGCAGCAGCGTTTTGGATGACTTCAAGTTTACGGAGGGTAGAATATGGGAGACCAGCCAGGAGTGTGTTGGAATAGGCAAGTCTAGAGGTGACAAAGTCATGAATGCGGGTTTCGGCAGCAGATGAGCTGAAACAGGTGAAGTACAGAGGTAGAAAAAGGTCATCTTAGTGAGGGTAGGATACGTGGTCGGAAGCTGACCTTGGGTCAAATATGACCCCAAGGTTGCAAACAGACTGGTTTAGTCTCAAACCATTGCCAGGGAAAGGGATGGAGTCAGTCGCCAGGGTACAGAGTTTGGAGTAGGGGACCTAAAACAATGGCTTCAGTCTTCCCAATATATTTTTGGAGGAGATTTCTGCTCATCCAGTGCTGGATGTTGGATGAGCAGCCTTATAATGTAGCCACAGTGGAGGAGTTGAGGGAGATTGTGGTGAGGTAGAGATAGTTTTCACATGTGCACTAACGCTGTATCCAGTGCACGAGTTCTACTAAGCGGGAATGTCTGCTGTGTCCAGTGCGTGTGTTCTACTAATCGGAAATGTCTGCTGTATCCAGTGCGTGTGTTCTACTAATCGGGAATGTCTGCTGTATCCAGTGCGTGTGTTCTACTAATCGGGAATGTCTGCTGTATCCAGTGCGTGTGTTCTACTAATCGGGAATGCCTGCTGTATCCAGTGCGCGTGTTCTAGTTGCCAGTTCAGCATTGAAGATGAGAATGCTAGTGAGCATGTTTATTTCTGGCGTTGCCCTGATTCTCATTCGAGGCTGCCAGGCTCTAATCCAGTGCCTGCAGGGTTGGCAGAAATTAGGACAGTGCAGGTTTCAAAGAGACACACAGATAGACAGTGACAAATTAGGCAGACAAGCACAAGGATGCCGAGAAACACAGCTCTAAAGACACAGTAGGGAACTGGCACAGAAACAGTTTCTGTTCCTCCCAGTAACAATCTCCTCATAAATAATTATATGGGATACTCAATGTGAGCTGAGATTCCACGGGACAAGTGGGACAATAAAAACCATTAGCCGCTCACACTCAATCACACCGCACTTCTACATGTCTTCAATTAGGCATATCTGGAATTGGTGTCACCTTTAATGAACTGTTCAGTTGGCAGCAGTGGAGTGAATGGGTGGAATTCTTTATTAGGAAGCCGCCAAAGTAGCACATCTATGTGCATCTGCCTGTGTTTGTGTGTCCATGTATGGGTGATTCTGGGTTTTGTGTGTATATGTATCTCTGTGTGTTTTGTGTGCGTATGTCTCTCTCTCTGTGTATTTGTTTATACATGTCCTGTGTGCCTTTCTATCTGGAGTTGTGCATATAATTGTGTGTCTGTGATATGCATCTCACCAGTTTTTTGGGTGTGGACATTGTGATTTGAGACCTGTTATTCACCTTGTGGATGTGGGCATTACTGATAAGGCCAGCATTTATTGCCCCAGCTGCCCTTGAAAAATTTGGTGAGCCACCTTCTTGAAGCACTGCTGTCCTGTAGATACTCTGAGTGCTGTCCAGGAGTGAGTTCCAGGATTTTGACCCAGTGACAGTGATGGAACGGTGATACAGTTCCAAGTCAGGATGGTGTGTGACTCGGAGGGGAACTGGCAGGTGGTGGTGTTCCCATATGCCAGCTGCCCTTGTTCTTCTAGGTGGTAGATGTCATGAACTTGGAAGGTGCTTTCCTGTACCTACTCCAATTGAGGAGGGCAGATGCAAATTTGGTGCACCCACCTCATTTGCAAGATTGTCACGCGTGGCCAAGCAGGACCTGCACTGCTGCCTTCTTCTTTGTGCTGCGGACTGCCACTGTGCTGAGCAAGAGACTGAGTAGTGTTGTGCAAACAGCATGTGGCACAGCCAGTGTGCTCTTCTTAAAGGCAGACTGTCCCTCTTAAAGGGAAGCTGCACAGTATAATATTGGTGAAATTTTAAATGATGGAGAAGTGAACACCAAGGCAGAGAGAGGGTTCCAGGGTGACAGATTTGACACTAGAGGTATTAGTGGTAGAGCTTGGCAGGAGAGGTGAGATGGTTCCACAGGAGGGCGTCAAGGACCACCCTGAGAAGGGAGTGGGAGCAGGTGGCCAGGGAGGACAATGTCCGTCTGAACACGAGGACTTGGCAACAGGTGGTTAAGGTTAGTGAATGCATCTTCGCGTGACCTCTTATATTTCACCACACCTCCATCATTCACCCAGCAGCACTCCCTGGCACTCAGGACTCCATCTCACCCTCACACACCTACCAATGTTGCCAGCCTCTCGTTGCCTCCACATACCTCCAGCTAGAGGAGTGCTCAGGTCGGGAAAAAGAACCTGACCCAAACCCAACCGATCCACAGCGGACCCGAGCCTGACCCGACCCGAATCCACTACTACTCGACCCAACCCGAGCCCGACCTGACCATCCCTTTACCTTCCTGACACCAAACCTGCAAGAAGCTGCAGCGTGTGCATGATGTTGTCATAGTGAGGTCACTCAATCACTGTGCAGATTCAGTTTCATCCCGGTCTCCAAGCTCAGTTCAGTTTTTTTTATTTTTAATACTTACCAGCAGACCATTTACCGTCTGTGTCTGGCCCGACCCGATCTGACTCAGCCTGGACTCGGCCTGACCCGATCTGACTCAGCCTGGACTCGGCCTGACCCGACCTGATTCAACCTGGACCCGACCCGACCCGACCTGACTCGACCTGGACCCGACCCGACCCGATCTGACTCGACCTGGACTCGGCCGGACCTGACCTGACCCGACCTGACTGGACCTGGACTCAGCCCGACCTGACCTGACTCGACCTGGACTCGGCCCGACCTGACCTGACCCGACCTGGACTCGGCCGGACCTGACCTGACCCGACCTGACTGGACCTGGACTCGGCCCGACCCGACCTGACTCGACCTGGACTCGGCCCGACCTGACCTGACTCGACCTGGACTCGGCCCGACCCGACCTGACTGGACCTGGACTCGGCCCGACCCGACCTGACTCGACCTGGACTCGGCCTGACCCGACCCGACCTGACTCAGCCTGGACTCGGCCTGACCCGACCTGGACTCGGCCCGACCCGATCTGATTCGACCTGGACTCGGCCCGACCCGACCCGACCTGACTCAGCCTGGACTCGGCCTGACCCGACCTGACTCGGCCTGACCCGACCTGATTCGACCTGGACTCGGCCCGACCCGACCCGACCTGACTCAGCCTGGACTCAGCCTGACCCGACCTGATTCAACCTGGACCCGACCCGACCCGACCTGACTCGACCTGGACCCGACCCGACCCGATCTGACTCGACCTGGACTCGGCCGGACCTGACCTGACCCGACCTGACTGGACCTGGACTCAGCCCGACCTGACCTGACTCGACCTGGACTCGGCCCGACCTGACCTGACCCGACCTGGACTCGGCCGGACCTGACCTGACCCGACCTGACTGGACCTGGACTCGGCCCGACCCGACCTGACTGGACCTGGACTCGGCCCGACCCGACCTGACTCGACCTGGACTCGGCCCGACCTGACCTGACTCGACCTGGACTCGGCCCGACCCGACCTGACTGGACCTGGACTCGGCCCGACCCGACCTGACTCGACCTGGACTCGGCCCGACCTGACCTGACTCAACCTGGACTCGGCCCGACCTGACCTGACTCAACCTGGACTCGGCCTGACCCGACCTGATTCGACCTGGACTCGGCCCGACCCGATCTGACTCAGCCTGGACTCGGCCCGACCCGACCTGACTCGACCTGGACCCGACCCGACCCGACCTGACTGGACCTGGATTCGGCCCGACCCGATCTGACTCAGCCTGGACTCGGCCCGACCCGACCTGACTCGACCTGGACCCGACCCGACCCGACCTGACTGGACCTGGATTCGGCCCGACCCGATCTGACTCAACCTGGACTCGGCCCGACCCGATCTGACTCAACCTGGACTCAGCCTGACCCGATCTGACTCAGCCTGGACTCGGCCCGACCTGATCTGACTCAGCCTGGACTCAGCCTGACCCGACCTGACTCGACCTGGACCCGACCCGACCCGACCTGATTCGACCTGGACTCAGCCCGACCCGACCTGACTCAACCTGGACTTGGCCCGACCCGACCTGACTCGACCTGGACCCGACCCGACCCGACCTGACTGGACCTGGATTCGGCCCGACCCGATCTGACTCAACCTGGACTCGGCCCGACCCGATCTGACTCAACCTGGACTCAGCCTGACCCGATCTGACTCAGCCTGGACTCGGCCCGACCTGATCTGACTCAGCCTGGACTCAGCCTGACCCGACCTGACTCGACCTGGACCCGACCCGACCCGACCTGACTGGACCTGGATTCGGCCCGACCCGATCTGACTCAACCTGGACTCGGCCCGACCCGATCTGACTCAACCTGGACTCAGCCTGACCCTATCTGACTAAGCCTGGACTCGGCCCGACCCGATCTGACTCAGCCTGGACTCAGCCTGACCCGATCTGACTCGACCTGGACCCGACCCGACCCGACCTGACTGGACCTGGATTCGGCCCGACCCGACCTGACTCGACCTGGACTCAGCCCGACCCGACCTGACTCAGCCTGGACTCGGCCTGACCCGACCTGATTCGACCTGGACTCAGCCTGACCCGATCTGACTCAGCCTGGACTCGGCCTGACCCGACCTGATTCGACCTGGACTCGGCCCGACCCGATCTGATTCAACCTGGACCCGACCCGACCCGATCTGACTCGACCTGGACTCAGCCCGACCCGACCTGACTCGACCTGGACTCGGCCCGACCCGATCTGACTCGACCTGGACTCAGCCCGACCCGACCTGACTCGACCTGGACTCGGCCCGACCTGACCTGACTCGACCTGGACTCAGCCCGACCCAACCTGACTCGACCTGGACTCGGCCCGACCCGACCTGACTCGACCTGGACTCGGCCCGACCCGACCTGACTCGACCTGGACTCGGCCCGACCCGACCTGGACTCGGCCCGACCCAACCTGACTCGTCCTGGACTCGGCTCGACCCGACCTGACTCGACCTGGGCTCGGCCCGACCCGACCTGACCCGACCTGACTCGACCTGGACCCGACCCGACCCGACCTGACTGGACCTGGACTCGGCCCGACCTGACCTGACTTGACCTGGACCCGACCCGACCCGACCTGACTCGACCTGGACTCGGCCCGACCCGACCTGACTCGACCTGGACTCGGCCCGACCCGACCTGACTCGACCTGGAGTCGGCCCGACCCAACCTGACTCGACCTGGACTCGGCTCGACCCGACCTGACTCGACCTGGACTCGGCCCGACCCGACCTGACCCGACCTGACTTGACCTGGACCCGACCCGACTGGACCTGGACTCGGCCCGACCCGACCTGACTCGACCTGGACCCGACCCGACCCGACCTGACTCGACCTGGACTCGGCCCGACCCGACCTGACTCGACCTGGACTCGGCCCGACCCAACCTGACTCGACCTGGACTCGGCTCGACCCAACCTGACTCGACCTGGACTCAGCCTGACCCGACCTGACTGGACCTGGACCCGACCCGACCCGACCTGACCCGACCTGACTCGACCTGGACCCGACCTGGACCCGACCCGACCCGACCTGACTGGACCTGGACTCGGCCCGACCCGACCTGACTCGACCTGGACTCGGCCCGACCCGACCTGACTCGACCTGGACTCAGCCTGACCCGACCTGACTCGACCTGGACCCGACCCGACCCGACCTGACTCGACCTGGACTCGGCCCGACCCGACCTGAGCCCGAAAGCCGGCCCCGGAAGATGGGCCTGACCCGACCCGAACTCGACACGTGTCGTCGGGTCCCTTCGGGTTCGGGTCAGGTAGCAGGCCTCTATCTACAGCTATTCAAGAACTTCACTGAATCGCAGTGCTGCATAATCAATGATCTGGCATTATGTCCAAGCTACTGATGGTGTGATCATGGATCTCTTACTTCCCACCCCAACCCCCTTCCTTCACCCCAACTTTCCCCTTCTAATTTTCTGTTTTCTGACACTCAAGAACAGCCGCCTGCCTAGACACAGCAGCACAAAGAGGAAGAGAGAGAAAGAGAGAGAACCACAGCACAGCACCAATGAAGAGGCCCCTCACCTTGATTGACACTTGCAGCCACCAGCTCAGATACTGGCACTGCATGTACCATGGAGGGTAGTATAGTTGGGATCAGCTTGTGGTGAACCCATGTGGGCACAAGTAGGTTGCAGCCAGGCCAAGGTAAAGGATGGTTTGTTTGCCAGCTCCCTGGAGGGTGAGGTCGCAAGTGAGTTCTGTTGCAGAGTAGTCAGAAGAGGATTTCAATGGGGCGGCACACTGAGATGCCGGGTACATTGGCTGGTCTGCCACACAGCCATCTGTCACTGTCAAGGAGCATAGAGGAGTCTCACTCCAAGTTGGCAGAGGGCATCACACATAGCTTCCCTTCTCGATAGCCTCTGCTCCACCTCCCCTATTGTGCTGCAGACCCAGAGGCATTGCCATTACTGTCCCATACCTGTTGCAGCCTCTGTGTGGAGAGGTCACCTAATCTCCTGCCCTCCCTGTCAGGATGCAGTAACACTGTCTGGCAATCCAGGAACTCACCACAGCATCTCCAAAAACACTCCAGAATAGTTCCAGACACTTTGTAAAACAAGGTCTTAAAAATTACCTTACCTGCAATTTGGGTGCCTGCTCCTTTAAGGAATGTTAGTGCATCTCTGCACCTATAGTTGGCAGAGTGATGTACGAATACGTTGCCTGGACCATCGAGGTCCAAATCTGGTCTTCTGGCATCACATCAGCCAGTTAGGATAGCATTGATTCACAGTGTTCCAATGCACAGAGGAGACAACCACCCCATGCACCCTTTCCCTGATGGAAAATGTGGGCCGTGCATCGTGTTGCAGCAAAGTAGCAATAGACCTTGGCATTACAGGGATCCATTTCTCACCCAAAGGGCTGGATTTTATCCACCTGCTGCCAGGAGCGCGGCGTTGTGCGCAATATTGCACACAGCGGCTAATTTAAATGTGCACGTCGGCCGGCCCCTCCCCCCCCAAATAACATGGAGGGGGTGGGCTCTCTGATGCTGACAATGGAGTCAGCTGATTTGTGAACAGATGCTGGTGCCATCTTTAAAAGGCAGCTAGCCCTGCATGAAAGCTGTTTGAACCTTTTGTTTGTGCTGCTGGAGCAAAGCAGCCAGGAGTGTCTGCAGCACAGCACCATCTTTGAAGCAGCACCCCCTGAAGCTCAGTGCAAATGGCGGACATGTGAGAAAGGATGACCTCCCTGCTCACTCTCCTCCAGGCTACAAGGAAAAGACGGGAGGTCCTTTTCCCCAGCAATGGTAAGAAGAGGTCCTCCCGCCTGACCAAGCAAGCCTGGATGGAGATTGCAAAGAAAGTAAGCTGCCATGAGATCATCCAACAAGACTGGGTCCAGTGGAGGAAGAAGGTCAACGTTCTCATGCCCTTGGCAAAGGTAAGTGGCACAGTGCAGAATGGCTCCATTTGACCTGGGTATCCCCACATGGTATGGCACATGGGTGCCACTGCCATGTCAAAGACAGGGAGGTTGGGCGGGAAGATTGATGCCATGAGTGACTGTAAATGCAAATTAACTCACTCTTATTTGCACCTCGGAGCATGGTACATCCATGACAGGGTGAGTCCGTATACCAGACTAAGCTGCCCCCACCTGAGTTGAAGAGCCCCTCTTGTGACAAACATCATGTTGTTGTTTGGCAATATTCAATATCTGCATCCTTGCTCTTCCAGGCAAAGAAGGCCCACAATATTCGAGAGGCATGCAGGACTGGTGGCGGGGTGCCAGACCTGAGACCGCTCCCCAAGCCGAGGAAGAGGCACTGGAGCCAGTTGGCAGTCAGGGAGCATGTGCTGTTTTGGACATGGAGCTTGGGGTCCCAGGTGAACAGAATGATTTTTGACAAACAGTGACTCCTCATAACATTTCATATTTAGAGACTATGCTGTCATCATTGCGACTTTTGTACCATAAAATCTAAATGTCTGCTCTTCACATTGTATCTTGTAGGGCGATGCTCCAAATCGACATTGGAGGCCCTGGAGAATTCCAGCAACTCTGACGAAGAGACAACCTCAGAGGATGCAACGTCCAGCCGCGAACAGCTTGCTGAGGCTGAGAAAGGGAATGCCTCCGACAGTCAGAGGACTGCGGGTGTCCAGGCCCATGCTGAGCCCCAGGCTGATGATGAGCCTCTGGTGTTGACAGCACAGGGCATGCTGGAGTTGCAGGGAAAGTTAAGGCAACATCTGGCAGAGATGCCAGAGGCCATGCACAGCCTTGAGTGGATGGTGGGGGAGTCTATCCAGGCCATGCCATGCTGCCATGTCCCAGGTATATGAAGGTCTGGCTTCATCCAGTGAGAGGTTGGCGACCCTCATGGAGAGTTTCACATTTCACAGATGTGCGCAGACCTGCAAACCCTTGCCTTGGCCATGAGCGGGATGCAGCAGTGGCAAGGCAAGAGAGGGACCAGGGGCCTGGAGATTGTTTCTGCTCCTGGTCAATCACGGGAGAGCAGCGAGGGAGGAGGCGAGCCTGCGCTAACATCCAGGGTCCCTCCTCTGGGTGATTCCAATGTGGACACTGGCTCCTCAGCCCCTCCGCTGGTGAGTCCAGCTCCAGCAGTCCCGACATCTGGGGGCAGACCCTGCACTGGCAACCTACAGGCCTCAGGCACCCCAAGGACAATCGCCAAAGTCATCCAAAGCCAAAGGGTATCCTGATCAGCAGCCTGCCTCCTGCTAGCATGGAAGTCACACTGTGAAGGAGACCCGCAAACATTTCAAAATGACACCTTGGCATGTATGGGTTTTCACGGGTGAGATGCCTATGTCATAACTGATGTGAGTAAATGTGCTTTTCTAACAAGTGTAGCCTTTTTCCTGTGTGAATGATGCATGGCATCATGTAGCGATTATGTGTCCTCCCATTACATCATTGGCGTGACAGAACTGCCAATGTAAGGAATAAGGAATAATGTCATTGCCATACCAGTATGCGTGATGTGGAACTGCACGGATGCAGTCACATGGGCAATGGCTCAGTTGTCTGCTGCCAGTAATGCCGGAGAGACAGATGTCACAAATGCCGAAGACTGCAGACGAGATGAAGGACGGTGCTGTGTGTTGTGAGGAGCATATGTTGCACTTCAGGGATTATGGAAGCACTCGGTGATCAGGCATGGTCTTGCATCCCTTGCTCGCCTTTCAACATCTCTGCCCTCCATCAATGCTCTCTGTGCTCCCTCGCGGGGCTGCTGCTGGATGCCCTCTGTGTCCACATCATCCGAGGATATCTCCTGCTCCCGTGCCTCATCATCCTGCAAGGCCTTCCCCCTCTGTATTGCAATGTTGTGCAGAACACAACAAACAGCAACGATACACACAGCCCTGTCTGGTACATACTGTAGGGTCCCACCCGATCTATCCAGGCAGCGGAAGCACATCTTCGGCATGCCGATGGCCTGCTCCATGGTAGGTCGTGTGGAGCCGTGGCAGGCGTTGTATCGCCACTCTGCATCGCTGCTGGGGTTCCTCACCGGTGTTAAAAGCCATATCAGCCAGGGGTAGCCCTTGTCCCCACGAATCTGCCCCTGAATCTGAGCTGGTGCAGTGAACAGCAGAGGCACCTGGGACTGGCCGAGGATGAAGGAGTCATGGCAGCTGCCTGGAAAGCGGGCACATACTTAGAGGAAGCACTTCCTGTGGTCACATACTAGCTGCACATTGAGTGAGTAGATCCCCTTTCTATTGAGGTAAATGGCCGATTGCTCCATTGAAGCCTTGATGGCCACATGTTTGCAATTGATGACCCCTTGCACCTGTGGGTATCCCTCAATGGCCCTAAATCCAATGACCCTCTCGGCCTGACTGTCAGGATCCATCCTGGTGTACATAGTCACCAGCCCTCCTGTACAAGGCATCGGTGACCTCCCTGATACAGCCGTGTACTGCCGACTGTGAAACCCCACACAGGTCGCCGGTGGATCCCTGGAATGGTGGAGGTGTAGAAGTGTAGAGCCGCTGTCACTTTGAGGGCCACAGGCATAGGGTGTCCACCAAAGCCCATTAGCTGCAGGTCATCATTCAGCAGTGCACAGAGATGTGTCACCGCCTCTCTGGACATCTGCAGTAATCTCTGACACTGGTGCTCTGACATCTGCAGGTAAGTCATGCGGGGCCTGTAGACCCGCTGTCTTCTCTGGGCTCGAATATGCCTTGGCGGCTGCTGCTGCTCATGTCTGGGAGCTTCCACGTGGACTGTGCTTGCCTCTTGGTTCTGCCTTCAGCCAACATGCCTCCTCACGACACATGGATCCAGAAAGACAGGGTGGATCAGCCCCATCTCTATGCTGGAGGTCAACTTGGTTCCATCAAAGGAAAATGGCACCTATCTGGGCAGAGAGTGATGTGAATTGGTGCTTCAGCTGTGGTCTGGCATGACATTGTCCGTCTTAGCTTTAAATAAGAGCGGGGCAGCCTGACCACCGTCCTATCATTCCAGTTGCCTAGATTGGACCACCAGCAACATGAGCTTAAACCATCTAACATTTGTGCCATCCACCCCATATAAAGGACTCATCGACTTCCATTGTTCCCCCTTCCCCCACACATTGTTGCTGGACTGCAGGGTCAGCCCCATTCCTCCCCCACAAACGTTCACAGGCGCAGAGTGGCCCCCTTTACAGAACAAGGATACAGGGTATCCCCCCACCCCCCCCCCCCTTTCATTAATACAGAGTTGTGATGCCCTTCACAACACACCCACCCACCTTCACTCTGCTCTGAGGAGTGACGCCTCAGTGGCGTGAAAGTGAAAGCACATGAGTACCACATGCCACTGAAGATCCTAAACTGATGGTTGAATATTAATGTATGCAAAGAGGCGATTTAAATATTTAAAGTTGGGTCTCATTGCCGAGCGGCAGGGGGGCCGCCATGGAGCCTTGCCGCCGCCGGGAAAATCAGGCCCTGTCATCCCGCCATCATGCTCCGTGGCACGCCGCTGCCTGAACAATCTTACAGCTGCAACCCCCCCCACCCCCCCCCCCCCCCACCGCCACGGAGCCCAACATCGGGAGCTTAGTAAAATCCCAGCCAAAGAGTGCGGAGGAAGTCAAGTTGGAGTTATTTAACCATGGCATTGAGAGGACTGGAGGTTGCAATCTGAATTAAGTTTTATGTAGAGTTACATCATCAGCATAAGACTAAACAGGGTTTGACAAAGAGTGGAGGATGTGAAGAAGGGAGAGAGTGGGAAAGAGAAAACCCTGGGCAATGCATGATATTCAGAGGGAGAGCCCTCTTTGTAAACATGTTCAGAAGGAATTTGTTTCTGATTTAACAAGAAATTCTAACCACAGAAAACTGTATCAACACTGTTAATGCAATTGAGATGTACAGTGACCAGGGCACTTTACCATCCTCCCACCACCATAGTATCCAAACCAAATAGAAATCTGCATCTCATTTGGCAACAGTCTGTCATTGTCATTTCCCACACCAGCCATCTAGACTTTGTCGTCTTCCTGTGAGTGACATTTTAGTGTCTGATTTTCTACAGGTTTGTGCTGTGGAATGTTTCTGGTTGAAGACTCATTCAGACTTTGCAGCTGGCAGGGAACATGTGTGGAAGTGTCAATCTGGGCAGGGTTCAAAGCCAGTTACGAGGGCCACCTGCCCTTAAACCATAGAGATCATCGACTCCTGCTCCTAGCTATTCACAGTAAGCTGGCTCATCGTTCTTTGTATATCACTCATGACAGCAGCCATTACAACTAATCCTGGCCTCCTGTAAAATTGGAGTCAGGGTCAGAGAATAATGAATTTCTTATGCTTTGCAAGGACAGCAGAGGTCAGAGGCAGATACCACCCATCTCAATAGGACCACCAATGTTACATTGCTGCATGCCTCACTATTGACCATGTCTTTCCCTTACCACAGTCCAATGTTCTTGTTTTTGGGATGTGGATGACAATACAAGGCAATAATTATTACTCATCCCTAGTTCCCCTGAGTGGATTAAAAGTCAACAGCATAGTGTGGACTGGAGTCACAAGCAGGCCAGACCAGGTAGGAGTGGCACGTTTCCTTCTCTGAAAGACATTCGTGAACCAGTTGGGTTTTAATGACAAAATGGCAGCTGTAAATTTTCTGGTGCGCTCCACAAATTGCTAGATTTGTTGAATTTAATTTGCTGTGGTGAAAATTAACTGCTTAAGTACCGAAACCACTAAGTTACTGCAGCCCAATATAGCTTGTGACGCTTTTTTGACTTACTTGGTGGCTCAGTACAGCCCATGTCTCTCCTTTTATCTCACTCCATGTCTCAGTACAGTCTCTCTCTTGTATTACTCCATGGTTCAGTATTTCCTATGTTTCTTCCTTTTCTCACTTTGGCTCAGTGTTCCCCACCTAACACTGTCTTGCCAGGTGAACAACTGAGGAAATAGAAAAAAGTTGAGATGTTCTCTGAACTTCTTTGCTTATAAGAAAAACAAAGAGCTCCTTTGTCAAAGTCTCAGTTCCAGCCCTGAATAATCATTTTTGTCCAGCAGCTGCTACAACTTCTAATCCATATTACTGGCTAAAAAAAAATGAGAAATGCACAGCAGGTTCATCAGTATATTCAAACAGCAATGACAGCTGGATGTTTGGAGTGGAGACCTTTTGTCAACCCTTTGCCACCCTGCCTTTCTATCTACTTGTCTCTGTCTGAAATATTAACCTAACTCTTCTCAGATGGTGTTGGTTCTGTTGTGCATTTCCATAATTTTCTGTTTTTGTCCGATGTTACTTGGTGACAGGTGCCGAGTCAGGGATAGTGGGACACTGCCCTAATTGGACGGCAGCAGGAGGCCCTGTGGGATGATGCAGATGTCCTCATTCTGATAATAGCACCTGAGCCAGGCACTGGAACAGATAGCCAACCCGATGCAGCATTCAGTAAATTCATCTCTGTCAGAATCCAAAAATAAACTGCACACAAAGTGAATTATTACAGACAGCCTACAACCTTTGAGAAGAGAAAGCTGCTGATTGGAACAGCTAACATCCAAACGCACTGGGACTGCTCATTAATCACCAATGCTGCCCGTTCCCATCCACAGTTAATTGAGGCAGCAGCTCTGACGGCTTGTCTCCTAAGATCAACACAGCTGTCTGATGTCACAGGTGCTCCCAACCCCACTTTGTGCCTCTTTTAGGGTTGCTTCACTGTAGTGACAGACAGGCACTAACAGAAAAGAAAACCTGTCCCCTTTTAGCTCTTGGTGTGTTGCCCTCACCTTCACAATGTCTCCTTTGCACAGGATGCGAGGAGCTCAGCTTTAGGAGCTCATACAGGTTCCAGCAGAGGTCTGGACAGAGACACTGGAATCCCAGAGGGAGAGGCTTTGTACAACTTTCATTATAGTGTTTCAATATATATCTGTCTGTCCAACACATAAGCTACTCATGGTCTCCCTTCCTCATCTGTTGGTGATTATTTATACTGGGATATAGTTTCACAGACATTGGCCACTTTGCACTATCTCACCTGTGCTCATTGTGCATTTGTAAGCCTAGGTACACGACTATTTTTTTTTATTCTTTCATGGGTTGTGGGCGTTGCTGGCAAGGCATTTGCTGCCCATCCCTAATTGTCCTTGATCTGAGTGGCTTACAAGGCCATTTCAGAGGGCAGTTAACAGTCAACCACATTGCTGTGGGTCTGGAGTCACAAGTAGGTCAGACCAGGTAAGCAGGGCAGATTTCCTTCCTTAAAGGATATTAGTGAACCAGATGGATTTTTACGACAATCGATGATAGTTCCAGATTTTAATTAATTGAATTTAAATTCCACCAGCTGCCAAGGTGGGATTTGAACCCATGTCCCCAGAGCATTAGCCCAGGCCTCTGGATTACTAGTCCAGTGACAATACCATTACGCCACCATCTCCCCAATGGCTATTTGAACATTAGGATCTTCATGATGGAGCCTGATCTTGTACATACACTCACATGATGTCCAGCAGGAATGGCTGGTTAATGATCAGGAGCTGGAGCCCTATCTGATTGTCTCTATCCCCTATCTTCTATTGCTTTCTCCCTCATGTACTTATCTAGCCTCCCCTTAAATGCATCTATACTATTCATCTCAACTAATCCTTGTGGTATTGAGTTCCACATTCTAACCACTCTCTGGGTAAAGAAGTTATTAGCAATGGAGGAGGTATTGTAGACTATCTGCGAGTAAGATTTCTTTACACAGCAAGTTTCACCTTAGTGCCTTTAATGCAGGGAAATAATCTGATCAGGGCTATGGGGATCAAGCAGGGGAGTGGGACTGACTGAATAGCTCCGTGGAGAGCTGGCATGGACTTGATGGGCCAAATGGCCTCCTTCTGTGCCGTAAATGACTCTATGAGTCTAATCTAAGTTTTTCTTGAATTTCCTATTGGATTTATCAGTGACTACCTGATATGTATGGCCTCTAGTTTTGGTCTCCCCACAAATGGAAACATCTACACCTACCCTATCAAACCTCTTCATAATGTTAAAGACCTCCAAGAGGTCACTTTTCAATCTTTTTGCTATTCAGTATTGTCTGATAGTCTCCTGTCAGGAACCTGTCATTGACTGCACCCAAATGGGGGACTTACATTCAAACACCAGTCAGGGTACTGGAACTGGGAGACAGAGTTGGAACTTTCACAGGTGGGGACTGTGAATAATTCCTTTGTGATCTCTGCTGGCAGTTTGTGCATTCCACATTGGAGCTACAACCATCACATCCATTTCAGCATTCATCTCTGCCCCGTGCAGATAACTGTCTCAGACGATCGGGGGACAGAGGACATTCAGTAGTTCTGCTGGAAAACCAACTTGTGATAAAAGTTCATTGAGAAGTCAGTTCTGTTGTACATGACTCTGTTTCGCTGAACAGTGAGGGAAGGACATGAATATAACTGGCCACTGTTCCTTGTCTCCCAATTCACAGTCCAACGTATGCTGTATGCACATTTGGAAGTAAAGGGCCACTGCAGTTGTCAGATATTTCCATTGAGTCCCACATTTAATATGTATGAGCAGGGCCAGGAAGCATCAAATCCTCAGAGAAAACCAAACTGGTTAGCTGACTGATTCTGTGCCCTTCACTAAAGGACAAAGCTGAGCCATGAAAGTATTGAAACACAATCACTTTGACTGAACTAGGCCACAGGCACTGAATGAGGGAGTGTTTAATGAACACTAATTCAGTGTAACAGAGACTGCCACACTCGAAGCACAACAAGTGTATGAGAGACAGTGTCCAGTCACAGTACCAGTGTGTCAGAGACCTACATCAGTCTCTGGTCGTGGTGTCTGTGTGGCCGGAATTTTACAGCCCCCCAACAAGCGGGCTGGTGGTGGGGGGGGGAGCGTAAAATTGAGTGGGAGGCGGGGGAGGAGGGGGTGTTCCCAACCTCCTGCCGCCCCCCACTGGAATTTTATGTGGGGCAGCTGCAGTGGGAAATGACCCGTCTGCCCCAGGCCAATCAAGGCCCTTAAGTTGCCAATTAATGGCCACATAAGAGCCTTCTTGTAGGCTGGGTGAGGTGGGCGCCTCCTGATCGGGCACGCTGTGCCCCACAGAGGGCCACCCCCGAAGTCCCAACTTCCCCCAATGCACAACTCTCCCCACCGCCTAACCGACCTCCCTTGCCTCTCAGGGGCCCGGCCGATTGTCCCAGGCGAGGCCTGAAAAGCTGACCTGAGTTCCGGGGCCGTCCATCCCGTTGCCTCCGATGGCTGGGTGCAGTCCCTGCAGTGGCCACCACTCCCCCCAACGTAAAATTTTGGCCTGTGTGTCCACTTGTGTCCCTGTACCACAGTATGTGTGTGTGTCTGGCTCTGCATGTGTGTCTGTGACTCGGTGTCAGTCTGGGTCCCCGTGTGTAGCTGAGTCTGTGTCGCGGTGTGAGTCTTGAGTCCCAGTGTTTCCTGATGTGTGTCTCTGTCCCGATACGTGTCTGTGCCCACAACCTGGTGTGTCCCTCCTTGCCAAACTCCTCTTTAATGTTGTGTGATGAATAATCACTAAACCACCCGGAGGAGGAGCTCAGGAAGCCCTATCATTGCCGATAGCTGCCGAACACTGCACACAGACTCCATTGTCAGCTGATTATTCAGAGATCCCTCCTCAAATACTGCTCCATGTTCTGCTGCATTTAACCACAATCCACTTCCAAGAAGCAATTCAACAGTCAGCCTTTGTATGGGGCATAGAAACAGAATGAACGGAAGCAAAAACACTTGGCGTACTCTGGAAATAAAACACAAACAAAAGAAGCTGACAATTTTGTTTTTCTTTCCTCAACTCATTAAAATATCTTTTGAAAATCTGTGGTTTCTGCATCTCTCACAATCTGGCACCAGCTACCCTGCTGCTGAAAGCTGCAAGAATCATATCTGTGATCATTCTGTTAACAGGTCAACATAGCCTAATGTAGGAGCAGAATATACAGCTGTTCACTGGAGCACACTTTGCTCATCAACAGCACCATTCACAGGCAACCAGCTGAAATATCATTTCATTTTAATCCTGCAATTCTCTCACCTCTCCTGAAGGTGTTGTGCACTTTTCTGCTCCCGCACTGCCAACCCATGATTGTCAGCAGGCTATTCATCTGTGGTAGGCATCACAAATGAATCTGATTCTGTCCTCACCCAATGTCCATGAGTGTCACTGGATCACAAACAGGAAAAATATCACATCCTCAGGAACCCTTGCCAATTTCCCGCCACCTAACTGAGAAGTGCAGAGAAGTGTAAAGTGATACATTGTGGTAGGAAGAATGAGGAGAGGCAATATAAAATACAAAATAAAAGGTACAATTCTAAAGGGAGTGTAGGAGCAGAGGGAGCTGGGGGTATATGTGCACAAATGGCAGTAGGTGGCAGGACATGTTGAGAAAGCAGTTAATAAAGCATACGGGATCCTGGGCTTTATGAATAGAGGCATAGAGTACAAAAGCAAGGAAGTTATGGTAAACCTTTATAAAACACTGGTTTGGTCCCAATTGGAGCATTGTGTCCAATTCTGGGCACCACACTTGAGGAAGGATGTGGAGCCATTGGAGAGGGTGCAAAAAAGATTTACATGAATGGTTCCAGGAATGAGAGACTGAGGTTACGAAGATAAATTGGCGAAGCTGGGGCTGTTCTCTTTAGAGAAGATTGAGAGGAGATTTGATAGAGGTGTTCAAATCTGGACAGAGTAGATGGAGAGAAACTGTTCCCATTGGTAGAAGGGTCGAGAACCAGAGGACCCCGATTTAAAGTAGTTGGCAAAGAAACGGCATGAGGAATTACTTTATACACAGCGAGTGGTTAGGATTTGGAATGCACTGCCTGAGAGTGTGGTGAAGACAGATTCATCATGGTTTTCAAAAGGGAACTTGATAATTATCTGAAGAAACAATTTGCAGGGCTACAGGGGAAGGCAGGGGAGTGGGACCAGCTAAACAGCTCTTACAGAGAGCTGGAACAGACATGACAGGCTGAATGGCCTCCTTCTGTGCTGTAGCCATTCTATGATTCCATGCTGAGGCCAACTGTGGATCTCCTACCATCAAGGCCGAAGTGAACTGATTGAGTGCAGACTGGGAGATGAAGCTGGGACCTCCCTTGTCTGAATAACTCAGCTACCCCACAATGAATCCCACTGAAGTACTGGGGGAGCCGAGATTTTACATAAACTGGAGTTTTGAGTATTAAATTGTTTCAGTGGGTAATGAAGTCTCAGTTTTTACAAAATCAGTGATCTGACTTTCACTGTGTATGTTTCTGAATAGATTAGTGGGGCTGGGGCTCAACCATTCTGATTGACAGAAATACATTGGCAAAGCATGACACACGGTCCAAAGTTGAACTGAAATAAGATGACATCAGTGGCAACAGTATGTAATCCCTAAGATTTGTGATCAGTGTGAAGGTGCATCTGAGTGAAGGTTTATCTGTGTGAATGTGTATCTGAGTGAATGTGTATCTGAGTGAATGTGTATCTGTGTGAATGTGTATCTGTGTGAATGTGTATCTGTGTGAAGGTGCATCTGAGTGAAGGTGCATCTGAGTGAAGGTGTATCTGTGTGAATGTGTATCTGTGTGAAGGTGCATCTGAGTGAAGGTGCATCTGAATGAAGGTGTTTCTGTGTGAATGTGTATCTGAGTGAATGTGTATCTGAGTGAATGTGTATCTGTGTGAATGTGTATCTGAGTGAATGTGTATCTGAGTGAATGTGTATCTGTGTGAATGTGTATCTGTGTGAATGTGCATCTGAGTGAAGGTGTATCTGTGTGAATGTGTATCTGAGTGAATGTGTATCTGAGTGAATGTGTATCTGTGTGAATGTGTATCTGAGTGAATGTGTATCTGAGTGAATGTGTATCTGTGTGAATGTGTATCTGAGTGAATGTGTATCTGTGTGAATGTGTATCTGTGTGAATGTGTATCTGTGTGAATGTGTATCTGTGTGAAGGTGCATCTGAGTGAAGGTGCATCTGAGTGAATGTGTATCTGAGTGAATGTGTATCTGTGTGAATGTGTATCTGAGTGAATGTGTATCTGAGTGAATGTGTATCTGAGTGAATGTGTATCTGTGTGAAGGTGCATCTGAGTGAAGGTGCATCTGAGTGAAGGTGTATCTGAGTGAATGTGTATCTGAGTGAATGTGTATCTGTGTGAATGTGTATCTGTGTGAATGTGCATCTGAGTGAAGGTGTATCTGTGTGAATGTGTATCTGAGTGAATGTGTATCTGTGTGAATGTGTATCTGTGTGAATGTGCATCTGAGTGAAGGTGTATCTCAGTGAAGGTGTATCTGAGTGAATGTGTATCTGAGTGAATGTGTATCTGTCTAAATGTGTATATGTGAGAAGGTGTATCTGAGTGACTGTGTATCTGAGTGACTGTGTATCTGAGTGACTGTGTATCTGTGTGAATGTGTATCTGTGTGAATGTGTATCTGTGTGAATGTGTATCTGTGTGAAGGTGCATCTGAGTGAAGGTGCATCTGAGTGAATGTGCATCTGAATGAATGTGTATCTGAGTGAATGTGTATCTGTGTGAAGGTGCATCTGAGTGAAGGTGCATCTGAGTGAAGGTGTATCTGAGTGAATGTGTATCTGAGTGAATGTGTATCTGTGTGAATGTGTATCTGTGTGAATGTGCATCTGAGTGAAGGTGTATCTGTGTGAATGTGTATCTGAGTGAATGTGTATCTGTGTGAATGTGTATCTGTGTGAATGTGCATCTGAGTGAAGGTGTATCTCAGTGAAGGTGTATCTGAGTGAATGTGTATCTGAGTGAATGTGTATCTGTCTAAATGTGTATATGTGAGAAGGTGTATCTGAGTGACTGTGTATCTGAGTGACTGTGTATCTGAGTGACTGTGTATCTGTGTGAATGTGTATCTGAGTGAATGTGTATCTGTGTGAATGTGTATCTGTGTGAAGGTGTATTTGAGTGAAGGCGTATCTGTGTGGCGTATCTGTGTGAATGTGTATCTGAGTGAAGGTGTATCTGAGTGAAGGTGTATCTGTGTGAAGGTGTATCTGAGTGAATGTGTATCTGTCTCAATGTGTATCTGTGAGAAGGTGTATCTGAGTGACTGTGTATCTGAGTGACTGTGTATCTGAGTGACTGTGTATCTGTGTGAATGTGTATCTGTGTGAATGTGTATCTGAGTGAATGTGTATCTGTGTGAATGTGTATCTGAGTGAAGGTGTATTTGAGTGAAGGCGTATCTGTGTGGTGTATCTGTGCGAATGTGTATCTGAGTGAAGGTGTATCTGTGTGAAGGTGTATTTGAGTGAAGGCGTATCTGTGTGAATGTGTATCTGTGTGGTGTATCTGTGTGAATGTGTATCTGAGTGAATGTGTATCTGTGTGAAGGTGTATCTGAGTGAAGGTGTATCTGAGTGAATGTGTATCTGTGTGAAGGTGTATCTGAGTGAATGTGTATCTGTGTGAATGTGTATCTGTGTGAAGGTGTATGTGACTGAAGGTGTATCTGAGTGAATGTGTATCTGTGTGGATGTGTATCTGTGTGAATGTGTATAGGAGTGAAGGCGTATCTGAGTGACTGTGGATCTCTGTGAAGGTGTATCTGAGTGAAGGTGTATCTGAGTGAATGTGTATCTGTGTGAATGTGTATCTGTGTGAAGGTGTATCTGAGTGAAGGTGTATCTGTGTGAAGGTGTATCTGAGTGAATGTGTATCTGTCTCAATGTGTATCTGTGAGAAGGTGTATCTGAGTGACTGTGTATCTGAGTGACTGTGTATCTGTGTGAATGTGTATCTGTGTGAATGTGTATCTGAGTGAATGTGTATCTGTGTGAATGTGTATCTGAGTGAAGGTGTATTTGAGTGAAGGCGTATCTGTGTGAAGGTGTATTTGAGTGAAGGAGTATCTGTGTGAATGTGTATCTGTGTGGTGTATCTGTGCGAATGTGTATCTGAGTGAAGGTGTATCTGTGTGAAGGTGTATTTGAGTGAAGGCGTATCTGTGTGAATGTGTATCTGTGTGGTGTATCTGTGTGAATGTGTATCTGAGTGAATGTGTATCTGTGTGAAGGTGTATCTGAGTGAAGGTGTATCTGAGTGAATGTGTATCTGTGTGAAGGTGTATCTGAGTGAATGTGTATCTGTGTGAAGGTGTATCTGAGTGAATGTGTATCTGTGTGAATGTGTATCTGTGTGAAGATGTATCTGGGTGAATGTGTCTCTGAGTGAATGTGTATCTGTGTGAAGATGTATCTGGGTGAATGTGTCTCTGAGTGAAGGTGCATCTGAGTGAAGGTGTATCTGTGTCAATGTGAATCTGTGTGAAGGTGTATCTGGGTGAATGTGTATCTGTGTGAAGGTGTATCTTAGTGAAGGTGTATCTGAGTGTAGGTGTATCTGTGTGGACGTGTATCTCTGTGAATGTGTATCTGAGTGAAGGCGTATCTGAGTGACTGTGGATCTCTGTGAAGGTGTATCTGAATCAAGGTGTATCTGAGTGAATGTGTAACTGTGTGAATGTGTATCTGAGTGAAGGTGTATCTGTGTGAATGTGTATCGCTGTGAAGGTGTATCTGAGTGAAGGTGTATCTGAGTGAATGTGTATCTGTCTGAATGTGTATCTGTGTGAAGGTGTATCTGAGTGAAGGTGTATCTGTGTTACTGTGTCTCTGAGTGACTGTGTATCTGAGTGACTGTGTATCTGTGTGAATGTGTATCTGTGTGAATGTGTATCTGAGTGAATGTGTATTAGTGTGAATGTGTATCTGAGTGAAGGTGTATCTGTGTGAAGGTGTATCTGAGTGAAGGTGTATCTGAGTGAATGTGTATCAGTGTGAAGGTGTATCTGAGTGAAGGTGTATCTGTGTGAATGTGTATCTCTGTGAAGGTGTATCTGAGTGAAGGTGTATCTGAGTGACTGTGGATCTCTGTGAAGGTGTATCTGAGTGAAGGTGTATCTTAGTGAATGTGTATCTGTGTGAATGTGCATCAGTGTGAAGGTGTATCTGAGTGAAGGTGTATCTGAGTGAATGTGTATCAGTGTGAAGGTGTATCTGAGTGAATGTGTATCTGTGTGAATGTGTATCTGTGTGAAGGTGCATCTGAGTGAAGGTGCATCTGAGTGAAGGTGTATCTGAGTGAATGTGTATCTGAGTGAATGTGTATCTGTGTGAATGTGTATCTGTGTGAATGTGCATCTGAGTGAAGGTGTATCTCAGTGAAGGTGTATCTGAGTGAATGTGTATCTGTGTGAATGTGTATCTGTGTGAATGTGCATCTGAGTGAAGGTGTATCTCAGTGAAGGTGTATCTGAGTGAATGTGTATCTGAGTGAATGTGTATCTGTCTCAATGTGTATATGTGAGAAGGTGTATCTGAGTGACTGTGTATCTGAGTGACTGTGTATCTGAGTGACTGTGTATCTGTGTGAATGTGTATCTGAGTGAATGTGTATCTGTGTGAATGTGTATCTGTGTGAAGGTGTATTTGAGTGAAGGCGTATCTGTGTGGCGTATCTGTGTGAATGTGTATCTGAGTGAAGGTGTATCTGAGTGAAGGTGTATCTGTGTGAAGGTGTATCTGAGTGAATGTGTATCTGTCTCAATGTGTATCTGTGTGAATGTGTATCTGTGTGAAGGTGTATCTGAGTGAATGTGTATCTGAGTGAATGTGTATTTGAGTGAAGGCGTATCTGTGTGGTGTATCTGTGCGAATGTGTATCTGAGTGAAGGTGTATCTGTGTGAAGGTGTATTTGAGTGAAGGCGTATCTGTGTGAATGTGTATCTGTGTGGTGTATCTGTGTGAATGTGTATCTGAGTGAATGTGTATCTGTGTGAAGGTGTATCTGAGTGAATGTGTATCTGTGTGAATGTGTATCTGTGTGAAGGTGTATGTGACTGAAGGTGTATCTGTGTGAATGTGTATCTGTGTGGATGTGTATCTGTGTGAATGTGTATAGGAGTGAAGGCGTATCTGAGTGACTGTGGATCTCTGTGAAGGTGTATCTGAGTGAAGGTGTATCTGAGTGAATGTGTATCTGTGTGAATGTGTATCTGAGTGACTGTGTATCTGTGTGAATGTGTATCTGTGTGAATGTATATCTGAGTGAATGTGTATCTGTGTGAATGTGTATCTGAGTGAAGGTGTATTTGAGTGAAGGCGTATCTGTGTGAAGGTGTATTTGAGTGAAGGCGTATCTGTGTGAATGTGTATCTGTGTGGTGTATCTATGCGAATGTGTATCTGAGTGAAGGTGTATCTGTGTGAAGGTGTATTTGAGTGAAGGCGTATCTGTGTGAATGTGTATCTGTGTGGTGTATCTGTGTGAATGTGTATCTGAGTGAATGTGTATCTGTGTGAAGGTGTATCTGAGTGAAGGTGTATCTGAGTGAAGGTGTATCTGAGTGAATGTGTATCTGTGTGAAGGTGTATCTGAGTGAATGTGTATCTGTATGAATGTGTATCTGAGTGAATGTGTATCTGTGTGAATGTGTATCTGTGTGAAGATGTATCTGGGTGAATGTGTCTCTGAGTGAATGTGTATCTGTGTGAAGATGTATCTGGGTAAATGTGTCTCTGAGTGAAGGTGCATCTGAGTGAAGGTGTATCTGTGTCAATGTGAATCTGTGTGAAGGTGTATCTGGGTGAATGTGTATCTGTGTGAAGGTGTATCTGAGTGAAGGTGTATCTGTGTGAATGTGTATCTCTGTGAAGGTGTATCTGAGTGAAGGTGTATCTGTGTGGACGTGTATCTCTGTGAATGTGTATCTGAGTGAAGGCGTATCTGAGTGACTGTGGATCTCTGTGAAGGTGTATCTGAATCAAGGTGTATCTGAGTGAATGTGTATCTGTGTGAATGTGTATCTGTGTGAAGGTGTATCTGAGTGAAGGTGTATCTGTGTGAATGTGTATCGCTGTGAAGGTGTATCTGAGTGAAGGTGTATCTGAGTGAATGTGTATCTGTCTGAATGTGTATCTGTGTGAAGGTGTATCTGAGTGAAGGTGTATCTGTGTTACTGTGTCTCTGAGTGACTGTGTATCTGAGTGACTGTGTATCTGTGTGAATGTGTATCTGTGTGAATGTGTATCTGAGTGAATGTGTATTAGTGTGAATGTGTATCTGAGTGAAGGTGTATCTGAGTGAAGGTGTATCTGAGTGAATGTGTATCAGTGTGAAGGTGTATCTGAGTGAAGGTGTATCTGTGTGAATGTGTATCTCTGTGAAGGTGTATCTGAGTGAAGGTGTATCTGAGTGACTGTGGATCTCTGTGAAGGTGTATCTGAGTGAAGGTGTATCTTAGTGAATGTGTATCTGTGTGAATGTGTATCAGTGTGAAGGTGTATCTGAGTGAAGGTGTATCTGTGTGAATGTGTATCTCTGTGAAGGTGTATCTGAGTGAAGGTGTATCTGTGTGGACGTGTATCTCTGTGAATGTGTATCTGAGTGAAGGCGTATCTGAGTGACTGTGGATCTCTGTGAAGGTGTATCTGAATCAAGGTGTATCTGAGTGAATGTGTATCTGTGTGAATGTGTATCTGTGTGAAGGTGTATCTGAGTGAAGGTGTATCTGTGTGAATGTGTATCGCTGTGAAGGTGTATCTGAGTGAAGGTGTATCTGAGTGAATGTGTATCTGTGTGAATGTGTATCTGTGTGAATGTGTATCTGAGTGAATGTGTATTAGTGTGAATGTGTATCTGAGTGAAGGTGTATCTGTGTGAATGTGTATCTGTGTGAATGTGCATCTGAGTGAAGGTGTATCTCAGTGAAGGTGTATCTGAGTGAATGTGTATCTGAGTGAATGTGTATCTGTCTCAATGTGTATATGTGAGAAGGTGTATCTGAGTGACTGTGTATCTGAGTGACTGTGTATCTGAGTGACTGTGTATCTGTGTGAATGTGTATCTGAGTGAATGTGTATCTGTGTGAATGTGTATCTGTGTGAAGGTGTATTTGAGTGAAGGCGTATCTGTGTGGCGTATCTGTGTGAATGTGTATCTGAGTGAAGGTGTATCTGAGTGAAGGTGTATCTGTGTGAAGGTGTATCTGAGTGAATGTGTATCTGTCTCAATGTGTATCTGTGAGAAGGTGTATCTGAGTGACTGTGTATCTGAGTGACTGTGTATCTGAGTGACTGTGTATCTGTGTGAATGTGTATCTGTGTGAATGTGTATCTGTGTGAATGTGTATCTGAGTGAATGTGTATCTGAGTGAAGGTGTATTTGAGTGAAGGCGTATCTGTGTGGTGTATCTGTGCGAATGTGTATCTGAGTGAAGGTGTATCTGTGTGAAGGTGTATTTGAGTGAAGGCGTATCTGTGTGTATGTGTATCTGTGTGGTGTATCTGTGTGAATGTGTATCTGAGTGAATGTGTATCTGTGTGAAGGTGTATCTGAGTGAAGGTGTATCTGAGTGAATGTGTATCTGTGTGAAGGTGTATCTGAGTGAATGTGTATCTGTGTGAATGTGTATCTGTGTGAAGGTGTATGTGACTGAAGGTGTATCTGAGTGAATGTGTATCAGTGTGGATGTGTATCTGTGTGAATGTGTATAGGAGTGAAGGCGTATCTGAGTGACTGTGGATCTCTGTGAAGGTGTATCTGAGTGAAGGTGTATCTGAGTGAATGTGTATCTGTGTGAATGTGTATCTGAGTGACTGTGTATCTGTGTGAATGTGTATCTGTGTGAATGTGTATCTGAGTGAATGTGTATCTGTGTGAATGTGTATCTGAGTGAAGGTGTATTTGAGTGAAGGCGTATCTGTGTGAAGGTGTATTTGAGTGAAGGCGTATCTGTGTGAATGTGTATCTGTGTGGTGTATCTGTGCGAATGTGTATCTGAGTGAAGGTGTATCTGTGTGAAGGTGTATTTGAGTGAAGGCGTATCTGTGTGAATGTGTATCTGTGTGGTGTATCTGTGTGAATGTGTATCTGAGTGAATGTGTATCTGTGTGAAGGTGTATCTGAGTGAAGGTGTATCTGAGTGAAGGTGTATCTGAGTGAATGTGTATCTGTGTGAAGGTGTATCTGAGTGAATGTGTATCTGTATGAATGTGTATCTGAGTGAATGTGTATCTGTGTGAATGTGTATCTGTGTGAAGATGTATCTGGGTGAATGTGTCTCTGAGTGAATGTGTATCTGTGTGAAGATGTATCTGGGTGAATGTGTCTCTGAGTGAAGGTGCATCTGAGTGAAGGTGTATCTGTGTCAATGTGAATCTGTGTGAAGGTGTATCTGGGTGAATGTGTATCTGTGTGAAGGTGTATCTTAGTGAAGGTGTATCTGAGTGTAGGTGTATCTGTGTGGACGTGTATCTCTGTGAATGTGTATCTGAGTGAAGGCGTATCTGAGTGACTGTGGATCTCTGTGAAGGTGTATCTGAATCAAGGTGTATCTGAGTGAATGTGTATCTGTGTGAATGTGTATCTGTGTGAAGGTGTATCTGAGTGAAGGTGTATCTGTGTGAATGTGTATCGCTGTGAAGGTGTATCTGAGTGAAGGTGTATCTGAGTGAATGTGTATCTGTCTGAATGTGTATCTGTGTGAAGGTGTATCTGAGTGAAGGTGTATCTGTGTTACTGTGTCTCTGAGTGACTGTGTATCTGAGTGACTGTGTATCTGTGTGAATGTGTATCTGTGTGAATGTGTATCTGAGTGAATGTGTATTAGTGTGAATGTGTATCTGAGTGAAGGTGTATCTGAGTGAAGGTGTATCTGAGTGAATGTGTATCAGTGTGAAGGTGTATCTGAGTGAAGGTGTATCTGTGTGAATGTGTATCTCTGTGAAGGTGTATCTGAGTGAAGGTGTATCTGAGTGACTGTGGATCTCTGTGAAGGTGTATCTGAGTGAAGGTGTATCTTAGTGAATGTGTATCTGTGTGAATGTGTATCAGTGTGAAGGTGTATCTGAGTGAAGGTGTATCTGTGTGAATGTGTATCTCTGTGAAGGTGTATCTGAGTGAAGGTGTATCTGTGTGGACGTGTATCTCTGTGAATGTGTATCTGAGTGAAGGCGTATCTGAGTGACTGTGGATCTCTGTGAAGGTGTATCTGAATCAAGGTGTATCTGAGTGAATGTGTATCTGTGTGAATGTGTATCTGTGTGAAGGTGTATCTGAGTGAAGGTGTATCTGTGTGAATGTGTATCGCTGTGAAGGTGTATCTGAGTGAAGGTGTATCTGAGTGAATGTGTATCTGTGTGAATGTGTATCTGTGTGAATGTGTATCTGAGTGAATGTGTATTAGTGTGAATGTGTATCTGAGTGAAGGTGTATCTGTGTGAAGGTGTATCTGAGTGAAGGTGTATCTGAGTGAATGTGTATCAGTGTGAAGGTGTATCTGAGTGAAGGTGTATCTGTGTGAATGTGTATCTCTGTGAAGGTGTATCTGAGTGAAGGTGTATCTGAGTGACTGTGGATCTCTGTGAAGGTGTATCTGAGTGAAGGTGTATCTTAGTGAATGTGTATCTGTGTGAATGTGTATCAGTGTGAAGGTGTATCTGAGTGAAGGTGTATCTGTGTGAATGTGTATCTCTGTGAAGGTGTATCTGAGTGAAGGTGTATCTGAGTAAATGTGTATCTGTCTGAATGTGTATCTGTGTGAAGGTGTATCTGAGTGAAGGTGTATCTGTGTTACTATGTATCTGAGTGACTGTGTATCTGAGTGACTGTGTATCTGTGTGAATGTGTATCTGTGTGAATGTGTGTCTGAGTGAAGGTGTAACTGTGTGAAGGTGTATTTGAGTGAAGGCGTATCTGTGTGGCGTATCTGTGTGAATGTGTATCTGAGTGAAGGTGTATCTGAGTGAAGGTGTATCTGTGTGAAGGTGTATCTGAGTGAATGTGTATCTGTCTCAATGTGTATCTGTGAGAAGGTGTATCTGAGTGACTGTGTATCTGAGTGACTGTGTATCTGAGTGACTGTGTATCTGTGTGAATGTGTATCTGTGTGAAAGTGTATCTGAGTGAATGTGTATCTGTGTGAATGTGTATCTGAGTGAAGGTGTATTTGAGTGAAGGCGTATCTGTGTGGTGTATCTGTGCGAATGTGTATCTGAGTGAATGTGTATCTGTGTGAAGGTGTATCTGAGTGAAGGTGTATCTGAGTGAATGTGTATCTGTGTGAAGGTGTATCTGTGTCAATGTGAATCTGTGTGAAGGTGTATCTGGGTGAATGTGTATCTGTGTGAAGGTGTATCTTAGTGAAGGTGTATCTGAGTGTAGGTGTATCTGTGTGGACGTGTATCTCTGTGAATGTGTATCTGAGTGAAGGCGTATCTGAGTGACTGTGGATCTCTGTGAAGGTGTATCTGAATCAAGGTGTATCTGAGTGAATGTGTATCTGTGTGAATGTGTATCTGTGTGAAGGTGTATCTGAGTGAAGGTGTATCTGTGTGAATGTGTATCGCTGTGAAGGTGTATCTGAGTGAAGGTGTATCTGAGTGAATGTGTATCTGTCTGAATGTGTATCTGTGTGAAGGTGTATCTGAGTGAAGGTGTACCTGTGTTACTGTGTCTCTGAGTGACTGTGTATCTGAGTGACTGTGTATCTGTGTGAATGTGTATCTGTGTGAATGTGTATCTGAGTGAATGTGTATTAGTGTGAATGTGTATCTGAGTGAAGGTGTATCTGTGTGAAGGTGTATCTGAGTGAAGGTGTATCTGAGTGAATGTGTATCAGTGTGAAGGTGTATCTGAGTGAAGGTGTATCTGTGTGAATGTGTATCTCTGTGAAGGTGTATCTGAGTGAAGGTGTATCTGAGTGACTGTGGATCTCTGTGAAGGTGTATCTGAGTGAAGGTGTATCTTAGTGAATGTGTATCTGTGTGAATGTGCATCAGTGTGAAGGTGTATCTGAGTGAAGGTGTATCTGAGTGAATGTGTATCAGTGTGAAGGTGTATCTGAGTGAATGTGTATCTGTGTGAATGTGTATCTGTGTGAAGGTGCATCTGAGTGAAGGTGCATCTGAGTGAAGGTGTATCTGAGTGAATGTGTATCTGAGTGAATGTGTATCTGTGTGAATGTGTATCTGTGTGAATGTGCATCTGAGTGAAGGTGTATCTCAGTGAAGGTGTATCTGAGTGAATGTGTATCTGTGTGAATGTGTATCTGTGTGAATGTGCATCTGAGTGAAGGTGTATCTCAGTGAAGGTGTATCTGAGTGAATGTGTATCTGAGTGAATGTGTATCTGTCTCAATGTGTATATGTGAGAAGGTGTATCTGAGTGACTGTGTATCTGAGTGACTGTGTATCTGAGTGACTGTGTATCTGTGTGAATGTGTATCTGAGTGAATGTGTATCTGTGTGAATGTGTATCTGTGTGAAGGTGTATTTGAGTGAAGGCGTATCTGTGTGGCGTATCTGTGTGAATGTGTATCTGAGTGAAGGTGTATCTGAGTGAAGGTGTATCTGTGTGAAGGTGTTTCTGAGTGAATGTGTATCTGTCTCAATGTGTATCTGTGAGAAGGTGTATCTGAGTGACTGTGTATCTGAGTGACTGTGTATCTGAGTGACTGTGTATCTGTGTGAATGTGTATCTGTGTGAATGTGTATCTGTGTGAATGTGTATCTGAGTGAATGTGTATCTGAGTGAAGGTGTATTTGAGTGAAGGCGTATCTGTGTGGTGTATCTGTGCGAATGTGTATCTGAGTGAAGGTGTATCTGTGTGAAGGTGTATTTGAGTGAAGGCGTATCTGTGTGAATGTGTATCTGTGTGGTGTATCTGTGTGAATGTATATCTGAGTGAATGTGTATCTGTGTGAAGGTGTATCTGAGTGAAGGTGTATCTGAGTGAATGTGTATCTGTGTGAAGGTGTATCTGAGTGAATGTGTATCTGTGTGAATGTGTATCTGTGTGAAGGTGTATGTGACTGAAGGTGTATCTGAGTGAATGTGTATCTGTGTGGATGTGTATCTGTGTGAATGTGTATAGGAGTGAAGGCGTATCTGAGTGACTGTGGATCTCTGTGAAGGTGTATCTGAGTGAAGGTGTATCTGAGTGAATGTGTATCTGTGTGAATGTGTATCTGTGTGAAGGTGTATCTGAGTGAAGGTGTATCTGTGTGAAGGTGTATCTGAGTGAATGTGTATCTGTCTCAATGTGTATCTGTGAGAAGGTGTATCTGAGTGACTGTGTATCTGAGTGACTGTGTATCTGAGTGACTGTGTATCTGTGTGAATGTGTATCTGTGTGAATGTGTATCTGAGTGAATGTGTATCTGTGTGAATGTGTATCTGAGTGAAGGTGTATTTGAGTGAAGGCGTATCTGTGTGAAGGTGTATTTGAGTGAAGGCGTATCTGTGTGAAGGTGTATCTGTGTGGTGTATCTGTGCGAATGTGTATCTGAGTGAAGGTGTATCTGTGTGAAGGTGTATTTGAGTGAAGGCGTATCTGTGTGAATGTGTATCTGTGTGGTGTATCTGTGTGAATGTGTATCTGAGTGAATGTGTATCTGTGTGAAGGTGTATCTGAGTGAAGGTGTATCTGAGTGAATGTGTATCTGTGTGAAGGTGTATCTGAGTGAATGTGTATCTGTATGAATGTGTATCTGAGTGAATGTGTATCTGTGTGAATGTGTATCTGTGTGAAGATGTATCTGGGTGAATGTGTCTCTGAGTGAATGTGTATCTGTGTGAAGATGTATCTGGGTGAATGTGTCTCTGAGTGAAGGTGCATCTGAGTGAAGGTGTATCTGTGTCAATGTGAATCTGTGTGAAGGTGTATCTGGGTGAATGTGTATCTGTGTGAAGGTGTATCTTAGTGAAGGTGTATCTGAGGGTAGGTGTATCTGTGTGGACGTGTATCTCTGTGAATGTGTATCTGAGTGAAGGCGTATCTGAGTGACTGTGGATCTCTGTGAAGGTGTATCTGAATCAAGGTGTATCTGAGTGAATGTGTATCTGTGTGAATGTGTATCTGTGTGAAGGTGTATCTGAGTGAAGGTGTATCTGTGTGAATGTGTATCGCTGTGAAGGTGTATCTGAGTGAAGGTGTATCTGAGTGAATGTGTATCTGTCTGAATGTGTATCTGTGTGAAGGTGTATCTGAGTGAAGGTGTATCTGTGTTACTGTGTCTCTGAGTGACTGTGTATCTGAGTGACTGTGTATCTGTGTGAATGTGTATCTGTGTGAATGTGTATCTGAGTGAATGTGTATTAGTGTGAATGTGTATCTGAGTGAAGGTGTATCTGAGTGAAGGTGTATCTGAGTGAATGTGTATCAGTGTGAAGGTGTATCTGAGTGAAGGTGTATCTGTGTGAATGTGTATCTCTGTGAAGGTGTATCTGAGTGACTGTGGATCTCTGTGAAGGTGTATCTGAGTGAAGGTGTATCTGAGTGAATGTGTATCTGTGTGAAGGTGTATCTGAGTGAATGTGTATCTGTGTGAAGGTGTATCTGAGTGAAGGTGTATCTGAGTGAAAGTGTATCTGTATGAATGTGTATCTGTGTGAAGGTGTATCTGAGTGAATGTGTATCTGCGTGAAGGTGTTTCTTAGTGAAGGTGTATCTGTGTGAATTTGTATCTGTGTGAAGGTTTATCTGAGTGAATGTGTATCTGAGTGAAGGTGTATCTGTGTGAAGGTGTATCTGAGTGAATGTGTATCTGAGTGAAGGTTTATCTGAGTGAATGTGTATCTGAGTGAAGGTGTATCTGTGTGAATGTGTATCTGAGTGAAGGTGTATCTGAGTGAAGGTGTATCTGAGTGAAGGTGTAACTCTGTGAAGGTGTATCTGTGTGACGGTGTATCTGAGTGAATGTGTATCTGAGTGAATGTGTATCTGAGTGAAGGCATATCTGAGTGAAGGCGTACCTGAGTGAATGTGTATCTGAGTGAAAGTGTATCTGAGTGAATGTGTATCTGTGTGAAGGTGTATCTGTGTGAAGGTATACCTGAGTGAATATGTATCTGAGTGAATGTGTATCTGAGTGAATGTGTATCTGTGTGAAGATGTATCTGGCTGAATGTGTATCTGAGTGAAGTTGCATCTGAGTGAGGGTGTATCTGTGTGAATGTGTATCTGTGTGAAGGTGTATCTGGGTGAATGTGTATCTGTGTGAAGGTGTATCTTAGTGAAGGTGTATCTGAGTGTAGGTGTATCTGTGTGGACGTGTATCTCTGTGAATGTGTATCCGGGTGAAGGCGTATCTGAGTGAATGTGTATCGCTGTGAAGGTGTATCTGAGTGAAGGTGTATCTGAGTGAATGTGTATCTGTCTGAATGTGTATCTGTGTGAAGGTGTATCTGAGTGAAGGTGTATCTGTGTTACTGTGTCTCTGAGTGACTGTGTATCTGAGTGACTGTGTATCTGTGTGAATGTGTATCTGTGTGAATGTGTATCTGAGTGAATGTGTATTAGTGTGAATGTGTATCTGAGTGAAGGTGTATCTGAGTGAATGTGTATCTGTGTGAAGGTGTATCTGAGTGAATGTGTATCTGTGTGAATGTGTATCTGCGTGAAGGTGTATCTGAGTGAAGGTGTATCTGAGTGAAGGTGTATCTGAGTGAAGTTGTATCTGTGTGAAGGTGTATCTGAGTGAAGGTGTATCTGTGTGAATGTGTATCTGAGTGAAGGTGTATCTGAGTGAATGTGTATCTGAGTGACTGTGTATCTGTGTGAATGCGTATCTGAGTGAAGGTGTATCTGTGTGAAGGTGTATTTGAGTGAATGTGTATCTGTGTGGTGTATCTGTGTGCATGTGTATCTGAGTGAATGTGTATCTGAGTGGTGTATCTGTGTGAATGTGTATCTGAGTGAATGTGTATCTGTGTGAAGATGTATCTGAGTGAATGTATATCTGAGTGAATGTGTATCTGTGTGAAGTTGTATCTGAGTGAAGGTGTATCTGTGTGAAGGTGTATCTGTGTGAATGTATATCTGAGTGAATGTGTATCTGAGTGAAGGTGTATCTGTGTGAATGTGTATCTGAGTGACGGTGTATCTGAGTGAAGGTGTGTCTGTGTGAAGGTGTAACTCTGTGAAGGTGTATCTGAGTGAAGGTGTATCTGTGTGAAGGTGTATCTGTGTGAAGGTGTATCTAAGTGAATGTGTATCTGAGTGAATGTGTATCTGAGTGAAGGTGTATCTGAGTGAAGGTGTATCTGAGTGAAGGTGTATCTGTGTGAAGGTGTAACTCTGTGAAGGTGTATCTGAGTGAAGGTGTATCTGTGTGAAGGTGTAACTCTGTGAAGGTGTATCTGAGTGAAGGTGTATCTGAGTGAAGGTGTATCTGTGTGAAGGTGTATCTGTGTGAAGGTGTATCTGAGTGAAGGTGTATCTGAGTGAAGGTGTATCTGTGTGAAGGTGTAACTCTGTGAAGGTGTATCTGAGTGAAGGTGTATCTGAGTGAAGGTGTATCTGTATGAAGGTGTATCTGTGTGCAGGTGTATCTCAGTGAAGGTGTTTCTGTGTGAAGGTGTAACTCTGTGAAGGTGTATCTGAGTGAAGGTGTATCTGTGTGAAGGTGTATCTGAGTGAAGGTGTATCTGAGTGAAGGTGTATCTGTGTGAAGGTGTAACTCTGTGAAGGTGTATCTGAGTGAAGGTGTATCTGTGTGAAGGTGTATCTGAGTGAAGGTGTATCTGAGTGAAGGTGTATCTGTGTGAAGGTGTATCTGAGTGAAGGTGTATCTGAGTGAAGGTGTATCTGTGTGAAGGTGTAACTCTGTGAAGGTGTATCTGAGTGAAGGTGTATCTGAGTGAAGGTGTATCTGTGTGAAGGTGTATCTGTGTGAAGGTGTATCTGAGTGAAGGTGTATCTGAGTGAATGTGTATCTGTGTGAAGGTGTATCTGAGTGAATGTGTATCTGTATGAATGTGTATCTGAGTGAATGTGTATCTGTGTGAATGTGTATCTGTGTGAAGATGTATCTGGGTGAATGTGTCTCTGAGTGAATGTGTATCTGTGTGAAGATGTATCTGGGTGAATGTGTCTCTGAGTGAAGGTGCATCTGAGTGAAGGTGTATCTGTGTCAATGTGAATCTGTGTGAAGGTGTATCTGGGTGAATGTGTATCTGTGTGAAGGTGTATCTTAGTGAAGGTGTATCTGAGGGTAGGTGTATCTGTGTGGACGTGTATCTCTGTGAATGTGTATCTGAGTGAAGGCGTATCTGAGTGACTGTGGATCTCTGTGAAGGTGTATCTGAATCAAGGTGTATCTGAGTGAATGTGTATCTGTGTGAATGTGTATCTGTGTGAAGGTGTATCTGAGTGAAGGTGTATCTGTGTGAATGTGTATCGCTGTGAAGGTGTATCTGAGTGAAGGTGTATCTGAGTGAATGTGTATCTGTCTGAATGTGTATCTGTGTGAAGGTGTATCTGAGTGAAGGTGTATCTGTGTTACTGTGTCTCTGAGTGACTGTGTATCTGAGTGACTGTGTATCTGTGTGAATGTGTATCTGTGTGAATGTGTATCTGAGTGAAGGTGTATCTGAGTGAAGGTGTATCTGAGTGAATGTGTATCAGTGTGAAGGTGTATCTGAGTGAAGGTGTATCTGTGTGAATGTGTATCTCTGTGAAGGTGTATCTGAGTGACTGTGGATCTCTGTGAAGGTGTATCTGAGTGAAGGTGTATCTGAGTGAAGGTGTATCTGTGTGAAGGTGTATCTGAGTGAATGTGTATCTGTGTGAAGGTGTATCTGAGTGAAGGTGTATCTGAGTGAAAGTGTATCTGTATGAATGTGTATCTGTGTGAAGGTGTATCTGAGTGAATGTGTATCTGCGTGAAGGTGTTTCTTAGTGAAGGTGTATCTGTGTGAATTTGTATCTGTGTGAAGGTTTATCTGAGTGAATGTGTATCTGAGTGAAGGTGTATCTGTGTGAAGGTGTATCTGAGTGAATGTGTATCTGAGTGAAGGTTTATCTGAGTGAATGTGTATCTGAGTGAAGGTGTATCTGTGTGAATGTGTATCTGAGTGAAGGTGTATCTGAGTGAAGGTGTATCTGAGTGAAGGTGTAACTCTGTGAAGGTGTATCTGTGTGACGGTGTATCTGAGTGAATGTGTATCTGAGTGAATGTGTATCTGAGTGAAGGCATATCTGAGTGAAGGCGTACCTGAGTGAATGTGTATCTGAGTGAAAGTGTATCTGAGTGAATGTGTATCTGTGTGAAGGTGTATCTGTGTGAAGGTATACCTGAGTGAATATGTATCTGAGTGAATGTGTATCTGAGTGAATGTGTATCTGTGTGAAGATGTATCTGGCTGAATGTGTATCTGAGTGAAGTTGCATCTGAGTGAGGGTGTATCTGTGTGAATGTGTATCTGTGTGAAGGTGTATCTGGGTGAATGTGTATCTGTGTGAAGGTGTATCTTAGTGAAGGTGTATCTGAGTGTAGGTGTATCTGTGTGGACGTGTATCTCTGTGAATGTGTATCCGGGTGAAGGCGTATCTGAGTGAATGTGTATCGCTGTGAAGGTGTATCTGAGTGAAGGTGTATCTGAGTGAATGTGTATCTGTCTGAATGTGTATCTGTGTGAAGGTGTATCTGAGTGAAGGTGTATCTGTGTTACTGTGTCTCTGAGTGACTGTGTATCTGAGTGACTGTGTATCTGTGTGAATGTGTATCTGTGTGAATGTGTATCTGAGTGAATGTGTATTAGTGTGAATGTGTATCTGAGTGAAGGTGTATCTGAGTGAATGTGTATCTGTGTGAAGGTGTATCTGAGTGAATGTGTATCTGTGTGAATGTGTATCTGCGTGAAGGTGTATCTGAGTGAAGGTGTATCTGAGTGAAGGTGTATCTGAGTGAAGTTGTATCTGTGTGAAGGTGTATCTGAGTGAAGGTGTATCTGTGTGAATGTGTATCTGAGTGAAGGTGTATCTGAGTGAATGTGTATCTGAGTGACTGTGTATCTGTGTGAATGCGTATCTGAGTGAAGGTGTATCTGTGTGAAGGTGTATTTGAGTGAATGTGTATCTGTGTGGTGTATCTGTGTGCATGTGTATCTGAGTGAATGTGTATCTGAGTGGTGTATCTGTGTGAATGTGTATCTGAGTGAATGTGTATCTGTGTGAAGATGTATCTGAGTGAATGTATATCTGAGTGAATGTGTATCTGTGTGAAGTTGTATCTGAGTGAAGGTGTATCTGTGTGAAGGTGTATCTGTGTGAATGTATATCTGAGTGAATGTGTATCTGAGTGAAGGTGTATCTGTGTGAATGTGTATCTGAGTGACGGTGTATCTGAGTGAAGGTGTGTCTGTGTGAAGGTGTAACTCTGTGAAGGTGTATCTGAGTGAAGGTGTATCTGTGTGAAGGTGTATCTGTGTGAAGGTGTATCTAAGTGAATGTGTATCTGAGTGAATGTGTATCTGAGTGAAGGTGTATCTGAGTGAAGGTGTATCTGAGTGAAGGTGTATCTGTGTGAAGGTGTAACTCTGTGAAGGTGTATCTGAGTGAAGGTGTATCTGTGTGAAGGTGTAACTCTGTGAAGGTGTATCTGAGTGAAGGTGTATCTGAGTGAAGGTGTATCTGTGTGAAGGTGTATCTGTGTGAAGGTGTATCTGAGTGAAGGTGTATCTGAGTGAAGGTGTATCTGTGTGAAGGTGTAACTCTGTGAAGGTGTATCTGAGTGAAGGTGTATCTGAGTGAAGGTGTATCTGTATGAAGGTGTATCTGTGTGCAGGTGTATCTCAGTGAAGGTGTTTCTGTGTGAAGGTGTAACTCTGTGAAGGTGTATCTGAGTGAAGGTGTATCTGTGTGAAGGTGTATCTGAGTGAAGGTGTATCTGAGTGAAGGTGTATCTGTGTGAAGGTGTAACTCTGTGAAGGTGTATCTGAGTGAAGGTGTATCTGTGTGAAGGTGTATCTGAGTGAAGGTGTATCTGAGTGAAGGTGTATCTGTGTGAAGGTGTATCTGAGTGAAGGTGTATCTGAGTGAAGGTGTATCTGTGTGAAGGTGTAACTCTGTGAAGGTGTATCTGAGTGAAGGTGTATCTGAGTGAAGGTGTATCTGTGTGAAGGTGTATCTGTGTGAAGGTGTATCTGAGTGAAGGTGTATCTGTGTGACGGTGTCTACATGGAGAGGTAACCTGTGAGAAGAGGTAACTTCTTTATATTGACTAGTCAATTTAAAAGACCATCCAGTTTAGCAGCATGCTATATTAAAAAAGAATATATTTCTATCACAGATTATATTACTCTCAGAAACATCCCTAAGTGCTTTACACAATGTATGAGTCTGCAGTGCAGTGATCACCATTATTTATTTTGATATACAGCACTGAAACAGGCCCTTTGAGTCTGTGCCAATCAACAACCACCCATTTATACCAATCCTACATTAACCCCATATTCTCTATCACATCCCCAACATTCTCCTACCACCTACCTACACTGGGGGCAATTTACAATGGCCAATTCATCTATCAACCTGCAAGTCTTTGGCTGTGGGAGGAAACCGGAGCACCCGGCAGAAACCCACGCGGTCACAGGGAGAACTTGCAAACTCCACACAGGCAGTACCCAGAACTGAACCCGGGTCGCTGGAGCTGTGAGGCTGCGGTGCTAACCATTGCACCACTGTGCTGCCCAAGTGATGTTGCACCCACAGCTACCTATTGTTTCCATTTCATCACATTTTTGTGGAAATGCTTGACAGTGGAACATGACAATGAGGTTTATTGTTTGGAGATCTAATTAATTCACCTCCACTATTAAAACAATGAACTCCAGGTGAGTTTACAGTGCAGGATTAAGGCACACTACCTGCCATGACTCAAACTGAGATCATTTTCATTGCTATCTGGCATTGGTCCTATATTAAATTCAGTTTGACATATGTAACCTTTACTATGAAATACTGGAGCTTCTTCATCTTGTGATCTCTGACATTCTAATAATAAGTTTCTATGATGATCACCCCTTAGGACTCTCACTGCTCATATTCTTTTCCTTCAATCTGATTCTCTGCTGCAGCCTTCCATGTCCCAACAAGGCAAAATGTCAGATCCTCAGATCTCCGGTATAAAACCTGTGTAAACTCACACTCTGGAGCAGTTGAGTCCACTCACAAGGGGAGACATGCAAACCTGTGCCACCTAGTAACAAACAAGTAGGGAACAGTTCCTTTTCCTGAGCTGTTCAAGGTGAGGCATGACAGTGGTATGAAATGAAACCTTCCGATGTCATTTCATTTTCCAACAATGATTTTTGGTCCTCTCAAAAGTCACAATCTCTTGGCAGCTTTTGAAATAATCAATTCTCCAGGTAAATGCTTCTCTGAGCTCTACTTGAAACTTGCCTCGACAGCTATTTGATTAACCCACTTCCATTGGGAAAAATGTCAGTAATCAGTACTTTGTCTAAGCCATGTCTAATTATTTAACAACGTGCTATTCACAGTTAAAATCTCAATGAATATTTGGACAAGAGACTTTAATATGTTTCTAGATAAAGATAAATGGGCTGCTACATGAAAAAACATTCAGAGTATAACCTCCAAAGCAAAGCTGAAATTGATTCAAATTCAAATGAACAGAGCTTGTATCACACCTGTAAAACAAAACAGGGATGAATGCATCTGCTGAAAAGGGAGATGAGACTGGACAATAATCATCTGAGAATTATCTGTACAGTCATCTAGCAAATCAGTCAACACAGAGTCAGAAGGGGAACATTCTACCTGAACAAACATCTCAACTTTGAGGAAGTGACATTCCAAGATGACTTACAAAAAGCTTTTAGACAAAGTCCTGCGTGAAAGGTTATTAGCCAAACAGGGAGATTTGAAGATTTAGGAGGCTGGTTGTACATCTCTGCCATGCAGTGTTGCTATGGCATGGGAAGTGGTTGAGGGAAGTGGGGAGATTTAAATGTAAAGGCTCCGAGGGAGGGCAATAAAATGTGGGGGATTGATCACACTCCCTCTGTCTCCATTGTTTAAATGTGTTTTTTTATCTTTGCAGCTGGCCACAGGACATTGCTTCAAGGTCCCAAAACCTTTCGTGATTTCTCTCCCTCCCCTGACGCAGGGAAGAATTCTTCCAGGAGCCCAACCAAGTACATTCACCAGGAAGACCCAGGAAGATTTACTGGGGCTCAAGCACATAGATCATTAAAATGTCATGAACAGGTACAGAAAATAATAATAAAAGGCTAATGGAATGCTGGGATTTATATCTAGAGGACGTGAATACGGAGTGGGGGCAGGGGTTGGTAGAAGTCATGTTTCAGCTATCCAAAGTCATGCTTAGATAACACCTGGAGTAACAGTGAGCAGTTCTGGGCACCACACCTTAGGAAGGATATATTGGCCTTGGCGGGAGTGCAGTGTAGATTTACCAGAATGATACCTGGACTCCGAGGGTTAATTTATGAGAAGAGATTACACAAACTAGGGTTGTATTCCTGGGAATTTAGAAGGTTAAGGAGTGATTTGATCAAAGTTTTCAAGATATTAAGGGGAACATTTAGGGTAGATAGAAACTATTTCCACTAGTTGAGGAGTCTAGGACTAAGAGACATGGTCTAAAAATTAGAGTCACACCTTTCAGGAGTGAAAATAGGAAACACTTCTACAGACTAAAAGTGGCAGAACTTTGGGACTCTATCCTGCAAATGATAATTGTTGCTCGATCAATTGTAAATTTTAAATCTGAGATTGATAGTTTTGCTAACCAAAGGTATTAAGGAAGATATTGTCCAGGTCTTGCTGCATTGGACAATATCCAGGCTTGGGCTGATAAGTGACAAGTAACATTCGCACCACACAAGTGCCAGGCAATGACCATCTCCAACAAGAGAGAATCTAACCATCTCCCCTTGACATTCAATGGCATTACCATCACAGAATCCCCTACTATCAACATCCTAGTGGCTACCATTGACCAGAAACTGAACTGCAGTAACCATATAAATACCGTGGCTACAAGACCAGGTCAGAGGCTAGGAATCCTGCAGCGAGTAACTCACCTCCTGACTCCTCAAAGCCTGTCCACCATCTACAAGGCACAAGTCAGGAGTGTGATGGAATACTCTCCACTTGCCTGGATGGGTGCAGCTCCAACAACACTCAAGAAGCTCGTCACCATCCAGGACAAAGCAGCCCGCTTGATTGGCACCCCATCTACAAACATTCACTCCCTCCACCACCGACGCACAGTGGCAGCAGTGTGTACCATCTACAGGATACACTGCAGCACCTTCCAAACCCCCAACCTCTACCACCTAGAATGACAAGGGCAGCAAATGCATGGGAACACCACCACCTGCAAGTTCCCCTCCAAGTCACACACCATCCTGACTTGGAACTATATCGCCATTCCTTCACTGTCGCTGGGTCAAAATCCTGGAACTCCCTTCCTAACAGCACTGTGGGTGTACCTACCCCACATGGACTGCAGAGGTTCAAGAAGGCAGCTCACCACCACCTTCTCAAGGGCAATTAGGGATGGGCAATAAATGCTGGCCTGGCCAGCGACGCCCACATCCCATGAATGACTAAAAAAAAAGGACAAAGATCTATGGAGTTAGGTCACAGATCAATCATGATCTCATTGAATGGTAGAACAGACTTGAGGGGCTAAATGGCCTACTGCTGTTCCTATGTTCCTTTGTCAGGAGAATAGGCAGGGGATGAGTGAATTTATAAATTTATAACTGTGGAGGGGGTCAGGAGGAAAATCAGACACTTTCTAAATGTGATTTGACCAAAACTGTCCATATAACTGCACTACTTCCATCCTTTTATATTATACTCTTGTGATGAAGCCCAGTGTTCCATTAATGTTTTTGATCACTTTTTGGACCTGTATCCTGCCTTTTATAGATGTATGTGCCTAGTCCCCTGTGCACACTTGAGGCACATTGAGCCTTAGCTTTGACTGGCCTTAAATAAATGGGTGTGTCCCTGCAGCCCGAGCATACATTCTCTATCAGCAGAACCTCTGGATCTCTTAGAAGCTTAGTTTGGAGACTGTTAAACATGTGTATGTCAGACAGCCAACTGAGCAAAGAATAGCCCTTTATGTTCTTCCTAGAACCTACAACAGGACAAGCAACTAGCTCTAATTTCAAAACCTCAGAAAGGAGAGAAAATCAGGTCCATCGAATCAAAGAAGGATGTGAACAAAGAGAATTGAAAAGACAATTTGAATCATTGTTGAAACAGAGGGTGAATCGATAGCTGGTCATTACCAGAAGCAATAGAACTCTACTGAGTCATCCAAGACTTCAGTTGATGTGTGATCAGATTAAAAAGATTGTATGTTTATTGTATTACCAACTAACTGATAGAGAGAATATCAATAGTTGGATACTGCATTATTGCACTGCCTGGTAACTGAAATTAGATTCTATTATGAAATATATTGATTCATCTACATTAAAATATTGACCATAGTTGGAATTGCACCACTTTTAATTGTGACAGGGGAGGTTATTTTGATGTTCTTGTTTTTTTTCATTTGTTCTTAGGATGTGGGCGTCACTGGCTAGACCAGCATTTATTTCCTGTCCCTAATTGCCCTTGAGAAGGTGGTGGTGAGCACCCACAGTACTGTGAAAGAGGAGTTCCAGGATTTTGACCCAGCAACAGTGCAGGAATGGCGATATAGTTCCAAGTCAGGATGGTGTGTGACTTGGATGTGAACTTGCAAGTGGTGGTGTTCCCATGCGTCTGGTGCCCTGTTCTTCTACATGGTAGAGGTTGCAGGTTTGGAACGGTTGTGTTTTGGGTTATTTGATCATTTACTCATGGAAAAAAATTGGAGATGATTAATGCTAATGCATTCTCCATGGCAATGCCTCGACAAATCAGAGTCGACTTGCCAACCAATCAGCACCCTTTTCTCATGCAGTATAAATTGTTGCTCTCTTTGAAGTTTGGCATTCTTGCGTCTGTCCTGATGAATGCAAGATGAAAAGCTTCAACATGTCTCTTTTTTCAGCAATCCTCAAATGCTAATGTGCTGTTTTTAAATTAAAGTGTGCTCACAGATGTTTTAAACCTATCCCTCAAGCATGTGTTGAAGTCACTGGGACAAATACAGTATTGGTATTTAATGAGCAGTCACTGAAATACTTCCTTTTCAATTTACCTTCTCTCATATATTCAATCTGATCCATCTATGTTTAACTCTTTCTGATGTTTCCCTACAGAAGCTGGAAGTGTGTTGTGAGATAGGTTGGGCTAGGGGTAATAAAGCCAAGCTATGTTGTAGAGTATAGGTTCATTCAGAAAACCAATTCACACAGTTTGATATTAGCCTGTGCCTTCTGCTTAGTCCCACTGTGTTTGGAAACTTTGTCCTCTTTCAGCCAATCCGGTAGTCACTGGAGAATATAAGCAGCAAACATGTGCTTCCTGACTGGCTAGGTAGGAAGTGGGATGCCCTTGCACCAAGAGCCCACTGCGACTGTGGGTTTCATGGTCTGGCTTTTGCAAATCCTGTGTGATATGGAGCCCAATGGACTCAGGATGGTCCCAGGTTTGATTCCCAGACTGTCCTGTGTTAACTGCTATAAGCTGGGATGGTAGAAGAGCACCTTAATTATTCTTTATGTGCTTAGGTTAGGAAGATGGGAGGAATCAACCGGAGTCTTCACACCTGCTTATAATCCAGTGACCCCTGCTGAAAGTGTATGCACAAATGGACATTGTGGAAGGATCGAAGTGCAGCCCCTTTAATTTGTCCCCTATCTTCTTTCTCTGATGCCCTTCTTGCTGGCTTGCCAATCTTAGCTGCATGAAAAATGTGAATTGATTTTCTGAATAAACCTACAATCTACAGCACAGCTTGGCTTTATTACCCCCAGCCCAACCTAACTCATAACACACTTCCAGCTTCTGTAGGGAAACATCTGATATATTACTAACTGGTTGATGTTACATCAGAACTCCCATCCCACCCTTTGTCACAGCTGTGAGGGGCTCTCAGTTTGCATTATAATACCCCACCCTAGCCATGGTAATGGCTGTACTGCTAAAATGACCTGACCACAGTGTAACCTGCTTCCTTTGCTATTGATTTGTAGCTGGGATTCTTTTTAAACTTGGATTTGTGTCAGACTGTAATCCACACTCTGACTATTGACCTCACTCCCTGGTTATACCACCAGTTTGGCGTCACTGAGCATCCGAAGCCCTTCACACTGACATAAATGAGATAGTCGTTAAATTATTAGAGAAAACAAATGTGACTGAGATGACTGACAGCACGAGGGTACAGGTGAACTTTGTGCCAAAACAATAAGGAGGGAGGATAAAGTAAGTAAATTTGGGAATGAGTTGGTGTCTTTGCTGAGAATGTTATTTTAAGGTTAATTACATCTGCCTGCACTGACAATGATCAAAGTCTGCCCGTCTCGAGTCAGATTTGGAAAATTAAATTGATTTGGATTTGGAGTGAGCTATAATCAATCATTAATGTCTCCCATGCACAGCTTCCTCCCAATCACCACAGTCAGTGAGAAGAAATCCCTCTTGCCCTGTTTCCAGCACTTCACCTGTCATTCTGCTAATACAGTTCAGATATCATTTATAATTTGGTTCTCATAACAAATTGAAGAAATTAAACAAATATCTTTCGAACTTCCTGTAGTTCCTGTTATAGCTGTAGTGTACTGCACTGCTGAAATCTTCCTATAGTGCATTCCAGCACCCATCCCCATTTCAATGTCCTGGAAAGTACCATCCAAACAACAGTGTTTTAGAGCAGGGCTCCACAGGAAGGATCAAGGGGTCCGCCAAAAGTTTAGCCCATTGGTGTCTCCTTCCCGGCCTATTCTCATCTGCATCGTAAGAGGATGATGACATGCAGCAGCACAAGGCTCAGTTGTAAAAATGAAAATGAATAACAGCCATTTCACAAGGGTGACTATGAAGGAAGTTTGTGTGAAAGGAAGATGGAGGAAGATGGCGAAAGATGGAGGAAGATGGCGGAAGATGCTCCCCAACATATGGGAGATGAAACAGACAATATCATGGATCTGGACAAATTGAAGTCAAACCTACTTCTGGGCTGATGAGTTTGCCTCTCCGTAAGAGGAAAGGCAGAGGGTGGATGGATCCAGAGGAGAAAGGAGGGGCCCTGCACGGCACAGAGGTCCAGCGTGTTTGAGGAGAATGTAGTACGTGGCTGGACCAGTCAGGGCACATTTAGAGACATCAAAGACATCCACATCTCAACAACATTGTTCCTCAGCACCCACAATAAGTTTCACATGAAGTAAGTTAAACAAAAATAATAATAAATGTCTGTTTATATAATTGTATAACTAATTTGTATACAGAAAAAAAAGTGTGTTAAAGCGGTCCGTGAAATTTTTATAACATGGGAAGGAGACCTCAGAAGCAAAAAGATTGAGAACCCCTATATTCGGATACTCAGTCCATTGGAAAGTACTCTTGTATCACAGGGCATCCTTATCACAGTGTATTGAGAGGGTTCCATCTCTATGTACATTGTATTGTATAGTTCTGTCTCTACTACCATAATCTACAAGTTCATCCTATTTTAGTATATTAGACAATTCCATCCCTATTGGAGAGTTCTATCTTTATTGCAGAGCATTAAAGTTTATCACACCCATTAGTTTGGATGGGAGAATTCCATCCCTATTGCATTGTATTGGAATATACCATCCTATTTCAGTCAATTGGAGTGATCAGTCCCCTTTACGGTGTATGAGAGTTCAACCCTTATTACAGTCTATAGGTGATTTCCATCCTTATTACAGTCTATAGGTGATTTCCAACCTATCCTTATTACAGTCTATTGGCAAGTCCCATCCTTAATTAGTCTATTTGTGAGTTCAATCTTTTGTACAACCTATGGAACATGATGTGCCTATTGCACTGAAGAGTAAATCTGGAGTCTCATTGGCAGTCTATTGTAGAGTTCTTTCCATTGCAACGTATTGGAATGCTCAGCTCCTAATCTCAGTTATGGGCACGATGTTTCTTTCATCGTGCAGTGCAGTGTCTCATTCCCTATGTGGTAATCTACTACAATTAAACCTGCATTTATATACTGAAATAATGTACCCACATTATACTGTGTTGAAGTAGTCTATGATTTTATGGTACACTGCAATATTGGATCATCATTATGAAATATTAAGAGTAATTCATCTCTCTCCTGCAGTATTAGATGATGCATTTCTTGTGTGGTATTTAAGAATACTGAGTCCTGATGTGACACATTGGGTATTTCATTTCTATTTTCCAATATTGAAATCATGCATTAACATTCTGCTCTTCCATATTACAGTTATTAATATGCTCCATTCCCATTTTGTAATATTTGTCCAATGAATCCCTATTATTGTGTTTCAGTTCTGTGTATTGCTGTATGGAATAATGTTTCTCTGTTATGGTGTACTGGAGCAATGCATCCTTATTATAATCCTCACTAAATGGAACACCCACAACTTCATTATTGCTAAAACTGTCAATGAGAAGCTCACTTTTCTGTATTGTGCAACATACCTCTCTTTTCGTAGGACGCAATCTCCATGCACCAAGAGTGCTGAAGAGGAAAGTCCCCCCTTTAAAACCTGGCTCAGATCAGCTGGTAGCAACTTAATAATTTACCCTCTCTTTTGTCCTACTTTTATCAATCTGAGTGGCACACTGAACCTTGGCCTGTGTATCAGAGTTTATTGGAGCATAGACATATTTGACACAATTTTAATCCAGTCCTATTGTGGTATATAACGGGAGGCGGTGGCGTAGTGGTAATGTCACTGGTTTGGTAGCCAGAGGCCCAGGCTAATGCTCTGGAGACATGGGTTCGAATCCCATCATGGCAGATGGTGAAATTTGAATTCACTTAATAAATCTGGAATTAAAAAGCTATTCTAGTGTGACCATGAAGCCATTGTCGATTGTTGTAAAAACCCATCTGATGTCCTTACCTGGTCTGGCCGACATTTGACTCCAGATCTACAGCAATGTGTTGACTCTTAACATGCCCTCTGAAATGGCCACTCAGTTCAAGGGCAATTAGGGATGGGCAATAAATGCTGGCCTAGCCAGCGACGCCCACATCCCATGAATGAATTTTTAAAATATATAAGTAATACAATCAGATCACATACTCCAGGAGTAGTATAACACTGTTATGCAGCAATAAAGTCCGTTTGTGATTGGGGTACAGGGTACCACACAGTGTGAGATGAGGAAAAGTCACAGAATAAATCGACAAATGGCTTTGCCTACCAGCTGTTTAATTTCTGTCTCAGCTTGCAAGAAGCCCCAGAAGTACACAAGAGCTGCCACTAACCCTCTACTTATAACGTGAGATCTACACGTTAGAGGGGCAGAATGGAACCAACAAAATCGATATACAGCCATTACTACTGTGATTGTCAAGTGCAGGGTACCATGGTGCGTGCACAGCTGAAACCTGTTCACTATAGCCAGCACCAGACCCGATCACAGATTTTATTACAATCCTACACAGGCATGTGATAGTCAGATTGCATGTTTATAGCAAGCTGCTCTGCATAAAACCTTATGCTCATTATCTACTGCCCTAGTCTAATCTATATTAACCATTGCACCACCTGTCAAGTGGCTACGTTTCCATGTACTGTTCACACTATTCTTCAGTAATATTCTTTACAGGAATGAATTGTGTCCGTATGTTTCTCACATCTGAAAGCATATCAGCTCATTAAAGATGTGAATACTTTAAAACCTAGGAATTTGAATTCTCTCTCTGCATCTTTTTAGCACACCAGTTAATACATTCATGTTCATTAATCCATTTAAAGTAATGAATAATAAATTAGCAGAGACAGGGAGCTAACTGGAATCCTTGAACTTAAGGCACTAAAAAGAGCACCTGGAAGATTAAGTTCAGCATATACCAGGAATTCCACTCCTTCACAAGTTCCCTAAGCTTTACCTCCTGACTTACCTTGTTTTTCTACTCTTCTCTACCTTGGGGTACCCTGCACCATAGATACAACATACATCCAAGTTGCTCAATAAAGGGTAAAACACTTTTTGCAAGAATCAAATTTCATTCTGTTTTCTTTGAGGATATAATCCAGGTTTACACGCCAGTATGGTACTGCGGGAGGGCTGCACTGTCAGAGATGCTGTCTTTCCCAAGGCCTCAACTGTTCAGAAAGACATGTACGACCCCATGGTAGTATTTCAAGAAAGGCAGGGAGTTATCTAGTTATCTAGAAGTAACAATGTCAAGGGATATGGGGATAGTGCTGGAAAATGGCAATGAGGTAGATCAGCCACGATCTAGTTGAATGGAGGTGCACACTCGAGGGACCGAATAGCCTACTCCTATTTCCTATCTTCCTATCTTGCTATTCAAGACAATATTCTCCCATCAACTCTGTAGGCTCAAACTTTCCTCTATAAACTCTGTAGAATTTTTCATTTTGTCAAACTCATTCCCAGCATAAGCTAAAAATAAAGAGCACAGAAAGACAGAGAGCAAGCTTCATTTCAAACTGAGTGTTTTTATTATATTCAGGTAGAAACATGGAGAAATTCTACACACCTGCAGAGTCACTGCCGAGACCACTGAGAACAGATCAATGGCCAGTTAACACACCAGGACCCTCAGGATAACACATCAATGGATCAGAATCTGCATATACCACTGTACAATGAGATATAATTGCATATACTTATTATTGCATTAACTATATTCAGAACAGCATGTGCTTGCTACTCACTGTGCGGCCAGAGGGCTGGCAGCTCCCTCGACGTCAAGGGCACGCACTGTTGTGTAAAGGCAACAGGCTTGGTTCAGGTGAATATTAAAACTGTGCACGTTACCTACCAAACACATACATATATTGAGATGTTTCCTAAACACTAGAAGGTATCTGATAATCGGGAGTGGGGGCATATTTTTGTACATTAGAGGATTAACAGTCATCATTATTCTTACACTTTGCAAATGGCAGTGTGTACCGTGTGGAACAAACCTGGTGCAAACTACTGACTTGCTGAAAATGCCCTGCGAGGATTTACACCCCATACCAATTGGACTTTTGTCATTTTCACCGACAAAGGGCCATTGATAGCATTCAATGAACTGGAGCTCCACGTAGGAATTCCAAATCATTGACATGAATACTATATAAATAGCCCTCATCAATACCCACTCTGGCATTGTAGGATTGTGATTTGATTAATCCCACTGACTCAGGAGTTTACGAGTCCTCCAGTCCCAGCCAGGAAAGGTAGAAGGAGAAAGGAAAAGGAATGGGATCCCGAGATCTAGATTCATGTTGATTTTCCCTTCAAAGCCAGGATTGGCTCCACACACATTTTACCAAATTGAAAACTCTTTCAACCAATTTGAACCCTGCAGAGTAACACAGGGTGATTGAATAAATAATATGCACATTCCTAACCACATGCAGTCTCAAAATGAGGGTTATTTTGTACCAAAGGTGAGGGAGTTAAGTACTGGGGAATGGAGTATTTGCCTATTTCAGAAAGCCACTGTCAACACCAAGAACCTCCAAGCCAGATATAGCATGGGGTTAGATACAGAGTAAAGCTCCTTCTACACTGTCCCATCAAACCCTCCCAGGACAGGTACAGCACGGGGTTAGATACAGAGTAAAGCCCCCTCTACACTAAGAAAAATAAAGGGGTTAGATATAGAGTAAAGCTCCCTCAATTCCAGTCTTATAACACCCCCTACTTCTCCAGTGAGATATTTTTCCATTTTCAAACTAGCCAACTAGACTTACATTTCTAAAGCACCTTTCACAGTCTCAGGCTATCCCAAAGCGCTTTACAGCCAATGATGCACTTTTTGAAGTGTAGTCACTGTTATAATGTCGGAACTACGGCAGCCAATTTGTACACAGCAAGCTTGCACAAACAGCAATGTGTTAATGACGGGATCATCTGTTTTTAGTGATGTTGGTTGAGGGATAAATAAAAAAAAAGAAAAATAAATAAAATTAAAAAAAATTTTTAAAACGGGGTTAGATACAGAGTAAAGCTCCCTCTACACTGTCCCCATCAAACACTCCCAGGACAGGTACAGCACAGGGGTTAGATACAGAGTAAAGCTCCCTCTACACTGTCCCTATCAAACACTCCCAGGACAGGTACAGTACGGGGTTAGATACAGAGTAAAGCCCCCTCTACACTGTCCCCATCAAACACTCCCAGGACAGGTACAGCACGGGGGTTAGATACAGAGTAAAGCCCCCTCTATACTGTCCCCATCAAACAGTCCCAGGACAGGTACAGCACGGGGTTAGATACAGAGTAAAGCTCCCTCTACACTGTCCCATCAAACCCTCCCAGGGCAGGTACAGAACCGTTGTATTGCCCTGTGGTAGAGAGGAGCAGGACAATGAATGCTTTAGAGTTCAGTGGTACCATACTAAGGTTACAATGGACATACTCCACAAGTCTGGCAACATCTGTGGAGAGAGAAACAGAATTGATGAAAAGTCATCGACCTAAAATGTTAACTTTGCTTCTCTCTCTGCAGATGCTGCCAGACCTGCTGAGTATTTCCAGCATTTTCTGTTTTAATTTCAGATTTCCAGCAGTATTTTGCTTTTTGTAAAGTTGAACAGAGAGAGGGTTCCACTAGACATTTACTGGTTTTAAAAAAACACAGCCGCCTGTCGAGAGAAATTGGTGTTGGACTACAGGCAAGGGGGTTACCTCTATCCGATGGTTTCTCAGACCCCACAGATGAGTCAGTGCTTGGAGGGCTATACTATTTCACAGCAATATTGACAGAATTGCCAAAGAATCAAATTAGTTCCCACTTAAAATTTACAGCTAACTTTTAATGTATTTATTTTCACTGCCTACCACAATGAGATTGAGGTCTGTACATATCACAAACTGAGGTAAAGGAGTATTGTTCTATATATATATAGATCTACAACAGCTCTACTCCTAAAATTATTGCATAACATACACATGTAACTTTTAAAGGACTACTGTCCTTAGCAGCAGAACTAATAGTCATAGGCCTTTCTAAACAAAGTGCTCTACTTAAAATTATTCTCTGTTCACTCCAGTACCAGAATTGCAGGCCAGTCACAGTACAGTGCTGTATGTGCAACAGTCTGTCATAACATATCCCATACAGGCTGGAGTGACACCACATTCCTTAAGGTGAACCAAACCACCATGTCACTCAATCTCTAACACTACAGTATGTGACAAGGCAATCAAACCACAGTAATCCTTGTAACACCTCCTCCTCCTTTAAAATGTGCTTCTAACATTATATCGGCAATAATATTAATGATTTAATATATTTCAAGTTTACAATTTCTACAACACCATTAAAAGACATACTAATGCTGTTAAAACATGGTTTAATATTACCGTACCGAACAGAACTCAGATTGAAGTTCATTAAACTTCATGTGCTACTGAGGGAACCAGCCTATATAGAGACCTTGCCACTAAACACAGGCAGCTAGACCTTTTGCCTGAATATCATCTGATCCTTGTGGGGTCAGGCATTTGGGTTGATTACAGCTGTCAGCATCCTGGGAAAATGCAGAGAAAAATCACAAGTTGTGAGATGACAAGATGTCGTGCAGCCCTCAACAGTGACGCTTTCTCTGCGAGGATCACAGAAGGCACAGAAATAAAACCAAAACCAGCTCATGCACCTTAGCCACTGCCTTCTTAAAAAAAATTCTCATCAATGTTCTTCCATGTCTGAAAGAGTCAACTCTCAATGGGATCTAGCTCTCAGAGGACTGGTCACTACCAGTACCTCGTCCGATGGCCATTCTTAATGCATGAACCATGACAGCATCGATTGGCAAGCTATTCAACTACAAAGGGAGGGGCATCACAGTCGAGCGGTTGTCCATACAATGCTGGAACAGTCATGAGCAAGGTCCCTGGCCATTTAAGGGGAAGCTAAACAAGCATATGAGGGAAAAAGGGAGAGGGTTACGATGATAGATTTAGAGGAGGAAAAATGGGAGGAGGTTTGAGTGGAGCATAAACACCAGCATGGACTGGTTGGGCCGAATGGCCTGTTTCTGTGCCGTATATCCTATGTAATCCTTCTACCTTGGGACACTGAGTCAAAACAGTAGTATTCCACCCGTTGCTCCTGACTAAGATCAGATAACTCAGCATAGATCAGGGATTGAACCTGGGCCATTCCTTCTTAGTTTGATTCAGGTGCTTTACTGAATAGTCTCTGAGGTATCAGGAAGGACCTCGCTGGAAGCACTTTTATACTGAGCATTATTAATACCGAGTCCTCCTGGCAGATGGATCCCAATATGAAGTTCTATTACTACCAAATGATTTTAATATCTTAATGTCATGCATTATTGATACCAAGAGTTATTCTTACCATTATTAACCAGTGGTGTCACTCAGACTTTTTGACATCCTGGTACTGATACAATGTAAGGGAAACTTTACAAATTCCTGCTTTTGTCCTGGTGTTTGGAAGGAGGGAGCACATATTGGGAATTAGGACAGGGTGGATTTTCTGTCCATTTCTTTTAATGGACAGAAAATCCTGTAGGAACTGCTGGTGGCGGTGTCAAAATTCCCGACACATGCTGACAATGGGCAAAATAAAGCTTCATGCCACAAGGGGAATTTTGTAAAATTTATGCTGGTGGGGTAAATAAGCCACAGCGCCCAATTCAGCTGAATCCTGAATATGCTTCTCGTGTGTTCTTCAATTCATCTCTTCAAATCAGTGCCATTGCCAGTAACAGACTGGTACTTCAACCCAATGTTAAGTCGTTCAAAACATTTGCTTGACTTTGGAGCACTGCAGCCGACACTTGCTCTTGTGTAGGGTCAATGCTGACATGGACTGATTCCATGTTACAACTTTGGTGTATTTCCATCTACTGCTGCGGTTTTCACAGTGTAAATGGGCACAGTAGGAAGGTTTCACCCACCCACTGTTACATATTACTAAAATCACAGTAATGAGTATTGATAACCCTTGTAATTAATTGCAGATATTAACCTTACAAATCCCAAGCACTACTTAACAGTGAGTTATTCATGACAGATGTTATTAATGAGCTGAGCTGTGTATTACTAACAGCACTAAAATGTACCTTACAAGGCTGAAATTAAGCAATGTCATTCATCTGGCAAGTCCCATTATGAAAGTTTTGCCTTTCTCTTGGTCAACAAGATCTGGGTGTCCTGGTACATGATTCACAAACAGTTAGTTTGCAGGTACAGCAAGTGATTAGGAAGCCAAATGGAATGTTGTCATTTATTGCAAGGGGAATGGAATATAAAAGTAGGGAAGTTTTGCTACAGTTGTACAGAGCATTGGCAAGACCACATCTGGAGGACTGTGTACAGTTTTGGTCTCCTTACTTAAGAAAGGAAGTAGTTCAGAGAAGGTTCACTCGATTGATTCCTGGGATGAGGGGGTTATCTTATGATGAAAGGTTGAACAGGTTGGGCCTGTATCCACTGGAGTTTAGCAGAATGAGAGGTGATTTTATTGAAACATATAAGATCCTGAGAGGACATAACAGGGTGGATGCTGAGAGGATGTTTCCCCTTATGAGAGATACTAGAACCAGGGGACACAGTTTAAAAATTAGGGGTCTCCCATTTAAGATGGAGATGAGGAGAAATGCTTTCTCTCAGAGGGTTATTAGTCTGTGGCATCCTCGATTGACAAGGGAGTCAAAGGTTATAGCAGGTCGACAGGAAAGTAGAGGTGAGGCCACAATCAGATCAGCCATGATCTTATCAAATGACAGAGCAGGCTCGAAGGGCTGAATGGCCTACTCCTGCTCCTAATTTGTAGTTTGTACGTATGTTTGTAAAGCACACATGCTGAACAGATGCTAGATCCAAGCCTGCTGGACTAGAAACATCCTCATCCACCCAGCCCATGTAGAAGATGTGAAACCAGCAAGATCATACCTGTCGTATTGGCAATCAATTCCGGCAGCCAGAACCACAAGTGTGGGAGAGCCAGTAGAGGGCACAACAAATGAAAGCAATGTAGAGGATGCGAATCCCGACGGTTTAAAAGCCAAGGAGGCACAGGCATCATGGGACATCCAAACCCACATATTTTGTAGTAAAAGCCCGAATGAAATCATCAGAACTGAAACAGTTATAGATGATACCACAATGGATCCTGGAACAGCAACTGAAAGTGCTTATTATGAAGGTATCAGAATTGAACCCAAGTACAACCAAAACCACCTGGTTGATACAACAATTCACTACCCAACCAATGGCTTATTTTGTCACAAGTGCAACAAGATGTACCAAAATGTTGGTCTGTTCAGTCAGCACCTTGAGAAAAGACATCAAATTAAAACTTTTAAAACTGTTTACACCAGATGCAATAGAAGAGGTGAATACCTGCTCTTACCACAAATGCAAAGGCAGAGGACTGCCCATACACAAAGACAATGTTTTTCTGCAAAAAACATGAACAAAAATTCCCAACTCAAAGGGGATTCAGCTGGCATGAAAGACATCAACATGTAACTGAGGAACAAGAAAAGAATTCCTCGGAAAAAATCTGGTAGAAAGTCAAGTTGGTTGGAGGAGGAAATAATTCTCCTGATGGAACTGCTGGTCTGGTTCAAAGGTTGCCAAGACATAAATAAGATCAGTACCGTACTGAAATCTAAAACCAGTAGGCACATTTCGGACAAACTTTAGATCCACCAACAGACGGCGGCAGCAAAATGGAAACCTGACACAGCTCCACAGTGGTGGGCAATGACTTGGAGCCATCAGATGTGAAAGGTACAGTTAACACCAATCAAACACAAATCACACACCACGTTCAAGTAATAAACCCACCAAGAGAGAACCCTAAACAGAGGGATCTCAATGACCAACTGACACAAGCTGAGGAATTCTCAGTAACAAGGAGGACCCCGAATGCACAGCCTGAGCATAGACTTAATCAAGATCATTACAGAGGTGTTGCTGGATAATAATAAAACAAAACCTTGCAAGAACAAGTATAATGAAAAACTCACATTTGGTATAGCATTCAGATCCGGTGCAAGAAAGAGATGGGCAGCTAACAAGGTCACATACATAATGGCTCTGACCTGATACCAAAAGAACTGAAGGCTAGCCGCTAAAGCATGGGGGCTCCAACCACATCAAAATGTCCTCTTACAAAACAGGAGTTAGAAAATTGCTTTTCAACAAAGCTAAGGATGCCAAACAACAGGGATCTGTTATTTACACAGGTCATAAGGACAAAGCAAACCGATGGCAGAAATAGAAAAAGAGAATGAAACAGCCTGAAAGGCATAAAGCAGATGAGTGCAGCTGGGCCAAATGGTACGAAAGTTATAACCTCCTAAACTTAATCAAAGACAAAACCATCCTCCCACGACTCTTCACTCTACAGCTCAAATCAGCCACCATTCCAGAGATTTTAAAGTCAAAGGGTCCTGATTACAAGAGCATACCAAGAGGGTTCATTCAACTGCTTGAAAACCAATGTACAGACCCAACTATGTTCTCGAGGGGGACAGAATCAAAACTGATCCCATCCATATAAAGAGGGGTATTTAAGCAACACGATCCACTATCATCATTACTATTCAACATAACAACAGTTCCCCGATATGCTCACTGGAACTGGCAACTTGGGGAGTGAAGATGTATCTGAACGATACGTACATTAACTGCTCATTGCTAGCTTTTGTGGATGGCACAGCAATCCTCAGCGACTCATATGCAAGAATCACTGAGAATCTTAAAAAGTGTGCAGACGTTTCATGAAGACATGGAGCTCCAGATCAATGTCAATAAAACAGCAAGCTTCCACTTCATAATTAAAAGGAAGACTTTCCTGTACAATCACAGGAAGAACTGGAAAATTACCAGGAGCCCCAATACCTACATCATCCCAGGGGAAACAGAAATACTTGGGTGCATGAATAGACCCGTGGGAGGAGTTGATGAAGACAAATGGGCAGCAAAGTGGATAATGTGTCTGAAGGAAATTCAGCTGAAACTATCTCAAAAATTTGAGATACTAAAGACCCACATAATCGCAAGGCTCTATTACCATCTAATCCTGACCAAAGCTTCTCAAAATACACTGAGGGAATTAGACCAACAAATAAAAAGGTTGGTTAAGGAGATACTACACCTCCCCAGCAACACGACTGATGGAATCCTATATGCAAGTAACAAAGATGGAGGCTTGGGCTTGCCCAAGTTGGAGATTCAAATCTTGTCTGCAATCATCTGCAAACTAGTGTCCCTCAAAAACACCAGGGCTGCAGTCATCAGAACACCTCTGGAAATCTTACAAATCTTCAACCATTTGTAATGTCTGGAAAAATAGATGAATGCTTAATATTAGGACTAATTGCTTTTCTGTATGATAACAGGAGTAACTATCGGCCATTACAACAGGAGATGAAATTGTTGTCATTGTATTTTTTTTTTTAAGTACCTGATGCAGAAAGGAATAGAAAGATATGCCGATAGGATGAGATGAAAAGGGATGGAAGGAGGCTCATGTGGAGCATGAACACCAGCATAGACCTGTCGGGCTGAATGGCCTGTTCCTGTGCTGTAAGTTATAACCAATGCTCAGAGTAGTAACTAGTTGCTTTGCTTTAAACACATCCAAGGACCTTCCCTGAAGGCCTGGTGGGTAAACCCAGTCTGGCACTGAGCCATATGGACCAGGAAGCCCCAGATGTCACCTGATCTATGCTGAGTGATGTATCTCAACCCCATTGCTCATTATCATCCAATTGGAAAGTCCATGCATGTACATGTCAGGGAGCGGACAGGTTCAGGCTTGGCTGCGATACCCCTCATAATCAATCCACCTCACTACACTCCACTCACTTGAAGAATGGCCTCTTGGTTGTAATACTAGATTACCGGTTTAATGACAATTAGTGCTAAATTAGGGACAATTTTGTACTGCAAGGCTATGCCAACTGGGAGCTGGACTGAGTCTGTACAAGCTCATTCCATGTAGGACCCTCACAGCCAAAAGACAGAGGAAATTTTTACATCATCAGCCTGGGCTGAACCTAAACACTGGTCCAAGAGATCAAAGGCCTATATTTAACTGAGTTCTGCCCTCTCCCAAAAGTAGATTGCACCTTTGAAACAGTTTGTAAACTTTGTCACTATACTGAAGCAGTAGGGGTGTCCTGCACAGTCCAGACAAACCCATCTAATTTCTATTTTGCAGCACGGTACAAACTTTCAGTTTCACAGCTGAAGAACCCACTAGTATCACAAGACTGGATATCCTAGCACACTACCCCTCCATAACAGTGCACAACTATTAGAGGTTCAGAAGATTAAACACAGATTTCAATTGCTGTCGCAACAATCATTCGGCCTTTGCCTTTGTCCTGTCTTCCCTCCATCCTGCTCCCGGACGCTTGTGAACTCGACTCTGTTGATGTGGATGTGAACCGGGATCCCGCTGCTTCTGACAAGAGGCTTCTTCTCAGTGGAGTGGGCATGCTGGGGGTCGATCCCTCGTGTTTATGTGCCAACGTGGCTGATTTATCAGAGGAATGGGTTCTACATCGATAAGAAGGCCTCCTCCTCAATTCTACCATCAAGTCGCATTTCAAGAAATAAAAGACTTCCTTGACAGAACACCTTTTCTCTGGATCGACAGCCAGCAGCCTCTGAAACATCCGGAGGGCTCCATCTGTGAACCTTTTCCATTGCGAGGGAAACCCATTCAGTCGGCCCCTCTGCCATCGCACAAACTCCTCATAGAATGTGTCGGATGGCATAGCAGCCTCCCAGGGAAAGTTCCCAGTCAGCATGCAGAAGATCAGCACGCCAAAAGCCCAGACATCAATGCTGCAGTCAACCAGAAAGCCCTCCGTCCTGTTAGCCTGGCAGACCTCTGGAGCAGTGTACGGGATGGTCCCGCTGATACGCTTCACCCTGCAGCCAACCTTGCGCGTCATCCCAAAGTCAGACAGCTTTACCCGTCTGCACTCCTTGTCGAACAGGAGGACATTCTCTGGCTTTATGTCCCTGTGGACCAGGCTTTTACTGTGCATGTAGTCAATAGCTAAACCCAGCTGCTGCACACAGCGCTTCACACTGTCCTCGGGCAGACCCACCTGCACAGATAGACAAGAGATAATTAAATGTGGCCAGTGCCAGCTTTCATCTCCCTAGCCTTTAACCCTTTCAAGGAAGCTTCTCCATTACTGTGCAGCCAAGGTTACAGACCAGCACTGGAGAAATTATTCTCCTTCTTAGGAGTCAAAATGTTTCAAAAACTGTTCCTTGATTCACCACTCAGCCTGTCAAAGAGGTGCCGTGTGCAAAAAGTCATCAGAGATTCAACTTCAGTCTACGACTTTCCACCTGATATTGAGGGAACTTGGGCAGTGGCAATGAATGATTTAACTGCGCTCAAGTGCCAACCGGCCTGCGGACATTTCCATACACAGCTCATGTTTATTATTAAGATGAGGACATTTTCCATTCCCGACAGGATTTCTAACAAGGACAGAGATGAAGTGTTTTATTTTTAACAGCCTGATTTCCATTTGCTCTCCTCTAGTTGCATTTTCCCCCCCTACCGACATATGAACATACGAATTAGGAGCAGGAGGAGGCCACTCGGCCCCTTGAACCTACTCCACCATTCAATAAGATCATGGCTGATCTGATTGCAACCTTGACTCCACATTCCCGCCTACCCCCGATAACCCTTCACCACCTTGCTTCATTCAGCTAGAATCATGCCCCTCTGCCCACCATACTCTCCAGAATGGCTGGAGCACACTTTACTCTATTGACCTGACTGCACATGAACCATCAAGGGCTACTCGTTACCTGGTAGGATAGTCTCTGCTGGCTACAGAGTAATCGCAAGGAGATACTCCACAAAACATCACTGATACAAGTATGAAAGCCTCACACACTGTGTCAATGAGTTAGAGAGAATCAAGGCCAAGATTCAGAATCCAAATAGAAGAATTCGAATTACAGGAACACTAAAAGTCCATCAGGGCCTTTCAGTAGAATCCAACACACCAGAACTGGAGTTAACAGGACACTGCAAATGGCAACACACCTGAACCCCAACAGCAGGCCCTGCACCTATACCCCCTAAAATCAGCTTGGCACTTTGCTATTGCAGGTGTGATACTGGGTCTGGGCTAATGCTGATCTCAACAATGAATGTTCCCAGTAAAATATTCAGATCAAAATAGAAACCAATGCTCATAACGGATAACCGACCTTCACCTGCCATGGTTACAAGACTGGTATCAACATTTTTTACATCTACCTTCTTTCTCGAAAGGATTCTGGAAATTGCTAGCCCCTCACCTGGGGAGGAATGATGTCGAACAAATCCCCTCCAGGAGCGTACTCCTGACCAAACACGTAGCAGTCTTCAGTCTCAAAGACAATGTCAAAGACCTTAATGATGAAGGGGTTGGAGGAAAGGTTGTTAGTGACACTGTACTCTCTCAGGAAATTCTTCAGCTTTGTTTTATTTTTATTCAAAAACTTCAAAGCCATTTTGGTTCCTGCGGAGAGAAAAAAAGCGATAAGAACAGAGCATGTGAGACTGGCCAATGTAACAGTGAGGAGTGACAGTGAAGACAGTCAGTGCCTGCTTAAGGAAGAGAAGCTCATTGTCCTTAACACCAAGTTACAGGGTGGAGACATGCAGCAAGATGCTCCCAACACTTTCTACAATAGCCCAGGGAAAGAGAATGCAGCAGCAGTGGCAATTTGCACAGCAGGTACTGCATATCGCCAGGTGAATGCCACCCTCAGGAATCACAATATACACCCAGTTACATTTCACAAAATACCACACTCTAAAGGAGAGCCAGCTATGCACTATTTATACTGGAGTCACAGACAAGTATTATCAACACTTCACAAAACACTTCACATAACCACTTACTTTCAAGTTGCAGTGACTGTTCTGTCGGGAGAAAGACAGCCAACAACATCCTACAAACAGCAGTCAGATGAATGACCAGAATGACTATTTTTTGGTAACAGTTGTTCAGGGGGAATGTTGGTCCGGACATCAGACAAACTCCTTCTTTTTGAATAGTGTCAATGGCGCTTCTCCATCCAGTTTAACATCTCATTCAAAGGTTGATGCTCTAACACCCTCTGTACTTGGTGGAAATGTCAGACTAGATTATACCCTCAAGTCACAGCAATGGCCCTTGAAGCAACAAATACCAACCCACATTCTGTTCCTCTCTCCAATACCATCTCCTCCATCACGCACACAGTCTGTTCCGTCACACTCACACACACACTCTCACACACACTCTCACACACACACACTCTCTCTCACACACACTCACACACACACTCACACACACACTCACACACACACACTCACTCACACACACACTCACTCACTCACTCACTCACTCACTCACTCACACTCACTCACTCACACACTCACTCACACACTCACTCACACACTCACTCACACACTCACTCACACACTCACTCACACACTCACTCACACACTCACTCACACACTCACTCACACACTCACTCACACTCTGTTATGAATACATGTGACACTCTAAACAGGCAGGAGGTGATACAGGTTTCTTTTTACCTGCTGTTTCTGGATAGAGTGGAGTCCGTTTCTACAAATGGTGTACAAGAGCTTGACGATAAACAGCCGATTCTAATACACAGCAGTCAATTTGCAGTACGACTGATTGTTACTAATGTTTTGTACAGCTCCTGTGGAGCCTCTCCTCCATGCTTTCCCTCCATCCATTCCACACAATCCACATTTTAAACTTTCTGCTCACGATTAATCCCACTCCTCACACAATTCAGCAGCAGCCTCGCTGAGGACCATTTTCCACTGCAGTGCCTGATTTATTCCTGATGAAAACACCATTCTCAAGGGCTTAATGTAAGAAGTTAAGTGGGGGTACAGTTAATGTGAGGTGGCTGGAATGTGGAGTGTTAAACTTGCCTTCACAGGGTTAATCAGTACACTTCTCAGACTCAGTCTGGCTGCAGGCTCACTGAGAGGAAGCTCAGTGACCCAGTTACTGTGTCCATCTTACATCAGTGAAAAATAGGCTAATTAAAACAAGCAGTCGAATCAGCCAATTCATAACACAGTCGACAGCAGGGAGCATTGATTGTACATTCCTAATCTCTGATGCTATTTTTCAAAGGCTCAGAGACCTCTCTTGCCAGTTTCCTTTGTTGATATTGTTGAACATTCAGCTCCATGCTAAAGAGAGACTTGGTGGAGGCGAGAGTGTTCACAATGGCACTGAAGGAGCAATGAAAGAACCGAGGGCGACTCACCAAACACAAACTCTTTGTAACTGAGACACTGAAAGCAGGACAAGCGCCGAATGCTTTATTTCTTGGCTTTCTCCCTTGGCTTTCGATGAAATGTGCCATGTTGCTTAGCAACAATTGAGGAAAGGAGAGGAGATTAAGTGGTTTTAGTTCTGACCACCTTTTGAAAACACTGAATGTCCCGAGTGTTAAACTCAAACCCAGTTCAGTCAGTGTCACAAAACTGACCTTCTCCGTGTGCAATTCCAGTCCACACAGACTCCACACTCCCACTCTTACAACAGACAGATCGACCCACCCTCCCTATCCCTCACGCCACCCTCCCTATCCCTCACGCCACCCTCCCTATCCCTCAACCCATCTCCCTATCCCTCACGCCACCCTCCCTATCCCTCACGCCACCCTTCCTATCCCTCAACCCATCTCCCTATCCCTTACGCCACCCTCCCTATCCCTCACTCCACCCTCCCTATCCCTCACGCCACCCTCCCTATCCCTCACGCCACCCTCCCTATCCCTCACGCCACCCTCCCTCTCCCTCAACCCACCCTCCCTCTCCCTCAACCCACCCTCCCTCTCCCTCAACCCACTCCTTCTCCCTCAATCCACCCTCCTTATCCCTCAACCCACCCTCCCTATCCCTCAACCCACCCTCCCTATCCCTCAACCCACTCCCTCTCCCTCAACCTACCCTCCCTTTCCCTCAACCCACCCTCCCTTTCCCTCAACCCACCCTGCCTAACCCTCAACCCACCCTCCCATCATATCTCTCAACCCATCCTCCCTCCCACCATATCTCTCAACCCACCCTCCTTCCCTATCCCTCAACCCATCCTCCCTCCTTATCCCTCAACCCACCCTCCCTCTCCCTCAACCCACCCTCTCACCACATCCCTCAACCCACCCTCCCACCATAACCCTCAACCCACCCTCCCACCATATCCCTCAACCCACCTATCCACCCTCGCCATATCCCTCAATCACATCTTCCCACCATCCTCCTAAATCCTTCAACCCACCCTTTCACCATTTCTCTCCACCCAACCTACCCACCCCATCATCCTTTCCCTTCTACTCGTAATCTGCTCTCTGATTGGAGGGCTAGTCCACACAACTTGTAGAACATATACTTTGTGCTCTGAAATAGCCCAGTTCCAAGCACCGCCAACACAAAGCCTCTATTGTGAAATGTGTTCCTGAACAGTGTATAGAAGGCAGATAGACAGACAGCAACACATAGTGTGTTAGAGCAAGAGTCAGAGAGACAGAGAGAGACATAGATAAGTACACAGAACCCATGCAGGCCAGTTACTATTGGGTGTGTTGCTTCTCACTGAACACTGTGTGAGGACAGAGACTGTACCAACCCCTGCAGCTACTGTTTTATTTGCTCCCTATCCTGATACTACCAAGGTTCCAACCCAGAGCTTTCCAGCTCAATCTCTGTACTCAAACCAAACCAAAAGAGCTTACACAATAAGTGTGACTTAAAGAGGGATAATTCTGTGAATCCTTTTAGTTTGCTGGCTGGAATATTCTGAATCACCTGCTGTAATAAGTCCCATCGGTGTTTCCTTATCCCGTGCCGAGTCCCAAACCATTCCCGCTTTTCCTATTCGCAAATGCTCTTCTCCCCCTCCCTCTCTTTACTCCACAGCTGCTGCCTTATTTCCACCTTCCAGTTCTTTGTGTGACTCCCTTCCATCCTGATTCACTTCCCAGTTGAGGGAGACTAACGTTTATGTGATAGAAGGCAGCTCAAACCCAGCCTTGTTGTTCCTTTGAAGTCCGTCCTGTGGGAGAGGCAAAGCAGAAATGGAGACGTGGCTGGGAATGCACGGCTTTTACCCTGAGCTGTGGATCTGCCGAGACTCCAGTGTGTTCCCTGCACAATTTCCAAACTGAGTTTGAGGGCAGAAAGCACTGTGGAACTATTATGTGTTTGTCTGAAGTTACCTGCGATTTTGTGAATGACCAGCTCCACCTTGCCATACGTTCCTTTTCCCAGCTCTCGGATGAAATCATAGTGTTTGTGGACATCTGAGGTCGACAGACTTCGTACTGCCATCGCCTGCACATCCTCGGCGTCTCCTACCATCCCAAATGAGCTTCGGGTTGGGTCCTGCTCAGTCCCGCAGACATTCATCCTAACACTGAAAACAAACCAAAGCACCGAATATGAGAATAAGCAGCTCAGGAAATGTCTCCAAAGATTAAAGACTCCACAATCAGGATGTTCAATCTAAACTCCTTTAATCACAAGAACAACATCATGCAGAAATAAGCTCGGAGGTTTCCAGGTGGGTTTATTTTAACTTTGGACGAGAGTGAACCAGGCACCCATTAAACACCACAGCCTTTGCTTTGAAGGCAATGGAAATCAGGCCTGGTGTATAATGATTTTAATAACCCCCTGGTCTCCGATGGGAATGGAGTAAGATGGTGAGTTCTCCATCCCACTTCACAGTCTGCTCTTATTCTGTTCACCCCCAACCCCACTCACCCCCCCACCCCTCCCCACTCACCCCCACCACCCACCCTCACGCCCCCCACTCATCCCCACCACCCACCCTCAACCCCCCCACTCATCCCCTCACCCCCCCACTTACCCACCCCCACTCATCCCCTTCACCCACCCTCACGCCCCCCACTCATCCCCACCACCCACCCTCAACCCCCCACTCATCCCCTCACCCCCCCACTTACCCACCCCCACTCATCCCCTTCACCCACCCTCACCCCCCCCACTCATCCCCACCACCCACCCTCAACTCCTCCACCCACCCTCACCCCCCCCACTCATCCCCTCCACCCACCCTCACCCCTCCCCCCCACTCACCTCCTCCCCCAATTCCTCCACTCTGAGAAGAACTTGCATTTATAAAGCTTTCACAACCACAGTGGGAGACAGTGCAGTCTCAGCACCTCCCTCCTGGGCATAGTCCAAACTGGGAACTAAACAGAACAGGAACTATACAGACAAGTCTGTATAAAGTCCTAATATCGCTCGGCCATGTGGGGGTTTCAATATCCAATTGCTTAACAGGTCTTCCTGTAAGTCTATGTCACACGTTGTCCATTGTGTAGCGACCTTGCTGACCCTGAATGATGGCTTTACTGTCACTGTCACCACAGCCTACTTGAAGCTTGGAGGCTGGATAATCTCTTTTGTCCAGTAAGCAGTGAACAATACATGGCAGCACAAGTAAAGTACAGCTCAGAGAGGGAGAGGGCTGCAGTCGAGAGCATTTGCACACAATGGAAACAGGTTCTATCTCGATCAACTACAGGTACAGCAACTTCATATAAATGACTTACTCCAAAAAAGAGTCAGTTGAGGTGCCGAGGTGCGAGCTGATTCTCCTCCATCTGTCTCTCTCCCTCTCCACTTCACTCTCAGTCTCTGAGGATGTGACATATTTCTATTCTTTGCGTCAGCCAGGTTCGTCGAGAGTATTTAAAATTCAGCACATTCATCAAGCACATTTAATCAGCTCCATTAACCCTTTCAGCATTTCAGGAGCTTTTCCTTCATTTTTAACAGCTCTTTCCCTCATCCCAGTTTTCCGCCCTCCCCTGCTGAAGCCACTGACTCGATTTGTTGGGATACAGTTCTATGGGTGCTGGCTCCTCTCCTGCACCTTCCCAATGGCTCGTCACCAGGTGTCAACCTCGACAGTGCAGCTCAGCGGGACGTCACAGCCAAACCTGAAACTGTCCTCATCCACTGTGTGAGTGCACAGGCGCACACACTCCCCAACAGGGAGCACAGAGTAACAATCGGCAATGAGAACCCTGGCCCGGTTCCCCACCACCTCACAAACCCAGGAATGCTGAGGCCAGTTGTACGGTTCAAATCACTGCCCCAGCTAATTCAGAGCACACCTGGAACCTTCTGAACTGCATGGCTCAGTGTTGTACTGGAAAGCTCTACCAGTCTTTGATACGTGACACTGGGAGTATTTTATTTCAGAATTTCTCCTGTGTTACACCAGTTGATCCATGGATTTCTATTCCCTGTTCAAATTCAGAGCCACATGGCCCCCAGCACTGCCTTTTATTTGTATCACTGCACTCCTGCTAGCTTGCTGCTCACATACCATTGCACCCTGTGCTGTAGCAAAGTTCACTCATCCAGGTTCATGTTGGGTTACAGGCACTGCACACTGTGGGGAAACTCACTATTTCATTCAAATGCAAATTTGATAGATTTCTTTCAGAATATAATATTTTGGGATGCAGTACACGAGTCATTTGAAACATGACATCTGGGAAGTAAAGTGTGCTGAGGGGCAGCAGCTGACTTTAGACCCAAAGCTCTTCACCACTGAGAGTTTCCTTGCCTCATGTCTGATCTGCTGTAAACTAATGGAGAGAGATTGATTGCTGTGATTAGTCGGCAACTTCATTATATCCTAACAGGATAACAGGGGGTGAACTAGTTGGATCATGGTGTCTTTGTTCCTGTTTGAGTGCATTGAGCACTGGAGAGGTGGGACAGGAGGACATGAGCAGATGGACTGTTGGAGATAAAACGCCAGGTCTCACAAACCAGCAGGCAGCCACCTCAATCAGAGTGTCTGAAATCGGCTCCTTTCCAGCCTCAGCCTGCCAATGGGATGCGATACAGGGAGCTGGTGTAACCGAAGGGTATGAGAGAAAACAGGAAAACAGCAACAACCTAGGGAGCAAAAGGCCGTCAGGATCCCAGTCATATCAAACAGCACAGTAAAAAACAGTCAAACCAAGGGGGGGAAAGTATAGTGAGAAAAACACTGTTTAATCACTTTACACACCAGGGCCATCAGAGGTCAAACCCGTCACCTCAAGACCCGACTTCAATAACATCCCAACCAGCAAAGTGCAAGTCTCCAGGTTCCTTTCAGTAATCCAACCCCCTGGTCAATTTCACCAGCTGCAAATGGATTTTGAGTTAAAATCTGATGGAAAAAAGGAGGCGAGCGTCAGTGACAGACGGTCTTAATCATTGCTGGATCCCAGAACACAGCATGGCCATTGCAAAAGCTCCCGTTTGCTGAGTGTACAGGCTAAAACATGCTGTTGTGAAACTAAACTGTCCCAGGGGCTTCCAACTTTGGACACCCAGTTCACCCTCCTCCTCCCACTGTGAGGTTCCATCGCCACCCACACTGCTCATGATCAGGACTTCTTTCAACACGTCTCCCTGCTGCCAAGACCGCATGGAGTCAGGTAACTAAACCCCTCCCAACCCCAGCGCTCAGGACCAGGACACTACGTCAAGGGGCCACAGATTCAAACCACTGAAAGATCAATTTAGGATTGAACAACCTCTTCACACAAAAAGTGATCAAAATAGCCTGTGTTCTTTTGGGGAATGGACGCAAAAAAAACCTTGAATGATTTAAGAAGCAGCCGGATGCTATGATGGGAGTGGATGCTGTAAATTCTTCCATGCTGGATTATTCTCGGGATATGGAGGTCACTGACAAGGCCCTTCTCCCACTGCCCTTGTGAAGGTGATGGATGAACTCAGATGAACTCACTGACAAGGCCCTTCTCCCACTGCCCTTGTGAAGGTGATGGATGAACTCAGATGAACTCACTGACAAGGCCCTTCTCCCACTGCCCTTGTGAAGGTGATGGATGAACTCAGATGGGCTGAATCTATTCATCTAACCATCTGTGAGATAAGAAGATGACATGGGCTAAGAGGTGAAGTTGCAGAACAATGGGCCAAGTCAGAGCAGAGATTTCACACTCCAACCTCCAGCAAAACAGCAAAAACACATTAAGAGCAACTTCTGGGTTAATCTTGGGACACTCAGACTCGCCTTGGCAAAGAACCAACTGCACCCAGTAAAGAAACACCTGCATTTCTATAGTACCTTTCACCACCTCAGGCCATCACTAAGCGTTTCACAGTCAAAGTAATGTAGGAAATGCAGCAGCCAATTTATGCACAGCAAGATCCCACAAACAGCAATGGTAAGTGACAGATCATCCAATTAATATTGGCCCTGGACATAGAAACATATAGTGCCCTGGCATATTTTACATTCACCTGAAAGGGCAAATAGCACCTTGGTTTAACATCTCATCTGAAAGACAGCACCTCCGACAGTGCAGCACTCCCTCAGCCTGGATTATGTGCTCAAGTCTCCAAAGTGGGGTTTAAACCCACAACATTCTTACTTAGAGGCGACAGTGTTGCCGCTGGTACAGGGCTGACACGTCAATTAAAGCAAGTTAAGCTTTTCAGTAGTGAGAAACTACAGTCACACACATACAGCTCCATTACACAATCTAGTCTACTTGATAATACACATATCTTTAAGTCTAGTGAATGTTGAAAGTTTCGGACAGTACCTTGGCTGCTTGGCAGTTTCACAGATGAAGAAATAAAAAAATATCCTTTACAAAAATCCATTTGCAAAAATTGTACTTTTGTGTTTGGAGTGATCACATTCCCAATCTACATACAGTGACCACTTTATAAATACTGATGAACAAACCACTGGCCAGGGAGGTCCTGGATTTAATTATGCTTTGTGTTAACTGCAGTTCCAGAGGGTGTGTGAACTAACTCAGTGAACAAGCAGCAGTCGGAAGAAGCAAGAAAACAGGTAAAAAAATCAGAACAGAAAATCAAGGCAGCAAAAGGAAGGGGTGAAAACTGCCAACCCCTGACAGACAGCCCAAACTCTAGGAGCTCTGCTCCTATATACTCTAAATACACAAACCAAGTGGAGCGTTAGAAAACCTCAAACATTAACAGGAAATCACACCTCCTTAAACATCCAGAATTGTTGATTGTTCTGATCACTCATCTGTACTAACGGAGAATTCAAACCGGATTAAAAACTAATATTAATGTCACAATTCTGGTAAATATCCTGGAGATTTCAAGCTTGATTCAATTGAAATCACCAGTGAGGACCTGGACCCTGTTCAGAGTCCTGAATCCTTGGGGGTTGCTGATGGTCATTTAAAGCTCAGAGTTCTCCCTCCTGCTGCCTGTCACAGTTAGAGTTCAGGTGGGAGAAGCAGAGTGGATTTCCCCGTGTCGGTCTGCTTGACTTCCCCACGATCCCAGCCGCACTGCTCACTCTCCGGGCTTTACACTCACCTGCAGCTCCGGGATACCTGAGCCGCTTCCACATGCTCCCTCTCCTTCGGCTCTTCCAGCCTTTCCTGTTTGTTTCCCAGTTGGAATTTGGGGAGTTTCCCTCCCTGGGGAGTGCAAACTGGGGGGGGGGGGGGAGTGCAAACTGGGGACGGGGGGGGGGGGAGTGCAGACTGGGGACGGGGGGGGGGGGAGTGCAGACTGGGGACGGGGGGAGCAGACTGGGGAGGGGGGGGGGGAGTGCAGACTGGGGAGGGGGGGGGGGAGTGCAGACTGGGGAGGGGGGGAGTGCAGACCGGGGACGGGGGGGGGGGGGGAGTGCAGACGGGGGGGGGGGGGGAGTGCAGACGGGGGGGGGGGGGGGGGAGTGCAGACTGGGGAGGGGGGAGCAGACTGGGGAGGGGGGGGAGTGCAGACTGGGGAGGGGGGGAGCAGACTGGGGAGGGGGGGGGGAGTGCAGTCGTGAGGGAGGATGCAGACTGGGGGGGGGGAAGTGCAGACTGGGGGGGGGGGAAGTGCAGACTGGGGGGGGGGGGAGTGCAGACTGGGGAGGGGGGGTGCAGACTGGGGAGGGGGGGAGCAGACTGGGGAGGGGGGGAGTGCAGTCGTGAGGGAGGATGCAGACTGGGGAGGGGGGAATGCAGACGTGGGGGGGATGCAGACTGGGGAGGGGGGGGGAGTGCAGACGTGGGGGGGATGCAGACTGGGGAGGGGGGAGTGCAGTCGTGGGGGGGGAGTGCAGAGGTGGGGGGGATGCAGACTGGGGGGGGGGGGAGTGCAGAGGTGGGGGGGATGCAGACTGGGGAGGGGGGAGTGCAGTCGTGGGGGAGGATGCAGACTGGGGGGGGGGAGTGCAGAGGTGGGGGGGGGAGGGAGTGCAGAGGTGGGGGGGATGCAGACTGGGGGGGGGGAGTGCAGAGGTGGGGGGGATGCAGACTGGGGAGAGGGATGGGGACGGTGGGGGGGCTGCAGACCCCCTCCTGATTCTCTCCGCTGCAGCCTGCACCGATCCCTTTGTTCCTCTCTAATGTTCAGTCTCTGTTGTTCTCTCTCCGGCTCCTCTCTTCCACTTCTCCTCCTGAATTTCTTCTCTTTACTCTCTCTCTCTCTCTGCTGGGATAAAGTTCAGACGCTTCCCGCCCTGTTTCTTGGAGAACTGATGCTGTTTCTCATTCAGCTCCTGTTCCTCTCGCTCTCTCCCGGACTCGCCGCTCATTCACTCAGATCCACCAGGCGGCTCCGCCCCAAATCCGCACAGCGCTGACTCCGAGAGCACATCCAGTCCAGAACAGTCTCCAGCCCTCACTCTGCTGGGGCTTAAAGTCCATTTGATATAAACCGCAGAGTTTATACCTCATGCACATTGCTTTTCCTAGAAAACATCTTACATACAGCAGCACATTACTGAAATACTGCTGGAAATACTCAGCAGGTCAGGCAGCATCAGTAGCTGGAGAAATAATTAACGCTTAACGTTGTTGACCTTATACCAGAACTGGGAAAAGTTTATAGCAGACTTGTCAGCAAAGTTAAAGCCCGTGGAATAAAAGGGACAGGAAACAGAGAGTATTGGTGAACAGTTACTGATTGGACTGGAGGAAGGTATGTAGTGGGGTTCCCCTGGGGTCAGTGCTAGGACCCCTAATTTTCTTCACATATATTGATGACCAAGACTTAGGTATACAGGGCACAATTTCAAAATCTGTGGATGACATAAAACTTGGAAGTATTGTGAACTGTGAGGAGGATAGTGATCGACTTCAGGTGGACAGAGACAGGTTCATGGAATGGGTGGACAAGTGATAGATGAAATTTAATGCAGAAAAGTGTGAAGTGATTCATTTTGGTCAGAAGGAGGAGGAGAGGCGATATAAATTAAAGGTTACAATTCTAAAGGGGTGCAGGAGCAAAGGGACCTGGGTGTACATTTCAATAGATACATTTCAACGAGAAAGAAAAATTCCAAAGGTGGGACCCGCCATCCGTGGTTAATTAAACAGTTAAAAATAGTATCAAACTTAAAGAAAAAGCCTATAATTGCACAAAGATGGGAGGCAGGTCAGAAGGTTGGACAGAATATGAAAAACAGCAAAGAAGGACTAAAAGATTGATGAGGAAGGTAAAATTAGAGTATGAGAGAAAGCGAGCTAGAAATATCAAGACAGATCATAAGAGTTTCTATAGATATTTTAAAAAGAAAAGAGTTAACAAAGTGAGTGTTGGTCCTATAGAAAGTGAGTCTGGGGAATTAATAATGGATAATAAGGAGATGGCAGATGAACTGAACAGATATTTTGCATTGGTCTTCACTATTGAGCATACGAGTAACATCCCAGTATTAGCTGTAAGTCAGGAAATGGAAGGGAGGGAGGAACACAAGAAAATTACAATCACCAGGGAAATGGTACTGAACAAATGGTTGGAGCTGCGGGCTGACAAGTCCCCGGGTCCTGATGGACTTCATCCTAGGGTGTTAAAAGAAGTGGCTAGTGAGATAGTTGATGCGTTAGTTTTAATTTTCCAAAATTCCCTAGATTCGGGGAAGGTTCCGTTATATTGGAAAATAGTGAATGAAACTCCTTTATTCAAAAAGGGAGGGAGACAGAAAGCAGGAAACTACAGGCCAGTTAGCTTAACATCTGTCTTAGGGAAAATGTTAGAAGCTATTATTAAAGATGTTATAATAGGGCATTTAGAAAAAAATCAAGATAATCAGGCAGAGACAACATGGTTTTGTGAAAGGGAAATCATGTTTAACCAATTTATTGGAGTTCTTTGAGGGAGTTACATGTGCTGTGGATAAAGAGGAACCAGTGGATGTATTGTACTTAGATTTCCAGAAGGCATTTGATAAGGTGCCACATCAAAGGTTATTGCAGAAAATAAAAGCTCATGGTGTAGGAGGTAACATATTGGCATGGATAGAAGATTGGCTTGCTAACAGGAAACACAGAGTAGGCATAAATGGGTTATTTTCTGGTTGGCAAGATGTAATGAGTGGTGTGCCACAGAGATCTGTGCTGGGGCCTCAACTTTTTACAATTTATATAAATTACTTAGATGAAGGGACCGAAGGTATGGTTGCTAAATTTGCTGATGACACAAAGTTAGGTAGGAAAGTAACTTCTGAAGAGGACATAAGGGGGCTACAAAGGGATATAGATAGGTTAAGTGAATGGGCAAAGACCTGGCAAATGGAGTATAATGTGGGAAAGTGGAAAATTGTCCATTTTGGCAGGAAGAATAAAAAAGAAGCATATTATCTAAATGGTGAGAGATTGCAGAGCTCTGAGATGCAGAGGGATCTGGGTGTCCTAGTGCATGAATTGCAAAGTTTAGTATGCAGGTACAGCACGTAATTAGGAAAATTAATAGAATGTTATCATTTATCACGAGGGGAATTGAATACAAAAGTAGGGAGGTTATGCTTCAGCTATACAGGGCAGTGTGAAACCACATTTGGAGTACTGTGTACAGTACTGGTCTCCTTACTTAAGGAAGTATGTAAATGCGTTGGAGGCAGTACAGAGAAGGTTTACTAGACTAATACCTGGAATGGGTGGGCTGTCTTATGAGGAAAGATTGGACAGGCTAGGCTTGTATCCGCTGGAATTTAGAAGAGTAAGAGGCGATTGATTGAAACAGATAAGATCCTGAGGGGTCTTGACAGGGTAGATGTGGAAAGGATGTTTCCCCTTGTGGGAGAATCTAGAACTAGGGGTCACTGTTTAAAAATAAGGGGTCGCCCATTTAAGACAGAGATGAGGAGAAATTGTTTCTCTCAGAGGGTCGTGAGTCTTTGGAATTCTCTTCCTCAAAAGGCGGTGGAAGCAGAGTCTTTGAATATTTTTAAGGCAGAGGTAGATAGATTCTTGATAAGCACGGGGGTGAAAGGTTATCAGGGGTTGGTGGAAATGTGGAGTAATCAGTTCAGCCATGACCTTATTGAATGGCGAAGCAGGCTCGAAGGGCCGAGTGGCCTACTCCTGCACCTAATTCGTATCTTCATATGTGTATATATGCACAAATCATTGAAGGTGGCAGGATGAGAAAGTGGTTAATAAAGCATACAGGATCCTGGGCTTTATAAATTGGGGCATGGAGTACAAAACGAGGAAGTTATGTTAAACCTGTATAAAACACTAGTTCAGCCTCAACTGGAGTATTGTGTCCAGTTCTGGGCACCGCACTTTAGGAAGGATGTGAAGGCTTTAGAGAGAGTGCAGAAAAAATTCGCAAGAATGGTTCCTGGGATGAGGAACTTCAGTTACGTGGATAGATTGGAGAAGCTGGGTCTGTTCTCCTTGGAGAAGAGAAGATTAAGAGGAGATTTTATAGAGGTGTTCAAAATCATGAGGAGTCTGGACAGAGTAGATAAGGAGAAACTGTTCCCATTGGCCAAAGGATCCAGAATTAGAGGACACTGATTTAAGGTGATTGACAAAAGAAGCAAAAGCAACATGAGGAAAAACCTTTTTACACAGTGAGTGGTTAGGATCCGGAATGCACTGCCTGAGAGTGTGGTGGAGGCAGGTTCAGTGAGTGTTTAGGATCTGGAATGCACTGTCTGAGAGTGTGGTGGAGGCAGGTTCAGTGTGTGTTTAGGATCTGGAATGCACTGTCTGAGAGTGTGGTGGAGGCAGGTTCAGTGAGTGTTTAGGATCTGGAATGCACTGTCTGAGAGTGTGGTGGAGGCAGGTTCAGTGAGTGTTTAGGATCTGGAATGCACTGTCTGAGAGTGTGGTGGAGGCAGGTTCAGTGTGTGTTTAGGATCTGGAATGCACTGTCTGAGAGTGTGGTGGAGGCAGGTTCAGTGTGTGTTTAGGATCTGGAATGCACTGTCTGAGAGTGTGGTGGAGGCAGGTTCAGTGAGTGTTTAGGATCCGGAATGCACTGTCTGAGAGTGCGGTGGAGGCAGGTTCAGTGAGTGTTTAGGATCCGGAATGCACTGTCTGAGAGTGTGGTGGAGGCAGGTTCAGTGAGTGTTTAGGATCCGGAATGCACTGTCTGAGAGTGTGGTGGAGGCAGGTTCAGTGAGTGTTTAGGATCCGGAATGCACTGTCTGAGAGTGTGGTGGAGGCAGGTTCAGTGAGTGTTTAGGATCTGGAATGCACTGTCTGAGAGTGTGATGGAGGCAGGTTCAGTGAGTGTTTAGGATCTGAAATGCACTGTCTGAGAGTGCGGTGGAGGCAGGTTCAGTGAGTGTTTAGGATCTGAAATGCACTGTCTGAGAGTGCGGTGGAGGCGGGTTCAGTGTGTGTTTAGGATCTGGAATGCACTGTCTGAGAGTGTGGTGGAGGCAGGTTCAGTGAGTGTTTAGGATCTGGAATGCACTGTCTGAGAGTGTGATGGAGGCAGGTTCAGTGAGTGTTTAGGATCTGGAATGCACTGTCTGAGAGTGCGGTGGAGGCAGGTTCAGTGAGTGTTTAGGATCTGGAATGCACTGTCTGAGAGTGTGGTGGAGGCAGGTTCAGTGTGTGTTTAGGATCTGGAATGCACTGTCTGAGAGTGTGGTGGAGGCAGGTTCAGTGAGTGTTTAGGATCTGGAATGCACTGTCTGAGAGTGCGGTGGAGGCAGGTTCAGTGTGTGTTTAGGATCTGGAATGCACTGTCTGAGAGTGCGGTGGAGGCAGGTTCAGTGAGTGTTTAGGATCTGGAATGCACTGTCTGAGAGTGTGGTGGAGGCAGGTTCAGTGTGTGTTTAGGATCTGGAATGCACTGTCTGAGAGTGTGGTGGAGGCAGGTTCAGTGAGTGTTTAGGATCTGGAATGCACTGTCTGAGAGTGCGGTGGAGGCAGGTTCAGTGAGTGTTTAGGATCTGGAATGCACTGTCTGAGAGTGCGGTGGAGGCAGGTTCAGTGTGTGTTTAGGATCTGGAATGCACTGTCTGAGAGTGTGGTGGAGGCAGGTTCAGTGTGTGTTTAGGATCTGGAATGCACTGTCTGAGAGTGTGGTGGAGGCAGGTTCAGTGAGTGTTTAGGATCTGGAATGCACTGTCTGAGAGTGTGGTGGAGGCAGGTTCAGTGAGTGTTTAGGATCTGGAATGCACTGTCTGAGAGTGCGGTGGAGGCAGGTTCAGTGTGTGTTTAGGATCTGGAATGCACTGTCTGAGAGTGCGGTGGAGGCAGGTTCAGTGAGTGTTTAGGATCTGGAATGCACTGTCTGAGAGTGTGGTGGAGGCAGGTTCAGTGTGTGTTTAGGATCTGGAATGCACTGTCTGAGAGTGTGGTGGAGGCAGGTTCAGTGAGTGTTTAGGATCTGGAATGCACTGTCTGAGAGTGCGGTGGAGGCAGGTTCAGTGAGTGTTTAGGATCTGGAATGCACTGTCTGAGAGTGCGGTGGAGGCAGGTTCAGTGTGTGTTTAGGATCTGGAATGCACTGTCTGAGAGTGTGGTGGAGGCAGGTTCAGTGTGTGTTTAGGATCTGGAATGCACTGTCTGAGAGTGTGGTGGAGGCAGGTTCAGTGAGTGTTTAGGATCTGGAATACACTGTCTGAGAGTGTGATGGAGGCAGGTTCAGTGAGTGTTTAGGATCTGGAATGCACTTGCCTGAGAGTGTGGTGGAGGCAGGTTCAGTGAGTGTTTAGGATCTGGAATGCACTGTCTGAGAGTGTGGTGGAGGCAGATTCAGTGCGTGTTTAGGATCTGGAATGCACTGTCTGAGAGTGCGATGGAGGCAGGTTCAGTGTGTGTTTAGGATCTGGAATGCACTGTCTGAGAGTGTGGTGGAGGCAGGTTCAGTGTGTGTTTAGGATCTGGAATGCACTGTCTGAGAGTGTGGTGGAGGCAGGTTCAGTGAGTGTTTAGGATCTGGAATACACTGTCTGAGAGTGCGGTGGAGGCAGGTTCAGTGAGTGTTTAGGATCCGGAATGCACTGCCTGAGAGTGTGGTGGAGGCAGGTTCAGTGAGTGTTTAGGATCTGGAATACACTGTCTGAGAGTGTGGTGGAGGCAGATTCAGTGCGTGTTTAGGATCTGGAATGCACTGTCTGAGAGTGCGGTGGAGGCAGATTCAGTGCGTGTTTAGGGTCTGGAATGCACTGCCTGAGAGTGTGGTGGAGGCAGGTTCAGTGAGTGTTTAGGATCTGGAATGCACTGCCTGAGAGTGTGGTGGAGGCAGATTCAGAGAATTGGATAATTATCTGAAGAGAAAAAAATTGCAGGGTTATGGGGAGAAGGCAGGGGAGTGGGACTACCTGAGTTGCTCTTGCAAAGGGCTGGCATGGACACAATGGGATGAATGGCCTCCTTCTGTGCTGTAACTATTCAATGATTCGAGATGGCTCATTGTTAAATTTTGTTTGATAATTGCTTCTGTGAAATGCCTTGGGAGGTTTCACTATCTTAAAGGTACAATATAAATACCCATTGTTGGTGTCTGCATTAAATGTCATCTGCTACTGTCCTGCCCACTTATAAATTTTGTCCCTTCAGGTAGGGGAATCTTTCAGCAGGAGATTTAATGAACAGGAACAGTCTTTGATAAGGAGAGAGTTTATTGACTAGAAGAAATTGACTTGATGATCTGAAATACCATTTTTTAATACTTAGCTGCTTCAGAGTATTTTTATCAGAGTCGCATCACATCATGGAATCTTGCAGCTCATGTAACAGATATTACCAGCCCGACAGTCCGTCTTATTCATACCACTGGGTCTTGGTGCTTCAAGTAAATCTACATGTTAGAATCTGTTTTTACACTGCAGAGACCAACAGTCAAGCTGATTGACAGCAGGTCCTATTGAAATCCAACAAGAACATAACCTGAATCTGACTGAAACAAACAAAGGTGACAATTATGAGATAGGGAGTTTCACACTAGAGAGTCAATCATCAGTAATGAACACTTCAGAGAAGTTTATGAATGACCAGCTCAAGTGGCAAATTTAATGTTCATCGTACCAGACAAGTTAAATCTTCATCTTATGGGTTATGTTCAGCTTTTGTCTGCTGTGGGCGTTGGGGGGAGGGAGGTTGCAGGTGGTTATTTTTCCCCATAATCAAAAGATAAACAAAATCACAGTCCATTTCTGAGAAGCCAGCATTGTTAGCTGACAATTAATTACAGACAGAAACAAGCATTCCTTCCTTTTCACTGTACAAGAATAGTCATTAACCTGACCTGAAGTGCCCAGAAAGAGCAGTCAACAGTCACAAGAACACAAGAATTAGGAGCAGGAGTAGACCATATGGCCCATTGAACCTGCTCCGCCATTCAATACAATCATGGCTGATCTTGGGTTTCAATTCCATATTATCCCAGTAATCTAGCAGGAATCCTTAAGCAAACAACACAATTAGTGGCTGAAATAAAAGCAAAATACTGCAGATGCTGGAAATCTGAAATAAAAACAAGAAATGCTGGAAATACTCAGCAGGTCCGGCAGCATCTGTGGAGAGAGAAACAGAGTTAACGTTTCAGGTCAGTGACCCTTCATCAGAAATGACAAATATTAGAAATGTAAAAGATTTTAAGCAAGTAAAGTGGGGGGTGGGGCAAGAGATAACAAAAGAGAAGGTGTTGATAGGACAAAGTCACAGAGAATAACCGACCAGAAGGTCATGGAACAAAGGCAAACGGTATGTTAATGGTGTGCTGAAAGACAAAGTGTCAGTACAGAGAGACTGTAAAGCACAAAGCACTCCAAGCACAAACATTTTTAAAAAACAGAAACAGTGGATAGGCACAGTAGACACAAACTAAACACATGAAAAAACCTAAAATAAAATAACCAAATAAAAAAGAAAAATGAAAAAAAGAAAAAATAACTAAACATAAAAAGAGGGGGCTGTCATGCTCTGACATTAGTGGGATCAGTGAATACATTTTTGGCTTTGAGAAGGATTTTGGTTATTGAAGCTTTTAATGAGTGAGCCATAGGGAATTAATTAAAAATTAGATTGTTGAATTAAATATTGTCTTGTTAGCAAAAAGAAGGAGACATTGATAAATGTAAATGTTCTATCTGGGGGGCAGTGACTTCCCTGGTCCTCACATGGTACAGAAACAAAAAATATGCTGATGACACCAATCCGTGAGCCCAGATGTTGAACCTTTGATGTCCACAACCTCTCTCTTATGAAATTGAACTGCCTTATCACACTGTCATAGGCATGCACCCACAGCACAAAACTTCCCTGGATGGGTGCAGCTCCAACAACACTCAAGAAGCTCAACACCATCCAGGACAAAGCAGCCCGCTTGACTGGCACCCCATCCACCAGCTTCAACATTCACTCCCTTCACCCCTGACGCACAGTGGCAGCAGTGTGTACCATCTACAAGATGCACTGCAGCAACTCACCAAGTTTTCTTCGACAGCGCCTTCCAAGCTCACGACCTCTATCACCTCGAAAGACAAGGGCAGCAGATGCATGGGAACATCATCACCTGCAAATTCCCCTCCAAGTCACACACCATCCTGACTTGGAACTATATCGCCGTTTCTTCACTGTCACTGAGTCAAAATCTGGAAATCCCTTCCAATGCTCCCCCTAATTTCCCTTTGCTGTGCGCGGTCCATTTGTTGTACTGCAAAGTTGATTTAAGACTGGCAAATGGCCAGACATGTGCACATCTTAAAGGGAATGCTACTTGTGTGTGGCCCATTTGTCCCTGTACAGCGAGTTCTGGATTGCTGTGTAGCCACGCACTTACGCAGCTTAGAGGGAACATTGCTCTCTCCCTAATAGCACTGTGGATGTACTTACACAACACGGACTGCATCCGTTCAAGAAGGTGGCTCACCATTATATTCTCAAGCCCAATTAGATATGGACAATAAATTCTGGCCTAGTCAGCAATGCCCACATCTCATGAATGAATAAAAAATCAACAGTAATTGGAATCCTCCATCAAAGAGGCTACAGAACTGCCGCAGCTGGTCTTTCCCAAGTTTGTATGTTTGTTTGAACCTGTGCGGCACCTTTCATGACCTCAGGACGTCTGAAATACAGTTTGAAATGTGGTCTCTGTTGTAATGAAGGAAATGTGGTGGTCAATTTGCACACAGCAAGATCCCACAAACAGCAATGTGGTAATAACCAGATGATTTGTTTTCGTCTTGTCGGTTGAGGGATTAATATTGACCCCAAGACATGACAGAGAGAGAACTCGCCTGCTGTACTGTGAAATACTGGAGTGGGATCTTTTACGTCAGTCTGCAGTCGGGGCCTCAGTTTAACGTCTCATCAAGACAGAACTCTGATACAAGGTGCAATTCGATCATCTGAGTTCCCCATCACAAGAGGCACAACCTCTCCTCATAGCTAATACCCTCCAGACCAGGCAACATCCTGGTAAACCTCCTCTGTACCCTCTCCAAAACCTCCACGTCCTTCTGGTAGTGTGGCGACCAGAATTGCACGCAATATTCTAAGTGTGGCCTAACTAAGGTTCTGTACAGCTGCAACATGACTTGCCAATTTTTATACTCTATGCCCCGACCGATGAAGGCAAGCATGCCGTATGCCTTCTTGACTACCTTATCCACCTGCGGTGCCACTTTCAGTGACCTGTGGACCTGTACGCCCAGATCTCTCTGCCTGTCAATACTCCTAAGGGTTCTGCCATTTACTGTATACCTCCCACCTGCATTAGACCTTCCAAAATGCATTACTTCACATTTGTCCGGATTAAACTCCATCTGCCATTTCTCCACCCAAGTCTCCAACCGATCTATATCCTGCTGTATCCTCTGACAATCCTCATCATTATCCGCAACTCCACCAACCTTTGTGTCATCCGCAAACTTACTAATCAGACCAGCTACATTTTCCTCCAAATCATTTATATATACTACAAACAGCAAACATCCCAGCACTGATCCCTGCGGAACACCACTAGTCACAGCCCTCCATTCAGAAAAGCACCCTTCCACTGCTACCCTCTGTCTTCTATGACTGAGTCAGTTCTGTATCCATCTTGCCAGCTCACCTCTGATCCCGTGTGACTTCACCTTTTGTACCAGTCTGCCATGAGGGTCCTTGTCAAAGGCTTTACTGAAGTCCATATAGACAACATCCACTGTCCTTCCTTCATCAATCATCTTCATCACTTCCTCAAAAAACTCAATCAAGTTAGTGAGACACAACCTCCCGTTCACAAAACTATGCTGCCTCTCGCTAATATGTTCGTTTGTTTCCAAATGGGAGTAAATCCTGTCCCGAAGAATCCTCTCCAATAGTTTTCCTACCACTGACGTAAGGCTCACCGGCCTATAATTTCCTGGATTATCCTTGCTACCCTTCTTAAAGGCACAACATTGGCTATTCCCCAGTCCTCTGGGACCTCACCTGTAGCCAATGAGGATACAAAGATTTCTGTCAAGGCCCCAGCAATTTCCTCCCTTGGCTCCCTCAGTATTCTAGGGTAGATCCCATCAGGCCCTGGGGACTTATCTACCTTAATGCTTTGCAAGACGCCCAACACCTCCTCCTTTTTGATAATGAGATGACTGAGACTATCTGCACTCCCTTCCCTAGGCTCATCATCCACCAAGTCCTTCTCTTTGGTGAATACTGATGCAAAGTACTCATTTACCTCGCCCATTTCCTCTGACTCCACACACAGATTCCCTCCTCTGTCCTTGAGTGGGCCAACCCTTTCCCTGGTTACCCTCTTGCTCTTTATATACGTATAAAAAGCCTTGGGATTCTCCTTAATCCTGTTTGTCAATGACTTTTCATGACCCCTTTTAGCCCTCCTGACTCCTTGCTTAAGTTCCTTCCTACTTTCTTTATATTCCTCAAGGACTTTGTTTGTTATAGCCTTCTAGCCCTTACGAATGCTTCCTTTTTCTTTTTGACGAGGCTCACAATATCCCTCGTTATCCAAGGTTCCCGAAACTTGCCAAACTTATCCTTCTTCCTCACAGGAACATGCCGGTCCTGGATTCTGATCAACTGACGTTTGAAGGACTCCCACATGTCAGATGTTGATTTACCCTCAAACAGACGCCTCCAATCTAAATTCTTCAGTTCCTGCCTAATATTGTTATAATTAGCCTTCCCCCAATTTATCACCTTCACCCGAGGACTACTCTTATCCTTATCCACAAGTACCTTAAAACTTATGGAATTATGGTCACTGTTCCTGAAATGCTCCCCTCCTGAAACTTCGACCACCTGGCCGGGCTCATTCCCCAATACCAGGTCCAGTATGGCCCCATCCCTAGTTGGACTATCTACATATTGTTTCAAGAAGCCCTCCTGGATGTTCCTCACAAATTCTGCCCCATCCAAGCCCCTAACACTAAGTGAGTACCAGTCAATATAGGGGAAGTTAAAACCACCCACCACCACAACCCTTTTACCTTTACATCTTTCCAAAATCTGTCTACATATCTGCTCCTCTATCTCCCGCTGGCTGTTGGGAGGCCTGTAGAAAACTCCCAACATCGTGACTGCACCCTTCCTATTCTTGAGCTCCACCCATATTGCCTCGCTGCACGACCCCTCTGAGGTGTCCTCCCGCAGTACAGCTGTGATATTCTCCTTAACCAGTAATGCAACTCCCCCACCCCTTTTACATTCCCCTCTATCCCGCCTGAAGCTTCTAAATCCCGGAACATTTAGCTGCCAATCCTGTCCTTCCCTCAACCAAGTCTCTGTAATAGCAACAACATGATAGTTCCAAGTACTAATCCAAGCTCTAAGTTCATCTGCCTTACCTGTTATACTTCTCGCATTGAAACAAAGGCACTTCAGACCACCAGTCCCGCTGTGCTCAGCAACATCTCCCTGCCTGCTCTTCCTCTTAGTCTTACTGGCCTTATTTACTAGTTCCCCCTCAGTTATTTCACCTGCTGACCTACTGCTCTGGTTCCCACCCCCCTGCCACACTTCAAAAGCACTTAATTGGCTGAAAGCACTTTGGGATGTCCTGATGTCACGAAAGGTGCTACATAAAATGCAGGTCTTTCTTTTACAAAGCTCCCCTAGACTCTGGTGCAAAGCAGCTGGAGCACAGGCAGGAAATGATTCTGATTCGGAATCCATGTCCAGACTCAGTGAGTTTGTGCACCCCCTTGTGTCTCTTGCTCGTATGTACAAGCCCCAGACTCAGATCTTGTTATTCAGACGCTGAGAATCCAGCTCACTGCAGACTCACAGTAGAATATAATAGAAGAGGATCTTCTGTGGCATGTTTACTACAAATCAAAGATAAATACTCTCAGGGGTTATCAGGTCCCCTATGGCATATAAATGTCAGGTGCTGAGAAAAGGTTGATAAATTTATAACAAAGCCAGGCAGAAGCAGCATGAAATGGGCCAAGAGACTGTTCAGCACAGAGCTGGCTAATATTCTGTTGGGCAGTGTGCAGTGTATGACATTGATGTGATCGGTACACTGTAATATACGCCCATCAGACTGCAATTATCTTTTATTTAGGTCTATGCTAACAGGAGATGGTTAGATCAGTGAAATTAAAAATAAACTGCAAAACGAAATAAGAGACAACTCTCTCTGCACAAATACTAATTTAATGAGTTCAAATCCCACAGCAGCAGCTGGGGAATTTAAATTCAGTTAATTAAATAAATCTGAAATAAAAAGCTAGTCTCAGTAATAGTGATCATGAAACTACCGGATTGTGGTTAAAAACCCATCCGGGTTCACTAACGTCCCTTAGGGAAGGAAATCTGCTGTCCTTACCTGGTCTGGCCTACATGTAACTCCAGACCCACAGCAATGTGGTTGACTCTTAACTGCCCTCTGAAATGGCCTAGCAAGACACTCAGTTGTATTGAAGAAGGCAGCTCACCATAACCTTCTCAAGGACAGTTAGGGATGGGCAATAAATGCTGACCTTGACAGTTAAGCCCACATCCCATGAATAAATAAAAAAATTAGTAGAAGTTGTGGTTCAATATCAAGGACAGTTTCCTATATCTTGGCCTTTTAGCTGATAGTCAACAGTCTGCTGTTTATGGGAAACTGGGCTCTAAGTGAAATAAATTACTGCTCTGTAAACAGTTGACAAGCTCTTAAAGCTGGCAAGTAAACTCCGCGCTAATATGGTGTAATTCACTTTAAGCTATTACTGCACCACTGTCCTTGTGAAAATGAGTGTTCAACCTCCTTCCCGCTGGCACTACCTTGGAAAATCAGATGCCTGGGCCCTGCAAAACACATGAGCTGCTTGGTCTGTCCCATTGTCGGTGCCAAGTGACCAGATCCTGTGCCCAATCTACCCAGGAGCCACACTGAGGCCTGAGTTCCATGTAAACGAAGTCACCTACTATATTACAACTAGAGAACCTGATTGCATCACAACGTTTGCAACAAACATTGTTGGACATACATACATATAAACATATGAATAAGGAGCAGGGGAAGGCCACTCGGCCCCCCGAGCCTGCTCCGCCATTCAATAAGGTCATGGTTGATTTGATTGTAACCTCGACTCCACATTTCCACCTACCCCCGATAACCTTTCACCCCCTTGCTTATCAAGAATCTATTTACCTCTGCCTTAAAAATATTCAAAGACTCTGCTTCCACTGCCTTTTGAGGAAGAGAATTCCAAAGACTCACGACCCTCATCTCTGTCTTAAATATTGTCATTCAATAAAAAAATTCAAACCCCCCTGCCCTGGGCTTCAGGGCACCTCAACTGCTGCCCAGTTCCCCTCCCCCCATGTTGGTGCTTGACAATACACGACTGGATTAATACGAGACACACGTGGAGGACCAGTAAAGTAGGCAAGCATGTCAACTTTATTTATCTGGCAAGATCAGAGTGTTTGTGCACAGCACTCAAGCTCAGGAAGCTTTCATCCAGAACAAGTCAAATTATGGGTTATTTGAAGGAGAAGGAGTGTTTTATATTAGTTCCCCCTTTCCTGCAAAGGACAACAGGACAAGACCATCAGCTCCCTACAGCAGGTGCCTACGAGATCAGACTGGATGTAAAATCCTTAACTTCAAACCACAAAAGCAGTGAAGGATTTTGGAATTCAATCGCCCGGATTCAGGAGCCTGTCCAACTTCTCCAAAACAAATTAAATCAATACAAACTGGAGGATAATGCGTGATTCCTTTGTAATGTAGACTGTTGTCTGTCACACACTGTGAACTTTGAGTCCCAGCAATCAGAGTTAAATGGGAAGAAGGGCCTGGCAGGCGCACAAAATATATTGCACAGAATGCACAGAGTTGTGTACCTATCATAACCTCTGCATCACCAACTCATTCTTTCACACTAAACCCTGTCACCAGGTTTCATGGAGGCACCCAAGATCGCGTCGTTGGCACCAGCTAGACCTCATCGTCACAAGGCGAGCCTCCTTAAACAGTGTTCAAATCACACGCAGCTTCCACAGCGCGGACTGCGACACCGACCACTCCCTGGTGTACAGCAAGGTTAGACTCAGACCAAAGAAGTTGCATCATTCCAAGCAGAAGGGCCACCCGTGCATCAACACGAGCAGAATTTCTCACCCACAGCTGTTCCAAAAATTTCTAAATTCACTTGTAACAGCCCTTCAAAACACTCCAACAGGGGATGCTGAGACCAAGTGGGCCCACATCAGAGACGCCATCTATGAGTCAGCTTTGACCACCTATGGCAAACGTGCGAAGAGAAATGCAGACTGGTTTCAATCTCATAATGAAGAGCTGGAACCTGTCATAGCCGCTAAGTGCATTGCACTGTTGAACTACAAGAAAGCCCCCAGCGAGTTAACATCTGTAGCACTTAAAGCAGCCAGAAGCACTGCACAAAGAACAGCCAGGCGCTGCGCAAATGACTACTGGCAACACCTATGCAGTCATATTCAGCTGGCCTCAGACACCGGAAACATCGGAGGAATGTATGATGGCATTACGAGAGCTCTTGGGCCAACCATCAAGAAGATCGCCCCCCTCAAATCTAAATCAGGGGACACAATCACTGACCAACGCAAACAAATGGACCGCTGGGTTGAGCACTACCTAGAACTGTACTCCAGGGAGAATGCTGTCACTGAGACTGCCCTCAATGCAGCCCAGCCTCTACCAGTCATGGATGAGCTGGACGTACAGCCAACAAAATCGGAACTCAGTGATGCCATTGATTCTCTAGCCAGCGGAAAAGCCCCTGGGAAGGACAGCATTACCCCTGAAATAATCAAGAGTGCCAAGCCTGCTATACTCTCAGCACTACATGAACTGCTATGCCTGTGCTGGGACGAGGGAGCAGTACCCCAGGACATGCGCGATGCCAATATCATCGCCCTCTATAAAAACAAAGGTGACCGCGGTGACTGCAACAACTACTGTGGAATCTCCCTGCTCAGCATAGTGGGGAAAGTCTTTGCTCGAGTCACTCTAAACAGGCTCCAGAAGCTGGCCGAGCGCGTCTACCCTGAGGCACAGTGTGGCTTTCGTGCAGAGAGATCGACCGTTGACATGCTGTTCTCCCTTCGTCAGATACAGGAGAAATGCCGTGAACAACAGATGCCCCTCTACATTGCTTTCATTGATCTCACCAAAGCCTTTGACCGCGTCAGCAGAAGTGGTCTCTTCAGACTACTAGAAAAGATTGGATGTCCACCAAAGCTACTAAGTATCATCACCTCATTCCATGACAATATGAAAGGCACAATTCAGCATAGCGGCGCCTCATCAGACCCCTTTCCTATCCTGAGTGGTGTGAAACAGGGCTGTGTTCTCACACCCACACTGTTTGGGATTTTTTTCTCCCTGCTGCTTTCACATGGGTTCAAGTCTTCAGAAGAAGGAATTTTCCTCCACACAAGATCAGGGGGCAGGTTCAACCTTGCCTGTCTAAGAGCGAAGTCCAAAGTACGGAAAGTCCTCATCAGGGAACTCCTCTTTGCTGACAATGCTGCTTTAACATCTCACACTGAAGAATGTCTGCAGAGTCTCATCGACAGGTTTGCGGCTGCCTGCAATGAATTTGGCCTAACCATCAGCCTCAAGAAAACGAACATCATGGGGCAGGACGTCAGAAATGCTCCATCCATCAATATTGGCGACCACGCTCTGGAAGTGGTTCAAGAGTTCACCTACCTAGGCTCAACTATCACCAGTAACCTGTGTCTCGATGCAGAAATCAACAAGCGCATGGGAAAGGCTTCCACTGCTATGTCCAGACTGGCCAAGAGAGTGTGGGAAAATGGTGCACTGACACGGAACACAAAAGTCCGAGTGTATCAAGCCTGTGTCCTCAGTACCTTTCTCTATGGCAGCGAGGCCTGGACAACGTACGTCAGCCAAGAGCAATGTCTCAATTCATTTCATCTTCGCTGCCTCTGGAGAATATTTGGCATCAGGTGGCAGGACCGTATCTCCAACACAGAAGTCCTCGAGACGGCCAACATCCCCAGCATATACACACTACTGAGTCAGCGGCGCTTGAGATGGCTTGGCCATGTGAGCCGCATGGAAGATGGCAGGATCCCCAAAGACACCTGTACAGCGAGCTCGTCACTGGTATCAGACCCACCGGCCGTCCATGTCTCCGCTTTAAAGACGTCTGCAAATGCGACATGAAGTCCTGTGACATTGATCACAAGTCCTGGGAGTCAGTTGCCAGCGTTCGCCAGAGCTGGCGGGGCTAAAGTGTGGCGAGTCAAAGAGACTTAGCAGTTGGCAGGAAAAAAGAGAGGTGCAAGGGGAGAGCCAACTGTGTAACAGCCCCGACAAACAAATTTTTCTGCAGCATCTGTGGAAGAGTCTGTCACTCTAGAATTGGCCTTTATAGCCACTCCAGGCGCTGCTTCACAAACCACTGACCACCTCCAGGCGCTTACCCATTGTCTCTCAAGATAAGGAGCCCAAAGAAGATGTACTGTTACTATAAAAATATATGTCGATGGTAGAAAGGTTCCCAGAGTAGGGTGACTCCAGTTTGCTTTGAGGCTAGTGAGGTCATGGACCCCAGTACATTTGATGGAGCCAATCCTCATTAGTGATGGGACTGAACTGCCGAGAAGGGAGGAGGAAGGAGGTATCAGGAGGCCCAACCCAGGTTTGTGGGGGAGGGAAAGGTTCCACTTGGTGAGGAAGAGTAGTCCTGACCTGAGTTGCCAAAATCATGTATTTACATTCATTAACATATATTCAAATAAACGGTGCCCTATTCCGTCACTGAGTAATTCAAATGCGATCTGATTAATGTATCAAAGGAAATCTTTCTGTATTTAATGCAGTTTATTACTTGTCCAATATTCTCTCTCTTCTTGCGAATGTTCTGTCTATTTCTGGGGTACAGTTGCACACACACTGACTCTCACTGGGGACAGTTCCACACACACTGACTCTCACTGGAGTACAGTTCCACACACACTGACTCTCACTGGGGAGAGTTCCACACACGCTGACTCTCACTGGGGTACAGTTCCACACACACTGACTCTCACTGGGGAGAGTTCCACACACACTGACTCTCACTGGGGACAGTTCCACACACACTGACTCTCACTGGGGTACAGTTCCACACACACTGACTCTCACTGGGGAGAGTTCCACACACACTGACTCTCACTGGGGACAGTTCCACACACACTGACTCTCACTGGGGACAGTTCCACACACACTGACTCTCACTGGAGTACAGTTCCACACACACTGACTCTCACTGGGGAGAGTTCCACACACACTGACTTTCACTGGGGTACAGTTCCACACACACTGACTCTCACTGGGGAGAGTTCCACACACACTGACTCTCACTGGGGACAGTTCCACACACACTGACTCTCACTGGGGTATAGTTCCACACACACTGACTCTCACTGGGGTATAGTTCCACACACACTGACTCTCACTGGGGTACAGTTACACAGACACTGACTCTCACTGGGGTACAGTTCCACTCACACTGACTCTCACTGGGGTACAGTTACACAGACACTGACTCTCACTGGGGTACACTTCCACACACACTGTCTCGCACTGGGGTACAGTTCCACACACACTGACTCTCACTGGGGAGAGTTCCACACACACTGACTCTCACTGGGGTACAGTTCCACACACACTGACTCTCACTGGGGAGAGTTCCACACACACTGACTCTCACTGGGGAGAGTTCCACACACACTGACTCTCACTGGGGACAGTTCCACACACACTGACTCTCACTAGGGTACAGTTGCACACACACTGACTCTCACTGGGGTACAGTTCCACTCACACTGACTCTCACTGGGGTACAGTTACACAGACACTGACTCTCACTGGGGTACAGTTCCACTCACACTGACTCTCACTGGAGTACAGTTACACAGACACTGACTCTCACTGGGGTACACTTCCACACACACTGTCTCGCACTGGGGTACAGTTCCACACACACTGACTCTCACTGGGGTACAGTTCCACTCACACTGACTCTCACTGGGGTACACTTCCACACACACTGACTCTCACTGGGGTACAGTTCCACTCACACTGACTCTCACTGGGGTACAGTTACACAGACACTGACTCTCACTGGGGTACACTTCCACACACACTGTCTCGCACTGGGGTACAGTTCCACACACACTGACTCTCACTGGGGTACAGTTCCACACACACTGACTCGCACTGGGGACAGTTCCACACACATTGACTCTCACTGGGGTACAGTTCCACTCACACTGACTCTCACTGGGGTACAGTTCCACACACACACTGACTCTCACTGGGGTACAATTCCACACACACGGACACTCACTGGGGTACAGTTCCACTCACACTGACTCTCACTGGGGTACAGTTACACAGACACTGACTCTCACTGGGGTACACTTCCACACACACTGACTCTCACTGGGGTACAGTTCCACACACACTGACTCTCACTGGGGTACAGTTACACAGACACTGACTCTCACTGGGGTACAGTTCCACTCACACTGACTCTCACTGGGGTACAGTTCCATTCACATTGACTCTCACTGGGGTACAGTTCCACACACACACTGACTCTCACTAGGGTACAGTTCCACACACACTGACTCTCACTGGGGTACAGTTCCACTCACACTGACTCTCACTGGGGTACAGTTCCACACACACACTGACTCTCACTGGGGTACAGTTACACAGCCACTGACTCTCACTGGGGTACACTTCCACACACATTGACTCTCACTGGGGTACACTTCCACACACACTGACTCTCACTGCGGTACAGTTCCACACACGCTGACTCTCACTGGGGTACAGTTACACAGAAACTGACTCTCACTGGGGTACAGTTCCACTCACACTGACTCTCACTGGGGTACAGTTCCATTCACATTGACTCTCACTGGGGTACAGTTCCACACACATACTGACTCTCACTGGGGTACAGTTCCACACACATACTGACTCTCACTGGGGTACAGTTCCACTCACACTGACTCTCACTGGGGTACAGTTCCACACACACACTGACTCTCACTGGGGTACAGTTCCACTCACACTGACTCTCACTGGGGTACAGTTACACAGACACTGACTCTCACTGGGGTACACTTCCACTCACACTGACTCTCACTGGGGTACAGTTCCACTCACACTGACTTTCACTGGGGTACAGTTCCATTCACATTGACTCTCACTGGGGTACAGTTACACAGCCACTGACTCTCACTGGGGTACACTTCCACACACACTGACTCTCACTGCGGTACAGTTCCACACACACTGACTCTCACTGGGGTACAGTTCCACACACACTGACTCTCACTGGGGTACAGTTCCACACACACACTGACTCTCACTGGGGTACAGTTCCACACACACTGACTCTCACTGGGGACAGTTCCACTCACACTGACTCTCACTGGGGTACAGTTCCACACACATACCGACTCTCACTGGGGTACAGATCCACACACACTGACTCTCACTGGGGTACAGTTCCACACACACTGACTCTCACTGGGGTACAGTTACACAGACACTGACTCTCACTGGGGTACACTTCCACTCACACTGACTCTCACTGGGGTACAGTTCCACACACACTGACTCTCACTGGTGTACAGCTGCACACACACTGACTCTCACTGGGGTACAGTTCCACTCACACTGACTCTCACTGGGGTACAGTTCCACTCACACTGACTCTCACTGCGGTACAGTTCCACACGCACTGACTCTCACTGGGGTACAGTTACACAGACACTGACTCTCACTGGGGTACAGTTCCACTCACACTGACTCTCACTGGGGTACAGTTCCACACGCACTGACTCTCACTGGGGTACAGTTGCACACGCACTGACTCTCACTGGGGTACAGTTCCACACACATACTGACTCTCACTGGGGTACAGTTCCACTCACACTGACTCTCACTGGGGTACAGTTCCACACACACACTGACTCTCACTGGGGTACAGTTCCACTCACACTGACTCTCACTGGGGTACAGTTACACAGACACTGACTCTCACTGGGGTACACTTCCACTCACACTGACTCTCACTGGGGTACAGTTCCACTCACACTGACTTTCACTGGGGTACAGTTCCATTCACATTGACTCTCACTGGGGTACAGTTACACAGCCACTGACTCTCACTGGGGTACACTTCCACACACACTGACTCTCACTGCGGTACAGTTCCACACACACTGACTCTCACTGGGGTACAGTTCCACACACACTGACTCTCACTGGGGTACAGTTCCACACACACACTGACTCTCACTGGGGTACAGTTCCACACACACTGACTCTCACTGGGGACAGTTCCACTCACACTGACTCTCACTGGGGTACAGTTCCACACACATACCGACTCTCACTGGGGTACAGATCCACACACACTGACTCTCACTGGGGTACAGTTCCACACACACTGACTCTCACTGGGGTACAGTTACACAGACACTGACTCTCACTGGGGTACACTTCCACTCACACTGACTCTCACTGGGGTACAGTTCCACACACACTGACTCTCACTGGTGTACAGCTGCACACACACTGACTCTCACTGGGGTACAGTTCCACTCACACTGACTCTCACTGGGGTACAGTTCCACTCACACTGACTCTCACTGGGGTACAGTTCCACACGCACTGACTCTCACTGGGGTACAGTTACACAGACACTGACTCTCACTGGGGTACAGTTCCACTCACACTGACTCTCACTGGGGTACAGTTGCACACGCACTGACTCTCACTGGGGTACAGTTGCACACGCACTGACTCTCACTGGGGTACAGTTCCACACACACTGACTCTCACTGGGGTACAGTTACACAGACACTGACTCTCACTGGGGTACAGTTCCACTCACACTGACTCTCACTGGGGTACAGTTCCAGACACTGACTATTGCGGGGGCTACAGTTCCACAGCCTCCAATAGTTGGTTTGACTGTCTGTTCTTTGTATCTACTCCAAAACAGCGAGTCAACCACTCACCGGAACAGGAAGGGGCCATTCAGCTGCTCAGGCATGTTCTGCTGTTCAATTAGGTGACAGTTGATCTGTACCTTAACTCCATCTTCCCACCATGGATCCTGTAATCCTCTTTCCCAAGAAAACTCTTATCAATCTCCATTCTGAAATGTTCTCTTGATCCGCATACAGACTCAATAGATTTTGGGGAAAAGTTGCAGATTTTCACTCTCCTTTGCGTGAGCAAGTGTTCCTGACTGGCCCAGATGGAATTTTAAGGTTATTTTGCCATGTTCTAGTCGTCCCTACCAGAAAAAATAGTTTTTCTTGACCTACCATATCAAATCTTTCAATTATCTTCAACACTTCCATTAGATCTGCCTTAATCTTCTGTGCTCGAGGGGAACAAGCCTCTTCTGTATTCTCTTTGGCCTCGAGAGACAATGGGTAAGCGCCTGGAGATGGTCAGTGGTTTGTGAAGCAGTGTCTGGAGTGGCTATAAAGGCCAATTCTAGAGTGACAGACTCTTCCACAGGTGCTACAGATAAAATTGTTTGTCGGGTCTGTTACACAGTTGGCTCTCCCCTTGCACTTCTGTCTTTTTTCCTGCCAACTGGTAAGTCTCTTCGACTCGCCACACTTTAGCCCCGCCTTTATGGCTGCCCGCCAGCTCTGGCGATCGCTGGCAACTGACTCACACGACTTGTGATCAATGTCACAGGACTTCATGTCGCGTTTGCAGACGTCTTTAAAGCGGAGACATGGACGGCTGGTGGGTCTGGTACCAGTGACGAGCTCGCTGTACAATGTGTCTTTGGGGATCCTGCCATCTTCCATGTGGCTCACATGGCCAAGCCATCTCAGGCGCCGCTGGCTTAGTAGGGTGCATATGCTGGGGATGTTGGCCGCCTCGAGGACTTCTGTGTTGGAGATACGGTCCTGCCACCTGATGCAAGGATTTTCCGGAGGCAGCGAAGATGGAATGAATTGAGACGTCGCTCTTGGCTGACATACGTTGTCCAGGCCTCGCTGCCGTAGAGCAAGGTACTGAGGACACAGGCTTGATACACTTGGACTTTTGTGTTCTGTGTCAGTGCGCCATTTTCCCACACTCTCTTGGCCAGTCTGGACATAGCAGAGGAAGCCTTTCCCATGCGCTTGTTTAATTCTGCATCAAGAGACAGGTTACTGGTGATAGTTGAGCCTAGGTAGGTGAACTCTTGAACCACTTCCAGAGCGTGGTCACCGATATTGATGGATGGAGCATTTCTGACGTCCTGTCCCATGATGTTTGTTTTCTTGAGGCTGATGGTTAGGGCAAATTCGTTGGAGGCAGCCGCAAACCTGTCGATGAGACTCTGCAGGCACTCTTCAGTGTGAGATGTTAATGCAGCATCGTCAGCAAAGAGGAGTACCCTGATGAGGACCTTCCGTACTTTTGTCTTCGCTCTTAGACGGGCAAGGTTTAACAACCTGCCCCCTGATCTTGTGTGGAGGAAAATTCCTTCTTCTGAAGACTTGAACGCATGTGAGAGCAGCAGGGAGAAGAAGATCCCAAACAGTGTAGGTGGGAGAACACAGCCCTGTTTCACGCCACTCAGGATAGGAAAGGGGTCTGATGAGGCACCGCTATGCTGAATTGTGCCTTTCATATTGTCATGGAATGAGGTGATGATACTTAGTAGCTTTGGTGGACATCCGATCTTTTCTAGTAGTCTGAAGAGACCACGTCTGCTGACAAGGTCAAAGGCTTTGGTGAGATCAATGAAAGCAACGTAGAGGGGCATCTGTTGTTCGCGGCATTTCTCCTGTATCTGACGAAGGGAGAACAGCATGTCAATGGTGGATCTCTCTGCTCGAAAGCCACACTGTGCCTCAGGGTAGACGCGCTCAGCCAGCTTCTGGAGCCTGTTTAAAGCAACTCGAGCGAAGACTTTCCCCACTATGCTGAGCAGGGAAATTCCACGGTAGTTGTTGCAGTCACCACGGTCACCCTTGTTCTTATAGAGGGCGATGATATTGGCATCGCACATGTCCTGTGGTACTGCTCCCTCGTCCCAGCACAGGCAAAGCAGTTCATATAGTGCTGAAAGTATAGCAGGCTTGGCACTCTTGATTATTTCAGGGGTAATGCCCTTCTGTATAACCTCTTATAAATTAACCCTTTAGCCCCAGATGCAGTATCAGACCAGTTTGTACCTGACTAGGTTATTTGTGGGAGCCACATTTTTACCTATTGGGCAGTTGCGTTTGTGACTTGCTGTATTGAAACTTGGGTTGATTACATTCACTTCCTGGAGTGACTGCTCCATGATTGGCTGTGTGTGTTTGCCTGGGCCAGCTCACCATTGACTTGATTTAAACTGACAAGGAGTCTGGATGTGATTATAATCACCCCAAAGACAGCTGTACCAGCAGTAATGAATTCTCTCAGCTGACACAGAGGACGGGAATCAGCTGAACTGAGCTTTACAGGAGACACAGGTTTGGCATTTCCATCTTAAGATGCCCCACACTAATGGATGGATGGTGAACTTCTTGTATGTCTGCAAAATAATGGCAGCATCAGGAAGAGTCAGAATCTCAAAAATGTTTCTCGGTTCATCATTAATGGAGTCTAAGGACACACACAAAGCTCTCCTGTCAGCCTCCCACCATCCAGAATCTGATCCAAACATCTGCTGCCCAATCCCATCCCAAAATCCAGTTCTGGAAGAGCTGCAATTTCTTCCAACTAAACATCGGGAATACCAGAGCCATTGTGCTGCCCAGTTCCTTTAATTCCATCTCCCTCCCTGCTCACCATCTCAGGCTGCACTATCAAGAATGTTCACATATTGCTGCCCTTGACCCAGAGCTGAACTTCAACCCCACATGCTGTCCATCACAAAGACTGCCTCCTTCCAGTCTCCGTCCCTGGTGCAGCCCCAGTGTTGCTCAAACCCTCACCTGTGCCTTTATCACCTCCAGACTTGACTAATCTGTAAAACGTGAAATATCCCATGGCACTGTTCAAAGAAGAGCAGGGGGGGTTCTCTCCGGAGTCCTGGCCGATATTTATCCCTCAACTAACATCACTAAAACAAATGAACTGCTCATTATCACATTGCAGTTTCTGGGAGCTTGCTGTGTGCAAATTGGTTGCTATGTTACGACATTGCAACAATGATTGGCTGTGAAGTGCTTTGGGATCCTGAGGTCATGAAAGGTGCTATATAAATGCAGATCCTTCTTTCTTGCTGCTGCACTCTCTTTAATACTGTGTGCCTTAACTTTATCAACAAACCTATGCAGGACCTGATCAAGTGACTTTTCAACACTGATCAAGCAGAGAGCAATCAAATCCTGAAGACAGTGATTCTGAATGACAACATAGACTGATTGTAACAAGAACCCTCTTGAGATTGGCAATCAGGTACCAAGATCCCATTACAACAAACATAGCAAAGAATTAAAAGTGCTTTCTATGTTAAGATTAAAAACAAATTCTGAATTAGTGATGTACGATAATCAGTGTTCTGACCTGTTAATCGAGAATATAATTTTTGAGATCTTTTTTTCTTCTTCTTCTTTGGCCTCCTTGTCTCGAGAGACAATGGGTAAGCGCCTGGAGACGGTCAGTGGTTTGTGGAGCAGCGCCTGGAGTGGCTATAAAGGCCAATTCTAGAGTGACAGACTCTTCCAAGATTTTTGAGGTATAAGAAACATAAGGGTCAATTTTCCTGATTTGTGCCTCCAGCTGTTGGGAGTGCTCTGCCATAAAACTGGATCTATTGTGTAGATGTAATAAACTAGAGGAAAGATACAAGAACGAACTAGCAACGACTTGCAATTGTGGAGGACTCAGGAAAGGCAGAGACTGAATGCCGAGCCAGTCCATCTCAGCAAGAGACAAACCAGATCGATGTAGCACAGGAAGATAGGAATTACTATATGACCTTCTGACATGGTGAAAGTGCTGTTAGATAAGGATATCAAAGATGGGTAAATGGAGTTGAAGTACAGACCAGTCATGTTCTAATTGAATGACAAAGCAAGCTCAAGGAGCTGAATAGCCTCCACTTATTCTTAATGTTGCTATAGATCTGAAGGGTAAAAGGGAAAAACTCTTGCCATTCATTAGAGAATCAGTAAGTAGAGGACATACATTTAAGATCAAGGCCATATGAACAAAGCTGGAGGTTAGGAGAATTTTTTTGTTACATAGAGGGTTGTTAGGATGTTAGAAGGCACTATTAGAAACAATGGGGCTAACAGAATCCATAATAGCTTTTAAAAGGGAAGGGGATAAGTATTTGAAAAATAAAAATGTACAAGGCTGTACAAAAAGACAGGGACTTGGTGGATAGCTGTTTTATAGAACTGGCTCAGGCACCATGGGCTAAATAAAAAGATAGGACTCACATTTCTATAGAGCCTATCATGACACAGAATGTGCCGAAGTTCCTGACAGCCAATAAAGTACTTTTGAAGTGTAATCACAGTTGTAACAGAAACATAGGAACAGGAATAAAAACAAGAAATGCTGGAACCACTCAGCAGGTCTGGCAGCATCTGTGGAAAGAGAAGCAGAGTTAATGTTTCGGGTCAGTGACCCTTCTTCGGAACTAGAAACAGGAGTAGTTCACTTAGCTCCGTGAAGCAGTTCTGCCATTCAGTGAGATCATGGGTGATCTACAACCTAACTCCATATCCCCACTTCTGCCCCACATCCTTTAATACCTTTTTTTTTTAGAACATTACAGCGCAGTACAGGCCCTTCAGCCCTCGATGTTGCGCCGACCTGTGAAACCATCTGACCTACACTATTCCATTTTCATCCATATATCTATCCAATGACCACTTAAATGCCCTTAAAGTTGGTGAGTCTACTACTGTTGCAGGCAGGGCGTTCCACGCCCCTACTACTCTCTGAGTAAAGAAACTACCTCTGACATCTGTCCTATATCTATCACCCCTCAACTTAAAGCTATGTCCCCTCGTGTTTGCCATCACCATCCGAGGAAAAAGACTCTCACTATCCACCCTATCTAATCCTCTGATTATCTTATATGTCTCTATTAAGTCACCTCTCCTCCTCCTTCTCTCCAACGAAAACAACCTCAAGTCCCTCAGCCTTTCCTCGTAAGACCTTCCCTCCATACCAGGCAACATCCTAGTAAATCTCCTCTGCACCCTTTCCAAAGCTTCCACATCCTTCCTATAATGCGGTGACCAGAACTGCACGCAATACTCCAGGTGCGGCCTCACCAGAGTTTTGTACAGCTGCAGCATGACCTCGTGGCTCCGAAACTCGATCCCCCTACTAATAAAAGCTAACACACCATATGCCTTCTTAACAGCCCTATTAACCTGGGTAGCAACCTTCAGGGATTTATGCACCTGGACACCAAGATCTCTCTGCTCATCTACACTACCAAGAATCTTCCCATTAGCCCAGTACTCTGCATTCCTGTTACTCCTTCCAAAGTGAATCACCTCACACTTTTCCGCATTAAACTCCATTTGCCATCTCTCAGCCCAGCTCTGCAGCCTATCTATGTCCCTCTGTACCCTACAACATCCTTCAGCACTATCCACAACTCCACCGACCTTCGTGTCATCCGCAAATTTACTAACCCACCCTTCTACACCATCATCCAGGTCATTTATGAAAATGACAAACAGCAGTGGCCCCAAAACAGATCCTTGCAGAACACCACTAGTAACTAAACTCCAGCATGAACATTTGCCATCAACCACCACCCTCTGTCTTCTTTCAGCTAGCCAATTTCTGATCCAAAGCTCTAAATCACCTTCAACCCCATACTTCCGTATTTTCTGCAATAGCCTACCGTGGGGAACCTTATCAAACTGATGTCTCAGACACCTCCATCACCATCCCTGGGTCTGTTCTGTCCCACCAGCAAGACAGACTCACCAGAGGTGGCAGAAGAGTGGTATATAGTCAGAAGAGAGTGGCCCAGAGAGTCCTCAACATTGACTCCAGACCCCATGAAGTTTCATGGCATCAGGTCAAACATGGGCAAGGAAACCTCCTGCTGATTACCACCTACCGCCCTCCCTCAATTAATGAATCAGTGCTGCTTCATGTTGAACACCACTTGGAAAAAGCACTGAGGGTAGCAAGGACACAGAATGTACTCTGGGTGGGGGACTTCAATGTTCATCACTAACAGTGGGTCAGTAGCACTACTACTGACTAAGTATTCAGCATCTCTGCCAGGCTGGGCCTGCAGTAGGTGGTAGGAGAATCAACACATGGGGAAAATCTTACTTGCGCTCGCTCTCACCAATCTATTTGTCCCAGATGCATCTGTTCATGACCATATTGGTAGGAGTGATGGCTGCACAGTCCTTCGTCTCCTTGTGAGACGAGGTCACATTTTCACACTGAGGACGCCCTCCATTGTGTTGTGTGGCACTAGCACCAGGCTAAATGGGATAGATTCAGCACAGATCCAGCATTCCCATCCTCAATGATGGCAGGGCTGTCAATGTGCATGCAAAAGATAAGGCTGAAGCGTTTGCAAACAACTTCAGACAGAAGTGCCGAGTGGATGATCCATCTCAGCCTCCTCCTGAGGTCCCCAGCATCACAGATGCCAGTCTTCAGCCAATCCAATTCACTCCACAGGATATCAAGAAACGGCTGAAGGCACTGGATACTGCAAAGGCTATGAGCTCAGACAATATCCTAGTTGCAGTGTTGAAGACTTGTGCTTGAGAACTAGCCGTTCCCCTAGTCACATTGTTCCAGTACAGCTACAACACTGGCATCTACCCCAACAATGTGGACAATTGCCCAGGTATGTCCTGTCCACAAAAAGCAGGACAAATTCAATCCGGCCAATTACCACCCTATCAGTCTACCCTGATCACCAGCAAAGTCAAAAGACTTGTAGGTTGATAGGTAAATTGGCCATTATAAATTGTCACTAGTATAGGTAGGTGGTAGGGAAATATAGGGACAGGTGGGGATGTTTGGTAGGAATATGGGATTAGTGTAGGATTAGTATAAATGGGTGGTTGATGTTCGGCACAGACTCGGTGGGCCGAAGGGCCTGTTTCAGTGCTGTATCTCTAAACTAATCTAATCAAAGTGATGGGAGGGATTGTTGACAGTGCTATGAAGCAGCACTTGCTTAGCAATAACCTGTTCACGGATGTTGTTTGGGTTCCGCCAGGGCCACTCAGCTCCTGACCTCATTACAGCCTTGGTTCAAACATGGACCAAAGAGCTGAACTCAAGAGATGAGGTGACAGTGACTGCCCTTGACATCAAGGCAGCATTTGACCGAGTATGGCATCAAGGAGCCCGAGCAAAACTGAAGTCAATGGGAATCAGCAGAAAACTCTCCAGTTCTGATGAAAGGTCACAGACCTGAAACGTTAACTCTGCTTCTCTCTCCACAGATGCTGCCAGACCTGCTGAGTATTTCCAGCACCTTTGGCGAACAAAAATCTCTCAATCTCAGACTTAAAATTAACAGTTGATCCAGCATCAATTGCTGTTTGCGGGAGAGAGTTCCAAACTTCTACCATTCTGTGTGGAGGAGTGTTTCATAATTTGAAGAGAAAAAATTTGCAGGGCCATGGGGAAATGGGGGGGACTGGAACGAGGCGAGTTATTCTTGCAGAGAGCCAGCATGGACACGACAGGCTGAATGGTCTCCTTCTGTGCTGTAACCATTCTATGATTCTATGAATTTCACTCCTGAAAGGTCTGGCTTTAATTTTCAGACTATACCCTAGACTCTTCAATGAGCAGAAATAGTTTCTCTATCTACCCTATCAGTTCCACTTAATATCTTGAAAACTTTGATCAAATTACCCCTTAACCTTCTAAATTCCAGGAAATCCAACCCTAGTTTGTGAAATCTCTTCATGTAATTTAACTCTTGGAGTCCAGGTATCATTCTGGGGAACCTACACTGCATTTCCTCCAAGGCCATTATATCCTTCTGAAGAGGTGGTGCCCAGAACTGCTCACGGTAACTCCAGGTGGGATCTAACCAGGACCAACCATCTTCAGCTGCTTCAACAATGACCTTCCTTTAATCATAAGGTCAGAAGTGGGGATGTTTGCTGATGATTGCACAATGTTCAGCACCATTCACGACTCCTCAGATGCTGAAGCAGTCCATGTAGAAATGCAGCAAGACTGATAAGTGGCAAGTAACATTTGCACCACACAAGTGCCAGAAGATGACCATCTCCAACAAAAGAGAATCTAACCATCTCCCCTTGACATTCAACAGCATTACCATCGCTGAATCCCCCACTATCAACATCCTGGGGGTTACCATTGACCAGAAACTGAACTGGTGTAGCCATATAAATACAGTGGCTACTAGAGCAGGTCAGAGACTAGGAATCCTGCGGCTAGTAACTCACCTCCTGACTCCCCAAAGCCTGTCCACCATCTACAAGGCACAAGTCAAGAGTGTGATGGAATATTCTCCACTTGCCTGGATGGGTGCAGCTCCAACAACACTCAAGAAGCTCGACACTATCGAGGACAAAGCAGCCCGCTTGATTAGCACCCCATCCACTAACATTCACTCTATCTACCACCAATGCACAGTGGCAGCAGTGTGTACCATCTACAAGATGCACTGCAACAATGCCCCAAGGCTCCTTAGACAGCACCTTCCAAACCCGCGACCTCTACCACCTAGAAGGACAAGGGCAGCAGTCGCATGGGAACACCACCACTTGCAAGTTCCCCTCCAAGTCACACACCATCCTGACTTGGAACTATATCGCCGTTCCTTCACTGTCGCTGGGTCAAAATCCTGGAACTCCCTTCCCAACAGCACTGTGGGTGTACCGACCCAACATGCACTGCAGCAGCACAAGAAGGCAGCTCACCACCACCTTCTCAAGGGTAATTAGGGATGGGCAATAAATGCTGGCCTGGCCAGCGATGCCCACATTTGCACCTGCCTGCAGCAGTAGTAGACTCGCCAACTTTAAGGGCATTTAAGTGGTCATTGGATAGACATATGGATGAAAATGGAATAGTGTAGGTCAGATGGTTTCACAGGTCGGCGCAACATCGAGGGCCGAAGGGCCTGTACTGCGCTGTAATGTTCTAATTCTAAAAAAAACCACAATAAATGCTGGCCTTGCCAGTGATGTCCACATCCTGTGAAAGAGTTAAAAAAACACCTTTGGACCTCCACTGTTTCTAGCTTTTCACCATTTAGAATGTGCCCTGTTCTATTCTTTCTAGGTCCAAAGTGAATGACCTCACAGATGCCCACTTTGAAACCATTTGCCTCAGGTTTGTCCATTCACTTAATCTATCAATATGCTTTTGTAATTTTATGCTTTCATCTGCACTGCTTACAATGCTGCCTATCTTTGTATCATCGGAATTTGGATATGTGGCTTTCTATCCCATCATCTAAGTCATTAATAAATAGTGAATAGTTGAGGCCCCAACACAGGTCCTTGTGGGACACCACTAGTTACATTCTGCCAATTGGAGTACCTGTCCATTATCCCTCCTCTCTGTCTCCTGCTGCTCAGCCAATTTCCTGACCAGATCAATAATTTGTCCTCCATTCGATGAGCTTCAACTTTAGCGAACAGTCTCTTTTGAGGGACTTTATCAAATGTTTTCTGGAAGTCCATATAAATAAGGATTTACAGCACAGAAGGAAGCCATTTGGCCCATCATGTCTGTGCTAGTGCTTTGCAAGAGCAACTCTGCTCATCCCACTCTTCCACCCTTTGGTAATAGCCCTGCAAATTTTCTCTTTAGATCCTTATCCAATTCCCTTCTGAAAGCCACGATTGAACGTACTTCCACCACACTCTCAGGCAGTGCATTCCAAATCCTAACCACTCGCTGCGTAAAAACATTTTTCCTCATGTCTTCGGTTCTTTTCCCAAGCACTTTAACTCAGTGTCCTCTGATTCTTGACTCTTCTGCCAATGGGAACAGTTTCTCTTTAACTACTCTGTCTAGACCAGTCATGATTTTGAACACATTTGTCAAATCTCTTCTCAACGTTCTCTTCACTAAGGAGAACAGCCCCAGCTTCTCCAATCTATTCACGTAACTCAAGTCGCTCATCCTTGGAACCATTCTTGTGAATCTTTTCTGCACCCTCTCTAAATTCTTCACATCCTGCCTAAAGTGTGGTGCCCAGAATTGGACACAATACACCAGTTGAGGCCAAAGCGATGTTTTATAAAGGTTTATCATAGCATCCTTGCTTTTGCACTCCAGACCTCTAATTTTAAAGCCCAGGATCTCATTATTAACTCATTATTCCGAAGAAGGGTCACTGACCCGAAACGTTAACTCTGCTTCTCTTTCCACAGATGCTGCCAGACCTGCTGAGACGTTCCAGCATTTCTTGTTTTTATCTCATTATTAACCACTTTCTCAACCTGTCCTGCCACCGTCCATGAGTTGTGCACATTTACCCCCAGGTTCCTGCACCCCCTTTAGAACTGTACCCTTTATTGCTTCTCCTCATTCTTCCACACAATATCTGTCACTTCACACTTCTTGGACACAGAGACTTTCCCCTGTCCATTATTTTAGTCACCTCTTCAAAAATGTTACAACAAACTCTGTGAAATTAAACAGACATTTTAAAAACTGCAGCCCTTTAAAGAGCAACACCATGTGATACAGTGTCTCACGTGACTGGTCAGCTGATCCTGAGCTACTAACCAATCAGAGGCTGGCATTCTACCCAGTCCCCATTCGACCAATCCAGCATCACGTTCCTATCCAACCAGCCAATCAGTAGGCACGCAGCCAGGCAGCCAATGGAGGGGCGCGCTGGAATCCAGCGCAATCCGGTCTGAGCCGGCCCACTCCCGCGATGGGCGGAACCGGATCCTGGACCGGCGGCGGAAATGGCGCGGGGGAGGCCTGGTGACTAGGCCCAAAACACGGAGACGCAGCGACGGATAGCCGCCCACCTCCCGCCGTCGCTCGGTTAAAGAGACTGCTCTGGATGCTCGGAGTATGAGCCGGACGGGGAGGTCATCGCAACACAACCATGGTGAGTGCGGCCTATCTGAGCGGGTGTTCCCTCCCTGCACAGCCTCGCCCTGTCGCCTCTATCCCGGCTGTGGGAGGGAGCCTGCCCGAGCTGCTCCCCTGCTGACAAATGTTTTGCTTCTCTGCAGATAACTCCTAATGCAGGCGTGGGGAGAGGGCAGGTGGGGTGAGGCTGGGCACCTCCTCCGACCCCCCCGCCTTCCCCGCCCCCCGTCCCCCCCCGCCTTCCCCGCCCCCCGTCCCCCCCCCCGCCTTCCCCGCCCCCCGTCCCCCCCCGCCTTCCCCGCCCCCCGTCCCCCCCCGCCTTCCCCGCCCCCCGTCCCCCCCCGCCTTCCCCGCCCCCCGTCCCCCCCCGCCTTCCCCGCCCCCCGTCCCCCCCCGCCTTCCCCGCCCCCCGTCCCCCCCCGCCTTCCCCGCCCCCCGTCCCCCCCCGCCTTCCCCGCCCCCCGTCCCCCCCCGCCTTCCCCGCCCCCCGTCCCCCCCCGCCTTCCCCGCCCCCCGTCCCCCCCCGCCTTCCCCGCCCCCCGTCCCCCCCCGCCTTCCCCGCCCCCCGTCCCCCCCGCCTTCCCCGCCCCCCGTCCCCCCCCGCCTTCCCCGCCCCCCGTCCCCCCCGCCTTCCCCGCCCCCCGTCCCCCCCGCCTTCCCCGCCCCCGTCCCCCCCCCCTTCCCCGCCCCCCGTCCCCCCCGCCTTCCCCGCCCCCCGTCCCCCCGCCTTCCCCGCCCCCCGTCCCCCCCGCCTTCCCGCCCCCCGTCCCCCCCGCCTTCCCCGCCCCCGTCCCCCCCGCCTTCCCCGCCCCCCGTCCCCCCCGCCTTCCCCGCCCCCCGTCCCCCCCGCCTTCCCCGCCCCCCGTCCCCCCGCCTTCCCCGCCCCCCGTCCCCCCCGCCTTCCCCGCCCCCCGTCCCCCCCTCCTCCCCGCCCCCCCGCCTTCCCCGCCCCCCCGTCCCCCCTGCGCCTTCCCCGCCCCCCCGTCCCCCCTGCGCCTTCCCCGCCCCCCCGTCCCCCCCCGCCTTCCCCGCCCCCCCGCCCCCCCCGCCTTCCCCGCCCCCCCCCCGCCTTCCCCGTCCCCCGTCCCCCCCCCCGCCTTCCCCGCCCCCCGTCCCCCCCCGCCTTCCCCGCCCCCCGTCCCCCCCCGCCTTCCCCGTCCCCCCCCGCCTTCCCCGCCTTCCCCGTCCCCCCCCGCCTTCCCCGCCCCCGTCCCCCCCCGCCTTCCCCGCCCCCCGTCCCCCCCCGCCTTCCCCGCCCCCCGTCCCCCCCCGCCTTCCCCGCCCCCCGTCCCCCCCCGCCTTCCCCGCCCCCGTCCCCCCCCGCCTTCCCCGCCCCCCGTCCCCCCCCCGCCTTCCCCGCCCCCCGTCCCCCCCCGCCTTCCCGCCCCCCGTCCCCCCCCGCCTTCCCCGCCCCCCGTCCCCCCCCGCCTTCCCCGCCCCCCGTCCCCCCCGCCTTCCCCGCCCCCCCCGTCCCCCCCCCGTCCCCCCCCGTCCCCCCCCCGTCCCCCCCCGTCCCCCCCCCCGTCCCCCCCCCCGTCCCCCCCCCGTCCCCCCCCCCAAGCTTCCGACCCCACCATACCTCTCTCCTTCCCCCCCGCCCACAATCTGACCCCCTGTCTCTCCTATTCCCCCATCCCCCACCTTCTGAACCCCTGTCCCCTCCCCCCTAGCTTCTGACTCCCCCCCCACCACCTCCCTTCCCCCCCCCACCACCTCCCTTCCCCCCCCCACCACCTCCCTTTCCCCCCCCCCCACCACCTCCCTTCCCCCCCCACCACCTCCCTTTCCCCCCCCCCACCACCTCCCTTTCCCCCCCCCCCCACCACCTCCCTTTCCCCCCCCCACCACCTCCCTTTCCCCCCCCACCACCTCCCTTTCCCCCCCCCCCCCCACCACCTCCCTTTCCCCCCCCCACCACCTCCCTTCCCCCCCCCCAACCACCTCCCTTCCCCCCCCCCAACCACCTCCCTTCCCCCCCCCCCACCACCTCCCTTCCCCCCCCCCCCACCACCTCCCTTCCCCCCCCCCCACCACCTCCCTTCCCCCCCCCCCACCACCTCCCTTTCCCCCCCCCCCACCACCTCCCTTTCCCCCCCCCCCACCACCTCCCTTTCCCCCCCCCCCACCACCTCCCTTTCCCCCCCCCCACCACCTCCCTTTCCCCCCCCCCACCACCTCCCTTTCCCCCCCCCCACCACCTCCTTTCCCCCCCCCCCACCACCTCCCTTTCCCCCCCCCCACCACCTCCCTTTCCCCCCCCCCACCACCTCCCTTTCCCCCCCCCCCCCACCACCTCCCTTTCCCCCCCCCCCCCACCACCTCCCTTTCCCCCCCCCCCACCACCTCCCTTTCCCCCCCCCCCCACCACCTCCCTTTCCCCCCCCCCCACCACCTCCCTTTCCCCCCCCCCCCCACCACCTCCCTTTCCCCCCCCCCCCACCACCTCCCTTTCCCCCCCCCCCCACCACCTCCCTTTCCCCCCCCCCACCACCTCCCTTCCCCCCCCCCCACCACCTCCCTTTCCCCCCCCCCCCACCACCTCCCTTTCCCCCCCCCCCCACCACCTCCCTTCCCCCCCCCCCCACCTCCCTTTCCCCCTCCCCACCACCTCCCTTTCCCCCTCCCCCCCCACCAGCTTCTGACCCCAAAACCCCAACCCCCCTCCCCTCCCCTCCCCTCCCCCCCCCCCAAGCTTCCGACCCCACCATACCTCTCTCCTTCCCCCCCGCCCACAATCTGACCCCCTGTCTCTCCTATTCCCCCCATCCCCCACCTTCTGAACCCCTGTCCCCTCCCCCCTAGCTTCTGACTCCCCCCCCACCACCTCCTTCCCCCCCCACCACCTCCCTTCCCCCCCCACACCACCTCCCTTCCCCCCCCCACCACCTCCCTTCCCCCCCCCACCACCTCCCTTCCCCCCCCACCACCTCCCTTTCCCCCCCCCCCACCACCTCCCTTTCCCCCCCCCCACCACCTCCCTTTCCCCCCCCCCCACCACCTCCCTTTCCCCCCCCCCCACCACCTCCCTTTCCCCCCCCCCCACCACCTCCCTTTCCCCCCCCCCACCACCTCCCTTTCCCCCCCCCACCACCTCCCTTTCCCCCCCCCCACCACCTCCCTTTCCCCCCCCCCACCACCTCCCTTTCCCCCCTCCCCACCACCTCCCTTTCCCCCTCCCCACCACCTCCCTTTCCCCCTCCCCACCACCTCCCTTTCCCCCTCCCCACCACCTCCCTTTCCCCCTCCCCACCACCTCCCTTTCCCCCTCCCCACCACCTCCCTTTCCCCCTCCCCACCACCTCCCTTTCCCCCTCCCCACCACCTCCCTTTCCCCCTCCCCACCACCTCCCTTTCCCCCTCCCCACCACCTCCCTTTCCCCCTCCCCACCACCTCCCTTTCCCCCTCCCCACCACCTCCCTTTCCCCCTCCCCACCACCTCCCTTTCCCCCTCCCCACCACCTCCCTTTCCCCCTCCCCACCACCTCCCTTTCCCCCCTCCCCACCACCTCCCTTTCCCCCTCCCCACCACCTCCCTTTCCCCCCCCCCACCACCTCCCTTTCCCCCCCCCCACCACCTCCCTTTCCCCCCCCCCACCACCTCCCTTTCCCCCCCCCCCACCACCTCCCTTTCCCCCCCCCCACCACCTCCCTTTCCCCCCCCCCCCCACCACCTCCCTTTCCCCCTCCCCCCCCCCCCACCACCTCACCAGACCTCATCTGCTTTCTTGCCAGCTCCTCCCCCTCAACTCCCCGATATTTCAAAAAGTATCTACATCCTCTTTAAATACTTTCAGTGATCTAGTCTCCACCTCTCTCTGGGGTCGAGAATTTCAGACGTTCACTACTCTCAGAAGAAATTCCTTCGCATCTCAGTTTTAAATGTGTGTCCCCTAGTTCAGAATTCCCCTACTAGTCCACAGCTCGGGCTCCAGCTTATCAACTCTGAGCTGAAGGTCCTCGAGCAGCCAATACTTGCTGCAGATGTGGTCACTGTGGATCGCGTCCACCGGCTCCCACATACTACAACTGCAACACATCGCCTGTCCAGCCATCTCTATTTAATTAATTAATTTGGATGTTAAATGTTTTAAGTGAATTTCTTAACTGTACTCTTCAGCTGTAATAACATCTCTTGAATTAAACCACTTGGCCAAAAAGAGTCGTGGAAGAGATACCCACCAATCACCTACCTCTTTTCCTGTGACGTCACACTGTGGCTCTGACAGGTAGAAGGGGCTCTCTGCCACCGGTTTTTATCTCCCACCGCCACTGCCCTTCTCAATACATAGACAATTCCTTGCCAATCAGCCTCTTCCCTTGTACCATGGAGGCTGAAAAAGCAAAAAGGAAGGAGACCAAAGAGCACCTCCTTCCCTTAGTCAGTAAAATCCTTCACATACAACTCAGCCTTGCTATTTGTCCAAATAGCACAATTCTAATTAATTATTATTGAATTACACTAACTGAAACCTTACTAGTACCAACCTTACCACTCAAGGCAGCTATTTGAGGGTTTAAAAAGAAAATAACTTTTCTGATTTGTTTTAAAGCTATTTACAGGCAATAACACCTACCAACCAGCTTAGATTTCCCATGAGTTTGCTAAGTTTTTTTTTTAACTCCACGTGCCGACAGCCAGAGAGAGACTGCCGTTCTGCTCCCAGGAGTGTAAGAACTGGAGGAGGCCATTCAGCCCTTCGAATCTGTTCTGTTATCCAGTTAGATCGTGGCTGATCTGTGTTTTAGCTCAAATAAAAACAAGAAATACTCAGCAGGTCTGGCAGCATCTGTGGAGAGAGAAACAGAGTTAACGTTTCAGGTCAGTGACCCTTCATCAGAGCTGGCAAAGGTTAGAAGTGTAATAGGTTTTAAGCAAATAAAGTGGGGGTGGGCAAGAGATAACAAAAGGTAAGGCGTTGATAGGATAGAGAGTCACAGAGAATAACTGACCAGGAGCTCATGGAGCAAAGACAAACAATATGTTAATGGTGTGCTGAAAGACAAAGCGTTAGTGCAGAGAGGGTGTTAATGGACAGAAAAACGAATAGCCCTGGCCCAAAGCACAAACATGAAAAAAACAGTGGGTAGACACATGGTAAAAAAAATGAATGATGAAGCAAACTGAAGTAAAATAAACAAATAAAAATTAAATAATAAAGAAAAAATAACTGAATAAAAAAGGGGGCCCATGATGCTCTGAAATTTATTGAACTCAATGTTCAGTGCGGCAGACTGTAGTGTGCCTAATTGTTAAATGAGATCTGTTCCTCGAGCTTGCGTTGATGTTCACTGGAACACTGCAGCAAGCCCAGGACAGAGATGTGGGCATGAGATCAGGGGTGTGTGTTAAAATGGCAAGCGACCAGAAGCTCGGGATCATGCTTTGGGACTGAATGGAGGTGTACTGCAAAGCGGTCACCGAATCTGCGTTTGGTCTCCCCAATGTAGAGGAGACCACATTGTGAGTGATAAATGTGGTATGAAGCATGTGTTTCAGGTAATGGTATACTAAATTGGTTAGTGAGGAGAGGAGGTAAAAGGGCAGGTGTTACACCTCCTGCGATTGCATGGGAAGGGGACAAGGTGTTGGGGGCATAATGGAGGAGAGGACCAGGGTGGCGCGGAGGGAACGATCCCTTCGGAATGCTGACGGGAGAGGAGGGGGAGATGCGTTTGGTAGTGTCATCAGGCTGGAAATGGCAGAGGATGATAATTTGGATGTGGAGGCTGGTGGGGTGGGAAGTGAGGACGAGGGGAACCCTGTTGCGGTTCTGGGAGGGAGGGGAAGGGGTGAGGGTAGAAGTGCAGGAAATGGGCCGGACATGGTTGAGGGCCCTGTCAACCACAGTGGGGGGAATCCTTGGTTGAGGAAGAAGGAAGACACATCAGAAGCGCTGTCATGGAAGGTAGCATCATCAGAGCAGATGTGTCAGAGATGGAGAAACTGGGAGAATGGAATGGAGTCCTTACAGGAGGCAGCGTGTGAAGAAATGCAGTCGAGGTAGCTGCGGGAGTCGCTGGGCTTATAATGAATTTTAGTAGACAGCCTATCCCCAGAGATGGAGACAGAAGTCAGGGAAGGGAAGTGTCAGATGGACCATGTAAAGGTCTTGAAACCTATTACATTTCTAACATTTGCCAGTTCTGATGAAGGGTCACTGACCTGAAACGTTAACTCTGCTTCTCTCTCCACAGATGCTGCCAGACCTGCTGAGTATTTCCAGCATTTCTTCTTTCAGATTTTCAGTATCTGCAGTATTTTGCTTTTATCCCTGTTTTAGCTGCATCTAGTTTTGTGTTCTATAGCCCTTGATGCCCACATGGCCAGTTCTGCGGGGGGGGGGGAAATTGGGAAATTCTTCTCTAACTGTTGAAGGTAATTTTATACCTTTTGTGCACTGTGATATCAGCCTCCTCTATAAACCTGTCCAACTATCAAAACCTCATCATGTCGCCCTGTTCTTCCTAACTTAGTAATTCCAAGAATTGTTTCATGTCTCCTATAACTGCTCACTATTCCACAATCATCCTGAAATGCAAAGATAATCTCTTTTCTCTACTGCAAACCATTTTCTTAAACCCCCCCTCCTGTGTCCTTCACCCTCGTCTCCAGCAATAAGTATAAGGAGCTCATGGACTTTTGTTACTAAGCTCGACACCATCTGATTAGCTTCATCTGCCACATTTCTCCCATCTACAAGCCCACTGGGCCAAGCTTCCCCCTGCCCTCGCCCTAAACCTGCATTTTCTCTCTCTCTCTGTCTCCCCTCATCCCTTCCCTGAGCTCACCTTGTCTGAGACTCATGACCCTATTCCCACTAACTTGTTGACCACCCAACCTCCCTCTTTGGTTCCAATGTTAGCCGATATTGATGCTTTGCTCTCGCTCAGTGTTGTCCCTCTCCTTCAAATCTGCCTTGGGAGGTTTTATCACGTTAAAGGTGCTTGATGAATCTAAGTTGTTAATGTGTATACAGTCCAACCCCTTCAGGGCTTGCTTGTTTTTCTGGAGTAAAGACATCCAGAATTTCTCCGCCTCTTGCAATAGGTTTCAGACTAGGTATTAACCCAGTGGTCGCCCATTGAAACTAATCTAGCACCACATGAGGGGGACTAGAACTGGAAACCATATTTTTGATTGGACCAAACCAAAGTTTTGCACAGGGACACTATGGTGCTCTGTTTTATGTTGGATCAACCTAGCTGTACATCTTATTTTCTGTTTGCCTTTGCTATAGCACTCTCCTACAAACGTCTCTTCCGACTCAACGCTCTAATTCAGATCTCAGCATGGTATACATGTGCTTACCATTACCTGAAACACATGCTTCATACCACATTTATCACTTGCAAGCTCCTTTCCCCATCGATCTAGATCAGATTGTAATCATCTTTGAGGTCCTGACACCAGCACTCGTGTTTAGACAATAGCCCCATCACATTCATTACTGCATATCAACATCATGTATATTGCAAAGAATAATGCCGCCAACAATTCCCTGCAGGACTCCGCTAGTAAGCAGTCCCAATATGGAACTGCTTCTGTTAATGTCAGTTGTGCCTGCAAACATGCAACCAATTCCCTATCCTTATGAAAAACTTTCTGAAAGTCCAAATATACAGCATTCATTCTTACAGACTACATTCATCCACCAACCTGGTGACCTATTTGAAGAGCTCAACCGGATTGGCAAGGTGTAACCTTTTCCAGAAGCCGTATTGTGCCCCGAAAAAACCCATTCCATGTCACTGTGATTGTGTAAGGCATTCCTAATGCTCTATTGTGGCAACTTTCCTATTTGATATCAAGCTAATCCTATAATTTCATGGTTCTGACTTGTCCTCATTGAATGCCAGTTAAAAGAAAAGCTTCCGTCCAATAATCAGTAAAGATTTCAGCGAACTATCAATTCTGAGTGTGGGGCTGCCATTTCTTTCAGCAACCTCAGCTAGGTGCTGTCTGGGCCGCTGACTGGGTCTGATTTAAGACCCCTTATGCTCTCCCAAGATCAGAAATATCTCTGGCAACGTTGGTGTCAACTACACACGACACTACTGGTAATTGAACTCAGTCTACAGGAAAAAGACTGGTGCAAAAGTATTCACTTGCAACCTTCACTGGGAGTCCATTTGAACCTCCCCTGAGTAGCCAGCCCCCTAACTTGTTACATAACGGAACAGTCCAGTGCTCTTTCTGGTGCTGTATTTTATGTCCTTTATTTACCTTTGAATATTTCTTTGTGAATTCCTTTTATTTCGCCTTTCCTCAGAACTTAAATTCCTGTAATTCACGTTGCCTTATAGTGGAACTCATTCCTAGAGTATGATGACCGGTATTTTATACAAAACAGCGCCTCTTTATTGTATTGTATCTCTGTGCTAATATATCCTATCACATTGTCTGCCCTTTTTCCTGCGCTCATGCATTAGGCTGATGTATTAATCTCTCATTTCCCACAGTAACCCCAGTTCCAGTTATATTTAGCCATATTTGTTATCTATTGGTCCAGTTTGGCAAAAGATCCAAATCCTTCTGTAACGGATGGCACTGGTTCCAGGTTTAGTTTTTTTTGCAAACTGAGATCTTGTTTTTGATGCCTTTCTCCAAGTCATTTTTAAATGTTTGTATCAGGTTCTATCTTAGGATATTCCCTGGATGATTCTCCCCGCCCTCCCCCTTTCAGGTTTTAACAGTTTCAATTTATGTCTGCAGTCTTGTTTTTAAGCCAATTTTCTGTTCAACTTTCTACCCCATTCCATGATTTTTATGCCTTAAATATTCATATTCTGGTGCACAGTGATCGTTTTATCTTGGAAAAACGCAAGCAATTTTACTAAACATGACTTTCCTAGTTTTTACTGAGGTGTGCAATTTCGGATCTCCTTCCCCCCCATCCCCATTGGTACAAAAGCAAAATACTGCGGTTGCTGGAAATCTGAAACGAAAACAGAAAATGCTGGAAATACTCAGCAGGTCAGACAGCATCTGTGGAGAGAAAATCAGAGTTAAAGTTTTGGGTCTAATGAAAGGTCACACGCTCCACAGATGCTGCCTGACCGGAGTATTTCCAGCATTTGCTGTTTTTGCCCCATCCCCATTAGACTCTTTAAAATAATTTTGAAGATTGTGCCTACGTTGGATCACATTACAATTGTGTCGTTTCCGGGTGTCTGTTAACCCTTTATTTACATAACTAAGTCGAGTGCTTGACAGGGATCTTAGGCTGCCCTTCGGGCTAGTCAAGAAGCAAATAACTTGTCAGAAAAAGCAACTGAGTTTGACTTGGGTTACCAATAGCACTCTGAATAAGATCCAATTTAGATGTAGACTAGTGCTGAAATAGATATGTCAACTGCAGCGAATCAGCTAGTTACGAACATGACATAAATAGGAAAAGTAGATCATATGACCTGTCGAGCCTGCTCCACCGTTCTATACAATCATGGCTGATCCTTGGCCTCAACTCCACTTTCCTGCCCATTCCCCGTATCCATTGATTCCCTGAGACACCAAAATTCTCTATCTCAGCCTTAAATACATTCAGCGATGGAGCATCCACAACCCTCTGGGGGTAAAGAATTCCAAAGATTCACAACGCTTTGAACGAAGAAATTTCTCCTTATCTCAGTCCTAAATAATCGGCCCCTTATCCCGAGACTGTGCCCCCGTGTTCTGTCCCAGTCGGGAAGCAACCTCTGTCTACCCTGTCAAAGCCTTTCAAAATCGTATGTGTCAATGAGATCACCTCTCATTCTTCTAAACTCAAGAGAGTATAGACTCAATTTAATCAGTCGCTCATCGGACAACCTCTCATCTCCGGGACCAATGCAGTGAACCTTTGCTGTACTGTCTCCAATGCAAGCATGAGTTCCGAAGAAGGGTCACTGACCCGAAACGTTAACTCTGCTTCTCTTTCCACAGATGCTGCCAGACCTGCTGAGTGAATCCAGCATTTCTTGTTTTTGTTTCAGATTTCCAGCATCCGCAGTATTTTGCTTTTATATCTTTTCTTTAATGTGTACAGTACTCCAGATGTGGCCTCACCAAAGCCCTGTACAATTTTAACAAGACCTCTTTATTCCTGTACTCCAGTCCCCTTGCAATAATGGCCAACATGTCATTTGTCTTCCGAATGGCTGACTGTACCTGCGTGCTAACTGTGTTCCTTGTACGAGTACACCTAAGTCCCTCTGAACATTGGCATTTACAAGTTTCACACCTTGTAAAATATTCTGCTTTTCTATTTTTACAACCAAAGTGAATAACCTCACACTTGCCCACATTATACTCCATCTGCCACCTTGTTGCCCACTCACTTAACTTGTCTATAGCTCTTTGCAGCCTCTGTGTCCTCCTCGCAACTTGCGTTCCCACCTAGCTTTTTATTAACAAACTTGGATATATTACTCAGTTTCTTCATCTCAGTCATGAATGTAGTTTCTAAATAGCTGAGGCCCCAGCACTGATCCTCGCGGTGCTCTGCTAGTCTCAGCCTGCCAACTTGAAAATGCCCTGTTTATCACTATTCTTTGCATTCTGTCCATTAATAAGTATTCTCTCCACGCTAATGTATTACCCCCAATTCCATGAGCCCTTATCTTGTGTGCTAACTTTTTGTGTGGCACCTTTGTGTGGCGTAATGGTATTGTCACTGGACTAGTAACCCAGAGACCCAGGGTATTTCTCTGGGGACATGGGTTCAAATCCCACCACAGCAGAAGGTGGAATTTGAATTAATTAATAAATCTGGAATTAAAAGCTAGTCTAATGATGGCCATAAAACCATTGTCAATTGTTGTAAAAACCCATCTGGTTCACTAATGTCCTTTAGGGAAGGAAATCTGTCCTTACCTGGTCTGTCCTACGTGTGACTCCAGACCCACAGCAATGTGGTTGACTCTTACATGCCCTCTGAAATGGCCTAGCAAGCCACTCAGTTGTATGAAGTCAATAAAAAGGAATGAAACTGAACGGACCACCCGGCATCGACCTAGGCAGTGGCAACGACAACGGCAAACCCAGCCCTGTCGACCCTGCAAAGTCCTCCTTACCAACATCTTGGGGGCTTGTGCCAAAGTTGGGAGAGCTGGCCCACAGACTAGTCAAGCAACAGTCTGACATAGTCATACTCACGGAATCATACCTGACAATGTCCCAGACACTGCAATCACCATCCCCAGAGGTGGTGGCACAGTGGTCTACAGTGGGGAGGGAGATGCCCTGGGAGTCCTCAACATAGACTCTGGACCCCATGAAGTCTCATGGCATCAGGTCAAACATGGGCAAGGAAACCTCCTGTTGATTACTACCTACTGCCTTCCCTCAGCTGATGAGTCAGTACTCCTCCATGTTGAACGCCACTTGGAGGAAGCACTGAGGGTGGCAAGGGTGCAGAATCTACTCTGGGTGGGGGACTTCAATGTCCATCACCAGGAGTGGCTCAGTAGCACCACGACTGACCGAGCTGGCCGAGTCCTAAAGGTCATAGCTGCTAGACTGGGTCTGCAGCAGGTGGTGAGGGAACCAAGAAGAGGGAAAAATATACTTGACCTCGTCCTCACCAATCTGCCTGCCGCAGATGCATCTGTCCATGGCAATATTGGTAGGAGTAACCACCGCACAGCCCTTGTGGAGATGAAGTCCCGTCTTCACATTCAGGATACTTTCCATCGTGTTGTATAGCACTATCACCGTGCTAAATGGGATAGATTTTGATCAGATCTAGCAATGCAAAACTGGGCATTCAAGAGGTGCTGTGGGCCATCAGCAGCAGCAGAATTGTACTCAACCACAATCTGTAACCTCATGGCCCGGCATATCCCCCACTCTACCATTACCATCAAGCCAGGAGACCAACCCTGGTTCAATGAAGAATTCAGGAGGGCATGCCAGGAGCAGCACCAGGCATACCTCAAATGAGCTGTCAACCTGGTGAAGCTACAACACAGGACTATCTGCGTGCCAAACTGCGTAAGCAGCATGTGATAGAGCTAAGCGATCCCATAACCAACAGATCAGATCTAAGCTCTGCAGTCCTGCCACATCCAGCCGTGAATGGTGGTGGACAATTAAACAACTAACTGGAGGAGGTGGCTCCACAAATATCCCCATCCTCAATGATGGGGGGAGTCCAGCACATCAGTGTGAAAGATAAGGCAGAAGCATTTGCAACAATCTTCAGCCAGAAGTGCTGAGTTGATGATCCATCTCTGCCTCCTCCTGAAGTCCCCAGCATCACAGATGCCAGACTTCAGTCAATTCGATTCACTCCACGTGATATCAAGTAACAGCTGAAGGCACTGGATACTGCAAAGGCTATGGGCCCTGACAATATTCTGGCAATGGTACTGAAGACCTATGCACCTGAACTTGTCAAGCCCCGAGCCAAGCTGTTCCAGTACAGCTACAACACTGGCATCTACCCCGCAGTGTGGAAAAATGCCCAGGTATGTCCTGTACACAAAAAGCAGGACAAGTCCAACCTGGCCAATTACCACCCCATCAGTCTACACTCAATCATCAGTAAAGTGATGGAAGGTGTCATCAACAGTGCCATCAAGCGACACTTGCTTAGCAATAACCTGATCAGTGACACTCAGTTTGGGTTCCACCAGGGCCAGTCAGCTCCTGACATCATTACAGCCTTGGTTCAAACATGGACAAAAGAGCTGAACTCTAGGTGAGGTGAGAGTAACTGCACTTGACATCAAGGCAGCATTTGACCGAATCGGGGAAAACTCTCGGCTGGTTGGAGTCAAACCTAACGCAAAGGAAGGTGGTTGTGGTTGTTGGAGGTCAATCATCTGAGCTCCAGGACATTACTACAGAAGTTCCTCAGGGTAGTGTCTTAGGCCCAACCATCTTCAGCTGCTTCATCAATGACCTTCCTTCAATCATAAGGTCTGAAGTGGGGATGTTCGCTGATTGCACAATATTCACCATTTGCAACTCCTCGGATACTGAAGTAGTCCGTGTCCATATGCAGCAAGACCTGGACAATATCCAGGCTTGGGCTGATAAGTGGCAAGTAACATTTGTGCCACACAAGTGCCAGGCAATGACCATCTCCAACAAGAGAGAATCTAACCATCTCCCCTTGACATTCAGTGGCATTACCATTGCTGAATCCCCCACTATCAACATCCTAGTGGCTACCATTGACCAGAAACTGAACTGGAGTAGCCATATAAATACCACGGCTACAAGAGCAGGTCAGAGGCTAGGAATCCTACGGCGAGTAACTCACCTCCTGCCTCCTCAAAGTCTGTCCACCATCTACAAGTCACAAGTCAGGAGTGTGATGGAATACTCTCCACTTGTCTGGTTGGGTGCAGCTTCAACAACAATCAAGAAGCTCGACACCATCCAGGACAAAGCAGACGGCTTGATTAGCACTCCATCCACAAACATTCACTCCCTCCACCACTGACGCACAGTGGCAGCAGTGTGTACCATCTACAAGATGCACTGCAACAACGCGCCAAGGCTCCTTAGACAGCATCTTCCAAACCCGCGACCTCTACCATCTAGAAGGATGGGCAGCAAATACATGGGGACATCACCACCTGCAAGTTCCCCTCCAAGTCGCACGCCATCCTGACTTGAAACTATATCGCCGTTCCTTCACTGTTGTTGGATCAGATGCCTGGTACTCCCTCCTAACAGCACTGTGGGTGTACCTACCTCACATGGACTGCAGCGGTTCAAGAAGGCAGCTCACCACCTTCTCAAGGGCAATTAGGTATGGGCAATTAATGCTGGCCTGGCCAGCGACGCCCACATCCCATGAATTAATTTTAAAAAACTTATCAAATGTCTTTTGGAAATCCAAGTATACTACATCTACTGGTTCCCCTTTACCTACCCTACTAGATACATCCTCAAAAAGCTTAAATAAATTTGTCAAACATGATTTCCCTTTTGTAAAACCATGTTGACTTTTGTCTGATCGTTCAATGATTTTCTAATTGCATTAAGACTTCCTTAATAGACTGCCTGCCTAACTGGCCTCAGTTCTCTATATTTTCTCTCCTTTTTTGAATAAATACAATTTCAATACGTTCAGGAGTGGGTGGGACTCTGCCATTTGTACTCTGCTTCTATGTGGTTACTTTTAAGTATTGATGCAGATTTAAATACTTGACAGTTTGGTTTGAGTTCACAGGCTTTCATCCTGTGACGCTGACAGCAGTTATCTCACCGTGGTTTGCCATAGTTTTCTTTTTCCAGTAGCCTTGTGAGCACAGTCAGTTGCTTAGCCCCCTGATACAGAAGCTGCTGGATCTGGCCTCTTCTCTCCTGCCACCCTGAATAATTTTTTTGTTTCCAGTTTTACCCCCATAAGTGTGTTACATGTAGAAATAAATTAACACTGAGACCGAGGTGGGATTCTTCAGGAATCCTTTGTTTAGGTTTAATGCACTTGCTAAAGGAGGAATTAGACTGCTTGAAGTGGGCTGCTCGGGTACTTGTGTCTCAGGGTGCTTGAATGGTGCTTTTACTTGGGTAGTAAATATTCAGCTTTTATTCGTGGTTACATAGTGTGTGGAGGTTTTCTACTTGTCCCTTTCTAAAAGAGACAAATAATCCATGTGTTCTACATCTGGCCAACTGTGGCTTAACAGACATAGCTATTGATGCAGCAGTGTTGGTAAGTTTACTATGGTTTTTTTGGTTATGGTCTTTGGGTATCCTGTTGGAGCCATGTCCTCTTGACCAGAAGCTACTTGAGGGGGTGGGGGTGAAGAAAAATTGAAAGTGAAATTTGTAGTCAAAAAGTTGAAGGAGAATAGCAGCAGGGACTGGGAATCTCACTTTAATAAATGCGTTATCAGCATCAGATAGTCTTAACTCACATGCAGCCAAATCACTGAGCAAAGTCCGCTGAGCGGTACACCATACTTGCAGCAGTGTGCCATTTTGTCATTTCCTACACCAACATTGCTGCCTGTTACAAATGCACTTGATTCCGTGTGTTCTGCCTGGAACAGTTTAAAACCTAGCAGCTGCTGATGGGGGCTGATTATCAACACTTCCTACAGTAATGAGTCTTTTTAAAACTTTATCTGAATCTTTATACGCAATTAAAACCGGTTGGACAAATGTGTGACTATGCAGCAAGAGATTTTGCAGCAGACTTGCCAGCAAGTAGAACATGTTAAACCTGCATGCAGCCAAAAGTTCAAGTATTGTTGGATGGAAGTCTGCAATGTTGTCTTTTATCATTGGCAGGTAGATGCTGAGATCCCATGACAGACTCTTAACTCAGTTTGATTTTACAAGATTAGATTAGAGATACAGCACTGAAACAGGCCCTTCGGCCCACCGAGTCTGTGCCGAACATCAACCACCCATTTATACTAATCCTATACTAATCCCATATTCCTACCAAACATCCCCACCTGTCCCTATATTTCCCTACCACCTACCTATACTAGTGACAATTTATAACGGCCAATTTACCTATCAACCTGCAAGTCTTTTGGCTTGTGGGAGGAAACCGGAGTACCCGGAGAAAACCCACGCAGACACAGGGAGAACTTGCAAACTCCACACAGGCAGTACCCGGAATCGAACCCGGGTCCCTGGAGCTGTGAGGCTGCGGTGCTAACCACTGCGCCACTGTGCCGCTGTTATGGGAAAGCCCAGGCCTCCATCTGATTCCATTCAGACAGACAGACAGATATCAATATAAATGAAGACATATATTTGTCTGGGTTAGAGATGGAAGACTGAACATTCCCTTCGGTCTTGTTACTAGCTATCAGCAGCTGTGTACAATTTCTAATTGCTCTGGTTTGATGTGGGTAATATTTATCTTTGAAAGGATGGGGTGACTCTTATAACAATCTCCCAGAGATAAAGTAACAGGGATTGTAGGGCTAGGCAGCAATGCTGGTATCCAAGAAAGAAGTTATGCCTTGAGCTAAAGTAACATATCAGAAGATAGGCATTGGGTCTGAATGGGAACGCTGTAATTTGCAAAAGGCAGTGATTAAAGGATTTTGGAAGCAATTCAACTTGATTGTGTTTGACAGGATTACCATGTGTCGTAGCAACTCAACATGCTTCCTTCATAAAAATGAGAACTGTTGGCATTTTGATGGGTTGCAAGTGGAGGAGAGGCAGAATGCCATTGTCTTATCAATTCAGACTACAACATTCCGGATAATTGAAACTTTCAAACAGTCCGAAACCAGTGTACTTTTTGCTTGGTAACCATTTGTACTCATGCAGTGAGTTTATGGTATGCTGCGCCCATAGGGGGCATTCACAGTGTCAGAGCTGTCCATTGGCTGACCTGCTAGCCAGTGCACCAGAGCTGAGGGAACCATCCTGTTTTCCTCTCTGCTAGCACAGCTTTCTGAGCAGCTCAGAGAACTGATTTTTAAATACCATACAGCTGCATTGCAACCAGCTACAGTTTAATGATGTCTAAACAGGACACCAGATTTGAATAAAGTTTGACACGGAGGAGTGTTGCTGGCACTGCATTGGATATCCGCCCAATCCAGCTCTGCCTCTGGAATAGTGAAGCCCTGTTATCCCTGCAGTTCATCTATAAATGCACAGTGTTTCCAAAGTCCAGAAGAGGTTTCTTAGATCCTCGTTATTTAAGCTCTTGATCACTGGAATTGCTGTAGTGTGGTGAAATGAAATGCATTGCAGCATTGACTGTTACACAGTTAGCTGCTGAGTAGTAGAGATGTTATTGAAGGCAAAGGCCTAGGTATTATATGTTGCCACATAAATGTTGATCATGTTTTTAACCCAAATTCAGTTAGAGGCAAAACTGTTAGTAAATGAAGATCAGGCTATCTAAAGGTGATGGGGAACATTGAGCCCAGAGTTTTGAGGTTTGAAGTTTTGCTGCCACTTCTGTGGTTAACAAAGGCAAACCAAAATAAAAGTACTGACACCTTTAATTCAGGTGCTACAAAGGATTAAAACCAGGCACACAAACTATGTCCCAGCCTAACTGTCCAGTGTTATGGCAATCTGGTTCTTTTCTCGGCAGTTCGAGGGAGGGGGTGAGCTACTTATTTTAAACATACAAATGCTGTGAGACCTTTTTCAGATGTGCTTGGGAGTTCCTTTAGAATTTAGTGGGCAGTTACTTAAATTTACAAAGCTGCACTAACTGTTTCGGGGGGTTGTTCATTAGTCAGTACTAGTTGAATCGAACAAGTTTGTATCTGCACCCTTTGCAGATGATCAGTTTGGATTTTCTGAAGAGTATTTAAGTTAGTTAACAATGGTAATAGGGAAAATTGCTATAGAAGAATATTGTTTAAAACTAGTGCAGAGTTGTGAACTATCTTTACTATGCCAGCAGTTAACAAAATGTAACTGCTGTAAAAATGTTAACTTTGTGCTATTCTGTTCCTTTGCTCTTTGATAAATTTGTCCGTTAAAGCTTAAACCAAGGTCTAGCATAGCGTTCTTCTGTCGTAATCTGAAGGTGAGGAAGATCCTCTATCAGAGGGGTACAGTAGGACAGTGGTAATGTTACTGGACTAGTAAACCAGAGGACTGAACTAATGGTCCAGAGACATGAGTTCAAATCCCACCATGGCGGCTGGGGAATTTAAATTCAATTAAATAAATCTGCAATAAAAAGCAAGAGTCAGCGATGGTGGTCATGAAAGTACCAGATTGTCATAAAAACCCATCTGGTTCACTAATGTCTTGGAGGGAAGGAAATCCACTGTCCTTACCTGGTCTGGTATACAAGTGACTCTTGGCCTCTAAAATGGCCCAGCAAGCTCACCACCACCCTCACGAGGACAATTAGGAACAGGCAGTAAATGCTGGCCTTGCCAGGGATGCCCACATCCCATGAATGTATTGGGGAAAAAAAGGATTTCTATTTGTTCTCCAAGGTACACTAGCAAGCTTGCTTATCTATTATGGCAAGTGAAGCACTCTAACAATGTGAGAGTGCTCAGATACATGCCAAGAATAGGCAGAAATAAAAGACTCAATATAATGAGAGTCTTGATTTTAAAATTCTCATCCCTGTTTTCAAATCTCTCCATGACACCCCTCCCTCTCTCTAATCTCTTACAACCCCACAACCCTCCGAGATCTCTGCGCTCATCTAATTCCGGTGCCCCAGGTATCCCTGATTTTAATCACTCTGCCATTGATGGCTACGCTTTCAGTTGCTTAGGCTCTAAGTTCTGGAATATCCTCTCTGCCTCTTTACCTCACTTTCCTCCTTTAAGGCACTCCTTAAATCCTACCTCTTTGACCAAGCATTTGGTCATCTGACCTAATATCTCATGGCCTGGTGTCATATTTGGTTTTATAATGTTTCTGTGAAGCACCTCTGTACATTTTATCACGTTAAAGATGCTATATAAATACAAGTTGAAAGTTTCACTTTCTCAGTAGCACCTGGTTCCCGCAAAAGAATCCTTGAATCAAAATAACTTGCATCTCCAGCATCTCTGGGAGGCGGTGACCTAGTGGTTTTGTCATTGGACTAGAAACCCAGAGACCCAGGGTATTGCTCTGGGGACATGGGTACAAATCTCACCACAGCAGAAGGTGGAATTTGAATTCCATTAACAAATCTGGAATTCAAAGCTAGTCTAATGGCCATTGTCAATTGTTGTAAAAACCCATCTGGTTCACTAATGTTCTTTTAGGGAGGGAAATCTGCTGTCCTTACATCTGTCTCCAGACCCACAGCAATGTGGTTGACTCTTAACTGCTGTCTGAAATGGCCTCGCCACTCAGTTGTATCTAACTGCTACGAAATCAATAAGGAATGAAATCGGGCGGACCACCCAGCATTGACCTAGGCACCGGAAATGACAATGGCAAACCCAGCCCTGTCGACTCTGCAATGCCCTCCTTACTAACATCTGGGCACTTGTGCCAAAGTTGGTAGAGCTGTCCCACAGACTAGTCAAGCAACAGCCTGACAGTCATACTCACGGAATCATACCTCGCAGACTTCAATGTCCATTACCAAGATTAGCTCGGTAGCATCATTACTGACCAAGCTGGCTGAGTCCTAAAGGGTGGCACAGTGGTTAGCACCTTAGCCTCACAGCTCCAGCGACCTGGGTTCAGTTCTGGGTACTGCCTGTGCGGAGTTTGCAAGTTCTCCCTGTGACTCCGTGGGTTTCCACCGGGTGCTCCGGTTTCCTCCCACAGCCAAAGACTTGCAGGTTAACAGGTGAATTGGCCATTGTAAATTGACTCTAGTGCAGGTAGGTGGTAGGAGAATGGTGGGGATGTGGTAGGGAATATGGGATTAATGTAGGATTAGTATAAGTGGGTGGTTGATGGTCGGCACAGACTCGATGGGCCTGTTTCATAGGGTCATAGAGTTTCAGTGCTGTATCTCTCCATGACTCTATGACAGAGCCAGTTAGACTGGGTCTGCGGCAGGTGGTGAGGGAACCAACGAGGGAAAAGTATACTTGACCTCGTCCTCACCGATCTGCCTGCCGCAGATGCATCTGTCCATGACAGTATTGGTAGGAGTGACCACCGCGCAGTCCTTGTGGAGACGAAGGCCCGTCTTCACATTGAGGATACCTTCCATCATGTGTGGCACTATCACCGTGCTAAATGGGATACATTTCGAACAGATCCAGCAACTCAAAACTGGGCATCCATGAGGCGCTGTGGGCCATCAACAGCAGCAGAATTGTACTCAACCACAATCTGTAACCTCATGGCCCGCATATCCTCCACTGTACCATTATCATCAAGCTGGGGGACCAACCCTGGTTCAATGAAGAGTGCAGGAGGGCATGCCAGGAGCTGCACCAGACACACCTCAAAATGAGGTGTCAGCCTGGTGAAGCTACAACCCAGGACTACTTGCCAAACAGCAGAAGCAGCGTGCAACAGACAGAGCTAAGCGATCCCATAACCAAAGGATCAGATCTCAGCTCAGCAGTCCTGCCACTTCCAGTTGTGACAGTGGTGGACAATTAAACAACTAACTGGAGGAGGTTGCTCCACAAATATCCTCATCCTCAATGATGGGGGAGCCCAACACATCAGTGCAAAAGATAAGGCTGAAGCATTTGCAACAATCTTCAGCCAAAAGTACCGAGTTAACCATCCATCTCCTCCTCCTAAAGTCCCCAGCATCACAGATCCCAGTCTTTAGCCAATTCGATTCACTCCGTGTGATATCAAGAAATGACTGAAGGCACTGGATACTGCAAAGACTATGGGCCCTGACAACATTCTGGCAATAGTACTGAAGACCTATGCTCCAGAACTTGCCATGCCCCTAGCCAAGCTGTTTCAGTACAGCTATAACACCGGCATCTGCCCAGGTATGTCCTGTACACAAAAAGCAGGACAAGAAGTCCAACCCGGCCAATTACCGCCCCATCAGTATATTCTCAATCATCAGTAAAGTGATGGTAGGTATCATCAACAGTGCTTAGCAATAGCATGCTCACTGATGCTCAGTTTAGGTTCCGCCAGGGCCACTCAGCTCCTGACCTCGTTAGAGTCTTGGTTCAAACATGGGCGAAGGTTGAACTCAAGGTGAGGTGACAGTGACTGCCCTTGATATCAAAGCAGCATTTGACTGAGTATGGTATCTAGGAGTCCTAGCAAAACTGAAGTCATTGGGAATCGGGGAAAATTCTCCACTGGTTGAAGTCATACCTAGCACAAAGGAAGATGTTTGTGGTTGTTGGTCAATCATCTCAGCTCCAGGACATTACTACAGGAGTTCCCCAGGGTTGTATCCTCGGCCCAATCATCTTCAGCTGCTTCATCAAGGCTTTCCTTCAATCATAAGGTCTGAAGTGGGGATGTTCGCTGATGATTGCACAATGTTCACCATTCGTGACTCCTCAGATGCTGAAGCAGTCTGTGTAGAAATGCAGCAAGACTGATAAGTGGCAAGTAACATTCACGCCATACAAGTGCCAGACAATGACTCAAACAAGAGAGAATCTAATCATCCCCCCTTGATATTCAGTGGCATTAAGATTTCTGAATCCCCCACTATCAACATCCTGGGGGTTACCATTGACAGAAACTGAACTGGAGTAGCCATATAAATACCATGGCTACACGAGCAGGTCAGAGGCTAGGAATCCTTCAGCGAGTAACTCACCACCTGACTCATAGAAACAAAGAAAATAGGAGCAGGAGTAGGCCATTTGGCCCTGCTCCGCCATTCAAAAAGATCATGGCTGATCGTCTAGTTCAGTACCCTGTTCCTGCTTTTCTCTCCATATCCCTTGATCCCTTTGGCATTAAGAAATATATCTATCTCCTTCTTGAATATATTTAATGACTTGGCCTCCACTGCCTTCTGCGGTAGAAAATTCCACAGGTTCACCACAGTGAAGAAATTTATCCTCCCCTCGGTTCTAAATAGCATACCCCGTTTCCTGAGACTGTGACCCCTGGTTCTGGACTCCCCAGCCATAGGGAACATCCTCCCTGCACCTAGTCTTACTAGTCCTGTTAGAATTTTATAGGTTTCTATGAGTTCCCCTCTCCTCCTAAACTCTAGTGAATATAGGCCTAGTCGACCCAATCTCTCCTCATACATCAATCCTGCCATCCCAGGAATCAGCCTGGTAAATCTTCTGCGCACTCCCTCCATGGCAAGAACATCCTTCCTCAGATAAGGAGACCAAAACTGCGCACAATACTCCAGATGTGGTCTCACCAAGGCCCTGTATAACAGCAGTAAGACATCCTTGTTCCTGTACTCTTATCCTCTTGCAATGAAGGTCAACATACCATTCGCCTTCCTAACTGCTTGCTGCACCTAAATGCTTGCTTTCAGCAACTGGTGCACAAGGACACCCAGATCTCGTTGCACCTCCCTCTTTCCCAATCTATCACCATTCAGGCAATAATCTGCGTTTCTGTTTTTACAACCAAAGTGGATAACCTCACATTTATCCACGTTATACTGCATCTGCCATGCATTTGCCCACTCACCCAACTTGTCCAGATCACATTGGAGCCTCTTTTCATCCTCACAGCTCACATTACCCCAGCTTTGTGTTGTCTGCAAACTTGGAAATGTGTTTAATTCCCTCATCCAAGTCATTTAATATATATTGTGAATATCTGGGGCCCAAGCACTGCTCCCTGTGGTACCCTACTAGTCACTGCCTGCCACCCGGAAAAAGACCCGTTTATTCCTCCTCTCTGTTTCCTGTCTGTCAACCAATACTCAATCCATGCCAGTATATTACCCCCAATCCCATGTGCTTTAAGGTCCCTCTTATGTGGGACCTTATCAAAAGCCTTCTGAAAATCCAAATACACCACATCCACTGGTTCTCCTTTATCTATGCTACAAGTAACATCCTCAAAAAACTCCAGTAAATTTGTTAAGCATGATTTCCCTTTCGTAAACCCATGCTGACTCCCCAATGCCTGTCCACCATCTACAAGGTACAGGTCAGGAGTGTGATGGAATACTCTCCACTTGCCTGGATGGGTACAACTCCAACAACACTCAAAAAGCTCAACACCATTCAAGACAAAGCAGTCCGCTTGATTGGCACCCCATCCAGAAACATTCACTCCCTCCACTACTGATGGACAGTGGCAGCAGTGTGTACCATCTACAAGATGCACTGCAGCAATGCACCAAAGCTCTTCTGACGGCACCTTCCAAACCTGCGACCTCTACCACCTCGAAGGACAAGGGCAGCAGCTGCATGGGAACACCATCACCTGCAAGTTCCCCTCCAAACCACACATCATCCTGACTTGGAATTATATCGCCGTTTCTTCACTGTTGCTGGTCAAAATCCTGGAACTCCTTTCCTAACAGCACTGTGGGTATACCTACCTCACATGGACTGCAGCGGTTCAAGAAGGCAGCTCACCACCACCTCATGGGCAATAAATGCTGGTCCAGCCAGCAACGCCTACATCCTAAAGGCCTGCTCGGGTCTGCAAATCAGACCCGACCCGAGCCCAACAGAACCCCATTCAACCCCAAGCTGGACCCAGCCCGAGTCCTTCCATTGTTTCTCACACCCGACCCAACCATCAATTAACTTACTTCCTGTTTTTCACTTTGTTCCTTACCTGAACAACCTTAAAATAACTAACAAAACCACCTTTGAAGTCCAAAAAGTAAATTAACATTAGAGTCTCTTACCTGAGGTGGTAATAGAACCCAGCCGGACCCAGAAGTGTGACCCGACCCGAACCTGACACGTCGTCGGGTGCCGTTGGATTTGGGTCGGGTAGCAGGCCTTTACCACATCCCATGAACAAATTAAAACAAGCCCTACAGGGAATGGAAGCATTAACATCTGGCTCAGTTTGTCCATTTGTAAATTTCATCTTGTAACTTAATATTCCCAGATATTAGCCAAATGTCCTAAATGTTCATTTATTTATTATTTGAAAAATCCCATTGTTTTGGTGACTGCTTGTGGACATTTTGGAAAATGACAAGGTACACCTGGTTCACATTTCCAATTGCCAAAGTCTTTGTTTTGAGGAGTGCCTTTTGATTTTTTAGTGAACTTCATTTCCTGCAAACCTTGACCTTAGCTCTTGGCATCTTTTTCCCGCTGCTTCTGAAGGCGTTGACTCTTTACTGTGATGGTGAGCATTGGCAAGTTATTCAGGCATTGCAGGGAGGAGAATTGTAGCTGAATCCAAATTCTGTGCACACTACCTCTGGATAGTGCACAGTGGTAATCCTGACCCATTTATTTTCTTCTCTGATTATCTTTGGAGTACTCAAGTTAATTTTAGTCCTACTACCTGAGACTGAGGTCAGTTAACTTATGCAAACTAAGGATCAAGGTTGGTTTTTACAGCTAAGTCACTCACTCAACCTCACACAGCCATCCAGGTACCTGGTTTGTACTTGCAAACTTGTGCACAGCTACCTTTCACCACTTGGTGTGTCTGTATATGCAGCAGGAGATTTGGAACTTATAGCTCCAGTGGTGCTTAACAAGCAGTTTTGAGTTAGTAGCACTCACCGACACTCTCAAGTTCAGCGGTACTCATCTGTTAGCTGAGCATGTGCTTGCTGATTTGTTTTTAGTAGCTTTCGTGCACGTCTCTTTAACTTACCTCCGCTCCTGACTTTGAGTGCATGCTGCTGGAATTGTGTTGCTTAGTGTGGGGGTGGGGTGGGGGATGGTTGCCTTGAACTGCACATTGCATAAGGTTTGACTGGAAAGGTTGGTAGGGATTTTGTTCCGTACTGAGTGTTTTTGTTTTATAAAATCATAGAATGGTTACAGCAGAGGAGGAGACCGTTTGGCCCATTGTGTCTGTGCTGGCTCTCTGAAGTAGCAATTTACCTAGTACCACTCCCTTGCCTTCTCCCATAGCCCTGCACATTCTTCCTTTTCAGATAATCCAACTCCTTTTTGAATGCCTCAATTGAATCTGCCTCCACCAGACTCTCAAGCAGTGTATTCCAGATCCTAATCACTTGCTGTGTAAAATAGTTTTTCCTCATGTCGCCATTGCTTCTTTTGCCAATCACCTTAAATCTGTGCCCTCTGGTTCTTGTTCCCTCCACCAATGGGAACAGTTTTTCCCTATCTACTGTGTCCAGATCCCTCATCATTTTGAACACCTCTAACAAATCTCCTCTCAACCAACTCTTCAAGGAAAATAGTCCCAATGTCTCCAATCTATCCATGTAACTGAAGTTCCTCATCCCTGGAACCATTCTCGTGAATCTTTTCTGCACCCTCTTTAACACCTTCACATCCTTCCTAAAGTGTGGCACCCAGATTGGATGCCATACTCCAGTTGAGGCTGAACCAGTGTTTTATACAAGTTTAACATAACTTCCTTGCTTTTGTACCCTGTGCCCCTATTAATAAAACCAGGACACTGCTTTGTTAATTGCTCTCAACTTGTCCTGCCACCTTCAGTGTTTTGTGCACATATGCACCCAGGTATGCTTAGGTCAAGAGAAAAAAAACCCAACCCGAACCCGACAGAACCACATTGAGCCCGACCCGACCCAAGTCCCTCCATTTTTTTTCTGCGCCCGACCCGACCACTGGAACGTTCACTTTACCTACCTTCCCATTTTGAATCTGCAGGAAGCTGCAGCATGAGCGCGATGATGTCATTGAGATGCTCACTCGCTCACTGGGCAGACTGAGTTTCCCTCCTTGACGTCCCAGACTCCCAGCTCAAGCAGGTTTTTTTTTTACTTTTAACACTTACCAGCAGAGCAAAATGCAATTCTTGCTGTGTGTGTTGGACCCGAGCCCGAAAGCCCGACCGGAAGAGCAACCCGAACCTGATGCTTGTCGGGTTCGGGTCAGGTAGCAGGCCTTTACACCCAGGTCCCTCTGATCCTGCACCCCCTTTATAATTGTACCATTTATATTCTCTCCTCAATCTTTCTATAAAAATGTATCACTTCACACTTTGCATTAAATTTCATCTGCCACTTGTCTGCCCATTCCACCGACCTGTCCTTTTTAAAGTTCTACACTATCCTCCTCACAGTTCACAATGCTTCCAAGTTTTGTATCGTCTACAAATTTTAAAATAGTGCCCTGTATGCCAAGGTCCAGGTCATTAATGTATATATTAAGAACAGCAAGGGTCCCAACACTGACCCCTGGGGAACTCCACTATAAACCTTCCTCCAATCTGAAAAACAACCATTAACTCCTATTCTGTTTCCTGTCACTCAGCCAATTTCGTATCCATGTTGCTACTGTCCCTTTTATTCCATGAGCTTGAACTTTGTTCACAAGTCTGTTGTGTGGCACTTTTTCTGTCCTGTGGACTGACCCCTTTCCACTGATGGTCTCTCTGCTGTCAGACTGTGTCCCTGTAGGTTAAACCAAGGTGGCAAAAGCACATTTTGTTTGACTGGCAACATGCGGGCAAGCTTGTGTCATCAGGCTTTGATACGCATAATTCTTTAAGGTGGACTGTACAAAAAACCAGCAGAAAGTTGCCTGATTGGGTGAAGGGCTTAAGCTGTGTTGGAATGCAGGAGCTCAGCTGTAACTGGATTCAGCCTTTTTCTTGGAGTATAGTGCACTGTGGTTAAGGTAGGTCATTGAGTGTCATGTCCAAGTGAAGATTGTCCACCTTTGTTGGGCTGTGGGTTGGATTACTGGGATTTTGAGAATGCAATTTCAAGTTGCAAAAATGGTGCCATTTTGACACCGATTTAAGCTGCATTGTAAACTTCACCCCTTTCAACAATGGGCAGCACTCCCAACTTCATCTATCTGTTTGCTTTTTTATATAAATGTTCCATGTGTGAGTTGATAAAGTAATAGAAGCGACTTTGCTTAAAGCATGAAGTCTGTGGAATTCAGCTTGTAAATAGGCATGGCACAGTGCTAAGAGTTCAAAATGGAAGTAAAAAATTTGTTTAAAGACTGAAGAATAGCATGGAGAGATGGTTGATAGGTTTGCTTTAACAAATCGAAGGGCATGAGTCAGTCAGATCTATAGCTCAGTAAAACAAAATTCCCTGTACTTTGCCCCAATGATATGCTGCAGTCTCTGCCTCTGAAGAGTGCCAACTTAGGGTGAGATTATTTTCCATTTTCCACTCCAGCCGTTGTGTAGAATTTGAGTGAGACTGCAAGCTGCTGAAGGGAAGGAGAATAAAGGGATATAGAAACAGTTTTCTTCTTTGGCCTCCTTGTCTCGATAGACAATGGGTAAGTGCCTAGAGGCAGTCAGTGGTTTGTGGAGCAGCACCTGAGTGGGTATAAAGGCCAATACTAGAGTGCCAGACTCTTCCACAGGCGCTGCAGATAGAATTGGTTGTCGGGGCTGATGCATAGTTGGCTCTCCTTGCACTTCTGTCTTTTTTCCTGTCAACTGCTAAGTCTCTTTGACTCACCACTCTTTAGCCCCGCCTTTATGGCTGTCCGCCAGCTCTGGCGATCACTGGCAACTGACTCCCACGACTTGTGGTCAGTGTCACAGGACTTCATGTCGTGCTTGCAGACATCTTTAAAGCGGAGTCATGGATGGCTGGTGGGTCTGGTACCAGTAATGAGCTCGCTGTACAGTGCATCCTTGGGGATCCTGCCATCTTCCATGCGGCTCACATGGCCAAGCCATCTCAAGCGACGCTGGCTCAGTAGGGTGTATATGCTGGGGGTGTTGGCCACCATGGGTACTTATGCGTTGGAGATACGGTCCTGCCACCTGATGCCAAGGATTCTCCGGAGGTAGCAAAGATGGAATGAATTGAGACGTCGCTCTTGGCTGACATATGTTGTCCGGGCCTTGCTGCCATAGAGCAAGGTACTGAGGGCACGGGCTTGAAACACTCGGACCTTTGTGTTCCATGACAGTGCGCCATTCTCCCATACCCTCTTGGCTAGTCTGGACATAACAGCGGACGCCAGTCCCATGATTTCTGCATCGAGAGACAGGTTACTGGTAATAGTTGAGCCTAGGCAGGTGAACTCTTGAACCACTTCCAGAGTGTGGAACAGTGGGTATGTGGGATTAAGATACTGCTCGTGTGGAGAATAAACAATGCAAACTGGCTTGGCTCAACAGCCTGTTTCCCTGCTGCAATTTCTGTGTATTTCTCTTGGCAAATATGGGGCAGTATTGTGCTTTGGACCCATGCCCAGTTGGAACTAGAGCGAGTCTTTGGGGAAGAGTGCTGTTTGATCACATGGTGCAACAGTTGGTTTGCAGAGGCTGATTGCTCCAAGAAGCTGCTCAGGAGACCACAGTTAGCAGACAGTTATCAGTAACCTGAGAGGCAGGGTTTCTTTGCCACTGGTTTGCAGGTTCCTCAAGATTGGGAAAACCAAGTATGGCCTTAACTGCAAAATCAGCTTGTGGAGTGGGATATGCAGGGCTATGAAATAGCAAGAGGATTATGTCATTGATATGTTTTTAAATCTCTTGTTCTGTTCCCATTTCGTTTGCCTTTGCTACTTTGAGTTAGGTCAGGACAAACAAAACTGCATGTACCTTGCCATGGAGTTGACGCGGCCCTTTCATCAGGGGTTGGATATATTGCGACTGTCAGTCGTCTTCTTTGGCCTCCTTGTCTCGAGAGACAATGGGTAGCGTCTGGAAGTGGTCAATGGCTTGTGAAGCAACACCTGGAGTGGCTATAAAGGCCAATTCTAGAGTGACAGACTCTTCCGCAGGCACTGCAGATAAAATTCGTTGTCGGGGCTGTTGCACAGTTGGCGCTCTCCTTACGTTTTTTTTTCCTGCCAACTGCTAAGTCTCTTCGACTTTCCACTCTTTATCCCCACCTTTATGGCTGTCCGCCAGCTCTGGCGATCACTGGCAACTGACAGCCACGACTTGTGGTCAGTGTCACAGGACATCATGTTGCGTTTGCAGACGTCTTTTAAATGGAGACATGGGGGTCTGATACCAGTGATGAGTTCGCTGTCCAATGTGTCCTTGGGGATCCTGCCATCTTCCATGCGGCTCACATGGCCAAGCCATCTCAAGTGCTGCTGGCTCAGTAGGGTGTACAAGCTGGGGATGTTGGCTGCCTCGAGGACTTCTGTGTTGGAGATACGGTCCTGCCACCTGATGCCAAGGATTCTCCGGAGGCAGAGAAGATGGAATGAATTGAGACACCATTCTTGGCTGACATACGTTGTCCAGGCCTCGCTGCCATAGAGCAAGGTACTGAGGACACAGGCTTGATACGCTTGGACTTTTGTGTTCCGTGTCAGTGCGCCATTTTCCCACACTCTTTTGGCCAGTCTGGACATAGCAGCGACGCCTTTCCCATGCGCTTGTTGATTTCTGCATCGAGCGACAGGTTACTGGTGATAGTTGAGCCTAGGTAGGTGAACTCTTGAACCACTTCCAGAGCGTGGTCGCCGATTTTGATGGATGGAGCATTTCTGACGTCCTGTCCCATAATTGTTTTCTTGAGGCTGATGGTTAGGCTAAATTCATTGCGGGCAGCCGCAATCCTGTCGATGAGTCTCTGCAGACACTCTTCTGTGTGGGATGTTAATGCAGCATCGTCAGCAAAGAGGAGTTCCCTGATGAGGACCTTCCATACTTTGGTCTTCGCTCTAAGACGGGCAAGGTTGAACAACCTGCCATCTGATCTTGTGTGGAGAAAAATTTCTTCCGAAGACTTGAACGCATGTGAGAGCAGCAGTGAGAAGATGATCCCAAACAGTGTAGGTGCGAGAACACAGCCCTGTTTCACGCCACTCAGGATAAGAAAGGGGTCTGATGAGGCGCCGCTATGCTGAATTGTGCCTTTCACTGTCAGTATGTGTGAAGTTAGAGTTGAAGAGACTTAGCAGTTGGCAGGAAAAAAGACTAGCGCAAGGAGAGAGTCAACTGTGTAACAGCCCCGGCAACCAATTTTATCTGCAGCACCTGTGGAAGCGTCTGTCACTCTAGAATTGGCCTTTATAGCCACTCCAGGCGCTGCTGCACAAACCACTGACCACCTCCAGGTGCTTACCCATTGTCTCTCGAGACAAGGAGGCCAAAGAAGAAGTTATGTGAAGTTAATAATGAGGTGTGGCCAAACTTGTACATGGATGTTGATTTGAAGTTGGTAGCCTGTGGTGTTGGATTGGATCGGTTTCTTTATATTTGGTGTGTTTACAACAATTAGCATTTAAATATAGCCTTCAGCATAGCAAGATATCCCAAATCACAAGATAGTTTAGAGACGTTTTTGAAGGTGGTGAGATGCAGAAAGATGTAGGTGCTTGGGAAACGAAGTAGCTCACTAAATTTGCTTTGTTTAATTTTAAAAAGAAATTAAATCCTGTTTGCAGAACATTTCTTGGAATGTAGGAAACTGTGATGCTGGGTTTTGGTTTTGACACAGGAATTTTAAAAGGTGGTTTAAAAGGAGCTCCTTCCCTACTCGAGCCCCTTTCTGTTTCTGATCCCAACCCCCCTCTCTCCCCTCACTATTATAGCTTGGTTCTGTTCCTGCTGACGCAGTCTTCCTCTGGGCCCCATTCTTTACTGGTCTTACTGTGTTACAGGCAGATCTCTTTTTACAAGCTGCTCCTCCTGCAGTTCTCTATCATAGCACAGATAATGCTTGCCAGCTGATCTCTCCCACTTATTCTCCAGTTTTCTCTTCTCTCTGGACCATGCTGTGCCCCTCTCAGTTCTTGAAGATGACATGCAGATGTGCATCATGAAATCAAAACAAAATAAACTAAATGGCGCCAGGTTGTGTTATACATGAAACTGGGGGGGACTTGAATAAAGCATTACTCTTGCGCCAACACGATGCAAACAGACAAAATTTAATTAACATGCTTAGGAACTCCACTAAATTTTCCACCAAGGAAATATGTTGCCTTTAACCTTTTATTGCTCAGTTTTACGCATCTAAGAGCAATTAAAAAAGCTTTAAAAAGAATGATTCATTGTGTGTCCTACGCAAAGGAACTGCATGATAATCAAACAAGGTGACATTGCACAGACAGGATGAGAGCTGGAGCCTCAAGGTCGAGTTGGAAAGTAGCTCAGTATAGTGTGGGGTCATGGCCATGTGGCACACTGTCAAGTGAGTAATCTTTGACTTCAACGTGCAGAAACCTGAGGTGCTTAACAATGAGACCTGGGGGTATTTGTGCACAAATTTCTCAAGGTGACCATGCAGGTTAACAAAGCAGTTAATAATGTACGTGGGATCCTGGGCTTTATAAATAAAGGCAGAGTACAAAAGGCAGGAAGTTGTGCTAAACCTGTATAAAAACACTAGTTTGGTCCTAGCTGGGGATATTGTTTCCAATTCTGGACACCACACTTTAGGAAGGACCCGAAGGCTTTGGACATGGTACAGAAGAGATTTACTTGTATGGTTCCAGAGATGAAGGATTAGAGTTGAGGAGAGAAACTAGTGAAGCTGGGATTGCTGTCCTCCGAGCAGAGAAGGTTGACAGGAGATTTGACAGACATTTATAATCATGAAGAGTTTAGAAAGAGTAAATAGAGAAACTGTTTCCAATGGCTGAAGGGTCAGTAAATAGAGAGCATGGATCTTGGGAGATTGGCAGAAGAACCAGAGGTGACATGAAAACATTTTTGCACAACAAGTGGTTGGGATTTGGAATGCGCTGCTTGATGGGGTGGTGGATACACGTTCAAAAGTAGCCTTCAGAAGGAAAATAGATGAATACTTGAATGAAGAAAAAATATGGGGAAAGATCGAGGGAGTGAGGTTAACTGGATTGCTCTTCAAAAGAGCTGGTGCAGACCAGATAGGCTGAATGACCTCTCTCTGTGCTGTACTATTCTACGAAGTGCATAAGTCAAAGAGGAGGTGGGGATTTTATCCTTTTGGTTGGTCCTTAGGTATGTTGGAGTACTGTTTGAATTGAGGGGTTATCAAGGAAATGGCTGATCCTGTTTGTACTCGAGGTTTCCCTATTGCTGTTACAGTACTATTTTTTTAGAACTTAATTCAACCAAATCTGTAATTATTCAGATGGGCTGATTTAGAAATAAAGAACGGTTTCTCATAGGTTCAGTTTATCGACTGAAAGATCTTAGTTTGTAAAATGATGCAACTTTATCTGATTTCTCACGAGCTTGATGAAAATAAAACCTGTTTTAGGTGAACAATTCATGCGATTTATGATTGACTCTTTTTAAAGTAAGTTTTGTGTTTATTAGCTGTAAGAGCTGAAATAGTCGAGAGTCATTTACAGTACAGAGGAGGCCATTTGGCCCATCGATTCCATGCCAGCTCTCCCTAGAACAATACACTCAGTCCTATTCCCTGGCTCGACCCTGTAACCCTGCAAATCTTTTTCAACCATCCAACTTCCTCTTGAAGTTATAGATCGTCTCCGCTTCCACCACCCTCGGCAGTGAGTTCCACCCGCTGCGTTTATAAACAAAAAGTGCTTCCTCATCCTCCCTGCATCTCTTGTTCAAAACTTCAAACTGTGTCCCCTGGTCCTTCTACCATTTGTAGTAATGGGAACAGTTTTTCCTTGTCTAACTTATCTAAGCCTGTAATAATCTTGTACACTTCTATTAAATCACCCCACAATCTCCTTTGTTCTAAGGACAACAAGCTCAGCTTTTCCAACCTAACCTTGTGACTAACATCCTCCATCTCTGGAACTATTCTGGTAAATCTCCTCTGCACCCTCTCAAGGACCTGAAGTGTGGTGACCAGAACTGGATGCAGTACTCCAGTTGGGGCCTAACCAGAGCTTTATCAAGTTTCAGCTGGTGTATTGTCCATTCAGAGATGTTGCGCTGAGGGATTATCACACTTCCATTAATGGCTTTTTGAGTAGAATGGGAATTGTTAAGCAGCACTGTCACAATTGTAGGGACAAGTACTTGAGCATTGTCTGACCAAAAGTGATCAACATTTAAGAGACAGTACATTTGATAAAAAGGTGGTGATTGCAATTTTGAAAATGGGGGAACTGGTGCCTGAGGAAAGGGTAAAATTTACTGGGGTGAGGAGGGATAGCTGTTTCCATCGCTGGATGTCAATTTGTTGCATTATAATCTCCAGATATCCCACGTCCACTGCAAAGCTTTGATCTATATTACCAACTTTATAGCAGCGTCCAGGACGTCCTGTATATATTTTCATGTCTTAAAGGTATTGTGTGATAAAAGCAAAATACTGCAGATGCTGGAAATCTGAAATAAAAACAAAGTGCTGGAAATACTCAGCAGGTCTGGCAGCATCTGTGGAGAAAGAAGCAGAGTTAACATTTTAGGTCTGTGACCTTTCATCAGTAGTGATAGTATGTGATTTTCTTGTTTTGTTGCACATTCTAATAGTCCTTCTTACCCTCCTCTTTCCCCCCCCCCCCCCCCCCCAGGATAAAATGGAACCACAGAATGAAAGGAAAAACTGTCAGTGAGCAATGTGTGATCTTTTAAGGAAGCGTGTTTTTCAGGTACAGGCTAGGTACATTCCAACAAGGGTGAAAGGTAAGGGAACCAAAGCCAGAGCTCCTTGGATGACTAGATAGAGAATATGATAAAACATAAAATGAGAGGTGTATGATGCATGTCAGATGAATTCTTCAAGCAAGAACCAGGTCAAATACAATAAGTTGAAAGGGGAAGTGAAGAGGAAAATAAGACTGGCAGAGAGAATGAGAATAGAAGACAGTTAACTTCAAAGGAAACCCAACAAGTATCATCAGGCATGTAAATAGCAAGCAGGTAGTAAGGGGCAGGATGGGTCCTATTAAGGACAAAGAGGGTAATATATGCTTAGGGATGATGGACAAGACTAGAATACTTAATGAGTACTTTGTATCAGTGTTGACTAAGGAAGAGGATACTTGCAAAATATCAGAAGTAGGGATGGTAGAGGTAAAGGATAGGGTGAAAATTAATAGGCAGGATGTAATGGAAAGACTGGCTATGCTTAGAGTGGATAAGTCACCTGGCCCGGATGGCTTGCATTGCAGGTTGTTGAAGGAAGTGGTGGTGGAGATGGCTAAGGGCTTGCCATAATCTCTCTATCTTCCCTAGATGTGGGGAAGGGTGCCAGAGGATTAGAGAGTGGCAAATGTGACACCCTTAAGAATGGGTGTAAGGATAGTCCTAGTAACTAAGGCTGGTCAGTTTAAAATCCGTGGTGGGGAAAGTTTTAGAAACAATCGGGGGATGGGGAGAAATCAGCAAACACTTGGAGAGGTTTGAGTTTGTAGAAGGTCGGTCAACAAAACTGAAACTCATGGAAACTCATGAAAATGAGCTGGATATTGGAATAGAGTAAGATTTCAAAATTTGCCAATGATGCCAAACTTGGAGGTGAGGATGATGCTAATACACTGCAACAGGGCAAACTGGGCAGACAAGTGGCAGATGGAATTTATTAGAGAAGTGTGAGGTGATGCATTTTGGCAGAAGTAGGAGGGAGGGGCAGTATATACTTAATGGCACAATTCTAAAGAGTATGCAGGGTCAGAGGGACTTGGGGTTCATGTGCATCGTTCCTTGAAGGTGGCAGGACATAGTTAGCAAAGGATATTGGATCTTGGGCTTTATAAGTAGAGGTATTGAGTACAAAAGCAGGCAAGTTATGCTGAACCTTTATAAAGCCCTGGTTAGGCCACAGCTGGAGTATTGCATCCAATTGTGGTCGTCTCACTTTTCTAAGGATGTGAGGGTGCGGAGGAAATTTACTAGAATGATTCCAGGGATGGAGGATTTTAGCTGCAAGGTTAGGTTGGGGAAGCTGGGGTTGTTCTCCTTGGAGCAAAGAAGATTGAGGGGAGATATAGTAGAGGTGTACAAGATTGTGACTGGTTTAGGTAAGATAGACAAACAAAAAGGTTTTTCCATTAGTTGATGGTGCAAGGACTAGGAGACTAGAGAACTAGGAGATTTAAGGTTTTGGACGAGATGCAGGAGGGTTGTGAAGAACTTTTTTACACAATGAGTGGTAATGACCTGGAACTTGCTACCTATGAGGATGGTGAAAGCGGAGACGATGCATGATTTCAAAAGGAAATTGGATGGGCTTGGGAAATAAACTTGCAGGGCTACGGGGGTAGAGCGGAGAATAAGACTGGCTCCACAAAGATCCAACATGGACTCTGGGCCGAATGACCTTCTGTGCAGTAATGATTCGGACTCTTGTGACCATTTTTGGAGCCTGATTCTGTCCTCTCGGGAACTATGAATAATGCACTTTCCAGCAGAAGTCATTGGTTAGTGGCGAGCAGGAGCCCAAGTTTCCACCAGTGATACCCAGCTGGCACCTCCCAATATTCCTGTGTGCGACGGTAATGTATTTACCCAGTCACGATGGAGCCTGTGATCAAGTTAGTTGTTTTTTTGTTCTTTTTTTGTCAAACATTCTTAACTTGACATCTTAATACAACCAGTATATTGGCATTACTGTGCTTACAATCCAAGCTGGCCTGAAGATCACCAATATTCTGTCAATTTTGGAATGTGCCAGGTTGTTGCAGTTGGTAAAACCCAAGAAAAACATTAGTTGGCTTCATAAGTTTTAGATCCAGGGATGCTGCATCACAAGTTCTATCTTAACCAAAATTCAAAATAACTCTGGTTTAGCAGTGCAGAACTTTAGAAACTTAGCTATTGACTTCCAAAAGCAGAAGTTACTGGTGCGTAGTATAACTTGACAGTGTTTGATTAAAGAAATGCTTATAGTGACATTTTGTTAATTCTGATTAATGCTGCACTGAATCAGAGTATCGGTGACCACTTTAGAATGCAATTTTAAAAGCTGCAGAGTTCAGTTTGTTTTTCAGGCGAGTTTCACACACAGGAGGAGGATGTTCAGGTTGGTCATTCCATCCTTAATCCTGGATGCATGACTGCGGCAGATTATTCATTGCCCTATGGCTGACAAGTGGTCACTGGTTGTGAAATGTAAATGTCCATGTCGTCAGTAAACCAGTGTCACTGTTTGAAGTTGCAGTTAATGTGTTATAAACAGGTTATGGGGAGGAAGAGAGGGCAGTTGAATTCTTGAAATCTGTTATCCTGTGCTTGATGCATGCAAGCACTTGTGTCACTGGTTGAACATGTGTTTACATAGCTATATATATGCTTTGTCCTCACCTTTTGAAATTTCCTTGAATCCGGGGGTAATTCTGTTATCTTCGACAGTAACGCACCAACAACCAGCAAAAAGCTGATTGCAGACTTGCAGCACCTCCGTTGCTTGTCTGGGCCTTTGCCTGTGAACACTGCTATAGCATTTTACACTTACAGAGCGGTTTCCACACGATGTTTGTCCCAAAATGAAGACTTTTTAAAGTATATACTGTCAGCAGCAACTGCTGAAGGACAGGAAGCTATAGCATTTCATGTCTTCATATAACAGACCTAATGGATTTGGAGGTTACAAGGAGACATGCATTTCCCTTTAGGATGCTTCAGATTCGTGAAGATATCCTTTGATATCAGAGATTTTGAGATGGCAGTGTATCAGGCATGAGCGACTAGCTTTTTAAAAAAAATTCATTCATTCGATATGTATGAAGCTGGCAAGGCCAGCATTTATTTCCCATCCTTAAAAGCCCTTGAGAAGGTGATTGTGAGCTGCTGCCTTGAACTGTGCTGTTAGGGAGGGAGTTCCAGGATTTTGACCCAAAGAAGCAACAGCCATATAGTTCCAAGTCAGGATGGTGTGCGACTTGAAGGGGAACTTGCAGGTGCTAGTGTTCCCATGCATCTGCTGCCCTTGTCCTTCTAGGTGGTAGAGATCGTGGATTTGGAAGGTGTTGTAGAAGGAGCCTTGGAGAGTTGCTGCAGTGCATCTTGTAGATGATGCACAGTGCTGCCACTGTGCACCAGTGGTGCAGGGCGTGAATGTCTAAGGTGGTGGATGGGGTGTTGATCAAGCGGGCTGCTTTGTCCTGGATGCTGAGCTTCTTGAGTGTTGGAGCTGCACTCACCAGGAAAATCCATCACACTGCTTAGTAGATGGTCGGCAGGCTTTGGAGAGTCAGGAAGTGAGTTACTTGCCACAGAATTCCCAACTCTGACCTGCTTGTAGCCGCAGTATTTATGTGGCTGGTCCAGTTCAGTTTCTGCTCGATGGTAACCCCCAGGATGTTGGTGTGGGATTCAGCAGTGGTAATGCAGTAAAGGGGAGATGGACACTGCCTGGCACTTGCGTGATGCGAATGTTACTTGCCACTTATCAACCCAAGCCTGAATGTTGTCCAGGTCTTGTGGGCACAGACTGCTTCAATAGCTGAGGAGTTGAGTGGAACTGAACACTCCAATCATTAACAAACATTCCCATTTCTGACCTTATGATGGAGGGAAGATCAATGATGAAGCAGCTGAAGATGGTTGGGCCAAGGACCACAACCATCTTCCTTTGTGCTAGGTATGGCTCCAACCAGCAGAGAGTTTTCCCCTCAGTTCCCACTGACTTCAATTTTGTCAGGACCTCTTTATGCAACACTCAGTCAAATGCTGCCATGATGTGAAGAGTGGTCATTCTCACCTCACCTGTGGAATTCAGTTCTTTTTTCCAAGCCTGTAATGAGATCTGGAGCTGAATGGCTCTGACAGAACCCAAACTGAGCATATTGGTGAGCAGGTTATTACTTATTGAGTGCTGCTTGATAGCATTGTCCATCACTTTGAGAGTAGACTGATGGTGCGGTAATTAGCCAGATTAAGTTTGTCCTACTTTTTGTGGACAGCATCTAGGCAATTTTCCACATTGTCTGGTAAATGCCAATGTTGTAGCTGTACTAAAACAGCTTGGCTAGGGTGTGGCTTGTTCTGGGGCATAAGTTTTTAATGCTACAGCTGGGATGTTGTCAGGGCCCATAGCCTTTGCTATATTCAGTGTGTTCTTGTGTTCTCATTTGTTTCTTGATGTCACATGGAGTGAATCGAATTGGCTAAGGACTGGCTGGGGACCATAGGAGGAGGCCAAGGTGGATCATCCACTCGGCACTTCTGGCTGATGCTTGCAGATGCTTCAGCCTTGTCTTTTGCGATGACATGCTGTCCTCTCTCATCCTTGAGGATGGGGATGGGTTAGTTGTTTAATGGTTGTTCACAACTGGATGTGGCCACTGGTCTAATCGGTCAAGCATCCGCCTGGCTGAGTTGATGACGCTTTCGCCTTAGAATGTTGTGCGTTCAATTCCCGCTCAAAGATTTGGGCGCGTAATCTGGGATAACAGCTGCAAGTAGTACTGCGGGAGTGCTGCGTTGTCAGAGCTGTCATCTTTTGGAGCAGATGTTAAATCAAAGCCCCATTTACCTGGTCAGATACACATAAAGTATCGCACTATTTGGCACTATTTAAAGAACAGTGAATTTCTCCCGTGTCCTGTCCCACATTCCTGCTTCAGCCAACACCAAAAACTATGATCATATTCATTCACGTCCTCTGAGTCAGACCTTGCTGTGTGCAAAATGGTTGCTACATTTTCCTGCAGAATGACATTGATTGCACTCAAAGTAATCTACTGTCATTAAAGCTCTTGGGACATCCTAACTGGCCCAACAAGAGTCAACATATTGTGCAGGGGAACACGTGGGGAAGGAGGAGGGTAAAACATGTTTTCTGATTTAATATTTTAACCAGTTTTCTGCGGGTCGTGAATGTTTCACGGGTGTGAGAAGCAGCAACTCATTCAAGGGCATTGGAGAGGAAATGGAGTTTGGGGATGGGATAGTTTGCAAGGATAGGGGTCAATGGTGAGTTTTTTGAGGGGGGATTGGTGACAATGGACTGAAAGGGGTGAGGTGAGTAAAGGTGATGCATTTATAATATCAGATAGCATGGTGAACAGGAAGCGAAGTTGGATAGTCAGTCAGTCAGCTCCCACTGGAGCGCACATGATACAGAACTAAGAGTTCAGCATTTGTTGGAGGCATTCTTGGTACCTTCCAAGAAATTTCTGTTTGCACGAAATCTGAAAATGATAGTCGCAAACTACAAATATACAAATGATGCTTTTACATTCTTCCACTTTGTTACCTTCCTCTGCCTCTCACTACTTATTACTAATTATGTTATCTCTTGATTTTACAGCACTGACAAGTTATTTGCTTCCTATATTTTTATTTGCCTACTCTTTATTTGTAGGGTGGGACGAGGCTCTTATGAGGCATAAACACCAGCATAGACCAGTTGGGCCGAATGGCCTGCTCATGTGCAATAATTTCTATGCAAAGGGGTCAGTCACCTTTTTGAAGGTTGTTGCACCACCTCAAATTCTGTAACTTCAAAAGATGAGCACTCTGACCTTAAGAGCAGGGACTATACAATCCAGACTATGGACCATACGTTGCATTTACCAGCCCAGTATGGTCCGTCCCTACATATGTAAACATGAAGCTGTGAGCCACGCATGCTATCCTTGCTGCCCTGCCCTCCCTTTGTGAACTGGAGTTAAATCCAGAACTGTGTGGTTCCAGTCAAAATCCTTCAAACCCTTGTCTATGCTCAGCCCGCTGTCTTCCCATCCTGTAGTTTATCTACTTTATTACCTTCATCTGTGTTTCCGAATCTCTCCTTTGGTCTGTCTTCACATTAAATTCACAATCTTCTCCAGCCCAATGTCCCAGCCTGCACCCTTTGCTTCTCTGACTCTGTATTGACTGTATTGATTCTTCAGCCTCTTTGCTCTTGGGAACACATTCAAAACCACTTAACCTTGCTACCGCTCTCTCCTTTTTAAAAAAAAACTGTTGTATGGTGCTTTCCATGTCTTGAATCTTCCTTCATATTGTCCTTGTCTCCCTCGTAAACCACAAAATCTTTGTGAGTAGAGCTCTAGAAATGTTGCATTTGGGCTTGTTTTTATTAACTGAAACACTACTTATAAGTGATTCTGTAATCTAGCCACATCTGGTGGTGTAGGGCCTCTGTTTTATACTGAGTGTGGGGGGGTGGGGGGGGGGGGCGGTTGGTGGGTGGTTGCTGTTGGTGGTAGGTTATGTAGCAGCACTACAAAAATAGGCTGGTTTTGTTTCAGGTTGCATTGCTATTGCCAAGTGGCTTGGATCAGTTTGTACCTGCCAGTGGATTATTTTGAGGGCTGAGCTGGTGGCCTAGACCATTTAGGCTGGTCTGAAATCTCTCACTGTTTTGCGGAGAGCTTGCATTAGTTTGATGTAGTGAGCAGTGTAGCAGGGAGAAGGAACTCTCTTTTAATGTTAATATGTGTAGAAGAAAATGAGATATTAAACCCCTCAAAGCATTTGAAGGCTATTTTCAGGTAAGGGGTAAAAGTGTTCAGCAGCTCAGACATTCCCAAGAACTAATCAAAATCTGTCCTGCATTTCATTGTTGTGACACATGCAAATTTTATGAAACTTGTAGTAATTCCAGAGGAAACTCTGCCTTTGATGAATACTGTTTACACAATTCTACATTAATTCCTCTCCCTTGATGTAGCTCAGACAATTACCATGGTTTGATGTGAATTCCTTCCTGTTACTCCTCACTTCCTCCTCCTCAGCCCTCCCCCCAACCAACTTCACTGAGCTGAGTAGGCTGCTTTCATATTGCAGTCACAGTTCTGCTGGTAGGCAGATTAACTTGAGAGTACTTTGGGATGTCCTGCTCTGTTTTTGTGGATTGTTCTTTCAAATAGTTTGTCTATTGCAATGGAACAAGATGGTTTCTAGAACAAATTTTGCTTTCAAAATGTTTCCCAAGCTGTAAGGATGCTCCATTTAAAATCCTCCATTCATTGTTCTGTGTTCCCATAAACTAATATCTAAACTGCAGGAATATGTAACGGAAGTTAAAGAGGAAGAACAAATTTAGGGGTGTCCTTTTTTAAAATTTCAAATATGCCGCACGCATTTTATCCTTGAGAAAGTATATAACTAAGTGGCTTGAACTTTTATTTGAAAGCTATATGTTTCCTGTTGAGGGCCAAGTCTGGTTTGGTGTCCCTTCATACTATGTCACTGATGGGAGGTGTTTCTGTGATCCTGCATAGAAAACATTGAAGGTGTGAGTTGGGACCAATCTGAGAGCTAAACCAAAAGCTTGGGAAATTGCCCAACCTGTGTGCATGGCCGTGGAGTTCCCCAAAATCCTGCTGCTTAGATTGCAATTCTGGGAGAAATCTTGCATCATAATACAGATTATTACAAAAATTGCAACTGCGGCATTGCTGCTGTATTTACCTTAATCTAAATTTCAGAGACACTCTTCTTAAAAAGGATGGTGTTTCCAAAATCTGAACTTCTTACCTCTCAGACTTCAGCAATCTTCAGAATTATAAAGCCCACGTTTAGTGTTACCTTATCCCTCCTTTCTAATTTTATTTCCCCACTCTCCTGTTCAATCTTGGAATTGTGCACTAATTTTTTAAAAGGTGTACAGTATATGCATCCTCCAAACCAATTTAAACCCACATTAATCCTCCGGTTAGTTAATGCAGCCTCACTGTTTTCACAGGCATCTGAAGAGGCCTCTTTGCGTGCGCTGGAGAGTCTTATGACGGAGTTTTTCCACAGCTGCACCACAAATGAGAGAAAGAGAGAGATTGGTAAGTGACTAGAGCTAGCTACTTCTTCCAGCTCCTCATCACGTTTATCTGGGTGAATTGCTATGTTGCTATGGACTCGGTGGGCCGAAGGGCCTGTTTCAGTGCTGTATCTCTAATCTAATCTAATCAGGACATGACACTCTTATCTTGCTATGTGGGATATGAGAATTATTCTTTTTAATCTCCTTCCACTTGACTTGGTTGGTGAAGTCCCTCCTGTCTGCTTGCTTTAATTTATTTTTATTTATTTAGAGATACAGCACTGAAACAGGCCCTTCGGCCCACTGAGTCTGTGCTGACCAACAACCACCCATTTATACTAACCCTACAGTAATCCCATATTCCCTACCACCTACCTACACTAGGGGCAATTTACAACAGACAATTTTACCTATATTCTGCAAGTCTTTGGCTGTGGGAGGAAATCGGAGCACCCGGCGAAAACCCACGTGGTCACAGGGAGAACTTGCAAACTCCGCACAGGCAGTACCCAGAATTGAACCCGGGTCCCTGGAGCTGTGAGGCTGCAGTGCTAATCACTGCGCCACTGTGCCACTTGCTGCATCTCTCCTGGCCATTTGAGATCAAGAACATGATGTGCTTGGAATTGTAGCCCATTCTGTTTGGTTCTGTTATGTTTACCAGGTGGCTGTTTTGAATAGAGATTCTGAGATTGGAATTCTCTCACCTGCTCCTCATAATGGAGATCAGCGGGTCTTGTGCCAATCCATAATGATTCCCCTGTATGATCTTTGGAGTGAAGCAGACGTTGCTCGCTCTCAATGTTTACACATGTAAACCCCATTATATCTACAGTGGCTGCACACTATCTATTGTTTCTCTGTTTACTTAAAATTGTCCATGTCCATTTAATATCTTTATAATTCTAAGGCATCATTTTCATCTGAACTTGAAAAAAAACTACTTTTTTATTTAAAGTACCATGGATATTCTTCTTTGAGTTAACTTTTTACACTCAATGGGTGTCTTATACCCATCATGTATATTGTAATTATCTACACTAGTGGATCGGCCATTGTGTTTGGGATGTCTTGTATAATTTAGCAGACACTGGCAGTACCTACATTATGCTCGTTGACATCGGAAACCTGCCTCACTGAATATTCTTTGTCCCACAGAGGAACTGTTAAATAACTTTGCACAGCAGATTGGAGCATGGCAACACTGTATTTACTTCTTATCCAACACTCATAATGAGTATGTCATGATGTACAGCTTGACGGTGTTTGAGGTGAGTCAGGGATATTGAATGAAAGCTGTGTGACGGACCTTGCAGGAGTTTGCACTGGTTTCTTCCAAAGACGAGGATGTGTAAAGGTAGCAAAGTAGCCGTTGATGCCTCTGGCCCAGTCCACATTACATCATTTGGTATAAGATGATTGACTCATTTTAGCTTGCAATATTGCATTGTAAGTAAGTTATGTTGACTCAGTGCACCCCAGCAGACTTTGGGTGAAGCTGCTGAAGAGGTTTCTTACAATCAGGGATGAGGTGACCGCTACAACTATCTCGACAGCAATCTGTAATTATAACAGCTTTTAACACAAAAATGTGCCATGGCAATTCACAAAATAGGTGCTGAACTGCTGTGAGCATTGGTCCCTGACCCCTTAAATGGGGCAGGAGTTAAAACTAAACCACATGAACTTGCTAGTGGTGTGGTTCTATAACTGCTGCTTTTCGTGCACACATTTTTTAATGCCAAGTCAGGGAATTTTGTGGCTGTAATTTGAACCTGTATTTTGTTTAGGGTTAATGGCTTGTATCAACTTTATGAAAAAATAATTCTGACTGCCTTTGTCCACCCAGAACCTGATTAATAAGATGTGGCTGGGAGTCCCATCTCAAGACAAAATGGAGATTCGAAGCTGCCTACCCAAGCTTCTGTTGGCACACCACAAGACAATGCCATATTTTATCCGCAACAAGTTGTGTAAAGTAATTGTGGATATCGGGAGGCAGGACTGGCCAATGTTTTACCATGATTTTTTCACTAGCACATTACAGGTAATGTAGGCAAGTGAAGCATGAACTGTAATGGTCTGGATACACATGTAATTACCAGTATATATTGGCAGTAATTGTTTTATTTGCCATACTATAATCTGTCAATAATATAATTTCCTATGAGGATGAAACTGGTATCCCAAAATAAATCCAGATTCTTTTCCTGGTGCCTTGCTAACATGTGCATCTTGTGTGTGTCAATCCCCTTTGTGAAAAGGTGCTTCCTGATTTCACTCCTAAATGGCCTAGCTGTAATTTTAAGATTGTGCACCCTTGTTCTGAATTTCCCCCACCACAGGAAATAGTTTCTCTTTATTTACTCTATTCACCATTGTGAATACCTCGATTTAAATCTCCTCAACTTTCTAAGCTCAAGGATACAAGCTAGATTTATACAACCTGTCCTCATAATTTAACCCTTTAAGTCCTGGTATCATTCTGGTGAATCTGCCTTGTATTCTCAAAAACCAGTATGTCTTTCCTGAGGATTGGTGCCTGAAGATTACAGTACACTGCAGATGGGCTCTCACCAGAGCTACATATAACTGAATCATCACTTCCTTACTTTTGAATCCCAGTTCACTTGCGATAAAGACCAACATTCAAGTATCCTTTCAAAATTTGAAAGATGCTGGCTTTGTTTTTGCATACTTCTAACCCGGCTTTTTCCACTTCCCTCCATGTCAATTGAATTGCTAATTGCTGATGTGCCACATGCTGTTTCAGGCTACAGATAGGGCTGGTGTGCAGCTGCAGAGCACTGAACCTGTCCAAGCTCAAAGTGGCAGGCTCAGCAGAATACCAGGAATGTCAGATCTACCTAGCTTTTTAATGGGTATAGTAAGTGTCTCCTGCAGTGCCATTGAAAATCTCAAACTGCTTCATTTACATCAATTTGGGTATGACCAGAGAAGTGCAAGGTCAGAATTAGATTCTGAGCTTGTACAGTTAGAGAGCTTCATTAGGCTTTGCAAATTCAGTGCATTCAAGTTATGTGGTTATCTAGTCACACTGGTTCAGGCACAGGCTGCAGCTTGCTTAGCTCTGTCTAATGGTCAGCTGCAGCCTCAGAGTTGCCTGTCAGAGGGAGGTTTAAATGTGACTCGTTAGTCTTCAGCTGATGAAGCTAACATAGCTCACTTGGTCAGTCTCTGTGTCCCTGCTGGCTGATTTGAGCCACAGCAGGGTTTGGAGGAGTGGGGGGTGGAGGAGAGAGTTGTGTGTGCTGCTGAGGTGAATTATTTCGTCACCTTTGAACATTCTAACCCTGTACTTATTTGTCTGGCTCTCTATAAACTGTGAAATGTTTTCCTATTCTAGCTAATCCAGACTCCTTCCACCACGTCATTGGGTTTGATCATGTTGAAGACTACCTCGGAGGAGCTAGCATGCCCACGGGAGGACCTCAGTGTGGCACGGAAGGATGAGCTCCGAAAATTACTGCTGGATCAGGTGCCAACAGTACTAAGCCTTCTCACAGGTCAGTGTGAGAGTGGAGGTCATAGTACAACATTGGGTAAACAGTGAAGGATTGTTCTACTGGTTGGGAGATCAGTAACAAGGGAGCAAGATTATCATTAAAGAGCAATGGGCCAAATTATTTTATTCTCTATTGAGTTATTAGAATATGGGAAGCTTCACTTCAAATTGTTGAGACACTGATTATTATCATTTGAAATTAAATCAGTTCACTGCTTTAAAAGGATACCGGAAAAGGCAAGAAAGTGGGTTTAGTGTATATAGCTGCCATTGAGCTTGCACTGGCACAGGAATGATGCACTGAATAGTTTCCAGTGGGGTAAATTCTACATTTCTATAGTGTTTCATCTCTGAATATCATTGCCATCCATCTGCCTAAGCGACTTCAGGTAGAGATAGTTTTTAAGAGAAAATGGAAGTGTTTGAAGCAGAGAAAATGCAAGACCATGGGAAGAGTGTGGGTAGTTGGATTTGTTATGGATTTCTCTAACAGATCTGCCAGCACAGATATGATGGCTAATGGCTTGCTTCTGTCATGTAGTTTTCTATGGTTTTGTGGTACTAGATTAGGTAATTGGGCAGCCAAGTTGTGAATCTCAACTTCCCCAGGATCAATAAATTGCAGTAACAGCATAGTCCACCTTCCTCATTATGAAGCTGGATATTTTTTCATATACTAAGGAGGTTACTATACGCACACAATTACATTCCACCAATCAGTGTAACTGTGATTGAGAACTACCCAGAAATGTAAAGCGCATTATGATCAAGGGGCTTTCTTGCTTCTTCCACTCTACTTGTACTTACTTTGGCTATATGTTAGCTTGGCTGAGTTGGTGGTGTTCTTCCAGTTGAGCTGACTGATTCAGGGTTCCAGAGTTTGAGCGCAGAGTGCAATGCTGAGTGAGTGCTCCATTGTACCGTTTTTCGGATGTGACATTTAAACTAAGGCTCCGTCTATTTGTTCAATTCGAAGTAAAAGACCCAGTGCCACTATGCGAAAGAGCAGTGGGTTCTCCCGGTGCCTTAGCCAACATTACTCCCTTACCAACATCATCAGGAACATATGCATCATTCATCTCATTGCTGTTTGTGAACAAATTAGTTGTCAGATTTGTGCACATGGGCGGCACAGTGGCGCAGTGGTTAGCACCGCAGCCTCACAGCTCCAGGGACCTGGGTTCGATTCCGGGTACTGCCTGTGTGGAGTTTGCAAGTTCTCCCTGTGTCTGCGTGGGTTTTCTCCGGGTGCTCCGGTTTCCTCCCACAAGCCAAAAGACTTGCAGGTTGATAGGTAAATTGGCCATTATAAATTGTCACTAGTATAGGTAGGTGGTAGGGAAATATAGGGACAGGTGGGGATGTTTGGTAGGAATATGGGATTAGTGTAGGATTAGTATAAATGGGTGGTTGATGTTCGGCACAGACTCGGTGGGCCGAAGGGCCTGTTTCAGTGCTGTATCTCTAATCTAATCTAATCTAATCTAAAAAGTAGGAGCATCCCAAGGATATTAAATACTTTATAAATGTAATTTTGTATATGATGGTGCATTCAATTCCAATATACAAAACAGGTGGTGTTTACAACACTTGCATTTCAAATTACTGTAATTATACTTGGCATTCACTGTCTACATTTTGTAGCAAGTATTTCACTTTCCTTCCCATTTAATAGAATTGGACTGTACAAAAAAACAAACTGGTCATCCACCTCATTGTAAACTATCTTTTCTCGTCCTTCTCAACCTTTGACATGGTTGACCACATCATCCTCCTGCCAACACCTCTGCACCGTTGTCCAGCTGGGTAGGTCTGCAGTTGCCTGGTTCCGTTCTTATCTAATCATGGCAGGAATTTCACTTGCAATGGCTTCTCTTCCTGCCTCCACATTACCACTGGTATCTCCCAAGGATCTATCATTGGTTCCCTCCTATTTCTCATCTACATGGTGCCCCACGGTGATATCATCCGAAAACATGTTAGTTTTCACACGTATGCTGACAACACCCAGCTTTACCTCACCACCACCTCTTTTGATTTCTCCACTGTTGCTCAGTTAGCTAAATTATCAGATTGCTTGTCTGACATCCAGTACTGAAGGAGCAGCAATTTCTTCCAATGAAGCATTGTCTTCAGTCCCCACGACAAACTCTGTTCCCTATCTGTTGATTCCATCCCTCCTGCTGGCAACTGTCTGAGGCTAACCTAAACTGTTCATAACCTTGGGGTCATATTTGAGCCTGAGATGAGCTTCTGACCACATATTTGTGCCATCACTAAGATTGCCTCTTTCCATCTCGGTAACATCACCAGACTCCACCCCGCCTCAGCTCATCTACTCCCGAAACCCTCTTCCGTGCCTCTTGACTATTCCAACGCACTCCTGGCCGGCGTCTTGCTTTTTACCCTCTGTAACCGTGAGGTCATCAAAATTTCTGTTGCCCATTTCATTATTTGCACCAAGTCCAATTTTCACCAGTCATCCCTGTGCTTGCTGACCTACATTGGATCCTGGTCAAGCAATGCCTCAATTTTAAAATAGTCATCCTTGTTTTCAAATCTCTCTATGGACTCTCCCCCCTCCATCTCTGAAATCTACAGCATTTCTGTTTTCCTCCATTTCTGGCCTCTTGTGCATCCTAGATTTCCTTTGCTTCCACTACTGCTGGCTGTGCCTTTGGATGCCTAAGCTCTGGAATTAATTTCCTAAACCGCTTCCCCTCTCTCCTCCTTTTAAGATGCTACTTAACACCAAGCTTTTGGTCATCTGCCCTATTATCTCTGTGGCTCGATGTCAAATTTTGTTTGTTAACACCTCCTGTGAAGCACATTGGGATGTTTTATAGGAACAGGAGTCGGCCATTTAGTCTCTTGAGCTTGTTCTGCCATTCAATGAGATAATGACTTGTCTGCGGACTAACTCCGGATACCCACCAAGCCCATATCCCTTCATGCCTTTGGCTAACAAAAATCTTATCAACCTGGTTTAAAATTAACAATGGATTTAGCATCAATTGCCGTTGTGGAAGAAAATTCCAAACTTTGGAACCAGAAATAGTTTCTCTCTATCGACCCTATCTCTTCCCCTTTAAATATCTTGAAAACTTTGATCACATCACCCCTTAACCTACTAAATTCCAAGGAATGCAACCCTACTTATGTAATTGCTCTTTGCAATTTAACCTTTGGAATCCAGGTATCATTGGCTATTGGCTCCAAGGCCAATATGGATCCTCCCTAAGGTGTGGTGCTAGAACTACTCTGTATTGCAGGTATGGTCTAGCCAGGGCTTTGTATAGCTGAACCATGACTTGTATTCTAATGCTGTAGATATAAAGGCCAGCATTTCATTAGCTTTTTTCATTATTTTCTGTATCTGTTTATGACATTTTAATCTGTGTACCTGGACCCCCAGCTCTCTAGACCATTTATGATGTAAACTGTTCTTTTTAGGTCGAAACTGGATGACCTCCTATTTGTCCACATTGCGCAAAACTGTGACAACTCTATTTCAGATGCTTAATCTATTAATCTTTTTGTTATAATGCTTTCATTTACACTGTATACAATGCCATCTATCTTTGTCCTGGGCAAATTTGGATATGTGGCATTTTATCCCATCATCGAAGCTGTTAAGGAATACAGTGAATAGTTGAGGCTCCAACACATCCTTGTGGGTCACCTCTAGTCATGTGCTGCCAATTGGCATACCTGCCATTATATCTACTGTCTCCTGCTCAGCCAGTTTCCTAATCAGGCCAGCAACTTACCTTCAATTCCATGAGCTTCAACTTTAGGTAACATTCTCTTATAATGGAATTTATCAAATGGCTTCAAAAAGTGCTTGTAAATAACAGACAGACAATCCCCTGTCCACTACTTTAGTCACCTCTTCAAAAAAAATTCAATCAGATTCATCAGGCGCAACCTACCCTTTACAAATTCATGCTGGCTCTCTGACCAGTTGAAAATTCAGTCACCTTATCCTTAATCAACACTAGCGATTTCCTGACAATAGATGTTAGGCTAACTGGTCTGTAATTCCTTGGTTTCCCTCTGTCACCTTTCTTAAATGGTGGAGTGACATGAACAATTTTCCAATCTAAAGGACTGGCTCCCGAATGGAGAGAACGTTGCAGATGCCCTAACTATAATTTTATTTATTTTATTTATTTAGAGATACAGCACTGAAACAGGCCCTTCGGCCCACCGAGTCTGTGCCGACCATCAACCACCCATTATACTAATCCTACATTAATCCCATATTCCTACCCCATCCCCACCTTCCCTCAATTCCCCTACCTGTACTACGGGCAATTTACAATGGCCAATTTACCTATCAATCTGCAAGTCTTTGGCTGTGGGAGGAAACCGGAGCACCCGGCGAAAACCCACACGGTCACAGGGAGAACTTGCAAACTCCGCACAGGCAGTACCCAGAACTGAACCCGGGTCGCTGGAGCTGTGAGGCTGCGGTGCTAACCACTGCGCCGCCCACTGATAATCTTGCAACATTTTCACTTCTTTTAAAACCCTGGATGGAAGTCATCTGGTCCTGGGGATTTTACTCCTTAGGGCCATTAATTTCTCCATTGCTGCTTTCCTGCTTAGGTTAATTTTGTTGACTCTCTGTCCCTGATTTTGTAATAGCATTTCTTGGAATGCCTGACCTCTTCCTGAACCACAAATACCGGTACAAAGTAATTACTCAACATGTCTGCCATTTCCTTATTTTTATTGACATCGCTATTAGCAGTTTTTAAGGAGCTCGCATTGCTGCTGACCACTTTCTTTTTCCCCCGACATAATTGTAAAAGTTTTTTTGTGTTGATTTTAATGTCCCTTGTAAGTTTCTTTACATACTACCTTTTTGTAACTCTTGATATCTGCTATCAGCCTTTACTGCTTTTTGTCCCATTCACCAGGATCTGTGCTTTTTCTTTTGCATTTTTGTATACCTCTTTTAGTTTTGTGTTATCTCTTACCTCTTTAGTTATCCATGACTCTCTTTTTGGCAAGTAGATAGAACTCTTGCACTTTCGGGGTATAAACTGGTTCTCTAACATGCTAAATTCTGGGTTTTTTTCAATTTGTAAGGTTACATTACACAGTTCAAATTTGACATAGATTAATTTCTTTCAATACAGTACATGAGGTGCCTCAGTACAGTTACAATTGCAGGTCATATTTACAATATACGCTTAAATATCATGTCAAACATTCTCCAGTGCATACAGTCTGAGGGGTTTTAGATGGTTTCCAGCCCCTTGATGTACTTTGGCGGGAGGGCCTTACACTGTGGCCTTTTCCCATTGAGCCTTTGTGGCGGTTGCCCCAAGCTTTAGTCCTTCTGAGCACGTGGTTCTGGACCTTGGAAAGTGTCAGTCTGTGACACTTGGTTGTAGACCGCTCCTTGCACTGGAAGACCAAGTTTCAGGCAGACCAGAGAGCATCATTCACTGAGTTGATGGTCTTCCAGCAGCAATGTTTGCCTCTGTATGCGTTTCTGGGAACAGCCCATAGAGGGCAGATTCCTACATTACAGAGAGGCTCGGGATGAACCTTGACAAAAACCACTATCTCTTCCCAGACCTCCTTTGCACAGGCACATTGCAGAAGGAGGTGGGCGATGGTCTCCTCTCCACCTCAGCCTCCCAGTGATCTGTCTTTTTATCCATTAATAGATTTGCGCGGTTTACTGTGAACAGTCTGTCTAATCCCATTGAAGTCAATTTTGCCTAAAGCTAGAATCTTGGGGAGAAACATGAAACAGCTACTTTCAAACACTTGAACTTGATCATGTTATTATTGCAGTTAGATAACTGTTCATGCACTGTTAGGTAAATCTAGCTCATGACTGATTACTAAATCTAATATGGCTTGCCCCTTGTTGGTTCTTAACATACTGTTGCAGAAAACTATCCCAGACGCACTCAGGAAATTCACTACCTTTCTGACGTGCTAGCTTGCATATCCCAATCTATATGAAAGTTAAAACCCCACGTTGAAACCTATGCTACATGCTTGTCTAATTTCAACATTTATGCAAGCTGTCACTTCACAGCGACTATCAGGGTTGGGGAGATGGTGACGTTGTAGTAATGTCACTGAGCTAGTAATTCAAAGTCCCAACCTAATGCCTTGGGGACACTGGTTCAAATCCCATCATGACAGCTGGTGGAATTTAAATTCAATAAAGTAATAAATTCAATTAATAAAAATCTGGAATTGAAAGCTAGTTCTCAGTAATGGTGCCGTGGAACTATCATCGATTGTTGTAAAAACCTATTTGCTTCACTAATGTCCTTTTAGGGAAGGAAATCTGCCATCTTTACCTGGTCTGGCCTACATGTGAGCCCAGACCCACAGTTATGTGGTTGGCTCTTAACTGCCCTCTGAAACGGCTTAGCAAGCCACTCAGTTCAAGGGCAATGAGGGTTGGGCAACAAATGCTGGCCTTGTCGGTGATGCCCACATCCTGTGAAAGAAAAAAAAAATGCACAACTCTCGCTACTGTCTTAAATCCTTTCCTGTTAATTTTATTCATAAAATCTCCACTGCCGCCTTATCCCTCTCATCCTCTCTCCACATTGTTGAAGTGATTTCATTCTTAATCATTATGCCTACTCCTCCCCCTCTACCATTTTCCCCTACCTTGCCTGTAGACCTTATAACCTAGAGTTAGTTCCCAGTCCTGACTGCCTTGCAGCCATGTCTCTGTAATGGCTGCAATGTCATACTCTCCAAGTTGTATTTCTGCCTGCAATTTATTCAATTTGTTCCTTTACTCTATGCATTTGTATAAAGAATGCTTATTTGGGCTGCACATCCTAACCTGTCCTTCTTGAATGACATTTCTTGTTTCTCTTAAATTTCTTTACATCTTTTAGTTTTTCCCTTTACCTGCAGTGCCTAAAGCACAATTGCTGACTGTTACTCTACTCTCTTCCCTTTCATTTGTTTTTGAACTATTATCAATATTATCTTTTCCACCAGAGTCTTCCCCTCCCCACTTAACTAGTTTTATAAAGTCCTTGTGACCATCCTATTTATCCTTTCCGCAAGAACCCTGGTCCCAGCTTGGTTTGGGTGGAGCCTATCCCAACGGTACAGTTCCTTCCTGTCGCAGTACTGGTACCAGTGTCCCATGAAATGTAACCCCTTGTTCCCACACCACTCCTTCGGCCATGTGTTCACCTCCCTGATCTGCTTAGCCCTTTGCATGTGACCCAGGTTTAAAAAAAATCCAGAGAATATAACCCTGGAGATCCTGTTCTTTAATTTAGCTCTTAGTTCCTGGTACATTCCAAACAGGACCTCTTGCCTGCTATTTCTTATCTTGTTGGTCCCAACATGGGTCACAGTGACTGGATCTTTCCCCTCCCTCTCAAATACCCTTTTAAGCGAGTTCGAGATGTCCCTCACCCTGCCACCAGGTAGGCAACAAACCATGCAGGACTCCCAATTCTGCTTACAAAGGATGCTATCTGTCCCCCTAATTATTGAATCCTCTACAACTACCTCCTTTGGGCAACCTCCTGCTGCAAGGTGCCATGATCTGCATTCTGGCTGTCCTGCTGACTGTGTGTTTTTCTCCTTTATCCTCACAGATAAGAAGTACATTGTACCTGTTGGATAGGATTAGTTTCTGTGGTTGCTCATTCTCTATCTCACCTGGGTTCTCCTTACTCTGTATGCTATCACTCTCTCCAACCCCATTCGGAACCTGTAGCTCTCTACGAAGTGAGACTCATGTCTGGAGCAAACTTGATTCCTCACCTTTGTGTCAGTGTCTCCAATTCTCACTCCAGCTCAGTGACTCAGTTGGAGAGATTAGAGATGGAGACATCTACTGCAGATGTGTTCACTCAGGACAGTCTCTCTGTCCACAAACTCCCACATACTGCAGTCCAGTCCCACAGCCTGCTCTATCATATCTTAGTCTAAATTATTTATATCTAGTTTTTAGTTTTGTTCTTTTTCTGCACAGTAACTGACACTAAGCAGTAGAAAAAGTTTTAAAAGTTTTATGTTAAAGGTGCTATATAAATACAAGTTGTTGAATCATTAACGATGCAGATACAGTGATTAACCTAAACACTGCAGGTACACAATGAGTAACCCTTACTGTGCTAGATCAGTAGTATTAGTGGTGATACGTAGTGATTAACCCTTGCTCTGTTTATAAACTGCAGTTTTGTACTGTTGAAGACCATAACACTTTGAAAGATTTTTTTACGTGCTATTGTAATTGGAACAAATTTTATTATATTAAACTAGTGAATGCTGCAAATGGGACAAGCCTGTAATAAGTTCCCATGCTTGGAAATTTCCCCTTTTCAGTTTAAGTTGCATCTATTTATATATTTTGTAAATGCTCATTTATAAATGAGATTTCCCCTCAACTTCAAAGTTCTGCATTGTACACTGGTCAGCTGTGCAGTTTTCCTCCCAAGTGGGATAAACATCCTATTTTGCAATGTTCTGCTGATTGTCTTGTACTTAAACAGGGCTGTGCGGGAGGCTGTGCCATCACGTAAAATCTGTGAAATTTTATAAAACGATTCCTAGTTGGATCTCCTCAGCCACCTACATACACTGATCCATTTTCCAGACTATAGTCCTGCAATCCAATAAATTTCCACCAAGGGCAAATATACATTAGTGGTGATAAGTGGTGAGCTTGTCGATGGTAATAGGAGATTATGCCATGTGTACTTTGTAAAACCCCAAATCAGCATTCGTCACAACTTGGCAAACTACGTATAAATGAACTGTTTACTGTTTCAAAGTGCTTCTCTGCTAATCCAGTAATGGGTCCTTTCTAGTGTACACCAAGAGCTGTGCATGTAAAGCTGCCACTCTGAAGTGTTGAATAAACTAGCTTTTATTGTGCTATGAAGACCAAACGTGTGAGTGAATGTTAGCCAGGCATTTAGTAGATGTTCCACCGATTATAGGGGTTCAGCCTGCCTCAGTGCAGTCCAGCTACTGCCTGCCCTAGTGCCATGTTGACATTATCTCCTGGTCAGCACTGCTGCTTTTTATAGAAAAGTCCTGAATTCCTGGAAACTGTTGGCTCAATCCCCAAGCATGTCCCTGAGCTTCCGGTGGCTTGCCATTTTAATTCTCCGCCTTGCTTTTCAGGCTGACATCTCTGTCCTTGACCTACCGCAGTGTTCCAGTGAAGCTCAATGTTAGCTTGAGGAACAGCACCTCATCTTTCGATTGGGCACTTTACAGCCTCTGGGCTCAACATTGAGTTCAGCAATTTCAGACTGTACTCTCTGCCCCCATTTTGATTCCTTTGCATGTTTTAGCTTCATCTTGTTTTTCTCTAGTTTTTACTTTTGGGTGGCAGTTGTTTATTTTGCCATTGACACCTCCCCTGGACACAACTTTTGCTTTTGTCCCATTACAACCCTCTTTTGGCTCTGCCCCACCAACTGCTATTTAATGTCTCCCTTCTTCCACCTTATCACAGACTTTCTCTTTTTCTTGTTTTTCCATCCTCCCCAATTTGACCTACTTAAAATGGATTGCATTTCTAACTTTTACCAGTTTTGATGAAAGGTCATTGATCTGGAATGTTAACTCTTTCTCTCTCCACAGGTGCTGCTAGACCTGCTGAGTATTTCCAGCATTTTCTGTTTTTATTTCGATGGAAATTGAATGTCGAAATGTGACACATAATCCAAGTTACAGAACTGAACCAGCTATTTATATTAATGATAAAGAACCTCAACCAGGGACTAGAGTGGATGGAGCTTTATAGGGGACTGCTGGTACAGAAATAGCAAATTCTTTACTGTAAATCTCAAATAAAGCACTGTATCTCCTGGTTAGGTCAGAGAATTTTAGGGGCAAGCTAGGACTCTACAGTATAAGGGTTTCCCATCCTCTTACTGTTCAGAGTTTCTGTTTACTCACCTACTGCAGGGCATGACCTGAAATTCAGGGTTAAGCTAACTTTGTTGTGAAGCTGGTTAATATTCCATAGTAAACTCTACACAAGGGTTAGATGTTCTCAACAATATTTTTCTTTGCAGGTATTTTAGAGACCATTTGGGATAAAAACAGTGTTACGGCTGCTACTCCACCTCCCTCCCCAACTTCAGGAGATAGTGGTAGGTTTTGCTGTTGGTTGTAATGCCTGTGATTTGGATGTAACCAGTCAGTCTGGTCAAAGGAAGATGATTCACATTACCACCAATTTTGATGCAAAAGATAGTTGTTTTGTAGAAGAGAGATGGTGGTGCTATGGATTAGAACACATATATTTAAGATACTTCGTGATCTCAAACAATCTCAAGTGAGGTATAGAGCAGCCAGATTGAGAGTAAAATTCTTTCCACTGTAACTCAACAGTGTCCATTGACAATAACCTCAGGGCATTTGTAACTGCACTCTCACAATGGGTTTTGCGCTGTATTCATTGTCATCAATCACCCATGTCAATGGACCTTAAATCCCCCTATGATCCAGAGTGCAGCCTTTTATTGTCAATATATGGTTAAACGATAGAGGGATTTGAATCGCAAGAGAATCCCTGCTTATACAAAATATCATGAACCCCATCTTAGTTTACAGAAGGCAGATGAAAAGCAGGCATAGCTTCAAACCAAGAACTGTTTTATTTTGCATTAAAAGTCTGAACTGTGTACAGTTTTCAAATTATGAAAATAATGGGTGCAGACTTTTTAAGTGCAAGTTCACTTGTTTCACGAAGCTGGTTCAGACTTGAAAGTGCAGGCTGCGAGAACACCTCCGAGAAAGAGATTCTCCTCCTTCAATCTGGGATTTTGGATTCAGCCCAGTATGCAATCATTCAAGATTACTGCACAGTGTAGAAAGCCTACCCACCCAGTATCAGCATAGCTAAGCTTCCTGCTGTGCCAATGGAATTTAGCGACATCTAGCCCCTCTGATTATCTTCTCTCTAAGGCATGTCATGTTTGAGATTGTACTTAACAGTCTTCCCACTAGCATTTTAAGTTATTGGTGTTGAAACTAAGCAGGCTGCTGGCTTATTAGAAATAGAAATAAAAAGCTTAAGGCACGGAAAGAGGCCATTTGGCCTATCGTGTCTCTGCCGGCTGAAAAACAATCCACCTATTCCAGCATTTGGTCTGTAACCCTGCAGAATACGGCACTTGAGGTACATATCCAGACTCCTTTTGAATGAGTTGAGGGTTTCTGTCTCAACCACCCTTTCAGACACCTGAGTTCCAGACCCGCACCACCCACTGGGTGAAAAAGTTTTTCCTCGCCTCCCCTCTAATTTTTCTACCAATCACTTTAAATCTATGTCCCCTCCTCACTGACCTCTCTGCAAAGGTGAATAGACCCTTCACCTCCACTCTATCCAGGCCTCTCAAAATTTTGTACATTTCAATCAGATCTCCCCTCAGCCTTCTCTGTTCCAAGGAGAACAACCCCAACCTATCCAATCTTTCCTCATAGCTGCATTTTGCCAGTCCTGGCAACATCCTCGTGAATCTCCTCTGTACCCTCTCGAGTGCAATTACATCCTTTCTGTAATGAGGTGACCAGAACTGCACACAGTACTCAAGTTGTGGCCTAACCAATGAGTTATATAGTTCCAGCATAACCTTCTATACCTCGGCTAATGGAAAGGATTCCATATGCCTCCTTAACCACCTTATCGACCTGTCCTGCTGCCTTCAGGGATCTGTGGACATTGGCATTCCTCTACACTTCTCAGTATTTTCCCATTAATCATGTATTCCTTTGCCTTGTTTGAACTCCCCAAATGCATCACCTCACACTTCTCCAGGTTGAATTCCATTTGCCACTTTTCTGCCCATCTGACCCATCTTTGAGTGCAAGAGTAGTGAAGTCTTTTTTTCAATTGTATAGAACCTTGGTTAGACCACACTTGGAGTACTTAGTGCACTTTTGGTCCCCTTATCTTAGGAAGGATATTATTGCCATAGAGGGAATGCAACGAAGGTTCACCAGACTTGTTCCCAGGATGGCGGGACTGTCCTATGAAGAGAGTTTGGGGAAACTGGGCCTGTATTCTCTAGAGTCTCAAAGAATGAGAGGTGATCTCATTGAAACTTACAAAATTCTTAAAGGGATAGACAGGGTAGATGCAGTTAAGATGTTAAGATTCTAGAGGCAGGGGACATAATTTCAAAATAAGGGGGAAGCCACTTAGGACAGAGATGAGGAGAAATTTCTTTACTCAGAGGGTTGTGAATTCTCTACCCCAGAGGGTTGTGGAAGCTCAGTCATTGAGTATGTTTAAAGTAGAGATTGACAGATTTCTAAATACAAATGACATAAGGGGATATGAGGAAAGTGTGGGAAAAAGGCATTGAAGTGGATGATCAGCCATGATCATATTGAATGGTGGGGCAGGCTTGATGGGCTGAATGGCCTACTCCTGCTCCTATGTTCTTATGACCAGACCATCGATATCTTCCTGCAGCCTACAGCTATCCTCCTCGTTATCTACCGCAAGGCCAATCTCTGCGTCATCTGCAAACTTCTTGATCATGCCCCCTACATTTATGTCCAAATTGTTAACATATACCCCAAAAAGCAGGGTACCCAGTACTGAGCCCTGCAGAATGCTAAAACACCCGTCAACAATTACCCTTTGTTTCCTGCCACTGAGTTAATTTTGTATCCACCTTTCTGCGTTTCCCTGTATCACATGATTTCTTCATACTGGCTAAAGTACTGCTGAAATTTATTTACAATAAGAGTCTCAACCACGAGCAAAATACTAATGAGAGGAATTGGAGTTGGTCCATGAAGGTTTGCTACATCCCTTCAGAATTCTGCCTCCAGCATTGCTTAGGTTTCTTCAGATGAATCAGTTAAACTTGCTGTTCTTTGGGAAGTCTGGATGTGTATCTCCTTTAGCAATGTGATATAAGAAAGCCTCAAGAAAAATCTTCACGTCTTGCAATAACGGCTAGTAATACATATATTTGCTTTTCTGCATTTCACTGAGGCTGCCAATGATTTTAAACTGCATAAAACTAAATCTTTTTTTCCCAATTAGGTGATTTGCTTAGTAGCCTATTGCAGACTCCCCAAGCTGCCAAATTATTAAACCAGCCAATCCCAATTTTGGACCCAGAGAGTGAGCACATTTGTTCTCTGGCTTTGGACTGTCTGACTCATCTCTTCAGCTGGATCCCACTCTCTGCCAGTATCACCCCGACTCTCCTGACCACCATCTTCCACTTTGCTCGTTTTGGCTGTGACACCCGTGCCAAGAAACTAGTTGCTGTGAATGGAAATGGCCACAGCAATAGCATAATGCAAGAGCGAGGTAAACTGGGCGTGTTAGCCATGTCTTGCATTAATGAACTCATATCCAAGAACTGTGTCCCTGTGGAGTTTGAGGATTATCTGCTGCGCATGTTCCAGCAGACGTTCTATTTGCTGCAGAAAATCACCAAAGAGAACAATGCACACTCCATAAAGAGCCGCCTTGAAGAGCTAGAAGAAAGGTAAGCTATGTAGCGACCTTAGCATGGGAGATATGGTGTGTGGGCCTGCTCTGTGCTTACTTAGTATGCTGTTTGAAAGCTTATAGATATTTGGTAAGACTGACATTGTCGTCATCTGTGCATGTGGCGTTTGAGCCCTAAGTGAAATTGAAGAGGGTATGAATATCTTGCAGTTTATTTCTCTACGTTTTAGTACTAATGTTCAAAGTTTGTTCATATCACTAGTAGAAAAGTCTCCAGTTTAATGAAATGTTCTAAAGATGGGATGTTGTCTAGATTCAGGTTTTGATGTGATGATCAACAAAAAGATACAGTTTAACATCTCCAGTAAAGAAGTTTCATTTCTGCAGGTAAATGGCTGCCTGTAAAACCTGCACTGAACTGCTGTAAGCCAGATAACAAGGGAAATAATTGATTCTCAAAGTTAGCACACTTGCCTTGCTGGTTGATTTACAATTTATCCCCCACTATAATATCCCTGCTGAAAGCTCCAGCCATAAGTAAGAAATGCAAGAACAAACAGAGCTAAGTTGCCAGAGCTCACATGCTGCCTGTGGCCCACAAGTCAGTTTGGATACTCCCAAGACTAAAGCTAACCTGAAGCTGCTATCGGCCAAGGAACTGGTGTGTAGTGTTGTATTGCACAGGACTTGCCCTCTTGCGTGCAAGATCCAAACATCAGCTTAAACTGGAAAGTATGGGTCGATATTCCAGTTAACTGCAGACTGTACAACACTATTCTGGTAAGAATACAATGAGCTTTGTTTTCTTGGGTAATGCAGGAAGTATTAAGACCAGAATAGTTGTAATGAGAAATCCTGTCTGTCCAACATCATAACATCCTAGTTGTCCTAGGATTTATGAAGCAACACATGCTGTCTCCAACAGCTGTAACTGGTCGGTAGGCTGTAATGAAGCCTGCAACTGAACATATTCATTGTCTGGTTGTGTCTTAGCAGTGTTGATGAACTGGGAGATTGAGGTCAGTGTTTGCCTGTTGTAAACTGTACCAGTGACCACAGCTGTAGTTTTGAGTCGAAAGGGTAACTCAGTAGTTGTGCAATTACTTTTTGTATCTGGAAGCAGTAACTACACAGGTTTGTATTAATATGAATGAAGGCTTGTGGTGTAAAGGCATCACAAGCTGTGATACTGAGTAATAGAAAGCTAGTGAGGCTGAGATCTGTTGGACAGCAGGAGGGATACTGCAATTGTTCACAGACTAAGGAGAAGGGAATTGGCCAGAATAGCTGCTTTTGATCACTAGGAGTGACTGATAATGAAAGAGGTGTGTGTGTGTGTCTGTCCCCACTAGTCCATTGGTTCTGACACTGTTATGATGGAAGGACCCCTTTTCTAAGCGCTCATCGGCCCATCTAAATTATAATTAATGCATTAAGGCACACTTTACATGCTTTGCTTAGTCATATGCTTGCAGATTACTTATAGATATAATGATCCTTGTGCTGCTCTTAGCACTGCTCCATTGCACTCACCTCCTAGGTGAGACAGCCAGGCCACTCTGTGCTGCATATTTGGAGGCCACACTCCGCTCCTGCCTTCAAGCTTGCTTCAAGCTGCGTGCCCATAGGGTCTGCCCTGCTCGGTAAACACTCAGGGACCCCACATAAAGAACCATTGGTCTAGCCCACTGCACCTGATGAATGATAGCTATTGATGAGGTCTCAGTGCTGACAGCACCTGTGAATTGTGCCCTGGCATGAGTCACCACGATCAAGAGAGAAATCTAGGAGCAAGAAGGTTGAATGTGAGTGAAGTCTGAGTCTGGTGTGGATTTTTGTGTGAACATTTCAAGTTGCTTTTCGCTGGATTTTCTCCTGTTATGTTTCGGTGAACAGTTGTCACCCCTGTAAGTAATTGTTGCAGGGCTTTATTTGTTATAATGTGGACAAGTCCATCCTAGACTGGATAATGTGTAATGAGAGAGGAATAATTGACAGTTTGGTTATGCAAGACACCTTGGGGATGAGTGACCATAATATGATAGAATTCTTCATCAAGATGGAGAGTGACATAATCAATTCTGAGACTAGGGCCCTGAATCTTAGTAAAGGAAACTACAAAGGTGTGAGACATGAGTTGACAATGATGGATTGGGATACGTTACTTAAAGGGATGATGGTGGATAGGCAATGGCAAACATTCAGAGAGTGCATGGATGAACTGCAACAATTGTTCCTATCTGGCGCAAAAGTAAAACGGGAAAGGTAGCCAAACCATGGCTTACAAGGAAAATTAGAGATAGCATTAGATCCAAGGAAGAAGCATATAAATTTGCCAGGAAAAAACAACAGACCTGAGGATTGGGAGCAGTTTAGAACTCAGCAAAGGAGGACCAGGGGATTGATTAAGAAGGGGAAACTAGAGTACGAGAGCAAGCTTGCGGGGAACATAAAACTGACAAAGTTTCTATAGGTATGTGAAGAGAAAAAAATTGAAGCCAAATGTAGGTCCCTTACAGTCAGAAACAGGGGAATTTATTATGGGGAACAAAGAAATGGCTGACCAACTAAATGCATACAAAAACAAGAAATGCTGGAATCACTCAGCAGGTCTGGCAGCATCTGTGGAAAGAGAAGCAGAGTTAACGTTTCGGGTCAGTGACCCTTCTACTAAATGCATACTTTGGTTCAGTCTTCACAAAGGAGGATACAAATATCATAACAGAAATGTTGGGGAATACGGGGCTTAGTGAGAGAGAGGAACTGAAGGAAATCAGTACTAGTAGAGAAATGGTGTTGGAGAAATTGATGGGATTGAAGGCCGATAAATCCCCAGGGCCTGATGGTATGCATCCCAGAGTGCTTAAGGAAGTGGCCCTAGAAATAGTGGATGCATTGGTGGTCATCTTCCAAGATTCTATAGACTCGAACAGTTCCTACAGATTGGTGGGTAGCTAATGTAACCCCACTATTTAAAAAGGGAGGTAGAGAGAAAGGAGGGAATTATAGACCAGTCAGCCTGACGTCAGTAGTGGGGAAAATTCTACAGTCCATTATCAAAGACTTTGTAGCAGAGCACTTGGAGAACAGTGGTAGAATTGGGCAGAGTCAGCATGGATTTACGAAAGGGAAATCATGCTCGACAAATCTACTAGAATTCTTCGAGGATGTAACTAGTAGAGTTGATGAGCCAGTGGATGTGGTTTATTTGGACTTTGAATAGGCTTTCAACAAAGTGGTGTACCACAGGTATCCGTGCTGGGACCCTTGCTATTTGTAGGGTACATTAATGATTTAGATGTGAATATAGGCGGTATGATCAGTAAGTTTGCAGATGACACGAAAATTGGTGTTATAGTGAGGAGGAATGCCTTAGATTACAGGACAATATAGATGGGCTGGTAAGATGGGCAAAGCAGTGGCAAATGGAATTTAATCCTGAAGTGCGAGGTGATGCATTTTGGGAGGACTAACAAGGCAAGGGAATATACAATGGATGGTAGGACCCTAGGAAGTACAGAACGTCAGAGGGACCTTGCTGTACTTGTCCGTAGATCACTGAAGACAGCAGCACAGGTAGATAAGGTGGTTAGGAAGGCATATGGAATACTTGCCTTTATTAGCCGAGGCATAGAATATAAGAGCAGGGAGGTTATGATGGAGCTGTATAAAATGCTAGTTAGGCCAAAGCTGGAGTACTGTGTACAGTTCTGGTCACCACACTATAGGAAGGATGTGATTGCACTGGAGACGGTGCAGAGGAAATTCACCAGGATGTTGCCTGGGCTGGAGTATTTCAGCTATGAAGAGAGAGACTGAAAAGGCTAGGGTTTTCCTTAGAGCAGAGAAGGCTGAGGGGGGATTGATTGAGGTATACAAAATTATGAGGGGCATTGATAGATAGGAAGAAACTTTTTCCCTTAGTGGAGGGTTCAATAACCAGGGGCCTAGATTTAAGGTAAGGGGCAGGAGATTTAGAGGGGATTTGAGGAAAAAGTTTTCACCCAGAGGGTGGTTGGAATCTGGAACGCACTACCTGAAGAGGTGGTAGAGGCAGGAACCCTCAACATTTAAAAAGTATTTAGATGAGCACTTGAAATTTTTTTTTTAATTCATTCTTGGGATGTGGGCAACGCTGGCCAGGCCAGCATTTATTGCCCATCCCTAATTGCCCTTGAGAAGGTGGCGGTGAGCTGCTGCCTTGAACCGCTGCAGTCCATTTGGGGTAGGTACACCCACAGTGCTGTTAGGAAGGGAATTCCAGGATTTTGACCCAGCGACAGTGAAGGAACGGCGATATAGTTCCAAGTCAGGATGGTGGGGAACTTGCAGGTGGTGGTGTTTCCATGTATTTGCTGCCCTTGTCCTTCGGGTTGGTAGAGGTCGTGGGTTTGGAAGGTGCTGTCTAAGGAGCCTTGGTGCATTGCTGCAGTGCATCTTGTAGATGGTACACACTGCTGCCACTGTGCATCGGTGGTGGAGGGAGTGAATGTTTGTAAATGGGGTGCCAAGCAAGCGGGCTGCTTTGTCCTGGATGGTGTCGAGCTTCTTGAGTGTTGGAGCTGCACCCATCCAAGCAAGTGGAGAGTATTCCATCACACTCCTGACTTGTGCCTTGTAGATGGTGGACAGGCTTTGAGGAATCAGGAGGTGAGTTACTCGCCTCAGGATTCCTCGCCTCTGACCTGGTCTTGTAGCCACGGTATTTATATGGCTACTCCAGTTCAGTTTCTGGTCAATGGTAGCCCCTAGGATGTTGATAGTGGGGGATTCAGCGACGGTAATGCTGTTGAATGTCAAGGGGAGATGGTTAGATGCATTCTTGTTGGAGATGGTCATTGCCTGGCACTTGTGTGGCACGAATGTTACTTGCCACTTATCAGCCCAAGCCTGGATATTGTCCATGTCTTGCTGCATTTCTACATGGACTGCTTCAGTATCTGAGGAGTTGCGAATGGTGCTGAACATTGTGCAATCAGCGAACATCCCCACTTCTGACCTGACGATTGAAGGTAGGTCATTGATGAAGCAGCTGAAGATGGTTGGGCCTAGGACACTACCCTGAGGAACTCCTGCAGTGATGTCCTGGAGCTCAGATGTTTGACCTCCAACAACCACAACCATCTTCCTTTGCGCTACGTATGACTCCAGCCAGCGGAGGGTTTCCCCCCTGATTCCCATTGATGTTGGTTTTGCTAGGGCTCCTTGATGCCATACTCGGTCATAGCATATGTGTTGTTGGAGTTGCACCCAACATATGGCATAAATGCCATCGCATACAAGGCTATGGGCCAGGTGCTGGAAAATGGGATTAGAATAGGGAGGTGCTTGATGGCTGGCAGACACGATGGGCCGAAGGGCCTGTTTCTGTGCTGTATGACTCTGATGTAAATTACCTACATTTCTTGCAGTACTAAGTGTGTTTGGTAGCTGTCTCCTCCATTGTTTGTACTGGTATATTTAAGAATTTGAGATTTGGCCTGTAATTAGTGTCTCAATGAGTATCTCTATCCTGATCTTTCCCTTTTAGCTATGTGGAAAAGTTCACTGACTTCCTGCGACTGTTTGTGAGTGTTCACCTGCGTAGGATCGAGTCCAACTCCCAGTTTCCAGTGGTGGAGTTTCTGGCCCTTCTTTTCAAGTACACTTTTCATCAGGTGAGACTGGCTTCCTGTGAGCCTGCACTATAGAAATTGTGTACAGTGTATAGGTGGCTGTGCTCAACAAAAGCTTCCAAAGCAGCCCCATCAATCAGCTGTGCAGTATGTGGCAGTGTTGGATTTAATTATGCACATTGTTTAAAGCATTCAGTAATATGTCTGCCAGTGATGGGATTAGTTTAGGCCCAGCTTGAGTATTGCTGAAGCCGCTTTTAAGAAGTAAAGTGCATACAGTGCGAATGTTAATATGTCGGGTGTATTAAGTTCAGATAAATTTAAAACTCAGTTTATAACCAAATGCACTTTTTGGGAGGGGAATGTTGGCAGGAATGCATGGTATCTGTATTTCATTGCCGTTGTCTGTTGCGTGATATGTAATTGGTTTGTAGAGGCAACAAGTGTAATTTCTGGTGTTTTGTTACAGCCCAGTCATGAAGGTTATTTCTCCTGCCTCGACATATGGACGATATTCCTGGATTACCTAACGAGTAAAATTAAGAGTCGGCTCGCTGATCGGGATGAGGTTCTAAACAGGTCAGCTGCTATATTTCAGTATTCATCCTGCTTCCTCCATGTCCTGAGTGTTTTAGGTTTGGGAAAGTTGTAATTTCTGTAACATTGGCTCGCAGTCTTTATGTACAAAATTTGGGGAACTCTGAGTGTTTGTTTGCATGAGAACCTCCTTCCCCTGTTGCACCTCTTTATAAATCTTTTGCTGTGAATACTCAAAGTTACCTTGATTTCCAGTATAAAATGTAACCCACTCTCTTCCTGTGCAGTGTTTGCAATGACATTTTTTACCTAGATTGTGACGCTATGCTTTGATGCTATTTGAAGAGCAGAGAGCAGTCACCATGTCCTGGCCTACATTCATCCTTCAACCAATGTCATCAACGATGAATTTTCTGGTCATTCATTCACTTGTTCTTTGGAGGGTCTTGTCTAACTGTGCAGATGTCTGCCTCCAAATTTGCCTGCATAATGGCAGCTGCACTTTCATTCGGTTGTAAACGTTCTGGGGTCTCTTGAGAGTGTGTTGGGGCACTGCATAAATGCAACATCTAGTTGTGCTCAGTGCCACGTAGTGAAATACCTGCTCTGATAGTGTGACTAGTTATCAAAATGGTTCCTTTGGAAAGGAAAGTTGGGAACTGCATACTTCATAGTGTTAAAATAGCTGAATTGGGAGATCTAGGGATGGTTAGAAGCCTCAGGTACAGCACATTCACTCATTTTGCAGCAGCAAAACAAACAAAATGCAATATTCCTGAATTAATGTATGCATTGCAAGTATGTCTGGCTAAAACTGAGCTGTGATCAAACCACATGGTGAGTTCTAGTCACTGAGACGCAAGGGAGTTCAGACCCTGGAAGCAATGCATGGAAGAGTCACAAGGCTGCTTCCCAGCATCAGAGGGCTGAACCAGGAGGAAAAACTGGAGAGACTGGGACTCTGATCCCTGAACGGAAGCAACTAAGAGGGGCACTACTAGAGAAAGACAAGATGGTAAATGGTATGGGAATGACAAACCTGGACCTCTACCTCAAATTAAACCAAGGCAGATTCACATTCAGGCTTGATGTCAGGAATTTGAGTCATCAGTATGTTGAATGATCTTAGTGACAGTGGAGGCCGAATCTTACAAATCACTTGAATGTTGGATGCTGTACTGGGTCTTGGGGTTCCCGCAGGATGGATGGGTTGGGAGATCTTTTTTTTTTCATTTTTTCGGGGGATGAGTGTCGCTGGCTAGGCAGAATTTATTGCATACCCTAATTGCCCTTGAGAAGGTGGTGGTGAGCTGCTACCTTGAACTGCTGCAGTCCTTTGAGTGTAGGTATACCAACAAAGCTATGAGGGAGTTCCAGGATTTTGACACACTGACATTGAAGGAACGGCAATATAGTTCCAAGTCAGGATGGTTTGTGGCTTGGAGGGGAACTTGCAGGTGGTGTTCCCATGCATCTGCTGCCCTTGTCATTCTAGGTTGTAGAGGTCGTGGGTTTGGAAGATGCTGTCGAAGAAACCTTGGTACATTGCTGCAGTGCATCTTGTAGATGGTACACACTGCTGCCACGATGTGTCGGTGGTGGAGGGAGTGAATATTGAAGGTGGTGGATGAGGTGCCAATCGAGTGGGCTGCTTTGTCCTGGATGGAGTCGAGTTTCTTGAGTGTTGGAGCTGCACCCATCCAGGCAAGTGGAGAGTATTCCATCACACTCCTGACTTGTGCCTTGTGGTTGGTGGACAGGCATTGGGGAGACAGGAGGTGAGTTACTCGCCATAGAATTCACAGCCTCTGACTTGCTCTTGTAGCCGCAGCATTTATATGGCTACTCCAATTCAGTTTCTGGTCAATGGTGATCCCCAGGTTGTTGATATTGAGGGATTCGGCGATGGTAATGCCATTGAACATCAAGGGGAGATGGTTAGATTCTCTCTCGTTTGAGATGGTCATTGCCTGGCATTTGTGTAGCGTGAATGTTACTTGCCACTTATCAGCATATGGACATGGGCTCTTCAGTATCTGAGGAGTCACAAATGGTGCTGAACATTGTGCAATCATCAGTGAACATCCCCATGTCTGACATTGTGATGGAGGAAAGCAGCTAAAAGTGGTTGGGCCCAGGATGCTACCCTGGGGAACTCAAGTAATGTCCTGGGACTGAGATGATCGACTTCCAACAACCACAATCATCTTTCTTTGTGCTAAATGAGACTCCAACCAGCAGTGTGTTTTCCCCCTGATTCCCATTGACTCCAGTTTTGCTAGGGCTCCTTGATGCCATACCCAGTCAAATGCTGCCTTGATGTCAAGGGCAGTCACTCTCATCTCACCTCTGGAGTTCAGCTCTTTTATCCCTGTTTGGACCAAGGCTGTAACGAGGTCAGGAGCTGAGTGGCCCTGGCAGAACCCACATTGAGCATCAGTGAGCAGGTTATTGCTGAGTAAATGCCATTTGACAGCAGTGTCGACGACCTCTTGCATCACTTTGCTGATGATCAGGAGTAGACTGATGTGGTAATTGGCCGTGTTGGATTTGTTCTGCTTTTTGTGCATAGGACATACCTGGGCAATTTTCCACATTGCCAGGTAGATGCCAGTGTTGTAGCTGTACTGAATCAGCTTGGCTCGGGGTACGGCTAGGTCTGGAACACAAGTCTTCAATACTGTTGCCGGAATGGAGCGGAGGCGGTGGTGTCGTGGTAATGTCACTGCACTAGTAATCCAGATTTCTAGGCTAATAATCTGGGGACAGAGGTTCAAATCTCACCACGGCAATTAGTGAAATTTGAATTCAGTAAATTTGGAATTGACAAAGCTAGTCTAATGGTGACCATGAAACCATTGATGTTTGTTGTAAAAACCCATCTGGTTCAATAACGTCCGTTAGGGAAGGAAATCTGCCGTTCTTACCTGGTGACTCCAGATCCACAGCAATGTGGTTGACGCTTCATGCCCTCTGAAGTGGCCTAGCATGCCACTCAGTTGTCAAGGGTAAGCCGGGTTGGGCAACAAATGCTGACCTTGCAAGTGGCACCCACATGTTATGAAAGAAAAAAAAAAAGTTGTTAGGGCCTACCCAGTGTCTTCAGCTGTTTCTTGATATCATGTGGAGTGGATTAAAAGACTGACGCTGGGGACCTTATGAGGAGGCCGAGATGGATCATCCACTCGGGACTTATGGCTGAAGATGGATGCAAATGCTTTGTCTTTTGCACTGATGTGCTGGGCTCCCCCATCGTTGAGGATTGGGATATTTGTGGAGCCTCCTCTTCCTGTTTGTTTAATTGTCCACCACCATTCACAACTGGATGTGGCAGGACTACAAAGCTTAGATCTGATCCGTTGTTGTGGGATCACTTGGCCCTGTCTATCACATGCTGCTTCTGCTGTTTGGCGTGCAAGTAGTCCTGCGTTGTAGCTTCAGCAGGCTGATGCCTCATTTTGAAGTGTGCCTGGTGCTGCTCCTGGCATGTTCTCCTGCACTCTTCATTTGAACCATAGATGGTCCCCCGGCTTGATGGTAATGGTAGAGTGGGAGATATGCCAGGTCATGAGATTACAGATTGTGGTTGAATACAATTCTACTGCTGATAGCACACAGCGCCTCATGGGTGCCCAGTTTTGCATTGTTAGATCTGTTCAAAAGGTATCCCATTTAGCACGGTGGTAGTGCCACACAACATGATGGTGGGTACCCTCAGTGTGAAGACGGGACTTTATCCCCACAAGGTCTGTGCAGTGGTCACTTCTACCAATAAGGTCATGGACAGTTGCATCTGTGACAGGTTGGTGAGGACGGGGTCAAGTAGGTTTTTGGTTCCCTCGCCACCTGCAGCAGACCCAGTCTAGCAGCTGCGTCACTTAGGGCTCGGCCAGCTCAGACAGTAGTGGTGCTAGCGAGCTACTGTTGGTGATTGACATTGAAGTCCCCCACCAGAGTACATTTTGTGCCCTTGCTACCCTCCGTGCCTCTTTCAATTCTATCTTGTGAAATGAGTGTCTTCTCGGCTGCAAGAGTTCAAAGTTGGGATCACTGACCTGTAGAAGTATAGTCAGAGTCATAGAGAGATACAGCACTGAAACAGGCCCTTCGGCCCACCGAGTCTGTGCCGACCAACAACCACCCATTTATACTAAGCCTACATTAATCCCGTGTTCCCTACCACATCCCCACCTTCCTTCAATTCTCCTACCACCTCTACCTACACAAGGGGCAATTTACCATGGCCAATTTACCTATCAACCTGCAAGTCTTTGGCTGTGGGAGGAAACCGGAGCACCCGGCGGAAACCCACACGGTCACAGGGAGAACTTGCAAACTCCGCAGAGGCAGTACCCAGAACTGAACCCGGGTCGCTGGAGCTGAGAGGCTGCGGTGCTAACCACTGTCATCTTTGACTTCTTAATATATTTTTTCCTACATGCCAAATGGTCTTTCTTATTCTGGTTATTCGAAATTGACCTTGACAGTTTGCATTACAAGGAGGATTGTATTTGACGCATTGTTCAAAGATGTACTGAAATCTAATGTGAAGAAAATGCCTCTTGCTTACCTTCAGGGTCTAGGGGTCATTACTGAACAGCTTTCTGGAAAGGCCAGGGCTGAGGATTTGAAGGGATCATTTTTGATATGTTTATGTTTGCACATACTGCCCCAGGGTCTTTGACTCATTCCATTCCAGCAGAGTACTCCCTGCCTCACTGAAGTTTAGTTTAGTTTAGAGATACAGCACTGAAACAGGCCCTTCGGCCCACCGGGTCTGCGCTGACCATCAACCCCCTATTTATACTAATCCTACACTAATCCCATATTCCTACCACATCCCCACCTGTCCCTATATTTCCCTACCACCTACCTATACTAGGGGCAATTTATAATGGCCAATTTACCTACCAACCTGCAAGTCTTTTGGCTTGTGGGAGGAAACCGGAGCACCCAGAGAAAACCCACGCAGACACGGGGAGAACTTGCAAACTCCACACAGGCAGTACCCAGAATTGAACCTGGGTCACTGGAGCTGTGAGGCTGCGGTGCTAACCACTGCGCCACTGTGGCGCCCAATGAGTATATACTCATTAGACCTAACTTGAGCAATGAGATTGTTGAGGTTTATTCAGATTCATGGGACAGAGCTGCTTGAGTCTGACATCTTTGCTACATCATGTCTGCAATATAAAGATAAGTCTTTTGCCTGAACTTCAGTAAATCTGTTTCCTCAGCTTAGATTTCAAACATAGGTAATTTGATAATATTTCTACATGATAGATGTCAGGTTTCCCCTAGGCCATCTTTACTAGACGTTACTGTCTGCGGGTGCCAAAATGCCAGTTTATCCTGAAACTTGAGTTTCCATGACAAATGTTGGCATCTGTTGCGGACAGATAGGCATTATTCAAAGGCAGTGCTAGGGCACTTTTTTTTTCTTCTAGCTCCCCCATCCCTGCAAGATGCACATGCACAATTGGGAGCATCGGCAGGGCGCTCTTTACTTGGTGCATTCATGTTCAGTGGTTATTCTGTTTTCTGTCGGCCTCTTATCCAGGAGTATGATGGTGACATAAGTGGATTGGTGGTGGGATGTAGTGACCAGATCCATCACGTCCGTAAGAACATAAAGGTCGAGAAAAGATCGCTTGACCCATTAAAAGTCACTACCTCCTCCCAGTCCCTAACTTCCCCAGCATAATATCATGAAATCCTCCATTTGTCTCTAATGCCTTGCCTATAAAATTATATTGCAAACGTTTATCGTTCCTTTTGAGTTTTAAAAAAGAATGTTCTAAGTAAAATTTTACTTTCCACTACTTGCATTTGTCTCTGGTTTTGCTACCCTTGTTAGGCACAGCTAGAGTACTTCGTCCAGTTTTGGTCATCACACTTTGAGAAGGATGTGAAAGGTCCTTGAGAGGGTGTGGAGGAGATTTACCAGGGATGAGGGATTTTAGTTACAAGGTTGGTTTGGAGAAGCTGGGGTTGTTCTCCATGGAGCAAAGCAGATTGAGGGGAGATTTGATAGAGGGGTACAAGATTGACAGGTTCAGAGAAGGTAGACAAAGAAAAGTTCGCATTAGGACTAGGGGGCAAGAGATGCCGAGGGAATGTGTGGAAGAACTTTTTTACGTAGTGAGTGGTAATGACCTGGAATGTGCTGCCTATGAGCGTGGTGGAGTTAATGGTTTCAGAAGGAAATCGGATGGGCACTTGAGAGAAATAAACTTGCAGCGCTGTGGGGACAGAGCAAGGGCATGGCACTGCATGGCAGCCTCCTGTGTCGTTATGACTATGACTTATTTTCCTAAAGCCAGTGACTTTGAAAATCCAAACTTTTATGTTTAAGTTGAATACTGCATGTGGTATTACACTCAATGTCTGTTGAGCTGTAGTGTTGGCTAAATGTTTGAACCTGCTTGTGAAAGACAGTGTTTGAGACTGGTTAGATCTCAGCATATTTCCTTGAGTATGTTGTGACCCAGGACAAGATACAAAAATAAATGCTAAGGCTGTTGACATGCAGACAATGAATAGAAAGTGGGAATACTGCCGGACCTGTTTTTCCCCCCATTAAAGGCATCTCGTCACCACAGTCTTTATCTGTGTGCAGTGCTCTGGATATTTATCCAGTCTGCTGCCACTTGGGTGATGAAGATTCAGTCTTTTTCAAGATTCTTGATTTGGTTTAACGCAGTGCAGTAATGCCAGTTTCATTGGGAGCTGGGTAAATCAGTACTCAGGATTTCTTGAACAACAGTCAAAGCTAAATCTGATGGTTACTTGGAAACATCATTCCACAGGCCAGGCATTTTGTTGCTTAATATGGATTCACAAAATATATAGTGACTCTACACTTTCAGATGATATTGTCTTGCAGTGCAATGTAACTGCATCTGAATCTCTGCCACAGAGGCACCCCTCAAATTACCAGAAGCAAAATACTGCAGGGACTGGAATCTGGAATAAAACCAGAAATGCTGGAAACGCTCAGGTCAGGCAGCATATGGAGGGAAGACTTAAGGTTAACCTTTCAGATTGATCACCTTTCATCAGAACAGCTCTGACAAAAGGTAATTGATTCTCTCCACAGATGCTGTCTGGCCCGCTGAGTGTTTCCATTTCCTGTCTTTGTTACTGGGTTACTTCCAGTGTTGGCTGAGGTCACAAGGAGCTTAATACAGTTGCATTTGGAGGTGCGCACACATTCAGGCTGGAGTTTCAACCTGATGTTTCTGACAAAGTGCTGGCACTCCATCAGCTCTATTTATTTATTTAGAGATACAGCACTGAAACAGGCCCTTCGGCCCACCGAGTCTGTGCCGACCATCAACCACCCATTTATACTAATCCTACACTAATCCCATATTCTTACCACATCCCCACCTGTCCCTATATTCCCCTACCACCTACCTATACTAGGGGCAATTTATAATGGCCAATTTACCTATCAACCTGCAAGTCTTTGGTGGTGGGAGGAAACCGGAGCACCCGGAGGAAACCCACGCAGACACAGGGAGAACTTGCAAACTCCACACAGGCAGTACCCAGAATTGAACCCGGGTCACTGGAGCTGTGAGGCTGCGGTGCTAACCACTGCGCCACTGTGCTGCCCTTGTCCTTGTCTCTGGCTGCTGTGGGGCTGAACTGTTGGATTCCCGGTCAGCAAGCAACAAATGGGTGTCTGGCAACTGTGCCCACTGCTGAGAAACTGTTCCTTAGCAAATCTTGGAGACGTGCAGTTTTTGTCAAAATGCTCCAGTTTATACAGCACAGTTATAGTGCCGCTTCTGCCTGAAGTGACTCCTTAATCTAAAGACAGAAAGGATGGTTTCACAGACCATTATCAAGTTGCTGCCTTCAACACAACAGGAAGTTGATTTCTATATAAGACCACAGCGTGACTCTGCAAAGTAGGAAGTGTTCTTTATGTGAAACTAAAAATTGCATTGTTGCCTGTCCTGAGCAGTGTGTAAAAGTAAATCCCAGGGTGTGAGAGTTGTACATTTTTCCTTGTTCATGTAGTAAGCAAATTAAATAGTTGTTCTGGTTTGTAAACTGATGAGAACATCTTATGAGTAAGAGGTGACCCAAGCCAACATGTGTTCCTCTCAGCTCCATTCTGCTAATCTGTAAGCATCGGAGCTGGAGATTGTTGCTTTGTGCGTAATTCTGAGCATTTCATGTCCGCTTGTCGGACCTATACTGGGAAAGTGCAGAGTCGCACTGAGGGAGCACATTAACCTGGTGTGTTCACTGGATGTCCAGTGAACATCAACGCAAGCTCGAGGAACAGCATCTCATCTACCGATTAGGCACACTACAGCCTGCCGGACTGAACATTGAGTTCAATAATTTCAGAGCATGACAGCCCCCCATTTTACTTTCATTTTTAGTTATTTTTTCTTCCTTTTTTTTTACATTCCTTTTTACATTTTTTACAATCTTTTTTTGCATTTATTTCATTTCATCTTAGTTTGTTCAGTTTGCTTACCCACTTTTTTTTCAGGTTTTTTTTCAGGTTTGCACTTGCTGCTGCTCAATATTCAGTGTATTCACACCTAATCTGTACTAATGCTTTCTCTTTCAACACACCATTAACATATTGTTTGCCTTTTCTCCGTGACCTTTTGGTCAGCTATGTGGCCTGGTCCAATCTGCACCTCCTCCTTTGTTATCTCTTGCCCCACCCCCACCTCACTTGTTTATAATCTGTGACTTTTCTAATATTTGTCAGTTCCGAAGAAGGGTCACTGACCCGAAACGTTAACTCTGCTTCTCTTTCCACAGATGCTGCCAGACCTGCTGAGTGATTCCAGCATTTCTTGTTTTTGCTGTAGTCTAATCTTGTTCTATGACAGCCTTTCAGTTATTTTTCTCCTGACATCTCTATTCCCTCCCACATGAGAGAAATGTCCAGTCATCATTTTTGGGTAATTATAGCAATGTAACTCTATTGTTGAGGGGTAAAAAGGCATTCAGCCCAACAAGTCTGTCTGTCTTGATGCAACCCAACTCCTTATACGGTTCCCTTACTCAATCCATTTATTCCTTCTCTCCAGCAACAGTCTCTCACATTGCTTGATAGGGACCTGGGCAAGATAAATCTCCGGATGTCGGCAAACCTCCTAAAGTCAGCAAAGTTGAGGACTTTCTCTTTGGCCCCTGTCCGCATCTCCATTCTCTGATTCTGCTCACCAGCTGCCATTTTGCAGACTCAGGACTTGTGGAATTTTGGTGTGCAACTTGATCCTGAGCTCCACTTCCTCCCCCATATTGCCAAAGCTGCTCTCCATTTCAACATTACCCACATCCACTGCAATCATTCTCATCGTGCTGCTGAAATCTTTGTCTGTGCCTCCTTCATCTCTCCACAGCCTCATCCTTGCCTTAGATATCTCCTCTTACCTTGTGTCCTGCATTTTCTGGGAGTAACTTTAATTTGCATCCATGGATCTCTCCGTGCCTACCCCTTGCTGATTCTGCACTCATGGCTGGAAACAACATTACTCACTGATGTTGGTTTGCCTTGGTCTCCCTTTCTGCCTGTTCTGATCCTACCAAAGGTTCCATTCAATCACATTGTAGAAAAAAAATTCTCCAAGATACAGCCAACATTACAGTTCCCCTCCCATCCCATTACATATTCCTACAAATAGCACTTTTTCATACCCATATTCTTTCCAACTTCACCTCCCCCTCCCCCCCGACCCCCCAAGTAAAAGCCCATGGGATCCAAGGCAAAGTGGCAAGTTGGATCCAAAAATTGCCATAGGTAGAAAGCAAAGGGTAATGGTCGATGGGTGCTTTTGTGATTATAAGGCTGTTTCCAGTGGGTTCTGCAGGGCTGAGTACTAACTTTGCTTTTGTTGGTCTATACCCGCGATTTGTACTTGAATGTAGAGGATATGATTAAGAGGTTTTCAGACAATACAGAAATTCACCAGGTAGTTGATGAAAGCTGTACACTACAGGAAGATTTTTTTTATTTCATGGGATGTGGGTGTTGCTGGCAAAGCCAGCATTTGTTACCCATCCCTAATTGCCCTTGAACAACTGAGTGGCTTGCTAGGCCATTTCAGAGGGCAGTTAAGAGTCAACGACACTGCAGTTACATGTGGGCCAGACCAGGTAAGGACAGCACATTTCCTTTCCTAAAGGACATTAATGAACCAGATCGGTTTTTACCATAATTCATAGTTTCATGGCGCCATTACTGAGACTAGTTTTCAATTCCAGATTTTTTCATAAATTGAGTTTATTTATTAATTGAATTTAAATTCCACCAGCTCCCATTGGTGCGATTTGAACTCATGTCCCCAGGATATTAGTGTGGGCCTTTAGATTACTGGTCTAGCGACATTATCACTACACAGTCCCTTCCCCCTACATAACACTGGACTAGTTAGGTGGGTGGAACAGTGCCAAATGGAGTTGAATCCGGACAAGTGCGAGGTGAGGCATTTGGGGAAGGCTAATAAAGCATACTTGCCTTTATTAACCGAGGTATAGAATCTAAGAGCTGGGAGGTTATGCTGGAACTGTATAAGAGACTAATAAGGCCACAGCTGGCGTCTTGCATGCAGTTCTGGTCACCGCACTCTAGAAAAGATGTTAGGCTATTAGAGAGAGTATAGAGGAGATATGAGGATGTTGCCTGGGCTGGAGAATTTTAGTTGAGGAAAGATTGGATAGGCTAGGATTGTTTTTCTTTGGAACAGGGAAGGCTGAGGGGAGACCCCATTGAAGTGTATAAAATTGAGGGGCTTTAGTTAGAGTGGATAGGAAGGCCCTGTTCCCCCTTGGTTGAGGGGTCCACAACTAGGGGTCATAGATTTCGGGTAAGAGGTGTAGGAGGCTTAAAGGGGATTTGAGGGGAACTTTCTTCACCCAGAGGGTGGTGGGGGTATGGAACTCACTGCCTGAGTTACTTTAAAAAGTAATTGGATATGCATTTGAAGTGGCATAACCTACAAGGCTACGGACCAGGAGCTGGAAAGTGGGGTTAGGCTGGATGGCTCCTTGTTGGCTGGCACGGACACAATGGGGTGAATGGCCGCTGTCCATGCTGTAAATTTCTATGACTTCAAAGAGCACAATTGTACTATGAACTGGTGTTATACAGTCAGACTACAACATCCAGAAACCATTGCATGGCCCCAGGCCTTAGACTCTCCAATCTCACAATAGCATCAATTGTCATGATTCGACTCTTCCTCCTGTCCTCGGTGTGAACAGAGACGCTGCCTGCTGTCCTGATTTGCAAAGAAGTGTGAGTAGGGAGGTCTAGGGTCCACATGGGACATCGACTGAAGTCCAAGAAAACGACACTAATGGGACGTTCGGGGCTTGATGTGAGAGACACAATGCCATTCCTATAACAAGCCTGTGTTCCCATACTGGAGCATGGTATAACTGGAACAGATTGCTGCTGCTGGCGCAAGAAGCAAAGCTAGAGGAAACATCAACTGCTCTGTACTAGTAGGCAGCATCTAGCTTTCCTGCCCTAATTTATTTTGAGTGCTGAGATCAATTGTTGTGATTGTCAAAGTCTTCTGCTCCTCTCCGTAGGTACAAAGGTGCACTAGTTCTACTGCTGACTGAGGTTTTACATCGGATACAGTTCCGTTATAATCAGGCCCAGCTGGAAGAACTTGACGATGATACACTAGATGATGATGTAAGTACATTGGAGATGTTGGTGTGGATTAGCCCTGAGCTAGTGGGATGGGCTAGTGGGCTGATGGGTGACATCTTGTTCAAGTTCTATCATTGAGTAGCCCAACAGGAAGCAAGAACTGCTGTGGCAAGTCTCTCAAAAGGTAAGAAAAATAAATTTTTTAATGTCAAATCAGTTTTTTAAAATTCATTCATGGGATGTGGGCGTCGCTGGCCAGGCCAGCATTTATTACCCATCCCTAATTGCCCTAACTGAGTGGCTTGCTAGGCCATTTCAGAGGGCATGTAAGAGTCAAACACATTGCTGTGGGTCTGGAGTTACATGTAGGCCAGACCAGGTAAGGACAGCAGATTTCCTTCCCTAAAGGACATTAGTGAACCAGATGGGTTTTTACAACAATCGACAATGGTTTCATGGCCATCGTTAGACTAACTTTTTAATTCCAGATTTTATTAATTGAATTCAAATTCCACCTCCTGCTGTGGTGGGATTTGAACCCATGTCCCCAGAGCAATACCCTGGGTCTCTGGGTTACTAGTCCAGTGACAATACCACTACGCCACCGCCTCCCCTTATCGCTGCAGTATTGTTTGAGTGGGGGTTGGGGGTAGTGCGGTGAATAAAGAACTCTTCCCCTCGCCACAACTACTGCAACACTTAAATGGGTGAGCATTCATTGACCGGACTATCTTGCCTCTTTTGTATGTTTACATAACTTTACCGTCCCCTGTTTAACCTATTTTTGTTCTGCAAAGGTCACGTGTAGATTCTTTTTGCCTCCTTCCATCCCTTTTCCCCTCTCCCTAATACGTGTAAGTGCTATAAATTTCCACGCACACCATGTAAACCTTTCAAGTGGGACTGCTAGTTTGGGAGTTCAGCTCCTGTTGAGCTTTCAGTGGCTTTTCAAAATGGCTAACATCTGGAATTAGCTCCTTTTTTGTTTTAACAAAAAGCTTTCAGAATGGTAAACATCCATAACAATCCCTGAGCTCAATGTCCCCTGAGCACTTGCATATCTAATTTTAAGGGTACTGTTGCGTTGGGGCCTCCTGGGTTAGATTGTTCATCTGGGCACAACAAAGAGGAGCTGCAGAAGATGTTAACATTTTAAAATATTTAGGCTTTCTTCAAAGGCAAAATATTCAGCTCTCAAGGGCTAGTAATGTAGAGCAAGCATTGCCAAGCATGAGATTCAGCCCATGATAGTCCACAGCACACTCCAGCACTTGTCATGTCGGGTGATTTTGTAGCCCAGTGAAAACAAAGTTTTGCATAAATGAGAGGCAGCGAATCTGTCTGCCCGGTAACTCATAATTGCAACACACTTCCCTTAATTATTATTTACTCCAAACTTGAGGACCTTCAGTTGAGTAAAGCAGATAAAATAGACTTGCATTTATTGACCTTGGGATCCCGAAGTACTTTACAGCCAGTCAAGTATATTTGAAGTGTAGTCACTGTTGCAATGTAGAAAGTAGGACTCACAGCAGCCAATCCGCATACAGAGAGCTACCCTTGAGCCCACTATACAATGTGCCTGAGGAGGTTTCAGCATCCTTCTTCTCTTTGCCTGCAGCAACAGACTGAATGGCAGCGCTATCTGCGACAGAGCTTGGAAGTTGTGGCCAAAGTGATGGAGCTCCTCCCTTCTCATGCATTTTCTGCAATTGTAAGTAGCAGTTACTGAGCATTGCATTAAAGTGAGATGACTATGACCCAGTATTAGGTTGGCAGACTAACAATCCTGTCACCAGTCTGCTCCCTTTCCCAACAACCACCGCCCCCACCACCACCACTGTTTAGTGGCAGGGAAGCAGTTTAAATGCCTGTAAATACAAAACCTGCTTTTACATTATTGATGGCTCTTGCCAGCCAGCAAAAGTTGCATTTTAAACAGTTGGATTTCCTCCTCCTTTTGCCCTTCATCATCTTTTGAATTAGGAATTTAAGTTGCATTTTGTCACTTAATAGAAATTAGTTTATATTCTGTCTCATGCAGGGAATGGAAAAAGTTACTGGAGTGGCTATAGTCATGGTTTGGTATTGCTGCAAACCAGGTTTTTCAGGCATGATTTTCCGATGTGCATTCAGGGTACAGTGTGAATCCATGCTCAAAGTGCAAAATATTTGGCACTGAGAAATGTCGCACTTTCAATTTCAGTATCAAACACTCCCGGGCAGGTACAGCATGGGTTAGATGCAGAGTAAAGCTTCCCCCAACTAAGCCTCTACCTTGAACGAGAGCACCCCCAATGCAGAAATTTGACAATTTGTAATTTCCCACACCAGATCTAGTTTTAGACTGTGGGCCTTTGTTAGAAAATGAATTGAGACTGCCCTTTCACTCGTCCTAGACCAATTGAATGAAAGTGTCCATGCTCTGCTGAATAGCCCTTTGCAACCTTTCTGGGAGACTTCTGTTTCACCAGTGTGGGCTGGAATTGAACTCAAGTCCCAAAGCTTAAGGGCCATTGTCTAACCCACTCTCTGACCAACACCATCCAGTCCGTGCAATAAGTCAGTACTTGCACTAAATGCTTTGTGTGGTTTGTAATTGTCATTTTAAGAGCTGCTTTCATTCCTTGTCTGTTTTTCTTTCTGTTCCTAGTTCCCCATCTTGCAAGATAACCTTGACGTGTACCTGGGGTTGCAACAATTTGTCGTAACCTCTGGGCAAGGTAAGGGGTTGGGCTGTCGTTAACAGCTGACAATGTACAATCTCATTCTGTGATATTGGCTACAGTAAGCTCAGGTGTTGCTGGATATGGCTTTGCAGATATATTGAAGTTTTTAACTTTACAGCATAAACTTTAGTAACTGTAAACAGGTGACTTGTTTTAAGTAGGAGATAAATCTGCCAGAATTGGTGTAGGTTACACGAGTAAAAAGAGGAAGTTTAAATGTAAACGCTTCTGGAGAAACTTGGTTCTAATATTGCACAGGTTCTACTAATGGGAAGGTAGTCACAGTGCAGCACTGGTTATATAGGTGAAGGGGTTTCTCAGTGTGGCACTGGTTATATTGGTGAGGAGGGGTTTCACAGTGCGGCATTGGTTATATTGGTGAGAAGGGGGTTTCACAGTGCAGAACTGGTTACATAGGTGAGGAGGGGGTTTCTCAGTGTGGCACTGGTTATATTGGTGGGGAGGGGTACTACAGTGTGCCGTTACATAAAATGGGGATTTTTAACCTTTCTGTTTCTGAGGACCCCCTCCCATGTTGTAACACAGGTATTTTTCTGTATAAAAATTAGTAATTAAACTTTTTTAATCCTGTTTTACTCAGTTAATGTGAACCTTGTTTTTGTTGCTGAACAATGTTTGTCAATTCTCACACCAACTTTCAAAACCTAAGGTCGTGTATTCCCTCCTATTTAAACTGTTTCTATTTAAGTCATCAGTTGTGCACGTAATATCACTGGAGAAATGTTTTGTAATCTTGCCATAACTTCTACCAATCATCTTCTTTGGCCTCCTTGTCTCGGGAGACGATGGGTGAGCGCCTGGAGGTGGTCAATTAATGGTTCACCAATCAATTATATATCAATAATCAATTATCAATCCACTATGCGGGCAGCCATAAAGACAGGGCTAAATTGTGGCGAGTCGAAGAGACTTAGTAGTTGGCAGGAAAAAAGACAGAGGCGCAAGGGGAGAGCCAACTGTGCAACAGCCCCAACAAACAAATTTCTCTGCAGCACCTGTGGAAGAGCCTGTCACTCCAGAATTGGCCTTTATAGCCACTCCAGGCGCTGCTTCACAAATCACTGACCACCTCCAGGCGCGTATCCATTGTCTCTCGAGATAAGGAGGCCCAAAAAGAAAGGAATCAATTATAATATATTTCTCCCCCATTTCCCCCCCGCCCCCCCATATTCCTAACTGAGCTCCCCCTCGCACCTTACCAGAACCAGGAGGCAAGTGTGGGTCCAGAAACTCAGATGATTGACACCCTCGTTGTCTCTACCTTCACGAGCTGGTCATAGAACAGTTCCCAACCGATTGAATTTGTTGATGCATAAACGTTTTTAATGGTATTAAACACCTTTTCATATCACAGATATATGTTCTGATAAGAGCACCCATCATTTTTCTAAACTCCAGCGAATGTAGGTCCTTTCTACTTATCTTTTTTCAGACTGTGTCCTCCTCACAGCTTACTTTCCCAGCTTGCTTGTATTTTCAAGCAACCTTCGATGCATTGCGTTTGGTCCCTTCATCTAAATGATTAATATAGATTGTAAATAAGGAAGGAAGATGCAGGCACGATATCGTCTTTTAAAATGTATCTAGACAGATACATGAATGGGCAGGAAGTAAAGAGATACAGACCCTTAGAAAATAGGCGACATGTTTAGATAGAGGATCTGGATCGGTGCAGGCTTGGAGGGCCGAAGGGCCTGTTCCTGTGCTGTAATTTTCTTTGTTCTTTGTTCTTTTGTAAATAACTGAGGCCCCAACACTGATCCTTGCGGTATCTCATTAGCTTTCAGTAAGGTCCCACATAAGACATTAGCTTGCAATTGGGGTTAAGATACTGACATGGATAGAGAACTGGTTGGCAGACAGGAAACAAAGAGTAGGAATAAACGAGTTTTTTTCCGAGTGGCAGGCAGTGACTAGTGGGGTACCACCGGGATCAGTGCCAGGACCCCAGCTATTCACAATATATATTAATGATTTAGATGAGGGAATTAAATGTAATATATCCAAGTTTGCAGACGACACAAAGCTGCGTGGGATGCAGAGAAGCTCCAGTGTGATTTGGACAGGTTGAGTGAGTGGGCAAATACATGGCAGATGCAGTATAATGTGGATAAATGTGAGGTTATCCACTTTGGTGGCAAAAACAGAAAGGCAGATTATTATCTGAACGGTGATAGATTGGGAAAGGGGGAGGTGCAGCGAGACCTGGGTGTCCTTGTGCACCAGTCACTGAAAGTAAGCATGCAGGTGCAGCAGGCAGTTAAGAAGGCAAATGGTATGTTGGCCTTCATAGCGAGAGGATTCGAGTAGAGGAGCAAGGATGTCTTGCTGCAATTATACAAGGCCTTGGTGAGACCACATCTGGAATATTGTGTGCAGTTTTGGTCTCCTTATCTGAGGAAGGATGTTCTTGCTATGGAGGGAGTGCAGCGAAGGTTCACCAGACTGATTCCTGGGATGGCGGGGCCGACGTATGAAGAGAGATTGGGTTGATTAGGCTTGTATTCACTAGAGTTTAGAAGAATAAGAGGGGATCTCAGAAACCTAGAAAATTCTAACAGGACTGGACAGACTAGATGCAAGAAGGATGTTCCCGATGGTGAGGGATTCCAGAACCAGGGGTCACAGTATAAGGGTAAGGGGTAAGCCATTTAGGACTGAGATGAGGAGGGATTTCTTCACCCAGAGAGTGATGAACCTGTGGAATTCGGGAGAAAGCGGGAACAGGTTACTGAGTTTGGATGATCAGCCATGATCGTATTGAACGGCGCAGAAGGGTCGAATGGCCTACTTTTTTTTCTTCTAGTAACAGCCAGCCAATGACCTATTTATTACTACTGTTTTCTGTCTTTGAATCCATCCTCTATCCATGCAAATGTATGGGCGGCATATTGGCGCAGTGGTTAGCACCGCAGTCTCACCGCTCCAGTGACCCGAGTTCAGTTCTGGGTACTGCCTGTGCGGAGTTTGCAAGTTCTCCCTGTGACCGCGTGGGTTTTCGCCGGGTGCTCCGGTTTCCTCCCACAGCCAAAGACTTGCAGGTTGATAGGTAAATTGGCCATTATAAATTGCCCCTAGTATACCTAGGTGGTAGGGGAATTGGGGATGTGGTAGGAATATGGGATTAATGTAGGATTAGTATAAATAGGTGGTTGATGGTTGGCACAGACTCAGTGGGCCGAAGGGCCTGTTTCAGTGCTGTATCTCTTTTATTAAAAAAAATATTACCCCTAACCCCAGGAGGCTTTATCTTTAGATTAGATTAGAGATTAGAGATCTTGTGGAACAATTTCTCATGTGGCATTTCATTGAAAGTTTTTTGAAAATCCAAACATCGGTTTCCCTTTATCTGCCCTCCAGTTAATTCTCAAGTCTAAAAAGGAAATCATGCTTCACAAATCTTTCTTAAAACCATGTTGACTGTGCCTAATCATATTATGACTTTGTGTCCTGTTACCACTTCCTTAATAAAGATTTTCAGCACTTTCCCAATGACTCATAGGCTAACTGGTCTGTACTTCCTTGTTTTCTTTCTCTTTCCTCTCTGGAATGGCAGTGTTACATTTGCTACTTTGCAATCCATTGGGAATATGGAAGAAAGCGCAGGACTGTGTGGAGTAGGAAAATAAGCAGAGGACCTGCTGTTGAGCAGATCTCCACCAGTGCTACAATCTACTGGGACTGTTCCAGAATCTGGGGAATGTTGGAAGATCGCATATCTCCGACAAATCCCCTTTCTCTGCATCTGCCTCTTTTAGTACCCTAGAGTGTTGGCCATCAGATCCAGGGGATTTCTTGGCTTTTAGTCCCATTAATTTCTCCAGTACTTTTTCATACTAATTACTTTGGAAGTTCCTCACTCATTAGACCCTTGGTTCTCCACTATTTCTGGTATGATGTCTTTTTGTTGTGAAGGCAGGTATAAAGTATTTGTTTAATGTCTCTGCCATTTCCTTATCCCTGATTATAGTTTCTTCTGTCTCAGCCTCTAAGGAAAGGAACCCACGTTTACTTTCACTCAGCTCTTCCCTTTTGCATACTCGTAGAAACTCTTACAAACCTGTTTTTACATTTCTTGCAAGTTCAATCATTCTGTTTACTCCCCTTTTCAATTTTTTGGTCATCCTTTTAGTTTCCACAACTTTTCTTGACTATTATAAGTCTCTTTTCATCAAATACAATCCTTAACACCTCTAGTTGGCCGTGGATGAATCTTTTTTGTGGAGTTTTCCTCTGTGATTCAATACAGTGTATATTCGTTGGGATTATGGAATATTGAGGTTGTAACTAGCGGATAAAGGGAAACCAGTGAATAGGATATTGGGGTTTTCAATCCAAGCTAAGAATTATTAAATATTCATGTTATTTATATGGACTTCCAGAAGGCATTGATAAAATCATAGAAAATTGCTGACAGAGGGGAAGCCATTTGGCCCAATTTGCCCATGCTGGTCAACAAAAAGCTACCCAGCCTAATACCACCTTCCTGCACTAGGTCCATAGTCCTGCAGGTCACAGCTCTTCAAGTGGACATCCAAATACTTGTTAAATGTGGTGAGAGTTCTGCCTCCACCCTTTCAGGCAGTGAGTTCCAGGTCCCTACCACCCTGTGGTGAAACAATATTTCCTCTGATCTTTCTACCAATTACTTCAAATCCATCCCCCCTGGTTTTTGACTCTTCTAAGGTAAATAGGTTGTCCCTATTTACTCCAGATAAACCTCTTAATTTTATATAGCTACATTAAGTCACCCCTCGGCCTCCTCTGTTACAAGGAAAACAAGCCCAGTCTATCTAATCTTTCCTAATGGCTAAAACTTTCCAGTCCTGGCAGCACCCTCTCCAGTGTAATCACATTTTTCCTGTATTGTGGTGACTAGAACGTTATACAATACTCAAGCTGTGGTATAACTAGTGTTGTATACTGTTCTCGCATAAGCTCCCTGCTCTTACATTTTATGTCTTTTCCAATGGGCGGCACAGTGGCGCAGTGGTTAGCACCGCAGCCTCACAGCTCCAGCGACCCGGGTTCAATTCTGGGTACTGCCTGTGTGGAGTTTGCAAGTTCTCCCTGTGTCTGCGTGGGTTTCCGCTGGGTGCTCCGGTTTCCTCCCACATGCCAAAGACTTGCAGGTTGATAGGTTCTTCTTTTGGGCCTCCTTATCTCGAGAGACAATGGATACGCGCCTGGAGGTGGTCAGTGGTTTGTGAAGCAGCGCCTGGAGTGGCTATAAAGGCCAATTCTGGAGTGACAGGCTCTTCCACAGGTGCTGCAGAGAAATTTGTTTGTTGGGGCTGTTGCACAGTTGGCTCTCCCCTTGCGCCCCTGTCTTTTTTCCTGCCAACTACTAAGTCTCTTCGACTCGCCACAATTTAGCCCTGTCTTTATGGCTGCCCGCCAGCTCTGGCGAATGCTGGCAACTGACTCCCACGACTTGTGATCAATGTCACACGATTTCATGTCGCGATAGGTTAATTGGCCATTATAAATTGCCCCTAGTATAGGTAGGTGGTAGGGAAATATAGGGACAGGTGGGGATGTGGTAGGAATATGGAATTAGTGTAGGGTTAGTATAAATGGGTGGTTGATGGTCGGCACAGATTCGGTGGGCCGAAGGGCCTGTTTCAGTGCTGTATCTCTAAACTAAACAATAAAGGAAAGCATGCCATATGCTGCCTTAATCACCTTATTGACCTGTCCTGCTACCTTTAAGGATCTGTGAACATGCACTCCTAAGGTTCCTCTGTTCCTCCACACTATTTGTTTATATTCCCATTTATTGTGTATTGCCTTGTCTTGTTGCACCTTCCAAAATGCATTACCACACGCTTCTCCGGATTGAATTCCATTCTCCACTTTGCTGCCCTACTGACCAGACCATCTATATCTTCCTGCAGTCTAAAGCTTTCCTCCTCACTGCCAACCACAAGGCCAAATTTTTGCATCATCTGCAAAAACCATCATGCCCCCTACATTTGCACCTAAGTCATTAATATAAACTGCAAAAAGCAAGGGACTGATTTACTGAGCCCTGCGGAACCCCACTGCTAACAGCCTTCTAGTTGCAAAAACATCCACCAATTATTACTCTTGCTTCCTGCCACCAAGCCAATTTTGGATCCAATTTGCCACTCTCTCAGATCTCAAGGGCTTTTACTTTTTTGACCACCCTGCCATGTGCAACAAAGGTACACCTTGCCCATTCAACTCTGCAAAGTCCTCCTCACTAACATCTGGCACTTGTGCCACAATTGGGAGAGATGTCCCACAGACTAGTCAAGCAACAGCCTGACATAGTCATACTCACTGAATCTTATCATACAGCCAATGTCCCAGACTCCTCCTCCATTCCTGGGTATGTCCTGTCCCACCGGCAGGACAGACCCACCAGAAGTGGCGACACAGTGGTATACAGTTGGGAGAGAGTTGCGCTGGGAATCCTCACACTGACTCCGGACCCCATGAAATCTCATGGCATCAGGCCAAACATGGGCAAGGAAACCTGGTTACCATCTGCTCCCCTCTACTGATGAATCAGTGCTCCTCTATGTTGAACACTACTTGGAAACATAGAAAATAGGAGCAGGAGTAGGCCATTTGGGCCTGCTCCGCCATTCAAAAAAAATCATTTTTCTTCCTTAGTTATTTTCATTTTTTGTGTTTGTTCAGTTTGTTTCTAATGTGTCTACCCACTTTTTTCATGTTTGTGCTTGTGGTTTAGTTTTCAGTCCATTAACACCCTATTTGTACTAATGCTTTATCTTTGAGCACACCATTAACATATTGTTTGCCTTTGCTCCATGACCTTCTGGTCAGCTATTCTTTGACCTTGTCCTATCAACACCTTTTGTTATCTCTTGCCCCACCCCCGCTTTGCTTGCTTAAAATCTTTTACATTTCTTATATCTGCCAGTTCTGAAGAAGGGTCACTGACCTGAAACGTTAACTCTGCTTCTCTCTCCACAGATGCTGCCAGATCTGCTGAGTATTTCCAGCGTTTCTTGTTTTTATTTCAGATTTCCAGCATCCGCAGTATTTTGCTTTTATATTACAAAAAAAATCATGGCTGATCATCTAATTCAGTACCCTGTTCCCGCTTTCTCCCCATATCCCTTGATCCCTTTGACATTAAGAAATATATCTATCTATCTCTTGAATATATTTAAAGATTTGGCCTCCACTGCCTTCTGCGGTAGAGAACACCACCCTCTGAGTGAAGAAATTTCTCCTTATCTCGGTTCTAACTGGCATACCCCATATCCTGAGACTGTTACCCCTGGTTCTGGACTCTCCAGCCATCTGGAACATCCTCCCTGCATTTAGCCTGTCTAGTCCTGTTAGAATTTTATAGGTTTCTATGAGATCCCCTCTTATTCTTCTAAACCCTAGTGAGTATAGGCCTAGTTGACCCAATCTCTCCTCATACATCAATCCTGCCATCCCAGGAATCAGCCTAGTAAATCTTTTTTGCACTCTCTCCAAGGCAAGAACATCCTTCCTAAGATAAGGAGACCAAAACTGCACACAATACTCCAGAGGTGGTCTCACCAAGGCTTTGTATAATTGCAGCAAGACATCTCTGCTCCTGTACTCGAATCCTCTTGCAATGAAGGTCAACATACCATTCCCCTTCCTAATTTCTTGCTGCAACTGAATGCTTGCTTTCAGCGACTGGTGTACAAGGACACCCAGGTCTTGTTGCACCTCTCCCTTTCCCAATCTATCGCCATTCAGCTAATCTGCCTTTCTGTTTTTACAACCAAAGTGGATAACCTCACACTTATCCACATTATACTGCATCTGCCATGTATTTGCCCACTCACCCAACTTGTCGAAATCACATTGGAGCCTCTTTGCATCCTCCTCACAGCTCACATTCTCCTCCCCCCCCCAACTTTGTGTCATCTGCAAACTTGGAAATGTTACATTTAGTTCCCTCACCCAAGTCATTAATGTATATTGTGAATAGCTGGGGCCCAAGCACTGTTCCCTGTGGTACCCCACTAGTCACTGCCTGCCACCTAGAAAAAGACCTGTTTATTCCTACTCGAGTTTCCTGTCTGTCAACCAATTCTCAATCCATGTCAGTACCTTAACCCCAAATCCCATGTGCTTTAATTTTGCGCAGTAACCTCTTATGTGAGACCTTATCAAAAGCCTTCTGAAAATCCAGATACACAACATCCACTGGTTCTCCCTTATCTATCCTACTAGTTACATCCTCAAAAAACACCAGTAGATTTCCCTTTCGTAAACCCATGCTGACTTTGCCCAATCCCATTTAAGCTTTCTAGGTGTTCTGCTATCGCATCCTTTATAACAGACTAGCATTTTCCCCACTACTGATGTAATGCTAACTGGTCTGTAGTTCCCTATTTTTTCTCTCCCTTTTTTTTTAAATAGTGGGGTTATATTTGCCACCCTCCAATCTGTAGAAACTACTCCAGAGTCTATAGAATTTTGGGAGATGACCACCAATGCATCCACTATTTCCAGGGCCACTTCCTTTAGTACTCTGGGATGTAAATTATCAGGCCCTGGAGATTTGTCAGCCTTTAACCCCATTAATTTCCCTAGCACTATTTTTTTTTTTTACTAATACTGATTTCCTTCAGTTCCTCCCTCATTAGACCTTTGGTTCCCTAACATTTCTAGGAGGTTATTTGTATCCTCCTTCGTGAAGACAGAACCAAAGTATGTGTTTAATCTGCCATTTCTTTGTTCCCCATTATAATTTCCCGTTTCTGACTGTAAGGGACCTACATTTATATTCACTAATCTTTTTCTCTTCACATATTTACAGAAGCTTTTACAGTCAGTTTTTATGTTCCCCATAAGTTTACTGTCATACTCTATTTTCCCCCGCTTAATCAACCTCTTTGTCCTCCTTTGCTGAATTTTAAACTGCTCCCAATCCTCAGACTTGTTGCTTTTTCTGGCAATTTTATATGCCTCCTCTTTGGATCTAATACTATCCCTAATTATGTAAGCCACAGTTGAGCCACCTCTCTGGTTTTATTTTTGCGCCAGACAGGAATGAATAATTGTTATAATTCATGCACACATTCTTTAAATATTACCCATTGCCTAGCCACCGTCAACCCTTTTAGTGAGGTCCCCCAATCTATCATAGCCAACTCGCGCCTCATACCATTGTAGTTTCCTTTATTTAGATTCAGGATCCTAGTTTCATATTCAACTACTTCACTCTCCATCTTAAGTTGAATTCTATCGTTATGGTCGATCCTCCCCAAGGGACCCCGCACAACAAGATTGTTAATTAATCCTTTCTCATTGCAGAATACCCAGTCTAGGATAGTCTGATCTCTAGTTGGTTCCTCAACGTATTGGTCTAAAAAAACCATCACGTACGCACTCCAGGAAATCATCCTCCACTGTATTATTGCTAATTTGGTTTGACCAATCTATATGTAGATCAAAGACACCCATGATTACAGTTACACCCTTATTGCATGCATCTCTAATTTCCTGTTTAATGCCATCCCTTACCTCTCCACTACTGTTTGGGGGCCTATAGACAACCCCCACCAATGTTTTCTGCCCCTTGGTGTTTCTTAGCTCCACCCATACAGATTCCACATCATGATTTTCCGAGCCAATATCCTTTTATTGCATTGATTTCCTCCTTTACTAACGACGCTACTCGAACTCCTTTCTCTTTTTGCCTGTCCTTCCTAAATATTGAATACCCCTGGATGTTCAGTGCCCATCCTTGGTCACCTTGCAGCCATGTCTCCGTAATCGCTACTATATCATAACCGTTTGTATCTATTTGTGCTGTTAATTCATCTACCTTATTGCGAATGCGCCGCGCGTTAAGATACAATGCCTTTAGACTTGTCTTTTTAACATTGTTAGTCATTGTCATCTTAGCTTTATTTTGCACTATGGCTCCATTCGTTTCTCGTCCTTGTTTTCTCTGCCTTCCACTTTTGCCTCTTACCTTTCTGTCTTTCATTTCTACCCTTGTTTCCCCCTCCTCTGTCTCCCTGCTCATATTCCTATTCCCCTACCATTCTAGTTTAAACCCTCCCCAACAGCACTGGCCCCCCCCACCCCCAAGGAAATTGGTCCCGGTCCTGTCCAGATGCAACCTGTCCAGCTTGTACTGATCTCACCTTCCCCAGAACTGGTCCCAATGTCCCAGGAATCTGAATCGCTGTGCTCTACACCATTTCTCGAGCCACGTATTCATCTGATATATCTTGCTATTTCTGCTCTCGCTAGCACGTGGCACTGGTAGTAATCTTGAGAATACTACCTTTTGAGGTCCTACTTTTTAATTTTTGTCCTAATTCCCTATATTCAGCTTGTAGGACCTCATCCCTTTCTTTTTACCTGTGTCATTGGTACCGATATTTACCACGACAGCTGGCTGCTTTCCCTCCTTGCTCAGAATGCCCTGCAGCCGCTCAGACATCCTTGACCCTAGCACCAGGAAGAAGCACTGAGGGTAGTAAGGCCACAGTATGTACTCTGGAGGACTTCAGTGTCCATCACCAAGAGTGGCTGATTGAGTTGGCAGAGTCTTGAAGGACATATTTGCCTAACAGGCCTGTGGTAGGTGGTGAGAACACCAAGAGGGAAAAACCTACATGACCTCGCCCTCATAAATAGACCTGTTGCAGAGGCAGCTGCCCATGACAGTATTGGTAGGATTGACCACACAGTCCTTGTGGAGATTAAAACGTGTCTTCACATTGAGGATACTCTCCATGTGTGGCACTACCACTGTGCTAAATGGGATAGATTCAGAAAAAGATCTCGCAGCCCAAAACTGGACATCCATTAGGCGCTGTGGGCCATCAGCAGCAACAGAATTATATTCAACCACAATCTATAACCTCATGGCCCGGCATATTCCTCACTCTACCATCACCATCAAGCTGGAGGATTAACCCTCGTTCAAGGAGGATTGCAGGAGAGCATGCCAAGAGCAGCACCAGGCATACCTCAAAATGAGGTGACAACCTGGGGAAGCTACAACCCAGCATTACATGCACATTAAACAGAAGAGTTAGCATACGATACAGCTGAGCGATCCCACAACCAACAGATCAGGTCAAAGCTCTGCAGTCCTGCCACATCCAATTGTGAATGGTGGTGGGCAATTAAACAACTAACTGGAGGAGGAGGCTCCACAAACATCCCTGTCCTCAATGATGGGAGAGCCCAGCACATGAGTGCAAAAGGCTGAATCATTTGCAGCCAAAAGTGCTGATTGGCTGATCCAGCTCCGCCTTCTAAGGTCCCCAGCATCACAGATACCAGTCTTCAGCCAATTCGGTTCACTCCACATGATATGAAGAACTGGCTGAAGGCACTGGATACTGCAAAGGCCCTGACAACATCCCAGGTGTATTACTGAAGATTTGTGCTCCAGAACTAGTTGTGCCCCTAGCCAAGCTGTTCCAGTGCAGCTACAACACTGGCATCTACCCAACAATGTGGAAAATTGCCTAGATATGTCCTGTCCACAGAAAGTAGGACAAGTTCAACCTGGCCAATTACCGCCCCATCAGTCTACTCTCAATCATTAGCAAAGTAATGGAAGATGTCATTGACAGTGCTATCAAGCGACACTTACTCAGCAATAACCTCACTGTTACTCCGTTTGAGTACTGCCAGGGCCATACGGTCCCGGACCTCATTACAGCCTTGATCCAAGTGTGGACAAAAGAGCTGACTTTCAGAGGTGAGAGTAACTGCCCTTGACATCAAGGCAGCATTAGACTGTGTGTGGCATCCAGGAGCCATAGCAAAATTGAACTCAGGGAATTGGGAAAACCCTCCGCTGGTTGGTGTCATACCTCGCACAAAGGAAGCTGGTTGTCGTTGTTAGAGGCCAGTCATCTCAACCCCAGGACATTGCTGCAGGAGTTCCTTAGGGTAGTGTCCTAGGTCCAACCATCTTCATCTGCTTCATCAGTGACCTTCCCTCCATCATAAAGTTTGAAGTGGGGGTGTTCACTGATTGCACAATGTTCGGTACCATTTGACACTCCTTAGATACTGAATCAGTCCATGTCCACATGCAGCAAGACCTGGACAACATTCAGGCTTGGGCTGATAAGTGGCAAGTAACATTCGTGCCACATAGGTGGGCATGATCATCTCCAACAAGAGAGAATCTAGCCATCTCCCGTTGATGTTCCAATGGCATTACCATCACTGAATCCCCCACCATCAACATCCGGGGTTGCCACTGACCAGAAATTGAACTGGACCAGCCATATAAATACTGTGGCTACAAGAGCAGGTCAGAAACTAGGAATCCTGTGGCGAGTTATGCACATCCTGACTCCCCAATGCTTGTCCACCATCTATAAGGCAGAAATCAGAAGTGTGATGGATGAGTGCAGGTCCTACAACACGAGAAGCTCAACAGCATCCAGGACAAAGCAGCCTGCTTGATTGGCACCTCATCCACCACGTTAAACATTCACTCCCTCCACCACCAGTGCGCAGTGGCAGCAGTGTGTATCATCTACATGTTGCACTGCAGCAACTTGCCAAGACTCCTTCAACAGCACTTTCCAAACCTGCAACCTCTACCACCTAGCAGGACAAGGGCAGCAGATGCATGGAAACACCACCACCTGCCAATTCCCCTCTAAGCCGCACACCATCCTGACTTGTATCACTGTTGCTTCACTGTCACTGGGTCAAAATCGTGGAATTCCCGTCCTAACAGCACAGTTACCTCACCAGCGATGCTCACATCCCACGGAAGAATTTTTTTAAAAATTTGATACAAAGCCACATATCCAAGTTTGCTATCAGCACAGGTGGCATTGTAAGCAGTGTAGATGGATGCTTTACAATACAAAGAGATATTGATAGATTACGTGAGCAAAACTGTAACAGATGGATTTCAATGTAGGCTAATTTGGGCCTATTGAGGATAGAACAAGTTACTTAATGGTAAAAAGCTAGAAAGTTGAGATCCAGAGACACTTTTTTGGGGGGGGGGGGGGGGGGGAAGAGAGATTGCTGGAAAGGGGAGAGGTGGGGGGGGGGGGGAGAGAGATTGCTGGAAAGGGGAGAGGTGGGGGGGGGGGGGGGGGGGGGAGAGAGATTGCTGGAAAGGGGAGAGGTGGTGGGGGTGTGGCATCAGTACATAGTTCATTAAAGTGCAATGAACAGGTACAGAAAATATTCAGAAGGGCTAAAGGAATGCTGGCCTTTATATCTAGAAGACTAGAATACACAGAGTTAGAACTCATGCTTCAACCATACAAAGCCCTGGTTAGATTGCACCTGCAGTTCTGGGCACCACCCCTTAGGAAGGAAATATTGGCCTTGGATGGAGTGCTGCTTAGGTTTACTAGAATGATACCTAGTATCATTCCAAGTCCTAGTCCAAGAATTAAATTACGAGGAGAGGTTACACAAACTAGGGTTGTATTTCCCTGCAGTTTAGAAGGTTAGGGGGTGATTTGATCAAAGTTTTCAAGACGTTAAGGGCAACAGAGGGTGGTTGAAGAGAATTATTTCTGCTTCCGAAGTTTGGAACTCACTGCCACAAACAGCAATTGTAAATTTTAAACCTAAAATTGATCGATTTTTGTGAACAGAAGGTATTAAGGATATGATGCAAAGTATGGTATCTGGAATCAGGTTGCAGATCAAACATGATCTCATTGAATGGTGGAACAGGCTAAATGACCTCCTGCTGTTCCTGTTTCTTTAAACGTTTGCAGTGTGACCAGAATGCCTCGAGTGCCATTACATGCTGATGAATTATGTTCTTCAGTTCACAGATTAAACATTACAGCAGAGAACGACTGTCGACGTTTGCATTGTTCTTTACGTGACCTCAGCTCACTGCTTCAGACTAGTGGTCGCCTGGCTGAGTATTTTATCGGGGATGTGTTTGCAGCCAGATTTAATGATGCACTCAGAGTTGTGGAAAGGTAAGGCCTCCTCCTTTTAACTCATTAATTTGCTGACTGAATATAGCAAATAGGTGCCTGTGTAACCTCTGATTCCAGTGGGGGTGGGTAGGGGGATATTATCCTTGTTCACCACAGGTAGCGAGTGAATGTTCATCTCACCATTGGGTATTCTGTCTGTATTAGAGAGTGCTCTGTGTGTGTACCAGGTTTATTCTATTCTGGAGCAACTGGCCACTTTGATAACTCCATTGTCTTTTTGCTGTTCAGTTTTCAACTCACTCCAAAACATTTTTTCTGCCACTTCAAAAATCCTGTTCGAGAATAAAATTCACAGCTGCATATATTTTAATAGCCTGTGTTGGAACAAGTTTAAATTTCTAATTTCCTGGCTCTCAATAGTCTTTTGAATTGTTGGTTGTAGTTTCAATGCCAACCTGAAACTCGTTTTCACTGTAGAAATACCCAGTGAATAGTTGATTCTCTCTGCCTGCAGGGTGCTATAGGTACAAGTGCAATTTATCTAAATGTCTGATGAGCTTGCTTAGAGCCACCCCCATGTCTAGTGGGTCAAGGCACTGTGGTGTAATGCTAACCCATACACACCAGAAGGTGCTGAGTTGATGCCCAGTCTACGCTGATGGCGGATTTGAGTCGGGAAGCTACAGTTGGCTTCAGTCCCCATCAGGTAAGGAGGACCAAGTCTGCCGGGGCTGCTGCTCACCATCCAGTGGCCTCTGCTGATGTGTGTATATGTGGCTGCCCAGTGAGGACAGGATGGCCTCCAGTGCCTGACTTGTGAAGAATATTCACTTGGTTCAGGTACTGGAGTACCACACTCTCCCAAAAGCTCTTCACAGGATTGCTTTGCAACTACAGGTGTTGCCTGCAATCACCATACTGCCTCAGGAACAATAAGAGGCCATTCAATCCCTCCAGCCTTTTCCAACATGCAATGAGATCATGGCTGATCTGTAAAAAATCATCAGATCATAGGAGCAGGCCTCAAGCCTGCACCCCCATAATCTTTGACTCCCTTGTCAAACAAAAATTTGTCTAACTCAGCCTTGAATACGTTTAATGATCCAGCCTCCAGTGCTCTCTGAAGAAATGGGGAAGAGAATTCCAAAGATTAACAGCCCTCAGAGAAGAAATTCCTTTTCGTGTCTCTCGAGTGGGAGATGCTTTAATTTGAAACTCTGCTCCCTAGTTCTAGATTCCCCCACGAGGGGAAATATCCTCTCAGCATCTACCCTGTCAAGTCCCCTCAGAATCTTTTATGTTTCAATAAGATCACCTCCCATTCCTCTAAACTCCAATGAGTATAAGCCCAGCCTGCTCAACCTTTTTTCATAAGACAACCCCTTCATCCTAGAAATCAGCCTAGTGAACCTTCTCAGAACTGCAAGTATGTCCATCCTTAAATAAGGTGATAAAAACTGTACACAGTTCTCTAGGTGTGCTCTCACCAATGCCCTGCACAGTTGTAGCAAGACTTCCCTCCTTTTATACTCCATCTCCCTGGCAGTAAATGCCAGTATACCATTTGTCTACCTAATTCTTGCTGTACCTGCATGCTAACCTTTTGAGATTCATGTACAAGGGCACCTAGATCCCTCTGTACTGCAACATTCTGCAGTCTTCACGTAAATGATCTGTCTTTCTATTCTTGCCAAAGTGGACAATCTCATTTTCCCACATTATACTCCATCAGCCAAATTTTTGTCCATTCACTCTATGACTCTATCTAGTATCTTAACTTGATGCACCCCCTGGGCTCCATAACCTTCTATACTCTTATTGAGCAAAAATCTATCAATCACTGATGTAAAATTATTAATTGAGGTGATATCTACTGCATTTTGTGGGAGAGTGTTCCACACTTGTGCCATCCTTTGTTTGAAGAATCTTTTCCTAACTTCTCCTGAATTGCCTGGTTCTCGTTTTAAGGTATGTCCCCTTGTCCTGGATTTCCCCCATCAGCAGAAAAGTTTTTCTCCATCTACCCGATCAATTCCTATCTAAATTCTAAAAGCGTCAATCAAATTGCCCTTTAACTTTCTATATTCCAGGGAATACAAGCTTAGTTTATATTCAGGGATGCTCTGGAATTGCCCAAACTCCTCCCATTTTGAACTCTTTAAGATTGGTGTGTTTTTCTGATCGCAGTCCTGCTGATTTGCTTCTAATATATATGTGTTGCTGTGTCCTAGGCTAGTTGAAGTGACGATGTATGGGTCCCAGATCAAGCTCTATGATATGGAAACAGCAGTGCCATCTGTATTGAAGCCAGATCTGATTGATGTGTGAGTACAGCGTAGATTCTATGTACCAAACTGGTTTTGCACGTTGATATTGAGAGCTAGGTGAAATGGGATGCTGTTTCTCTGATCAGCCCTGGTTCATTATTAACAGGAACTGATGTAAGCTGTCAAAGCTCTGTCACTGCTCACTGTCCTATGCCTGTTGCAGTGAGTGTGCCTGATTGATCAGGAGTGGGATTGTGTAATGTGAGAAGGAGGTCTCCAGTGCAGCATCTGTAGACTCTTGTGTCTGAAATTCTCTAAGTTATGTCAAGAATAAAAATGTAAAATGATTATCATCTGGTGCAATGATTGTGACTAACGCAGGATTTTATATTACACAGTGCCGTTCACAAGCTTCGAACATTCCAAGGGGTGTTGCAGCCAATTATTGTTGTAATGTAGGAAATCAACAGCCAATTTACACACAGCAAGATCCCACAGTGTGATAATCAGATAATCATTTTTTTTTAGTGATGTTGGTTGAGAGATAAATGTTGACCACACTGGGGAAATCCCCTTTGCTCTTTGAAATAGTGCCATGGATTCTTTTATATTCACCTGAAAGGACAGATACGTCCTTGGTTTAATGTTTCATCCAGTAGATGGCCCCTCTGACAGTGCAGCACTCCCTCAATAGTTCACTGAGTGTCAGCCTGGAATTTGTGCTCAAGTCTCTGGAGTGGGACTTGAACCCCCAACCTTCTGACTTGGGGCGGAGGGTGTTTGGAATAAAAACAGAAGATGCTGGAAATACTCCGCAGGTTTTTCAGAATCTATAGAGAGAGAAATTGCATTAATGTTTCAGGTCAATGACCTTTCATCAGAACTGACAAAAATCATCACCTGAAACGTTAACTCTGTTTCTCTCTGTACAGACACTGCCACACCTGCTGAGCATTTCCAGTGTTTTTTGTTTTTATTTCAGATTTCTAGTATCCATAGTATTTTGCTTTTGTATGATGTTTCAGCGCTGTGACATGCTGGGGACTTGATCATTTATCAGTCTCTTGCAGAAAGCTGAACCCAGGCATGTCCCCACAGGGAGGGAAACTGGAGTGCCTTTTCCCGAGCCGTGGTCACTCACTGTATCTGGTTTTGCAGCACAACGGCAAAGGGTTGGTGTGCAGAGTCCCTCAGACAGGAGATTTGTGGGTGATGCTGACCAGCCTAGGGAAAAAGTAGGGCAGAACTTTAAACCTGGGAAGATTCAACTCCACTGCTTAGCCTCACCCTGGGAGTCCAGATTGGTTCAGGATCTCAGGCTGAGGCAAGTTGCAGTCATACAATCATAGAATGGTTACAGCACAGAAGAGAGGTCATTTGGCCCATTAAGTCCATGCTGGCTCTCTAAGAGCAATCCATCCCGCGTTTGGGAGTGTTGGACTTGCTTTTCAAAATACCTGGTCTTTACAAACCAATCGCTGTCCAACTTGAAAAAACATTTCCTGTTGACATTTTTTTAATCTTGTCTTTCAGTCATGCTCAGTCCCTGGCAGCACTGCAGGCTTATTCCCACTGGCTAGCTCAGTTTTATAATGAAGTTCAACGTCAAAATTCTGAGCAGTTTGTGTCTCTCATTTCCACTGCCATGGAGGCCACTGCTCCCCTCATCAGCTCGAAGGTACGTTGGCATCTTCTCCTGAGAAGTTAAATAATTCAGAAGTGTGCTATCTGTCCACCTGGTAAAATTTCTGCTCAGTTCAGATGCACACAACCAATTCTCTGGACTCCTGCCTGCTGTATGGAAGACTCTGGGACGATGACAGCCGACTTTCCAATGTGCACAGTGAGCATCACCCTACTCTGCAAACACCATTCCATCTTGAAGTTTTGGGGAATCACATGACCTTGTTTCTGTCCTGAAACTTGTGAATTCTGCAGCTCCTGTAGACGTTGTGAACCATCACAGTTTGGAGGCTGCCCATGCACCTGGTTCACAGCGAGTTTAACATCTGATGGTGCTTTCTCTATTCCTCAGCTCTATCTCCAGTCATGGGACACGCTTAATTTCTGCTGAGGGGAGTCGGTACATTGATATATCGGGGTGTTGAGGGTTGGTTTTTATAATAGATTTTAGCGCATGTGTGTATCCTGGTGCATGACACAGGAAGGAGTCCCTAGGTGGGTGCCAGGTTCTACCTGCAAGCTTGTCGATTCAAACCCAGGGCTCTGTAGTAGATACCCAGTGTTCCTCCTTTGAATTTTTGCATTGCTGTGCCATTTCTGCTATCCTGAGAGATGCAGTATCACTCTAAATTCTAGCTCTTGAGATTGCCGTATTGAATCTTGTAGCGGGGTGGTGAGCTGAAAAGCCTTGTGTGACTAACTGAATCCTCCCTGCAGGTGCCAGAGAAACTGTTGCTCTCAGCGTGCCATTTGTTGCTGTCATTAGCCACCACAGTGCGCCCCGTGTTTCTGGTCAGGATCCGAGCAGTACAGAAAATCTTCGACAGGATCACAGATGGCTCTGCTCGTCAGCTCCCTCAGGAGGTAAATTGGAGTACTGCAGCTGACCAAATGAATTTACAGATTTTAACAGCTTTAAAGGGCACTTCGCAGATCATGGAGAGACACATCTGTCTGAGAATTGTTCCTAGCTGGCCAACACTAATATGCTTAGTGAAAACTTCAGGATATAATTTTTGGCATCTGAACACATGGCTCAAAAGGTCTCCCCTTTTGTTTGTCATTTGGTTTCCTCACTCCTGGGATAGTGTTCACTACATGTGTAGTCCTCACTTACTGAGAACTGCTTAAGTTAAGCTCCAGTGCTAGAATGGAAAAAAGTGAAGACCACTCCCCCACCCCATTCTGTTTGTTTGGACATGTTGTGCATAATGGCTACAGGATCTAGTTTATGGCTACTGGATCCAGTCTTTATAGCAGTTCTACATGGGCAAGAATCCTGAACTAGCAGCATTGTAATAGTCTGCTGTGGAGATTTTTGAGGCAATGTTAATATATCACTAATTTTTACCCCAGCACTGTCAGTCTGAAACCTGAGGTTCCATGAGGTATTACTCTGACTACAGTCAGTGAGTTTCCTAAACTCCTGGCACTCCAGTTGTTTTCTGGGCAAGGCTGATTAAACCTTCCTTTGTTAATGCTGTTGTTGGACTGGGATCCAGCAACCAAATGCTGTTGATCCCATGTGAGAATAGGGCACAGTTTTGGGCCTGAGCATGCTGTGTGGAGTGAGTTGATGTCCTTTAAGCTTTAAGGTGCTAACCACAGCGTTACTGTTGAAGCAAGTGCGTGCAATTACTATCCACTGTCAAGAAACTGAAGTTGAAAGTAAAAGAAGGGGACATAAATTGAAACTAGTAAAAGATCAGTTTAGGACTGATATCGGGAAATGCTTCACACACTGATGGTGAGCACCCTGAGGTATTGTGAAGTGATTGATTACTAAAAGGAGTGAGGCTGTCAGCTCTCTTGATAGATGAACTAAGATGGGCTGAATGGCCTTCCTCACTGAAAAGTGTCTTGCAAGTCCACAGTTCCCAGATCCTGGGCGAGCAGGAAACTGTGAAGTTGGCTCATTACCAGTGGAGGGAGCTCTAACACTGTTGGTCTCTTTTTATCTGCCCAGTTGAGTCACTGAATCCTGTCAATTGGATTTTAATAATCCCCTGTCCAGTTTCTGTGGCTCCCATTCTTCGAAAGCAACATTTTAAAAAAGAATTGAGATGCTGGTTCTGAACTAGTTATAGTGAGGTCCAACAACTTAGGTAAAACATCATTGTGTAAATTCACATACAAAATCAAACAACCTCTGCATTGGGTGCGCTGATCATAAATGATACCAAGGGTATGAAAGCATACGTTATTCTACTGAGCTAGTAATCCAGAGGCCTGGACTGATCCAGAGGCATGAGTTTAAATCCTGCCACGACAGCCTTAAGAATTTAAATTCAATTAATTAAATCTTGAATAACAAGCTAGTATCAGTAATGGTGATCATGATTGTTGTAACAACCCATCTGATTCACAAACGTTCTTTAGAGAAGGAAATCTGCCATCCTTACCCTGTCTGGCCTATATATGACTCCAGCCCCACAGAAATGTGGTTGAGTCTTAACTGTTCTCTGCCTAGCAAGCCACTCAGTTGTGTTCAAGAAGGTGACTCACCACCACCACCTCTAGCCTGTTAAGAACATAACACAAGAAATAGGAGCAAGAATCGGCCATTCAGCCCCTTGAGCCTGCTCCACCATTCAAAAAGATTATGGCTGATCTGATTGACCTTATCTCCATTTTCCTATCTGCCCCCCATAACCTTAAACTCCCTCGTCAATCAAAAATCTCTCTAACTCAGCCTTGAATATATTCAATCACTCAGCCTCCACTGCTCTTTAGGGAAGAGAATTCCAAACACTAACAACCCTCTGAGAAGAAATTCTTCCTCATCTCCTTATTAAATGGGAGACCCCTTAATTTGAAACTCTGCCCCTTAGTTCTAGATTCCCCCACGAGGGAAACATCCTTTCAGCATCTACCCTGTCAAGTCCCCTTAGAATCTTATACGTTTTAACAAGATCAACTCTCATTCTTCTAAACTACAATGAGTATAGGTCTAAACCGCTCAACCTAACCTCATAAGACAAACCTCTTCATCCCAGGAATCAGCCTAGTGAACCTTCCCTGAACTGTTCCAAAGCAAGTTTGTCCCTTTTAAATTCGGGAGACCAAAACTGTACGCAGCACCCTAGGTTTGGTCTCACCAATGCCCTATACAGTTGTAGCAAAACTTTGGTCCTTTTATACTTCATCCCCCTTGCAATAAATGCCAACATTCCATTTGCCTTCCTAATTACTTGCAGTACCTGCATGCAGACTCTGAGATTCATGTACAAGGACACCCAGATTCCTCAGCATTCTGCAGTCTCTCTCCATTTAAATGTTCTTTTCTATTCCTGCCACAGTGGACAACCACACATTTTCCCACATTGTACTCCATCTACCAAATTTTTGCCCACTCACTTATCCAAGGGTGGGCACCTTGCCAGTGACACTCACATCCTGTAAATTAATTTTTAAAAAGCACAGGAGGAGGCCATTTGGCCCATCATGCCTGTTGGTGCTTTGATAAAGCTACCCAGTTAGTCCCACTTCTCTACTCTTTTCCCCAGCACTGCATCTATTTCTTTTCAGGTATTTATCCGATTCCCTTTTAAAAGTTATTATTGAATCATCTTGCACCCCCTTTCGTACAGTGCATTCCAAATTATAACTGGCTGCGTAAATTTGTTTCCTCATGTTACCTATTTCTTTTGCCAATTGCCTTTAATCTATCACTTGGTTACCAACCCTCCTGCCACTGGAATGTTTCTCCTTATTTATTGTATCAAATCCTTCATGATTTTGAGCACCACTATCAAATCTCCCCGAACCTTCTCTGCTCTGAGAACGACCCCAGTTTCTCTAGTGTCTCCATGCAACTGAAGTCTTTCATCTCTTGTATAGTTCAAGTAATTTCTCTGTACCTTCTCTAAGGTCTTGACGTTCTTCTGAAGTGTGGTGCCTGACATAAGCCTCAATATTCCAGCTTCTAATCCTTGTTTTCAAATCCCTCCATGGCCTTAATCATCCTTACCTCTATAGCCTCCTACAGCCCTTAGATCACTGCGCTCCTCCAATTCTGGTGTCTCATGCATCACTGATTTTAATCGCTGCATCCTTGGTCGTGTTTTCAGCTGCCTGGGTCCTAAATTCTGCAACTTCTCTAAACCCATCTGCCTCTCTTTCCTCTTCTAAGATGCTGCTTAAATCTGCCTCTTTGGCCAAGGTTTTGGTCATCTGACCTAATAGTCATAACCATTATGGCACAGAAGGTGACCATTCAGCCCATCGAATCTATGCCGTCTCTCTAGAGCAGTCCAGTCAATCCCATTTCTCTGCTTTTATACCCGTAGCCGTGCAAATTTATTTCCCTCCAATTTTCTGTTGAAATCATTCATCTTCTCTGCTTCCACCAGCCTCTGAGGCAGTGCATTCCAGATCATTACAACTCTCTGCGTAAAAAAACAAAAAGTGCTTACTCGCATCCCCTCTGCATCTCTTGCCCAAAACCTTAAACCTGTACCATCAGTTAATGGGAACAGCTTTTCTTTGTCTACCTTATCTAAATCTATCATAATCTTGTGCACCTCTATTAAATTTGGAAACCTCATTGAAACCTACAAAGTACTTAAAGGGATAGACAGGGTAGATGCAGCTAAGATGTTTCCCCTGGTTGGGGAGTCTAGAACCAGGCGTCACAATTTCAAAATAAAGGGGAAGCCACTTAGGACAGAGATGAGGCGAAAGTTCTTTACTCAGAGGGTTGTGAATGTTTGGAATTCTCTACCCCAGGGGGCTGTGGAAGCTCAGTCATTGAGTATGTTTAAAGCAGAGATTGACAGATTTCTAAATACCAATGACAGAAGGGGATATGAGGATAGTGTGGGGGAAAAGGCATTGGAGTGGATGATCAGCCATGATAGTATTGAATGATGGGTCTGGCTCGATGGGCTGAATGGCCACCTCCTGTTGCTGAATCTTCCCTCCATCTCCTTTTGCTCTAAGGAGAGCAACCCCAGCTAACCTTGTAGCTAAAATCCCTCATCTCTGAAATCATTCTGATAAATCTCCTCTGTACCTTCTCAAGGACCCTCACATCCTCCCTAAAAAGATTTGACCAGAACTGGATGCAATATTCTAGTTGCAGCCTAACCAGAGCTTTATAACTTCTCTGCTTTTGTACTCAATATTCCTATTCATGAAGCCCAAGATCCCATATGCTTTGCTAACTACACTCTCAATATGTTCTGCCACCTTCAAAGATCTATGCACATGAACCCCAGGTCCTTCTGTCCCTGCACACTCTTCGGAACAGTATCATGAAGCCTTTCTCTATTCCTTCTGCCAAAATGCATCACCTCACACATATACCACTTGTCTGCCCATTCTGCTAGCCTATCGATGTCCTATTGCAATCCATTTGTATCATTCCTCACTGTTTGCTGCACCTCCAAGTTTAGTATCATCGGCAAATTTTTGGAATTTTACTCTGTATTCCAATGTACAAATCATTTATGTATATCAGAAAAAAAGTGGTCCTAGCACTGACCCTTGGGGAACACTACTGTCTGCCATTCTCCAGTCTGAAAAACATCCATTTACTCGAACTCGTTTTCTGTCCTTAAGTCAATTTTTAAAAATCTAAACTAACCCTCCTATTCCATGAGTCTTAATTTTGTTAACCAGGCTTTTGTGTTACTTTGACACATGCTTTCTTAAAATCCATATAGAAAGCATCCATTCCTTTCCCTTCAACCTTCTGTTACTTAAAAAAAAAATCAATTAAATTAGTCAAGCACGATCTGTCTTTTACAAATCTGTGCTGGCTCTCCTTAATTAACTCAAACCTCTCCAAGTGCCTGTTTTTTTTTTCCCGCTGATTCTTTCTAAAACCTTACCACTGATATTAAACTAACTAGCCTGTAGTTGCTAGGACTGTCCTTGCACCCTTTCTTGCCACACTCCAATCCTGACACCTTCCCCCATATCCAGGGAAGATTGGAAGATTCTAGCAAGCCCTTCCACTATCTCCACTCCCACTTCCTAAAGCCATCCAGACCAGGTGACCTATCCACTCTAAGCATAGCCAGCCTTTTCAGTACATCCTGCCTATCAATTTTTACCTCATGCATTACCTCTACCATCTCTGCTTCTACTGATAATTTGTCAGCATCCTCTTCCTTAGTAAACACCATACAAAGTACTCTAAGTATTCTAGCCTTGTTCTGTGCCTCTGTGCATGTCACCACCTTTGTCTACAATAGGACCCACCCCATCTCTTACTACCCACTTACTATTTACATGCTGGTAGAAGATTTTTTGGTTCCCTTTTATGTTAACAGTCGTTCTATTCTCATTCTCTTTGCCACTCTTATTTTCCTCTTCACTTCCCCTCTCAACTTATTGTATTTGACCTGGTTCTCGCTTGTTGAATTCACCTGACATGCATCATACACCTCTTTAATTTTGTTTCATATTCTCCATCTCCTTCGTTATCTAAGGAACCCTGGCTTTGGTCCTTTACCTTTTTGCCTTTGTTGGAATGTACCTAGTCTGTGCCTGAAAGATCACCCATTGTTCCATTACTGTTTCTCCTGTCAGTCATTGGTTCCATTTTACCCTGGCTAGATCCCATCGACAGCCCTCTTCCAATTTTGCAGTTCTACTTTAGATAGTTCATTGTTCTTCTCCATTGCTAGCCTTAAACCTCTTGAAACCACAGACACTTGGCCCACCTCATTCTCCAGCACCAGATCCAGCAATGCTTTCTTTCTAGGTGGGCTGAGAACATACTGATCAAGGAAGTTCTCCTGAACACATTTCAGAAATTCCTCCCCCTCCTTACCCTTCACTCTAACATGATCCTAATCAATATTTGGGTAATTTCAAGTCCCCCAATATCACTACTCTATAGTTCTTATACATCTGTCATTTCCATTCAGATTTGCTCGTCCATTGCTTCTCACTGTTTGAAGGCCTATATACCCTATTAGCATGATCTTCTCCTTTTTGCTTCTCAATTCTAACCAAATGGATTCTGTCGTTGCCCCTCAAGGACATCCTCCCTTTCCAACACTACAATTTCTTCCCTAATCAGTATTGCCACCTAACTCCCTTTTTACCTTCCCTAGCTTTCTGAATAATTTGTATCTGAATATTAAGTGCCCAGTCCTCACCATTTTTAAACCAGGTTCCGTCATTTGCATTACATCATATTCCCACATTGCTATTTATGCTTGTAGTTTACCAACCTTATTCACCATACTTTGTATGTTTACATAAATGCATTCTAAATCTGTCTTTGTATTCCTTGTAATCCTCCTTAGTCTGCTCCTATCTATGGTACTATATGGTACTACTTCCTTCTCTCGTACTATCAACATACTCCTTTATGCACCTTATTCCTCTTTTCTACTTCTGTATATTGGTGTGTGTCTTTCTGCCAATTTAGTTTAAACCCTCCCCAACCACAGTAGTGAGCCTCCCTGCCAGGACACTGGTCCCAATGCCCCAACAGTCTCCTTCCTGCACCATGCCTCAAGGCTATCTTATTTCTACTTGCTAGCACATAGCACTGAGTAATCCAGAGATTACTTTCTTCGAGGTCCTACTTTTTAACTTCCTCCCGAGCTGTCAATGTAGGGCCACAATATCTGCCTTCCTTATGTTGTTGGTCCCAACATGTATCACAACTTCTGGCTCATTCCCTTCCCCCTGCAGAATATTCTGCTCCCTATCCTTGATCTTTACCCTGGCACCAGGGAGGCCACACACCTTGCGGGACTCATGATGAGGGCTACAGAAATGCCCCTCTGTTGCCATAACTATGGAATCTCTTTTTACAACTGCATTTCTACTCTGCGTGTTCCCTCCTGTGCAGTTCCTTGCCCATCAGTGCCATGGCCTGGACTGCACTCCTTCGAGGTGTTGTCACTCCCAGCTGTTTCCATTGTTGAGTACCGGTTTGAGAGTGGCACACACCCCAAAGACTCCTACACTTACTGCCTCTTCCTACTCTCCCGGATGGCCACCCTCTACTATCCTGAACTCTCACTGCTGGTGGGGTGATCACCTCTTGGAACATACAATCCAGGAAACTCTTATCCTCCGTGATGGCCCGCAGTGACTGCAGCTGTCCCTCAAGCTCGGAAATCTCGAGCTCAAGCAGCTCAAGATACTTCCTGCACATGTGGTCCTGCAAGACGCATTAAGTGTCCTGAGGTTACCACATGGCACAAGAAATATCTTCTCATATGGCTCGGTATCAAATTTAGTTTTAGTTTTAGAGATACAGCACTGAAACAGGCCCTTCGGCCCACCGAGTCTGTGCCGACCATCAACCACCCATTTATACTAATCGTACACTAATCCCATATTCCTACCACATCCCCACCTGTCCCTATATTTCCCTACCACCTACCTATACTAGGGGCAATTTATAATGGCCAATTAACCTATCAACCTGCAAGTCTTTGGCATGTGGGAGGAAACCGGAGCACCCGGAGGAAACCCATGCAGACACAGGGAGAACTTGCAAACTCCACACAGGCAGTACCCAGAATTGAACCCGGGTCGCTGGAGCTGTGAGGCTGCGGTGCTAACCCCTGCTCCACTGTGCCGTCCCAAATTTAATTTGCTAACGCTCCTGTGAAGTGCCTTAGAACATTTTACTATGTTAAAAGTACTATATAAATGCAAATTGTTGGGGCCTGATCATTATAAAATTTTAAAGTTTTGCATAACTTTCTTGCCTCTGATTTTGCTCCTCTGTTTATAAAAGGATCCATATGCCTTTTTAACAGCTTCCTCAACTTGTCCTACCACCTTCAAAGATTTCTGTACGAGGACTGCAGATCTCTCTTCTTGCAACCCTTTGAAACTGATGGTTCTGGGGAAGCCTGCAGTTAGATTGTCTCTGTACTGAGAGAATCTGGGGGGGATGAACCACTTCAAACCCTGAGAGCTGCTTCATTGGCAGTTTTTGTTCGGTGTATAGATATTGAATATTGGACAGTATGTTGAACCCAAGTGCTGTTCTCCTGCTAGGGTAAAGTGCTGGTGTGCAGGGCCTTGTCCAACATGTTGCTATTACCGTGGCCAAACCTTCCTGAGAGCGAGCAGCAGTGGGCAGTCCGTTCTACCAATCACGCCAACCTCATTTCAACCCTCACCAGAGAATACCGGCGCCTCAAGGAGAATGCAGGATTGTCACAGAGCAAAGTGGGTCTGGGAGACAGTGAGTATTATCTTGCACCTGCCCTATATGTATTTATTGCTGCAATAATTAATTCACAACATTAGCATTTCCCATGGAGGAGTGTCCCAGGAACTAGGCAAGATCTTGCCTATAAACTGTAGCACGTGAACAAGGGAACAAAACAGCTACATTTAAATTTGGAAAGCAGCGTTTGTTCTTCAACATGACTGCTACGAAAAGTTTAGACATCAACAGGGGGTGTTAGAGAAAGGGGAGCAGTTTTTCTGCCAGTTGGAAAGATTCTGCTTTATAAAAGATGACTCCACATACACCTTTGAACTTATGAGCATCCCTTGATCTTAACCTGTCGTTAATTGATTGTCACAAGTCTATGGGCAAGAGTTGAGGCCATCTGGTCTGCCTCTAGCTTCCGTATCCCAGATTATTTGCTGCCTATTTTAATGTTAATTGCTCTGTTTTCCTTTTAAAATGCTGATTGTGATTTTGTTAAACTTTTGGCATTTGCACTTGGTACCATCACTAACAACGGTGCAACACGTAGCTCCAGGTGAGCTCCCTCTGGTGTTCAGAACCCAACACTGGTTTCCAAGGGCTGCTGTCACGAGACATGAAGTGCTGGTCTCTGCCTTACTGACCAAGAGCAGAGACTGTGCCAATCAGGTCATGTGACTCTGCTTAAGCACCATTCTACTGTCAACAAAAGTTCTTCAGTCTGTGTATAGTTTAAGGTGGTGGACATTCAGAACTGTTTGTAGCCTCAAATTTTAGAATGCCATCATTCTGCATTTAATATGTTGATTTTCAAACTCTGCTCTTGTTTTTTAGCGAAAGTGATTGTACAGGAGACACTGAGTATCCTGAGGTACATCGTGGAGAGCATCTCCGGGGAGGTGACCAAATCCCGTCAGATCTGCTACCAGTCCCTGCAGGAGTCAGTACAAGTCTCCCTGGCACTCTTCCCAGTCTTCATTCACCAACCTGGTACGGCAAGCTTTGATTTTACTGTGTGGTTTAGCTCCAGCCCCTTGACCTGCAGGACATGCAGTCTTTCACCTGGGTTGTAGTGGCACTGAGCGGTGAATCATTAATGCTACCACAAACCACTCCCCCACCCCCCCCCCCCCCCCCCCCCCCCCCCCACCAAAGACACAAGTTCTCACCGGGCCAGATCTTGGGAAAGTACAGGATCCAAAGAGACTCTGCACTCCATCTGACCTATCTCAAAAACTTAATACCTCAATCAAACCTATTTAAAACTGCTGTGAGATTAAGTTTTGTTGGGCATCCAAGGTGTGTGGATAGAGTTAAGATGCAAATCAGCCATGATCTAATTGAACGGCAACAGAACAGGTTCAAGGGGCTGAATGGCCTCCTCCTGTTACTATGATTTGAATCTGCCCATTTGGGAGTACCAGTGAAGTGGGCTGTGGAGGGGTCAGTAGGTTGGTGTTCAGGAGGAGATGGGATTCTCTTCACTTAAGAATGGCATGTCCTGGCCTTTGCCTTAATGGTAATTCATTTTATTGATGAGGCTCCAATCTTGTCCATGCTGAGCTGCTCAAAAGTCATGTGATGTTGGAAAGGGGTCTAGATTTAGGTTTGTGTGAAAGATTGCTGCTTCTGAACTGCCAGTTCATTTTGTGTAAGAAATAGTCAAGATTTTCTTTCTGCATTTGAGATTTCTGGGAATACAGGGTTGTCTGTTTTTAATCAGGTTCCCTGTTAGAAACGTCATCAAGTTGGCAAAGTTCAGAAATGCTCAGACAGGGAGGTTTGCCATTGCATCATGATCCTTGGACTTACAATGGTGATGGGCAAGGAGATCAACTTGAGTGTTTTAAGTCCAGTTGCCATTGATACAGATCTAGAGTGAAATGAGTTGGTGACAGGCTATAGCTCTGGCACCTTGCTTTCAGTATGTTTACATAGGATTTGTGCTGGTGTCTCTCCTGCATCATATTACCCATTGCAGCTGATCGATTTCCTCTTGTCTTTCAGGTGTTACTGATGAGATGCTCAGCTTCTTCCTCACTTTGTTTCAAGGCCTCAGGGTGCAGATGGGAGTCCCCTTTGCAGAGCAGATTATCCAAACCTTCCTCAACATGTTCACCAGGTAACTGAACCCCTGGGGGAACTGAGCTTCGCTCCCGGTGTCGGGGGTGGGGTGGGTTTGGGGTGCTGAGCTCTGCTCCTGGCATTATCTGACGTCGCCAGGGGTGATGGAGCAGGTGTAATGTATGTTTTTCCTCTTTGTTATGCAGGGAGCAGTTGGCAGAGAGTATCTTGGAGGAGGGCAGTGGTGGTTGCCGTGTGGTGGAGAAGTTTCTGAAGATCCTGCAGGTGGTGGTCCAGGAGCCTGGGCAGGCGTTCAAACCCTTCCTGCCTAGCATCATCTCCCTGTGCATGGAGCAGGTCTACCCAATCATAGCAGAGGTGAGGCTGAGACACTCTTGCATCTGCCAGTGCTGTTGTAGCATAACAGTTCAGAGAAGTGTCAGTTGGTTACCTTCAGTGCAGGTGCTGTGTGTCTGAGAGTAGCATTCAGTGTCTGCCATGTTTGGAATTCTCTACCCCAGAGAGCTGTGGATGCTCAGTCGTTGAGTATATTCAGGACAGAGCGATAGGTTTTTGGGTACTAAGGGAATCAAGGAATATGGGGATACGGCAAGAAAGTGGGGTTGATCCATGACTTTATTGAAGAATGGAACAGGCTGAAGGGGCCATATTGCCTACTCCTGTACATTCTTGTATCATTCTGTGCTCTTTGTTTCACTCTCTGCACACTGACCTTGGTAGAAGGTTTGTGTTGAGATCAGCAATCCTTTGCATGACCCCAGATTGTTTAATTGGTTTTGTTTTGGGTCCCATTCCAGTCAGGTTATAGGCCATTTTGCATTGTGTTCTGTTCCTTCGTTAGTCAGCTCCTCATGCTCCTTTCTCGCTCTCCAGCGGTCCTCACCAGATGTGAAGATGGAGCTGTTTGAGCTGCTTTACCAGATTCTGCACAACAACTGGCGATTTTTCTTTAAATCTTCTGTCCTGGCCAGCGTTCAACGTGGAACAGCCGAGGAGCCGATGGAGAATGCAGCCCAGTTTGTTTCTGCTATGCAGGTAACTCGGGTTCTTGGTTGTTTGTATGTTTTGTTTGCTGTTGTGTTCCTACATCGGCTGTCCTGTCCCCAGCACAGTCAGAGATGCCATCTTTCAGATGAGACATTAAACCGCCCTCTCGAGTGACATAATTGATCCCAGGCCCACTTTGTCAGGTAGAGAAGCAGCATTATTCCAGTCCACTTGCCAACATTTATCTCTCAATCAGCATCACTAAAATAGGTTACCTGGTTTTGTTTGAGAGATCTTGTGTGCAACTTGAATTCTGCATTACTATAGTGCTACTTGGATGCAAAGCACTCTGGGGTGTCTGAAAGATGAGAGGGTGCTATATAAATGCCTGTTTCTTCCTTTTACACAGTATAGCTGCTTACTATTGGTGTGACCAGACCTGAATCACTAAAACCATTCTTAGCACTGCTTTGGGGCCAATGTGATAACATGCACTGTGACACTGCACCAGAATAAGTGTTGTCCCTTCTCTGCTACACGGGGAGAAATGGCTGATGTGAGGTGCTATCCCACAGGAAGGATTATCCTTGACTCTAGTTGTATTGTAAGCTGTTGATAGTAATATCTTAAATCCAGCACACTGCCTCTTCCTGTTCTTTTGCCAGGCTTTTGGTCAGTCGTTTTTGCAGCCGGACATTCAGATCTTCAAACAGAATTTGTTTTACTTGGAGACACTCAACAGCAAGCACAAGCTGTACCACAAGGTGAGTCTGGCTCGGGTACACTTGCTGCAGGAGGTTTAGGATGGGTTTCTTCAGTCAAGTTTGACTTTGATCCAGTACAGTAGGTAATGCATGTCCCAAGTTGAGTTCAACATAACATTCGAATACTGTGTTGTAATGTTTTGCCCTATTGCCATACCTGATAGAAATCCACTAGAGTTTATCACAAAATATAAAGTTGCAAGTGTAAAATCCAGTTGTATTTGTAAGACAGATCAATACGAAGTCTCCATTTAGACATTTTGGCTTGGATGGCAATATTGAGAAAGTAATGGAACTCTCGGAGGGGGTAGGTATCTTTGCCAAGGAGCTGCTGCAGTAAAGCAGGCAATGTACTGACACCAGGTTTAGAGTGTGAGGAGTTTGCTGGGGAGTGGGGTATGGCTGGGCCAGGTGCAAGGACATCATCATAGTGGCACTTAAAAGGGAAACTTGAGGTGGATTTAAAAAGATATAGATTGCATCCCCTGCTGAAATCAATAATGTTGAACCTTGCTGGCGATGCAGTTTCTGTCTTCCACGTGGAGAATTCCCAGCTCAGTAGCAAGTTGTTCCATCAGGAATCCCACCAGTCACCATTTTCTTCACTGCTGGATAATGCAGGGTTCTTTCCTGTCTGGTTGCCATTAAGAATTTTCTGCCTTTTCTGAAGGTATGGACTCGTGCTGGGTTACTCCCCTGGTGTCAGCTGCACAGCCCACAGCCCATGACCATTCTGCATGTGCAACCCTTCATATCAGACTATTTGGCCATGATGAGGATGCTGCATTCAAGTCTGATCCCATCCTTGGCCACTAATCCCTCTCTCAGCAGGGGTCAGTGGATAGTGAGCAGGAGTCCTGTTTCACTTTATTTTCCTCCTTGCCTTACCACAAATCCTGGAGGCCAGTTGAACTCTCTGATAAAGCCCTGGATAGATAACTCCACACAGAACACAAATTGACCCTGAGACCTTCCTGATCTGTTTGGCTCAGTATTGCACCAGACACAAACTTTACTCAAAGAACCACCAGCTGTTCATTTGAGTTGCTTCTGGGAACTCTCCCTGTAGGAGACATTGCAGCAAACTGACGCTCACCCCCACTCTCTCTTCCCCTCCCCCCCCCCCACCATGCACAAATCAAATGATCAGGCTGCTGAAACACTTGTGTCCTTACTGTGATTTGCATATTTGGTACAGTGACCCCTACAAAGTTAGGCCAGCATTAAGTTGGGTTCCCTCAATTTTTTACCTTTTAGTGAGCAATGGCCATTGGCATTTAATTACTGTGAAAGTTATCAAATTCCAGGTTGTTGGTATGAAATCCTTTAGTATTTGTATAGCAGCTTGGGCCATTTTACGCTGAGCCAGTTTGAGTTTTTTATTCATTCACTGGGTGTGGGCTCTGTGTTTATTGCCCATTGCTAATTGCTGTTAACTGAGTGGCTTGCTGGGCCATTTCAGAGGGCAGTTGAGAGTCAACCACGTTGCTCTGGGTCTGGGGTCACACACAGGCCAGACTTGGTAAGGATATTAGTGAACCAAATGGGTTTTTACAATCCAATAGTTTCATGGTCATTACTAAGACTAGCTTTTCATTCCAGATTTGTGCAATTAACTTAATTTAAATTTTTGATTTGTTCTTGCCTATAAAAATTGAATTACCTTGTAATTTGAATAAGCAATGTAAGCACAGCAAAATGGTGAATTTAGTTTTTAAAAACTTGACTTCAGATAATTTGTATTCAACTTGAGTGAAGAGGGGTAGATTGCATGTTGGCATTCGCCATTTCAGCATGTTAACACTTGGTGCTTGCAGAACAAGTTCTAAGATCTGCTTGCTTAGTAGGTTGCACTGTCGCCTCTGAGTCAGAAGGTTGTGGTTTCAAGACCCACCCCAGAGAGTACTGAGGGAGTGCTGCACTGTTAGCTGCAGTCTTTCAGATGAAATGTTAAACCAAGGCCCTATCTGTCTCAGTGGATGTAAAAGATCCTGCAGGACTACTTTGAAGACCAAGGGAATTAACCCAGTGTCCTGGTCAATATTTATCCCTCAATCAACATCACTTTTATAAAAAAAAACAGATTTTCTGGTCACCAACCCATTGCTGTTTGTGGGAGCTTGCTGTGCACAAATCAGCACTGCTGTATTTCCCACAATACACAGTGACTACACTTCAAAAGTACTTCATTGGCTGTAAAACAGATATTCTGAGGTCATGAGAAGCACTGCAGAAATGAAAGTCTGTCTTTCCTTTGCTATGGGAAGGAGTGCAGGGTCCAGTAGACTATGCCTGGGCAGACTCTGTCTGAACTTTCAGACTTTACTGAAGCTGTTCTCCCCAGACACTCAACAATCTTTCTGTTTTCCTCCTAGAAAATCTTCCGGACAACCATGCTGTTTCAATTCATCAATGTGCTGTTGCAGGTGCTGGTCCACAAATCACACGACTTACTGCAGGAGGAAATCGGCATCGCTGTATACAACATGGCGTCTGTGGACTTCAGCAGCTTTTATGCTGTGTTTTTACCCCAGTTCCTGGGCAGTTGCGATGGTATTGATTCCAATCAGAGAACAGTGCTCGGCAGGAATTTCAAAATGGACAGGGTTAGTTACCGGAAGAGAACTGGAATCATACGTGTGGGAGTCAGAAAAGTGGATGTAACTCAATGTCTGGGTGCTACAGCCAAAGGATCTCTTTCTAAAAGTTTCCAAGCGCTTAGTAAATGCTGTATTGTAGAGTACTGTGTTTAGTAGCTGTGACTTCTCTCGGTGGTAAGTGTTCTGTGGAGACATGAGGAAAAGGGTCAGAGTGCACTTTCCAACTTGTGCATTCCCTGAAACCTGGAATAGACTGCGTTGAGGAATGTGCACAGTTTCATTGGAAACATTGTCTATCCAGGGTGCTGTTTTAATGGCTCTGATCATAGATAAGGGAGCCAGAAACTGAACTGAGCAGCCTCTCTGTGAGATGTAATGCAAACTGCAGTGAAGTTGTGTTACAGATATGGAGACCACTGTCCCAACCCTAAATAGCTGGGAGATTCTGGGCAGAAAAGTTGCTCACAGGCTGACATCCTTTATCCACTGTTGGAAAAGAACCAGATTTTCTAAATTCTATTTATTCCCCACCTGTTTTGGGGTAAGTTCTAATATCTGGAAAACTGAGGAAGTCTGGTCCCAACTAACCTGTTTATCCTGTTCATTTCACTGATTTAGTAAACAATGGGCTCCATAGGGATTGTCAATATCCATCTGTCACTGTTGCCATTAAAGCCAGTCATGGCTCTTTGTGTGTTGCAAAGGGTGACGGATTTGCACACCACTAACTGTGGGCTAAAATACTGGGAGTGTCAAGTCCTGTAGCCTGAGGCATTGCAGGACATATGAGCATATGAATTAGGAGCAGGAGTAGGCCACTCGGCCCCTCAAGCCTGCTCCACCATTCAAAAAGATCATGGCTGATCTGATTGTAACCTCAACTCCACATTTCCACCTACCCCTGATAACCTTTCACCCCCTTGCATATCAAGAATCTATCTACCTCTGCCTTAAAAATATTCAAAGACTCTGCTTCCACCGCCTTTTGAGGAAGAGAATTCCAAAGACACTCGACCCTCAGATAAAAAAATTTCTCATCTGTCTTAATTGGGCGACCCCTTATTTTTAAACAGTGACCCCTAGTTTGAGATTCTCCCACAAGGGGAAACATCCTTTCCATATCCACCCTGTCAAGACCCCTCAGAATCTTACCTGTTTCAATCAAGTCACCTCTTACTCTTCTAAATTCCAGCAGATACAAACCTAACCTGTCCAACCTTTCCTCATAAGACAACCCGCCCATTCCAGTTATTGGTCTAGTAAACCTTCTCTGAACTGCTTCCAATGCATTTACATCCTCCCTTAAATGAGACCAGTACTATACACAGTACTCCAGATGTGGTCTTACCAAAGCCCTGTATATCTGAAGCATAACCTCCCTACTTTTGTAATCAATTCCCCTCGCAATAAATGATACTCTATTAGTTTTCCTAATTACTTGCCGTACCTGCATACTAACCTTTTGCAATTCATACACTAGGACACCCAGATCCCTCTGCATCTCAGAGCTCTGCAATCTCTCACCATTTAGATAATATGCTTCTTTTATTCTTCCTGCCAAAGTGGACAATTTCACACTTTCCCACATTATACTCCATTTGCCAGGTCTTTGCCCACTCACTTAACCTATCTATATCCCTTTGTAACCCCCTTATGTCCTCTTCACAACTTACTTTCCTACCTATCTTTGTGCCATCAGCAAATTTAGCAACCATACCTTTGGTCCCTTCATCCAAGTGATTTATATAAATTGTAAGAAGTTGAGGCCCCGGCACAGATCCGTGTGGCACACTGCTCGTTACATCTTGCCAACCAGAAAATGACCCATTTATGCCTACTCTGTTTCCTGTTAGCTAGCTAATCTTCTATCCATGCCAATATGTTACCCTCTGCACCATGATCTTTTATTTTCTGCAATAATCTTTGATGTGGCACCTTATCAAATGCCTTCTGGAAATCTAAGTACAATACATCCACCAATTCCCCTTTATCCACAGCACATGTAACTCCCTCAAAGAACTCCAATAAATTGATTAAACATGATTTCCCTTTCACAAACCATGTTGCCTCTGCCTGATTACCTTGAAATTTTCTAAGTGCCCTGCTATAACGTCTTTAATAATAGCTTCTAACATTTTCCCTGAGACAGATGTTAAGCTAACTGGCCTTTAGTTTCCTGCTTTCTGTCTCCCTCCCTTTTTGAATAAAGGAGTTACATTCGCTATTTTCCAATGTAACGGAACCTTCCCCAAATCTACGGAATTTTGGAAAATTAAAACTAACGCATCAACTATCTCACTAGCCACTTCTTTTAACACCCTAGGATGACATCCGTCAGCTCGCAGCTCCAACCATTTGTTCAGTACTACTTTCCTGGTGATTGTAATTTTCTTGAGTTCTTCCCTCCCTTCCATTTCCTGACTTACAGCTAATACTGGGATATTGCTTGTATCCTCAATAGTGAAGACCGATGCAAAATATCTGTTCAATTCATCTGCCATCTCCTTATTATCCATTATTAATTCCCCAGACTCACTTTCTATAGGACCAACACTCACTTTGTTAACTCTTTTCTTTTTTAAATATCTATAGAAACTCTTACGATCTGTCTTTATATTTCTATCTAGCTTTCTCTCATACTCTAATTTTGCCTTCCTTATCAATCTTTTAGTCCTTCTTTGCTGTTTTATACATTCTGTCCAAGCTTCTGACCTGCCTCCCATCTTTGTGCAATTATAGGCTTTTTCTTTAAATTTGATCTTTAATGTTTTAGTTAACCACGGATGGTGGGTCCCACCCTTGGAATTTTTCTTTCTTGTTGAAATGTATCTATTCTTTGTATTCTGAAATATCCCCTTAAATGTCTGTCACTGCATCTCTATTGACCTATCCCTTAACCTGATTTGCCAGTTCACTTTAGCTAGCTCTGCTTTCATGCCCTCATAATTGCCCCTTAAGTTTAAAATACTAGTCTTGGACCCACTCTTCTCTCCCTCAAACTGAAGGTAAAATTCAATCATATCTATGGGCGCCTTAACTATGAGGTCATTAATTAATCCTATCTTGTTGCACAATACCAGGTCTAGTATAGCTTGCTGTCTGGTTGGCTCCAGAACATATTGTTCCAAGAAATTATCCCGAAAACATTCCATATACTCCTCATCTAGGCTACCTCTGCCCATCTAACTTTTCCAGTCTATATGTAGGTTAAAATCCCCCGTAATTATTGCTGTACCTTTCTGACAAGCTGTCATTATTTTTTCCTTTGTACAGTGGCGCAGTGGTTAGCACCGCAGCCTCTCAGCTTCAGCGACCCGGGTTCAATTCTGGGTAATGCCTGTGTGGAGTTTGCAAGTTCTCCGTGTCTGCGTGGGTTTCCTCCGGGTGCTCCGGTTTCCTCCCACATGCAAAGACTTGCTGGTTGATAGGTTAATTGGCCATTATAAATTGCCCCTAGTATAGGTAAGTGGTAGGGAAATATAGGGACAGGTGGGGATGTGGTGAGAATATGGAATTAGTGTAGGATTAGTATAAATGGGTGGTTGATGGTCGGCACAGACTCGGTGGGCCGAAGGGCCTGTTTCAGTGCTGTATCTCTAAAAACTAAAAAAAAACCCTCCTACAGTGTGGTTAATGTTAGGTGGCCTGTACACCACTTCCACAAGTGACTTGTCTTTATGATGTCTCATCTCTACCCAAACTGCTACATCCTAGTTTACTGAATTTAGGTCATCCCTCTCTATTGCGCTAATACCATCATTAATTAACAGAGCTACCCCTCCACCTTTTCCTAGCTTCCTGTCCTTCCTAAATACCCTTCAACATTCAGGTCCCAATCTATGTTGTCCAACAGCCATGTCTCTGATGGCTATCAGATCGTACTTATTTATTTCTATTTGCGCTGTCAGTTCATCTATTTTGTTTCGAATGCTGCGTGCATTCAGATACAGAGCCTTTCGTTTTGTCCTTTTTATTATTTTTGTAACCTCTAGCCTTATCTGTTGATTTACTTGAACTAAAATGGCAGGAGGATGGGATCCTTTGCAAGGAGTTAGAGGAGGGGGGATCAAAGACGAGAACAAAAGTCAGTAAGGAGAATAAGAAAAGTGATAGGCAGAGAAATCAAGGGCCAGAATCACAGGGCCACACTGAAAAATAGTGGGAAGGGGACCGGTAATGTTAAAAAGACAAGCCTTAGGTCTTTGTGCTTTAACGCGCAGAGCATTCGCAATAAAGGGGATGAATTAATCGCGCAAATAGATGTAAACAGGTATGATATAGTCGGGATTATGGAGACATGACTGCAGGGTGACCATGGATGGGAAATGAACATCCAGGGGTATTCAGTAAGGACAGACAAAAAGTAAAAGGCGGTGGAGTTGCATTGCTGGTTAAAAAGGAAATTAACGCAATAGTGAGGAGGGATATTAGCTGTGACCATGTGGAATCTGTATGGGTAGAGCTGAGAAACACTAAGGGGCAAAAAAAAGTTAGTGGGGGTGGTAGATGGACCCCCAAACTGTAGTAATGGTGTTGGGAATGGCATTAAACAGGAAATTAGAGACGCATGCGATAAAGGAACATCTGCAATTATGGGTGACGTTAATCTGCATATAGATTGGGCAAATCAAATTAGTTACAATTCCGTAGAGGAGAAATTCATGGAATGTATACGGGATGGTTTTCTGGACCAATACGTTGAGGAACCAACTACAGAACAGGCCATCCTAGACTGAGTATTGTGTAATGAGAGAGGAATAATTGTCAGTCTAGTTGTGCGAGATCCCTTGGGGATGAGCGACCATAATATGATAGAATTCTTCATCAAGATGGAGAGTGACGTAGTTGATTCTGAGACTACGGTCCTGAATCTTAAAGGAAGCTACGAAGGTATGAGGCGCGAGTTGGCTATGATGGATTGGGAAATGTTACTTAAAGGGATGATGATGGGTAGGCAATGGCAAACATTCAAAAAGCGCATGGATGAACTGCAGCAATTGTTTAGTCCTGTCTGGCGCAAAAGTAAAACGGGAAAGGTAGCCAAGCCATGGCTTACAAGGGAAATTAGAGATAGCATTAGATCCAAGGAAGAGGCATATAAATTTGTCAGAAAAAACAACAGACCTGAGAATTGGGAGCAGTTTAGAATTCAGCAAAGGAGGATCAAGGGATTGATTAAGAAGGGGAACACAGGGTTTCATGAGAGGCAGGAACTGAAGGAAATCAGTCTTGGTAGAGAAATGGTGTTGGGGAAATTGATGGGATTGAAGGCTGATAAATCCCCAGGGCCTGATAATCTACATCCCAGAATACTTAAGGAAGTGGCCCCAGAAATAGTGGATGCATTGGTGGTCATCTTCCAAGATTCTATAGATTCTGGAACAGTTCCTAAAGATTGGAGGATAGCTAATGTAAGCCCACTATTTAAAAAGCGAGGTAGAGAGAAAACAGGGAATTATAGACCAGTGAACCTGACGTCGCTAGTGGGGAAAATTCTAGAGTTCATTATCAAAGATTTTATTGCAGTACACTTGGAGAACAGTGGTAGAATCGGACAGAGTCGGCATGGATTTACGAAAGGGAAATCATGCTTGACAAATCTGCTAGAATTCTTTGAGGATGTAACCAGTAGAGTTGATGAGGGGGAGCCAGTGGATGTGGTTTATTTGGACTTTCAGAAGGCTTTTGACAAAGTCCCACATAAGAGATTAGCGTGTAAAATTAAAGCGCATGGGATTGGGGGTAGTGTATTGTGATGGATAGAAAATTGGTTGGCAGACAGGAAACAAAGAGTAGGAATAAATGGGACTTTTTCCGAATGGCAGGCAGTGACTAGTGGGGTACCGTGGGGATCGGTGCTAGGACCCCAGCTATTCATAATATATATTAATGATTTAGATGAGAGAATTAAATGTAATATCTCCAAATTTGCAGGTGACACAACTGGATGGGAGGGTGAGTTGTGAGGAGGATGCAGAGAGGCTTCAGGGTGATTTGGACAAGTTGAGTGAGTGGGCTAATGCATGGCAGATGCAGTATAATGTGGATAAATGTGAGGTTATCCACTTTGGTAGCAAAAACAGGAAGGCAGATTATTATTGGAACGGCTATAAACTGAGAGGGGGGAATATGCAACAATACCTGGTTGTTCTCGTACACCAGTCGCTGAAGGTAAGCATGCAGGTGCAACAGGCGGTAAAAAAAGCAAATGGTATGTTGGCCTTCATAGCAAGAGGATTTGAGTACAGAAGCAGGGATGTCTTGCTGCAATTATACAGGGCCTTGGTGAGGCCACACCTGGAATATTGTGTGCAGCTTTGGTCTCCTTATCTGAGGAAGGATGTTCTTGCTATAGAGGGAGTGCAGCGAAGGTTTACCAGACTGATTCCTGGGATGGCAGGACTGACTTATGAGGAGCGATTGAGTCAGTTAGGATTATATTTGCTGGAGTTCAGAAGAGTGAGAGGGGGATCTCATAGAAACCTATAAAATTCTAACAGGGCTTGACCGGGTAGATGCAGGAAGGATCTTCCTGATGGTGGGGGAGTCCAGAACCAGGGGTCATAGTCTAAGGATAACGGGGTAAACCTTTCAGGACTGAGATGAGGAGAAATTTCTTCACCCAGAGAGTGGTGAGCCTGTGGAATTCGCTACCACAGAAAGCAGTTGAGGCCAAAACATTGTATGTTTTCAAGAAGGAGTTAGATATAGCTCTTGTGTGAAAGGGATCAAAGGATATGGGGGGAAAGTGGGGACAGGTTACTGAGTTGGATGATCAGCCATGATAATGAATGGCGGAGCAGGCTCGAAGGGCCGAATGGCTTACTCCTCCTATTTTCTATGTTTCTGCTCTCCCATTAGTAGGCTCTGTCCCTTCCTGTCACAGTCTGTTTATCATTTCTCATATTAATACCTTTCTCTCTTGCCTTGTCCCTGCTCCTTGATTTACCATATCTTCCCAAATTTGATCCCTTGCCCTCACTATTCAGTTTAAAGCCCTCTCTACTTCCCTAGTTATGTGGCTCGCTAGAAAACCGGCCCCAGCATGGTTCAGGTGTAGACTGTCCCAACGGTACAGCCACCACTTTCCCCAGTACTGGTGCCAGTGCCCCATGAACTGGAACCCACTTCTACCACATCAGTCTTTGAACCACGTATTAATTTCTCTGTTATTTGCCAATTTGTACGTGGCCCAAGTAATAATCCAGAAATTATTACCTTTGAGGTTCTGCTTAATTTGTCACCTAGTTCCTCATACTGACTATGCAGAACCTCTTTCCTTGTCTTGCCTGTGTCGTTGATACCTACATGGACCACGATGACTGGATCTTCCCCCTCCCACTGTTCATTCCTCTCCAGCCCTGAGCAGATGTCCCAAACCCTGGAACAGGGCAGGCAACACAGCTGTCTTGACTTTCGCTCTTTGCTGCAGAGAACAGTGTCAATCCCTCTCACTATACTGTCCCCTACTACCACTACATTCCTTTTTTCGCCCTCCACTTGAATGGCTTCCTGTATCATGGTGCCATGGTCAGGTTGCTCATCCACCCTGCAGCCCCCACTCTCATCTAAACAAGCTGAAAGAACCTCAAACCTGTTGGACAATTGCAAAGGCTGAGACTCCTGCACTCCTGCCCTCTGGGTTCCCTTACCTGCCTCAGCTGCAGCCACACTCTCCTGTCCCTGACCACTGACCAAATCAAAAGACCCAATCCTAAGGGGTGTGACCACCTCCTGGTACAAAATGTCCAGGTAACTTTCCCTCTTCCTGATGTGTCGCAGTGTCTGCAGCTTGAACTCCAGTTCAATGACTGAGCCGAAGCTCTTCAAGCTGCAAACACTTACTGCAGACCTGTTTGCCCTGGATCACACTGGCATCCAGGAGCTCCCACATGCTGCAGCCATAACACATCACCTGCCCTGCCATTCTTAATGTGTTTTAATTAACTACATTATTTTATTCAATTGTTTATTTTATTTTCCTTTTTTTCATATATTAAGCTTACCGCTAGTACCTTTACTATTTTAAATGTTAGGATTAGAATGGATCTTAACCACTTACCAGATACTCACCAAACAGATAGCTTCTTCCCAAACCAATCACCTGCCTGCTTGCCTGTGATGCTTGATGCTATGTTTGGTTTAAATTAAATTAATAGCTTATCTTCCACTCTGTTCCTCTCTCTCCGCTAGCGCGGTGCTCCTCTCTGTCGCTCTGTCTCCGGTCTCCGACTCTGGGCTTTTGGAGTGCTTTTTAAACCTCCGTTCCTGCCATGCTGCTGTCTAGCTGTGTCTGTCTCCGGTCTCCAGGTGCAGGTCTTACTGTATGTAGGCACGGACTGCTTCAGTATCTGGAGTTGTGAATGGTACTGAACATTGTGCAATCATCAGCAAACATCCCCACTTCCTGACCTTGTAATGGAGGGAAGGTCATTGATGAAGCAGCTGAAGAGGGTTGGGCACTACCCTGAGGAACTCCTGCAGTGATGTCCTAGGCTTAGATGTTTGGCCTCCAATAACCATAACCATCTTCCTTCATACTAGGTATGACCCCAACCAGTGGAGAGTTTTCAGTAATAAAAACAAAGTGCTGGAAATACTCAGTAGGTCTGGCAGCATCTGTGGAGAGAGAAGCAGAGTTAACGTTTCAGGTCTGTGACCTTTCATCAGAACTGGAGAGTTTTCCGCTGATTCCCATTGACTTCAGTTTTGCTCGGGCTCCTTGATGCCATACTCGGTCAAATGCTGCCTTGATGTCAAGGGCAGTCACTCTCACCTCATCTCTTGAGTTCAGCTCTTTGGTCCATGTTTGAACCAAGGCTGTAATGAGGTCAGGAGCTGAGTGGCCCTGGCGGAACCCAAACAACATCCGTGAGCAGGTTATTGCTAAGCAAGTGCTGCTTGATAGCACTGTCAACAATCCCTCCCATCACTTTGCTGGTGATCAGGGTAGACTGAGGGTGGTAATTGACCGGATTGAATTTGTCCTGCTTTTTGTGGACAGGACATACCTGGGCAATTGTCCACATTGTTGGGGTAGATGCCAGTGTTGTAGCTGTACTGGAACAATGTGACTAGGGGAACAGCTAGTTCTCAAGCACAAGTCTTCAACACTGCAACTAGGATATTGTCTGAGCTCATAGCCTTTGCAGTATCCAGTGCCTTCAGCTGTTTCTTGATATCCTGTGGAGTGAATTGGATTGGCTGAAGACTGGCATCTGTGATGCTGGGGACCTCAGGAGGAGGCTGAGATGGATCATCCACTCGGCACTTCTGTCTGAAGTTGTTTGCAAACGCTTCAGCCTTATCTTTTGCATGCACATTGACAGCCCTGCCATCATTGAGGATGGGAATGCTGAATCTGTGCTGAATCTATCCCATTTAGCCTGGTGCTAGTGCCACACAACACAATGGAGGGCGTCCTCAGTGTGAAAATGTGACCTCGTCTCACAAGGAGACGAAGGACTGTGCAGCCATCACTCCTACCAATATGGTCATGAACAGATGCATCTGGGACAAATAGATTGGTGAGAGCGAGCGCAAGTAAGATTTTCCCCATGTGTTGATTCTCCTACCACCTACTGCAGGCCCAGCCTGGCAGAGATGCTGAATACTTAGTCAGTAGTAGTGCTACTGACCCACTGTTAGTGATGAACATTGAAGTCCCCCACCCAGAGTACATTCTGTGTCCTTGCTACCCTCAGTGCTTTTTCCAAGTGGTGTTCAACATGAAGCAGCACTGATTCATTAATTGAGGGAGGGCGGTAGGTGGTAATCAGCAGGAGGTTTCCTTGCCCATGTTTGACCTGATGCCATGAAACTTCATGGGGTCTGGAGTCAATGTTGAGGACTCTCTGGGCCACTCTCTTCTGACTATATACCACTCTTCTGCCACCTCTGGTGAGTCTGTCTTGCTGGTGGGACAGAACAGACCCAGGGATGGTGATGGAGGTGTCTGAGACATCAGTTGTAAAGTATAATTGAGATGATTGTCAGGCTGTTGCTTGATTAGTCTGTGGCACAGCCATCCCAATTTTGGCACAAGTCCCCAGATATATTGGTGAGGACTTTGCAGGGTTGATTGGATAGGGTGGTGTTCCTGGGTTGACGCCAGGTGGCCGGTCCAGTTTCTTGTAGAGGTTTGATCTAACTGGTTTGCTAGACCATTTCAGAGGGCAGTTAAGAGGCAAACCCATTGCTGTGGGTCTAGAGACACATGTAGGCCAGACCGGGTAAGGATGGAGGATTTCTTTCCATAAAAGACATTAGTGAACCAAATGGGTTTTTACAACAATCTGGTAGTTTCATGGTCACCATTACTGAGACTAGCTTTTTATTTAGTTGAATGTAAATTGCCCAGCTACTGAGGTGGGATTTGAACTTGTCTCCAGTGCATTAGTCCAGGCCTCTTTTTTTAAAATCTCCCTTGTGTGGATGTCAAGTTGAATTTTAACTCTTGCTGTTCATTACATGGCCCTGAGGAGCTGTATTTTAGAGTAATCTGTAGTTTTTATTTTGTATGGAATTGTCCTCGTGTTTGGGAGTTTCAGGGGTTGCTGACTGACTGACTGTTTTCAGATGAGCCATTGTAACAAGCTGGAGAAAAATGAGGCGGTTTGTCGTTCAAGACTATGCCATCGTTTTTCTCCATGAGCCTCCTGGTCAATTCCCAGTCTCTCTCTCACTTCCCAGAATATTCCTATTTTTCAAGTAGTTACTTTTTTAAAGTATTTATGGATTTAACTACACTTTGTGGTAGAGAATTACACATTCTAACTGCACACTGGGTATAGAATTTATTTTAACCTCACCCTTCATTCCTGTTATAATCTTAAATGTCTGTTCACTATAATCTCACTTATTATCATAAGTTCCTCACGATTATAAAGGGTTATCAGGACACCATATAAAGTTGTCAACTCTAGTTTTAAAAAAAAAAAAAGCCCCAACTCCAAGTCTGTTGTCTTAATTGAACAATCATCTCTGATAACATCTTAGTGAATCTACACTGTGTGTCTCCCACTGTTTCCCATCTCTTCCTGTACTGGAGCGCTCAGAAATGTATACAGTATTGCAGTTGTGCTCTAAGATTTTCTACAAGCTCAAAAGGCCTCTGTGTGCTTTTCTATTTTGCGCCTCTGGGCACAGAGCTGAGAATTCTGCGTGCCTGTCCTTCGCAGGCCCTGTATTCCATTGCATTCTGCTTTAAAATTGTCATTTTTTTTAATGAATATTTTGGCTGAAGTAATTTGGTAAAAATGTGTTTTCATGCAGCTGCTTTTAGATAGTGGAATTAAGTTAAACCTGGGAACTGGTGGGGAGCTGTGCTGTGCAAGGTAGCACACCAGGTAGTCTGCGTGGAGTTTGCAAGTTCTCCCTGTGGCAGCGTGGGTTTCCTCCGGGTGCTCTGGTTTCCTCCCACAGCCAAAGACTTGCGGATTGATAGGTAAATTGGCCATTGTAAATTGCCCCTAGTGTAGGTAGGTGGTAGGAGAATTGAGGGAAGGTGGGGATGTGAGAGGGAAATGGGATTAATGTAGGATTAGTATAAATAGGTGGTTGGTCGGCGCGGACTCTTTGGGCCGAAGGGCCTGTTTGGGTGCTGTATCTGTCTATGACTCTATGACTACACTTGGATTGCTATTGATGCAGTCAGTGTGACAATCGGGTTAATCATTCTGATGCGACTATTCAGTATTGTTACTGGGATTTCAGTGAAGTGCAATGTGTGAAATTTCTGCTGTGTCCATTGAACAGAAAGACGTGCAGCAGCACAATTGTAGTAAGTGACTGCCCAAACACTCGGGCGAAGATCTTGTACTGGCAGAAGAATTTGTGTTGTGGGTACGGAATGGCAAGAGTAACATCTGTTGCCATCCAGTCAAGAGTCTGTCAGACCCAGTAGCATGAGTGATCCTGTAGATGGCCTCATGGTGAAATGGAAATCCAGTTCTATTCATTGTCTCTGCATAAACTGAAAGTTTGCTTTGCTGTAGAGGACATTGGTTATAGGAGATGAAGCTAACATTTCTCTCTTTCTCTCCCCCTTGTACTAGGATTTGCCTTCGTTTACACAGAGTGTACACAGACTTGTGAATGACCTGCGTTATTACAGGCTTTGTAATGGCAGTTTACCTCCTGGAACAATCAAGCTATAGCCCCCCTGACTAATGCCTTTACCCTTGCCTTTTCGCCAGGCTGTCCAGTGCAACCTGCTAACCTGCTGCAGCACTTTGTCTTTGTCCTGCAGGAATATAATGGTTGTATTCAGTACGTTGACATGATGCAAACCAGTCATGTAGCCTGCACTGAATAGACATCAATCATTCGCACCTTCGCATGGATGTGCTCTTCTCAGCTGTTTCATTGGATTGACGAGACTTTCCCAGGCAGTGCTACTGTGGTCAGCACTTTGTGTTTTCTCGTTTGATTTGCCTTGAACATTTCTGCTCTGTACAGGCAGAGGAACTCTCAATTTTAGGTCATATCATTCCAATGTGATACCAATAGCACACGCTTACTTGATGAAGTGCTTGTGTTGTAAACTGTGTTCAGGTCCATTGACTTACCCTCTCCAAAAAAGTATGCTGGATTTTTTTTTAATGAAGTTTTTAGGTTGGGTAAATTTATTTGATATTTTCCATTAGACTTCCACTCATCTCTAACAATTATCTTGTGACACCTTTCTCATGTTAGTCGATCCTGTTAAACTTTTATTGGTTTCTGTGTGTCATGTTTCCACTTCTAATCTGTTGAGGTTGGACAGTGGGATGAGGAATTGTAGCTGGAACAGAAACGTAGGATTGAGAGAGATGAGAACATGTGGTCAGTAAATGTAAAAGACTGAGTCTTCATTTTTTTTTTTACATTTGTTTTTATTAGTATCTAACTTATTCTGTTTTTCTCTGGACTGTGGCTGTACTAAAGTGTACTTTCACCAATCAGACTTCAACAGAAGGCAGGATCCCAGCACGGCCTGTTTCCTGGTCCCATTCTTGGACCATGGTTCAGTCCATTTCACCTGTTGGCTCTCTGAGCCTCTTCATTTTTCAACTCTGAATCTGCTGCCCAAACACTTAAAAAAAAAAATCTGCTCATTTACTGGGTAAGGTGGTATTGTGGGGCCAGAGTCTGCAAAAGTCTTAGTTCTGTTATTTGTCTGTGAGAGAAAGATTAGAGAACGCTGGGGAAAGTAGATGGGAAGAGAACTTTAGGCGACTGTGTGGTTCAGGTTACTGTGCAGGCTGTGGGGCCTGCATATCTGGTAGGTTGGGAGTGGACACATGACTGGCTAGAGTTTAGTTGAGATTTCTAAGCAGTGAAGATGATGGTGCAGGTCAGGGACATTGTAGAATTCATAGTGACCTGAGCCGTGAAGAGGCTGGGCCCAACAGTTTGAACGTTTTGATGGGGTTGATGCCTTCATGCTTACCTGCTGCTTTCCCAGGATTTCTCAGCTACTCACACATTGCCAGTTATAGTGTTAGAGTTAGGCCACCTGAGCTGAATGTGTTAAATAGGCAGATAAAGCCTCCATTATACTTGAAGATCAAACTTTCTTTTTTCAAAGGAACAAATTGTTCCACTCATAAATTATAGGTACGGAAATCTAGGAGTCTGGAAAATGTGGCTTTTTTAAATGTGAGGGTTTCAGTTAATTTTGTGAAGCCTGGTTACCATCCACAGGATATCAGTGCCCTTTTCAGGCGCAATGGACTGTCCTGTCCTTTCTGCCACTGTCATTGCTGTAAAGCAGGCCCCTGGCCATTTATTCATGGACTTTCCTTCAGGCAGCAGTGAGACTTGGCTCTCTGTTGGTCCGAATGTTTCCCAGATCCTCAGTTGAGATACATCCCTAACTTGGTGACCCTGTACTTGCTGCCCTGTTGTGGGGGTCTGACACATGACCCATCTGTCCTCTAGCAACAAATTTCCAAAATTTATTTGACAATTTGTTTATAAGTGTATCAGCAACTCTCAAACTCAGAACAAAATCTGGACCCAAATCATTTAGTTCACAATGAAATCAGAATGAACTTCCACTCTGGAGGGGGGAAGGCTGGGGGTCCTCATCTAAAACAATTCGGTGCTTTAAACGCTGATGAAGGGAGCCCACTGCATTCTGCCCTACACCTGGTACTAAATTGGCACAGTGTCTATCCATAGACTGGTACTGCTGAGATGCATCACGTAAGCAAATGATAGCCCTCTTATTATGTTGTAGCCCATTCTACACAGAGCTGCTGGTCATCAAGCTCATTCATGGAGTCCTGCATCTTCAGCAGGAGTGGAAATACACCTTATAAACTGTACAGCTGACTTCTAGAATAGTGTGAATGTTACCAACACTTCATACTTTATACCAACTAAGCACCAGGCAGTCTCCTGTATGCAATTGGATTGTAGACTGCATTGTGCAGTGCCTTTGACTCTAATCTGAAACTGCTGAGTCCTTTAGGGAAGCTACTGTTTTAAAATTGGAAAGATCTGAAGTGTTTTTATTTTTGGTTTCTTGGCTGTGGATATTTGATTCTATAGGGGGTCCTGCAATGAGCCATTTGTACTTTTACCCTTTGTCTTGATCACATAAAGTAAGGCTTTTTATAGAAAAAAAATTCCTTTACACTTTGCTGCTTGTACAGGAACAAAAGGTACTCTGCAGCTTGCTGTGACTTCCAGTAAAATCATATTCATTTCCATCAGACTGGAGTCATGCCACAGGCAGACATGGCAGATAAGTGGAAGTCTAATGTTTGTGGTACCCTACCACCATCGATTGGACTTGTTCTTTTAGATTCGGGCTGTTGCCAAAGCTTCTGTCAGCCCTGCTGGTTCCTGTCTATGCAATGGGTGGCAGCATGACCTTGCACCTTGCCTTTTTTTTTTAAATGAACTCATTCCCCGAAATTTGGTTCACCCATCGCTTCCTTTTGCTTTGCTTTTACCCCTAAGCTGGTGGGACAGACAGGGTCTGCCAAGGCTCCTCCGTGCCCCATGTCAGCACTGTTCCGTCATCAGCTAATAAATGTATACTTTTGCAGCGTGTGGCCTGTTTCTCTGGCCCTTCTGAGGGTAGAGGGCTCTGCTCTTGTACAGCATCCCAGCAGACAGTGAAGAAGCTGAAAATGGAAGACGAAGCCGATCTTTGATCCTGAACTGAAATGCTTATCAGTGAGGTGTTTGTGCTGTAGAACTATTGAGCCTCCCTTGATGGGGTCCAACGCTGGCCCCATTTAGTGGCCCAGGCTCCAAAGCCACTAAAACCATCATGGGATCCTGTGTCTGGATTTGCTGGGCCCTCTGCATGAGATCTTGTGTTATGGGGCACCTTCAATGAGTCTTGTCCTCTGATACTTCCTTTGGAGACACTCTGGGCCACAGCCTCCTACCGAATCGTTCCTTTTGAAGAAAGCTACATCTAGAACGTGATTGAACTACACTCTGGTATTTATATTAGATGCTCTCTGTACCCGAAAGGGATTTCCTCCCTGTGTACAAACTAAATATAATGCAGATACCATGGTGTTGCACCGTTGGTCTCACCATAATAACGTGGCTGACCAGCTTGTGTTGAAATTTGAAGCTCTGTTTACAGTTAAACTTAGAATGCCTGTATTTGTACAGTCACTGCAAGTATGTGCAAGACAGATGCTGTTTCATGCAGCTTGCACCGTGTACAAAGTGGACTCTGTTTATTTTTTTAGGATTATGGTAATACTTTGTGTAAAAGTGGACATCGATGCGATTATAAACAGGTTCCAGCTTTCGCCAGGGCTGTGTCGTGTTTCTGGATGTAAATATGAGACTCTGTATTGTGCCTGAACACTTACAATGAGAAGTGTATTAAAACTACACACTGGTTTTACTATTTGAGTTGATTGTGTGACATTCCATTGCAGAACTAGAGTCTTTTAATAAGTTGCATTTTTAAAAATTTATGTAGATATGAATTTTTTGAAATAAATAATGATCCTAATGAGTGTTTGACTTCAGCAGGCATTTGGAAATTATCAGGGCAGCTCAAAGGATCGCAGGCACGGAGTTTGGTGACACCTGTACAAAAGCAGCATTGGCCACCTGTCACTACCAAATGGACCAAAGGTTTAAACGTCTGATTCGTGCTCCTCCGCTTGTTTAAACTCGCAGAATTCTCAATTTATCTTTGGGATAACTCATTGTTATGAGAAAGGTCACGGCCCATTTGTCAGGGTTTCTACATTCTGGAGTTTACAGGAAATGAGCTCATCCCCTCTTCTCACCCCCACTAAAAAATAACAAATAATGTTACACACTGAATCAAAAACAAAGATTATTGCAACAAAACCAAGAGCCCTTTTAAATTCAACATCTTTCCATCACAGCTTTTGGTCCTGTTCGTTTAAAAACTCATGGAATAGGACTCGACTCAGCCTACCCTGCCACGACCTACAAGCCCACTACCCAGGCAAAACATTTTTCCCCCACCCCCAATATTTTTATGGCTAATGAAAGGGGAACTGCAAAGAAAATGAGGACAGAAAAACCTTGAATGGCCGTGATCTTCATTCTCTGTGCCTGAGCGATAGGGACAAGGCGTAGACGGTGTTGGATCTCATTTAATTAAGACTGGAGAGCTGCAGATACCTGCTGGGCTTCCCCAGGCTATTGACCAGTGCAGAAAACTTGGATTTTCAGGGCACCAGCAGTGGCCACAGTTAATTGCTTAAAGGTGTGGGGAGGCCTGGGAAAGAAAAAGATTGGGACACTGAGGAGGAATCAGGCAGTGACCAGCAGTGGCTTGTGTTGATGTGGAACTGGGAGAAGCACTCGTGAACTTCAGCTCCACAGTCACGTAATTTTTTAGTTAGCTTTTTGGTGGTGGCCTGTAGTGTCTTTCAGGACCTCTGGTTAGGCTGCATGTAGCCTGGTCTGGGTTGCCTTCAGTTAATGCAATTTTGCACAAAGCTTCAAATTGGTGCTAGGCCCTTTATTTGCATATGCAAAGGGCCTTACACCTGTTACAGGTGTCCTTGGGGACCTATTTTCCTGTCTATCAATCTGGTGGGTGGATCTTTTGGTTTCTGGGAGGCTTCGGGTCAGTCCTTGGATGGGTGGCAGCTCTGTTTCTGAGTTAGCTGATTTCAACTGGAGCAGTAATGTATGCATGACAATCAGCCTCAGTATGCAGGCAGGCCAAGGTTTCCATTACTGATTCCTATCAAGTGACTTCTGCTGGAAATTTCACACACATGATGGAGGATGTGGGATTGCCCGAGGGTCACCGGGAATTAATGTAATGGTCATATGAGATTGGTACATCTTTGTAATGCATTAGATGCTGAGAGGCTGTTTCCCTCTGGCTGGAGAGGCAACAACTTAGGGTGTCACAGTCTCAGAATAAAGTGTTGGCCATTTAGGACTGCGATGAGGAGGAATTTCTTCACTTGGCTGTGAATCTTTGGGATTCTCCACCCCGGAAAGCTGTGAATGCTCAGTCGTTGAGTGGATTTAAGACTTTGACCAATGGATTTTTAGGCACTAAGAGATATGGGGATAGTGCAGGAAGGTGTAGTCAAGGGAGATCAGTCATGGTCTTATTGAATGGCGGAGCGGGCTGGAACTGCAAAATGGCCAACTGTAGCTCCTATTCTGTTAATATTGACAACTGGGCAGGAGAGTGTTCTTCAGGTAAACATGACTGTCATAGAATAGTGCAGCACAGGAGGCCATTTCATTGAAGCTAAGGGCCATTGAAAGAACTATGCAATAATTGTACTACCCTACTCTGCAAATGTTTCCTTTTCAAATATATATCTAGCTCCTGTTTGAAAGTAACTATTGAATCTGCTTCCAGTGTATTAAAACAATTTTCCTCCTCCTCCTTCCCTCGGGTTCCTTTGCTAATTCCCTTAAATCTGTGTAATTATATTAGGAACGTAGGCAGAGGTCATATAACCAACTAATTGAAGCTGTCCCTCCTTTCAACTCAAACATAGCTAATCTGTCCCTCATCATCCCTATTTAACTGCCTTGGCTCTTTATGCCCTGAAATCCATCCCAGTCCTGAAAGTTTCAGTCGACCCTAGCCCACCACAGCTCCTGCAGCCTGTTTTGGTGGGGGAGGAGTTCCAGATTTCCATTTCCCTTTGTATGAAGAAGTACTTCCTGATTTCACTCTGAAATGGAGCAGATCTCGTTTTAAAATTGTGTGCCCTTGTTTTGGAGTCTCTCTCCAGAGGGAAGCAGTTTGTCTTGAGCTACCCTATCGAATCATGTTATCGTTTTCAACACTGATTAGATTCCTCCTCAAGGCAATACAAATCATGTTTATACAACCTGTGGGTTTTACACAAAGTTTTCTATGTGGATTGAGTGGCACTAACCTTTTGTCCTGTATGACCTGAAACTAACCTTGATCTGCTCAGAAAAGAGACACATATAGGCGCAGGCTTGGAGGGCCGAATGGCCTGTTCATGTGCTGTACTGTTCTTTGTACAGGGCTCTCCTGTGGCTTACTGAAGTGACCGTGTCTCCTGACTTGACTTTCACTGAATGCGATTCAGAGCCAGAAACCAACAACTGGTTTATTTCAACATCAGACTTCAATGAACGGCTCGCGCCATAAAACGCTTATGTATTTTTTTTATCTCCCTAACAGTATAATAAAACCCAATCATACACTCTTCTCACTAGTTGGCTTAAAACTCAAAGGCTTAATCCAGAAAGACACATTGTTGGCAATTAGGAAAATATAGATTGTGAATAAAACTAAAGAAATTAAAGTGCAAATATTGAGTTTGTGGTAAAAGCAATTGAGATAGTTGACGGGTGTGTGGAGGGGGGGGGGGCTGTGTGTGTGGAGGGGGGGGTGTGTGTGTGTGGAGGGGGGGGGGGGCTGTGTGTGTGGAGGGGGGGGGGGGCTGTGTGTGTGGAGGGGGGGGTGTGTGTGTGTGGAGGGGGGGGGGTGTGGAGGGGGGGGGTGTGTGTGTGGAGGGGGGGGGTGTGTGGAGGGGGGGGTGTGTGTGGAGGGGGGGTGTGTGTGTGGAGGGGGGTGTGTGTGTGGAGGGGGGTGTGTGTGTGGAGGGGGGGTGTGTGTGTGGAGGGGGGGTGTGTGTGTGGAGGGGGGGTGTGTGTGTGGAGGGGGGGTGTGTGTGTGGAGGGGGGGTGTGTGGAGGGGGGGGTGTGTGTGTGTGGAGGGGGGGTGTGTGTGGAGGGTGGGGGGTGTGTGGAGGGGGGGGTGTGTGGAGGGGGGGGGGTGTGTGGAGGGTGGGGGGTGTGTGTGGAGGGGGGGGGTGTGTGTGGAGGGGGGGGGGTGTGTGTGGAGGGTGGGGGGTGTGTGGAGGGGGGGGTGTGTGGAGGGTGGGGGGTGTGTGTGGAGGGGGGGGGGTGTGTGTGGAGGGGGGGGTGTGTGTGTGGAGGGGGGGGGTGTGTGTGGAGGGGGGGGGGTGTGTGTGGAGGGGGTGTGTGTGTGGAGGGGGGGGGGTGTGTGTGGAGGGGGGGGGGTGTGTGTGGAAGGGGGGGGGTGTGTGTGGAGGGGGGGGGGTGTGGGTGGAGGGGGGGGGTGTGTGTGGAGGGGGGGGTGTGTGTGGAGGGGGGGGGGTGTGTGTGGAGGGTGGGGGGTGTGTGGAGGGGGGGGGTGTGTGGAGAGGGGGGGGGTGTGTGGAGGGTGGGGGGTGTGTGTGGAGGGGGGGGGGGTGTGTGGAGGGTGGGGGGTGTGTGTGGAGGGGGGGGGGTGTGTGTGTGGAGGGTGGGGGGTGTGTGTGGAGGGGGGGTGTGTGTGGAGGGGGGGTGTGTGTGTGTGGAGGGTGGGGGGTGTGTGGAGGGGGGTGTGTGTGTGTGGAGGGGGGGGTGTGTGTGTGTGGAGGGGGGGTGTGTGTGTGTGTGGAGGGGGGGTGTGTGTGTGTGGAGGGGGGGTGTGTGTGTGTGGACAATAGATTAAAACATCATAGTTGAAATCATTTAAATGTATTCCTGGGTGAGAGGAGATGTCCATTGCACAAGTGTTACTGTCAAGTACTCACTCTCTATCCAGAACCTTTCACATCCCAAAGCAACTCAAACCAGTCCTGATGAAAGGTCACTGATCTGAAACATTAACTCTGCTTCTCTCTCCATAGATGCTGCCAGACCTGCTGAGTATTTCCAGCACTTTCTGTTTTTATTTAATACCAATAAGTTACTTCTGAAGTATAGTCATTGTTATGTGTGCAATTATGGAAGCCACATTGTAACATCAAGGTCCAACAAATAGCAAATGAGTTAAATGGCCAAATAATCTGTTTTTGGTGCTGGTGGGTGAGGAAAGTACATTGGCCACAACATAGGAAGGACTCCTTGCTCTCTGAATAGTCCCCAAGCGCTTCTTCCAGCACCTGAGAGGGTGGACGTCTCATCCAAAGTAGGCCACTGGTGACAATGCAGCACTCCCTCGGTACTGACCCTCCGACAATGCAGCGCTCCCTCGGTACTGACCCTCCGACAGTGCGGCGCTCCCTCGGTACTGACCCTCCGACAGTGCAGCGGCTCCCTCGGTACTGACCCTCCGACAGTGCGGCGACTCCCTCGGTACTGACTCTCCGACAATGCAGCGCTCCCTCGGTACTGACCCTCCGACAGTGCGGCGGCTCCCTCGGTACTGACCCTCCGACAGTGCGGCGGCTCCCTCGGTACTGACCCTCCGACAATGCAGCGCTCCCTCGGTACTGACCCTCCGACAATGCAGCGCTCCCTCGGTACCTCCGACGGTGCGGCACTCCCTCGGTACTGACCCTCCGACGGTGCGGCACTCCCTCGGTACTGACCCTCCGACAGTGCGGCGCTCCCTCGGTACTGACCCTCCGACAGTGCAGCGGCTCCCTCGGTACTGACCCTCCGACAGTGCGGCGACTCCCTCGGTACTGACTCTCCGACAATGCAGCGCTCCCTCGGTACTGACCCTCCGACAGTGCGGCGGCTCCCTCGGTACTGACCCTCCGACATTGCGGCGGCTCCCTCGGTACTGACCCTCCGACGGTGCGGCACTCCCTCGGTACTGACACTCCGACGGTGCGGCACTCCCTCGGTACTGACCCTCCGACGGTGCGGCACTCCCTCGGTACTGACCCTCCGACAGTGCAGCGCTCCCTCGGTACTGACCCTCCGACAATGCAGCGCTCCCTCAGTACTGACCCTCCGACAATGCAGCGCTCCCTCGGCACTGACCCTCCGACAATGCAGCGCTCCCTCGGCACTGACCCTCCGACAATGCAGCGCTCCCTCGGTACTGACCCTCCGACAATGCAGCGCTCCCTCGGTACTGACCCTCCGACAATGCAGCGCTCTCTCGGTACTGACCCTCCGACAGTGCGGCGGCTCCCTCGGTACTGACCCTCCGACAGTGCGGCGGCTCCCTCGGTACTGACCCTCCGACAGTGCGGCGGCTCCCTCGGTACTGACCCTCCGACAGTGCGGCGGCTCCCTCGGTACTGACCCTCCGACAGTGCGGCGGCTCCCTCGGTACTGACCCTCCGACATTGCGGCGGCTCCCTCGGTACTGACCCTCCGACATTGCGGCGGCTCCCTCGGTACTGACCCTCCGACGGTGCGGCACTCCCTTGGTACTGACACTCCGACGGTGTGGCACTCCCTCGGTACTGACCTTCCGACGGTGTGGCACTCCCTCGGTACTGACCTTCCGACGGTGCGGCACTCCCTCGGTACTGACCCTCCGACGGTGCGGCGCTCCCTCGGTACTGACTCTCCGACAATGCAGCGCTCCCTCGGTACTGACCCTCCGACATTGCGGCGGCTCCCTCGGTACTGACCCTCCGACAATGCAGCGCTCCCTCGGTACTGACCCTCCGACAATGCAGCGCTCCCTCGGTACCTCCGACGGTGCGGCACTCCCTCGGTACTGACCCTCCGACGGTGCGGCACTCCCTCGGTACTGACCCTCCGACAGTGCGGCGCTCCCTCGGTACCTCCGACGGTGCGGCACTCCCTCGGTACTGACCCTCCGACGGTGCGGCACTCCCTCGGTACTGACCCTCCGACAGTGCGGCGCTCCCTCGGTACTGACCCTCCGACAGTGCGGCGCTCCCTCGGTACTGACCCTCAAACAGTGCAGCGGCTCCCTCGGTACTGACTCTCCGACAATGCAGCGCTCCCTCGGTTCTGACCCTCCGACAGTGCGGCGGCTCCCTCGGTACTGACCCTCCGACAATGCAGCGCTCCCTCGGTACCTCCGACGGTGCGGCACTCCCTCGGTACTGACCCTCCGACGGTGCGGCACTCCCTCGGTACTGACCCTCCGACAGTGCGGCGCTCCCTCGGTACTGACCCTCCGACAGTGCAGCGGCTCCCTCGGTACTGACCCTCCGACAGTGCGGCGACTCCCTCGGTACTGACCCTCCGACAGTGCGGCGGCTCCCTCGGTACTGACCCTCCGACATTGCGGCGGCTCCCTCGGTACTGACCCTCCGACAGTGCGGCACTCCCTCGGTACTGACCCTCCGACGGTGCGGCACTCCCTCGGTACTGACCCTCCGACGGTGCGGCACTCCCTCGGTACTGACCCTCCGACAGTGCGGCGCTCCCTCGGTACTGACTCTCCGACAATGCAGCGCTCCCTCGGTACTGACCCTCCGACATTGCGGCGGCTCCCTCGGTACTGACCCTCCGACAATGCAGCGGCTCCCTCGGTACTGACCCTCCGACAATGCAGCGCTCCCTCGGTACCTCCGACGGTGCGGCACTCCCTCGGTACTGACCCTCCCTCGGTACTGACCCTCCGACGGTGCGGCACTCCCTCGGTACTGACCCTCCGACAGTGCGGCGCTCCCTCGGTACTGACCCTCCGACAGTGCAGCGGCTCCCTCGGTACTGACCCTCCGACAGTGCGGCGACTCCCTCGGTACTGACTCTCCGACAATGCAGCGCTCCCTCGGTACTGACCCTCCGACAGTGCGGCGTCTCCCTCGGTACTGACCCTCCGACGGTGCGGCACTCCCTCGGTACTGACCCTCCGACAGTGCGGCGCTCCCTCGGTACTGACCCTCCGACAGTGCAGCGGCTCCCTCGGTACTGACCCTCCGACAGTGCGGCGACTCCCTCGGTACTGACTCTCCGACAATGCAGCGCTCCCTCGGTACTGACCCTCCGACAGTGCGGCGTCTCCCTCGGTACTGACCCTCCGACGGTGCGGCACTCCCTCGGTACTGACCCTCCGACGGTGCGGCGACTCCCTCGGTACTGACCCTCCGACGGTGCGGCACTCCCTCGGTACTGACCCTCCGACGGTGCGGCACTCCCTCGGTACTGACCCTCCGACAGTGCGGCGCTCCCTCGGTACTGACCCTCCGACGGTGCGGCGCTCACTCGGTACTGACCCTCCGACTGTGCGGCACTCTCTCTGTACTGACCCTCCGACGGTGCGGCGCTCCCTCTGTACTGACCCTCCGACGGTGCGGCGCTCCCTCTGTACTGACCCTCCGACGGTGCGGCGCTCCCTCGGTACTGACCCTCCGACGGTGCGGCGCTCACTCGGTACTGACCCTCCGACTGTGCGGCACTCCCTCTGTACTGACCCTCCGACGGTGCGGCGGCTCCCTCTGTACTGACCCTCCGACGGTGCGGCGCTCCCTCTGTACTGACCCTCCGACAGTGCGGCGCTCCCTCGGTACTGACCCTCCGATGGTGCGGCGGCTCCCTCGGTACTGACCCTCCGACGGTGCGGCGGCTCCCTCGGTACTGACCCTCCGACGGTGCGGCGGCTCCCTCGGTACTGACTCTCCGACGGTGCGGCGGCTCCCTCGGTACTGACCCTCCGACGGCGTGGCGCTCCCTCGGTACTGACCCTCCGACGGCGTGGCGCTCCCTCGGTACTGACCCTCCGACGGCGTGGCGCTCCCTCGGTACTGACCCTCCACCCTCTGGTGCAGTGCTCCCTCGGTACTGACCCTCCACCCTCCGACGGTGCGGCGCTCCCTCGGTACTGACCCTCCACCCTCCGACGGTGCAGCGCTCCCTCAGTACTGACCCTCCACCCTCCGACGGCGTGGCGCTCCCTCGGTACTGACCCTCCAACAGTGCGGCGGCTCCCTTGGTACTGACCCTCCGACGGTGCAGTGCTCCCTCAGTACTGACCCTCCACCCTCCGACGGTGCAGCGCTCCCTCGGTACTGACCCTCCGACGGTGCGGCACTCCCTCGGTACTGACCCTCCGACGGTGCGGCACTCCCTCGGTGCTGACCCTCCGACAGTGCGGCGGCTCCCACGGTACTGACCCTCCGACGGTGCAGTGCTCCCTCGGTACTGACCCTCCACCCTCCGACGGTGCGGCGCTCCCTCGGTACTGACCCTCCGACGGTGCAGCGCTCCCTCGGTACTGACCCTCCACCCTCCGACGGCGTGGCACTCCCTTGGTACTGACCCTCCGACAGTGCGGCGGCTCCCTCGGTACTGACCCTCCGACAGTGCGGCGGCTCCCTCGGTACTGACCCTCCGACGGTGCGGCGGCTCCCTCGGTACTGACCCTCCGACGGTGCGGCGCTCCCTCGGTACTGACCCTCCGACGGTGCGGCGCTCCCTCGGTACTGACCCTCCGACGGTGCGGCGCTCCCTCGGTACTGACCCTCCACCCTCCGACGGCGCGGCGCTCCCTCGGTACTGACCCTCCACCCTCCGATAGTGCGGCGCACCCTCTGTGCTCACCCTCCGACGGTGCGGCGCTCCCTCTGTGCTCACCCTCCGACGGTGCGGCGCTCCCTCGGTACTGACCCTCCGACAATGCGGCGGCTCCCTCGGTACTGACCCTCCAACGGTGCGGCACTCCCTCGGTACTGACCCGACGGTGCAGCGCTCCCTCGGTACTGACCCTCCACCCTCCGACGGTGCAGCGCTCCCTCGGTACTGACCCTCCACCCTCCGACGGTGCAGCGCTCCCTCGGTACTGACCCTCCGACGGTGCAGCGCTCCCTCGGTACTGACCCTCCACCCTCCGACGGCGTGGCGCTCCCGCAGTACTGACCCTCCGACGGTGCAGCGCTCCCTCGGTACTGACCCTCCACCCTCTGACGGTGCAGCGCTCCCTCGGTACTGACCCTCCGACGGTGCAGCGCTCCCTCGGTACTGACCTTCCACCCTCCGACATTGTGGCGCTCCCTCTGTGCTCATCCTCCGACAGTGCGGCGCTCCCTCTGTGCTCACCCTCTGACGGTGCGGCGCTCCCTCTGTGCCCACCCTCCGACGGCGTGGCGCTCCCCCGGTACTGACCCTCCGACGGCGTGGCGCTCCCTCGGTACTGACCCTCCGACGATGCAGCACTCCCTCGGTACTGACCCTCAACCCTCCGACGGTGCGGCGCTCCTTCGGTACTGACCCTCCGACGGTGCGGAGCTTCCTCGGTACTGACCCTCCGACGGTGCGGCGCTCCCTCTGTGCTCACCCTCTGACCGTGGGGCACTCCCTCGGTACTGACCCTCAACCCTCCGACGGTGCGGCGCTCCTTCGGTACTGACCCTCCGACGGTGCGGAGCTTCCTCGGTACTGACCCTCCGACGGCATGGCGCTCCCTCGGTACTGACCCTCCGACGGTGCAGCACTCCCTCGGTACTGACCCTCAACCCTCCGACGGTGCGGCGCTCCTTCGGTACTGACCCTCCGACGGTGTGGCGCTCCCTCGGTACTGACCCTCCGACGGTGCGGCGCTCCCTCTGTGCTCACCCTCTGACCGTGGGGCACTCCCTCGGTACTGACCCTCCGACGGCGTGGCGCTTCCTCGGTACTGACCCTCCGACGGTGCGGCGCTCCCTCTGTGCTCACCCTCCGACGGTGGGGCGGCTCCCTCGGTACTGACTCTCAGTCAGAAATTGTTCAACCTGTTCAGGGACATTTTGGTAAATATTTTATGTGGCTGAAGTTGCAGATGATGTAGAATAGGACGATCAATTTGTGATTGATGAGGGTTGGTATTGGGTAGTGATTAGTGGAGGGATTGGGTACTGAACTCTGGTCGAGGGCTTTGGTACTGGTGTATAATTGGTGGAGGAGTGGACTCCTGTCTGCGATTGATTGGGGGCACTGCTCTGTGATTGGTGGAGTTGGTTCCAGTCTGTGATTGGTGGAGTGGTGGATCCTGCTCTGTGATTGGTGGAGGGGTGGGTCCTGCTCTGTGATTGGTGGAGGTGGTGGGTCCTGCTCTGAGTGGTGGTTTGGGGTGGTAGTGCTCTGTGATTGGAGGGTATTGGTTCCAGTCTGTGATTGGCAGAGTGGTGGGTCCTGCTCTGTGATTGGTGGAGGGGTGGGGTCTAATCTGTGATTGGTGGATCCTGCTCTGTGATTGGTGGAGGGGGTGGGTCCTGCTCTGTGATTGGTGGAGGGTGGGTCCTGCTTTGTGATTGGTGGAGGATGGATCTTGCTCTGTGATTGGTGGAGGGGTGGGTCCTGCTCTGTGATTGGTGGAGGGGTGGGTCCTGCTCTGCGATTGGTGGATCCTGCTCTGTGATTGGTGGAGGGGTGGGTCCTGCTCTGTGATTGGTGGAGGGGTGGGTCCTGCTCTGTGATTGGTGGAGGGGTGGGTCCTGCTCTGTGATTGGTGGAGGGGTGGGTCCTGCTCTGTGATTGGTGGAGGGGTGGGTCCTGCTCTGTGATTGGTGGAGGGGTGGCTGTTACAGACGGAGCCCGGGTTCCGGGTCGAGCCGCGGGGTTGATGTGGATTCGCGGCGGGAGGAAGGTCCGTTCCTGCCGGCCCGAGGAGTGATGTTGCTGCGGGGACTGAGCCGGTGGCTGAGGGTCGGCATCGTTCGCAGTTTGACGCCGTCTCTAGAGACCCCGAGGCCGGCGTGGGCTGTGGCCGGGCTCCGCTTCCAGTCGGCGAGTAGGTGCCGGCTCCGCGATCCCAGGACTTTCCGCCTGCAATTCGGGAACAAAGAAACTGGCGGCGCCGCCACTTTATTGCAATGTTAATCCTGCTGAATTATAGTTAGTTAGTTAGTTTAGTTAGTTAGTTAAGTTAGTTAACTTTCTCCGCTGGATGGTGAAAGTTGTTGTTTGAATTTTTGCGGAATTTCCCGCTCACTTTCTGTTTTTTTTTAATTCATCCCGAACTCGGTGAAATTCTCTTTTTTTTCCCCAGAGGCTGATCCGAGTTTATTAAACTTGAATAAAGTTATTCCTTTCCTTGCGGTCTTGGATTGAGCAGAATTTCTGAATTGAGTTTATCAGGAAACTGCCTGACAGCTGAATGAATATTGGTGACTCTTTGGTTAAAGGAATTGTTTTTAAGTGAATTGATTGAGTTGAGTTGAAAGTTGCCTCCGCTTTGAATAAGTCTCTGAGCAAATTGTTTCTGTAAAAAAAAACCATTGAACTGAAAACCGATCAAAACTCACGAGTTGTAACAGCCTCGTGAATGTGACCAGAGCAACTTGTTTGAAACTCGTGAACTTGCTCAGTTCTGTTGCTCTGGACTGATCGAAGTTACCGAATGGTCAGTGTCTAAAAACAGACTTAAAACTTCATTTAGATTTTTAATTCAATTGAAATGAATGATTAAATCTTTCAATTGTATCTAATTACAACTGCTTCATTGTAATCAACCTCTGGCATTCTAACAAATGTTTTCTTCAGAATGTATGAACTATTTATAGAGACGGGACATCAGATGCTTTAGATAGTTTAGTCTGCCAGTCTGTAGCTATTCTTCTAACTGACCTTCAAAGACTTGTGGCCACATACAGAATGGTTTAATTACCAGGTTGTATACTTGGTTACTCTCTGAGGGAAAATGGTAGTACTCGAGTCAAATCCTGTTAGGAGCCTGGCTCTGTGCTGGAGCGAGGAAGCTGCAACATTTGTTCAGCTTTTGTTGGCATGGATCACGAGTGAGATCTCGTCTTAACCAGAACCGGGCGGCACAGTGGCGCAGTGGTTAGCACCGCAGCCTCACAGCTCCAGCGACCCGGGTTCAATTCTGGGTACTGCCTGTGTGGAGTTTGCAAGTTCTCCCTGTGTCTGCGTGGGTTTTCTCCGGGTGCTCCAGTTTCCTCCCACAAGCCAAAAGACTTGCAGGTTGGTAGGTAAATTGGCCATTATAAATTGTCCCTAGTATAGGTAGGTGGTAGGGAAATATATGGGTCAGGTGGGGATGTGGTAGGAATGTGGGATTAGTGTAGGATTAGTATAAATGGGTGGTTGATGGTCGGCACGGACTCGGTGGGCCGAAGGGCCTGTTTCAGTGCTGTATCTCTAAAACTCTTGACTTTAACACATGCAGTGTGCTACTGATGCTACAGAAAGGAATACAGAATACAGGAATACAGAAAGAAAATACCTTCATTTTCAGACCTAATTTTTGTGTTTATTCTTTCATTGTATTCATGCCCACATGAGATCGACCATTGACATGCTGTTCCCCCTTCGTCAGATAATGGAGAAATGCCGTGAACAACAGATGCCCCTCTACATTGCTTTCATTGATCTCACCAAAGCCTTTGACCTCGTCAGCAGACGTGGTCTCTTCAGACTACTAGAAAAGATTGGATGCCCACCAAAGCTACTAAGTATCATCACCTCATTCCATGACAATATGAAAGGCACAATTCAACATGGCTCCTCATCAGAGCCCTTTCCTATCCTGAGTGGCGTGAAACAGGGCTGTGTTCTCGCACCCACACTGTTTGGGATTTTCTTCTCCCTGCTGCTTTCACATGCGTTCAAGTCCTCTGAAGAAGGAATTTTCCTCCACACAAGATCAGGGGGCAGGTTGTTCAACCTTGCCCGTCTAAGAGCGAAGTCCAAAGTACAGAAAGTCCTCATCAGGAAACTCCTCTTTGCTGACGATGCTGCTTTAACATCTCACACTGAAGAGTGTCTGCAGAGTCTCATCAACAGGTTTGCGGCTGCCTGCAATGAATTTGGCCTAACCATCAGCCTCAAGAAAACGAACATCATGGGGCAGGACGTCAGAAATGCTCCATCCATCAATATTGGCGACCACGCTCTGGAACTGGTTCAAGAGTTCACCTACCTAGGCTCAACTATCACCAGTAACCTGTCTCTAGATGCAGAAATCAACAAGCGCATGGGAAAGGCTTCCACTGCTATGTCCAGACTGGCCAAGAGAGTGTGGGAAAATGGCGCACTGACACGGAAGACAAAAGTCCGAGTGTATCAAGCCTGTGTCCTCAGTACCTTGCTCTATGGCAGTGAGGCCTGGACAACGTATGTCAGCCAAGGGCAACGTCTCAATTCATTCCATCTTCGCTGCCTCCGGAGAATACTTGGCATCAGGTGGCAGGACCGTATCTCTAACACAGAAGTCCTCGAGGCAGCCAACATCCCCAGCTTGTACACCCTACTGAGTCAGCGGCGTTTGAGATGGCTTGGCCATGTGAGCCGCATGGAAGATGGCAGGATCCCCAAAGACACATTGTACAGCGAGCTCGCCACTGGTATCAGACCCACCGGCCGTCCATGTCTCCGCTTTAAAGACGTCTGCAAACGCGACATGAAGTCCTGTGACATTGATCGCAAGTTGTGGGAGTCAGTTGCTAGCGTTCGCCAGAGCTGGCGGGCAGCCATAAAGGCGGGGCTAAAGTGTGGCGAGTCGAAGAGACTTAGCAGTTGGCAGGAAAAAAGAGAGGCGCAAGGGGAGAGCCAACTGTGCAACAGCCCCAACAAACAAATTTCTCTGCAGCACCTGTGGAAGAGCCTGTCACTCTAGAATTGGCCTTTATAGCCACTCCAGGCGCTGCTCCACACACCACTGACCACCTCCAGGCGCGTATCCTTTGTCTCTCGAGATAAGGAGGCCCAAAAGAAAAGAAGAATTCATGCCCACATCCCAATCAGCACTTATTGTCCACCCTAATTGCCCTTGTCGTCTTGAGTACAACTGAGTGACTTGCTCAGCCATTTCAGAGCAGTGGGTTTGGAGTTACGTATACGCCAGACCGAGCAAGGGCAACAGAGTTGTTCCCCTGAAGGGCATTAGTGAACCAGATGGGCTTTTGCGAAGCAGTAGTTTCATGGTCACTATTACTGCTATTAGCTTTTTAATTCCAGATTTATTTAATTGAATTTTAAATTTCCCAGCTGCTATGGTGGGATTTGAACTCATGTATCTGGATCAGGCACCTAGATTATTTTTTGTTTTATGAACACACTGTTCAGATTGTGGAGTCCTTTGCCTCACCTGTGACGGTTTATCCACTTAATACCTTTCATGTCAGGCTCGCACCCAAAATTAGTGATGGCTGTAATGTAACAAACACCAGAAGCTGAATAATGCTCAGCTCCATCAAATTCACAAGCACATTCTGTCCGCAGCTCCCACATCTTAACTTCCAGGCGGACTTTATCAGCTACATATATCAACACTGCTCTTTCAGAACCGATGCCTTTGCAGATTACAGCAGCTCCCAAACCTGTGACCTCCACACCCTAAGGACAAGGACAGCAGAACACCACTGCCTCCACGTCACACACCATCCCGATTTGGAATGATATCACTGTTCCTTCATCATTGTTGGGTCAAAAATCCTGGAACTCCCTGCCTAATAACACTGTGGGTGTATCTTCACCACGTGGGCTGTAGAGGTTCGAGAAGGACTAACCAACACCACCTCCAGGGCAATAAATGGCCTTACCAGTGATGCCCACATCCTGAAAATTATTTTGTTTGAACTGTTAGTAACTTAAATCAGCTGTCCAATCTGCACTAAAATCAGAGCTCGATCTGCATTCAGACCATCTGATCCGTTAAATAAACACCAACTGCCCTTCAGTAAAAGCAATCAACATTGAGGCAGCAATAATTGTAGCAGCTTGGCATAAATTGATTGCCCTGTTTGCGCAACACTTAATCTAGCTTACTGGCTTGTGACAGATTTATAAATAGACAAATATAGTTATAGTTTTGTGGGACACCACTGTTTAAAGGCTACCTGAATGGGTGACAGATTTTGGTGTGTGAATTTTAACCTTTGTTTGCCAGTGTTTTGTGTTTTTCTTTTGGCTGGTTCACTACCTTGGTCGCTGTTTGCTGGTAGATGTTTTAAATATCCAAGTGTGAGGTACCCCCAACCAGTATTGTATGTAAGGGATTTTCTAGTAAAATTAGTGGTTGTGGTTAAAGCAGTGTTGCCATAACAACACCTGTGGTTAGTCAGTAATTTCTATTGGACAAGATTGGGATAGGGAGACAGACGGGTTCTCGTGAGTCTCTGCACCCAAAGCGTTGTAACGCTCGATACCAACAGACTCTACTTGCAGCATAACTTTGCACCTCAGATTTTTTGTGTTATGAAGTGACTGAGCTGAACAGTCTAGTCAGCATTGTTCCTTTGGGGACTTCCCCATGCACAGTGCTAGTAACGAAATCACACTGGGAATATAGCCTTATTTGATTATTGAGTTCAGTGTTTGAACCATTGTTAAAGCAGATTGTGTGTTACCCGTAAGTAACACAGGCCATTCAGCCCCACAAGTCTGTTCTGCCATTCCATTAGATCATCACTGAATGTACCTTGACTCTGTTTACCTGCTTGGGTTCCAAGACCGTTAAACATTCTCACCTCACAATCTTCTCGTTGGCCATCCCTGAGGCTGAATGTTTCATACAGCCAGCTCACAGTTGAGAGTTCACCCCCGAGAAGTGTTGTGGGGAGGGTGGATGCAGTGGGATAAACTGTTCAAATGTAAAAACATGCTGACTTTTAACCTGTTCCTCCTCGCTTAGGGATTACTGAGATTCATGAGCAAACACTGGTAGCTGTGAAACCAGACGGAGTCCAGAGGCGGCTTGTGGGAGAAATCATCCAACGCTTTGAGAAGAAGGGATTCCAGCTTGTGGGGCTGAAACTTGTGCAGGTATAGCGAGATCCCAGGCTTCATCACAAGGCAACTTGCTTTTGCCAACATTAGAGTCATAGAGTTACACAGCACAGAAACAGGCCGTTCGGCCCATCGTGTCTGTGCTGACCATACAACAGCCAACTATTCGAATCCCATATTCCTGCACTTGGCCCGTAGCCCTGTATGCTATGGCGTTTCAAGCGGTCATCTAAAATGTTGTTAGGGTTCCTGCCTCCACCACCTCTTCAGGCAGTGCGTTCCAGATTCCAACCACCCTCTGGGTGAAAAAATGTTTCCTCAAATCTCCCCTAAACCTCCTGCCCCTTACCCTAAATCTATGCCCCTGGTTCTTGACTCCTCCGCTAAGGGAAAAAGTTTCCTCCTATCTAACCTATCAATGCCCCTCATAATCTTGTACACCTCAATCATGTCCCCCCTCAGCCTTCTCTGCTCCAAGGAAAACAACCCTAGCCTTTTCAGTCTCTCATCATAGCTGAAATACTCCAGCCCAGGCAACATCCTGGTGAATCTCCTCTTCACCCTCTCCAGTGCAATCACATCCTTCCTATAGTGTGGTGACCAGAACTGTACACAGTACTCCAGCTGTGGCCTAACTAGCATTTTATACAGCTCCATCATAACCTCCCTGCGCTTATATTCTATGCCTCGGCTAATAAAGGCAAGTATCCCATATGGCTTCCGAACCACCTTATCTACTTGTGCTGCTGCCTTCAGTGATCTATGGACAAGTACAGCAAGGTCCCTCTGACTTTCTGTACTTCCTAGGGTCCTACCATCCATTGTATATTCCCTTGCCTTGTTAGTCCTCACAAAAATGCATTACCTCACACTTTTCAGGATTAAATTCCATTTGCCACTGCTCTGCCCATCTTACCAGCCCATGATTAATCTAAGGATTTCCTCCTCATTATTTACAACACCGCCAATTTTCGTGTCATCTGCGAACTTACTGATCATACCTCCTATATTCACGTCTAAATCATTAACGTACACTACAAACAGCAAGGGTCCCAGCACCGATCCCTGTGGTACACCACTGGTCACAGGCTTCCAATCACAAAAACAGCCCTCGACCATTACCCTCTGCCTCCTGCCACTAATCCAACTCTGGATCCAATTTGCCAAATTACCCTGGATCCCATGGGCTCTTACCTTCTTAACCAATCTCCCATGCGGGACCTTATCAAAAGCCTTACTGAAGTCCATGTAGACTACATCTACTGCTTTACCCTCATCGACACATCTAGTCACTTCCTCAAAATTCAATCAAGTTCGTTAGACATGATCTCCCCCTGACAAAGCCATGCTGACTATCCCTGATTAATCCCTGCCTCTCCAAGTGGAGATTAATCCTGTGTCTCAGAATTTTTTCCAGTATTTTCCCAACCACTGATGTTGGACTCACCGGCCTGTAATTACCTGGTTTATCCCTACTACCCTTCTTGAATAATGGTACCACATTCCCTGTCCTCCAGTCCTCTGGCACCTCTCCTGTGGTCAGAGAGGATTTGAAAATTTGTGTCAGAGCTCCTGCTATCTCCTCCCTTTCCTCACATAACAGCCTGGGATACATCTCATCTGGGTGTGGGGATTTATCCACATTTAAGCCCGCTAAAACATCTAATACTTCCTCCCTTTCAATGCTAATATGTTCGAGTATATCACAATCCCCCTCCCTTATCTCTACACCTACATCGTCCTTCTCCATAGTGAACACAGATAAAAAGTAATCATTTAAAACCTCACCTATGTCCTCCGGCTCCACACACAGATTGCCACTTTGGTCCCTAATGGGCCCTACTCCTTCCCTGCCTATCCTTTTGCCCTTAATATACTTAAAACGCCTTGGGATTTTCCTTTATCTTGCCCGCCAGTGTTTTTTCATGTCCCCCTTCGCTCTCCTAATTACTTTTTTTAAGTACCCCCCTACAATTTCTATACTCCTCTAGGGCCTCCGCTGTTTTCAGTGCTTGGGATCTGCCATAAGCCCCTTTTTTTTTTTTTTCCTGATCCAATCTTCTATATCCCTTGACATCCAGAGTTCCCTGAGCCTGTGGGTCCTACCCTTCACCTCAATGGGTCCATGTTGTCTCTGAACTCTCACTATTTCCTCTTTGAATGACTCCCACTGGTCTGATGTAGACTTTCCTACAAGTAGCTGCTCCCAGTCCACTTTGGCCAGATCCTGTTTTATCATATTGAAATCGGCCTTCCCCCAATTTATACTTTTATTTCTGGTCCATCTTTGTCCTTTTCCATAACTACCTTAAATCTTTGAGTTATGGTCACTATCCCTGATACTGAAAAGGTTTGATCAGATTCAAAATGTAAAGGCACAATCCACTTCAACTGCTGATAATAAATCATATGACTGAGGCATTTTTGGGATACATTAAACTAGACATACTGAAGCAACTTCTGCAGTCAACAGGAACGACTGGACTGCTGAGCTTCCTGTTACAAAAGCCTACTGGTGCAGCAGTCTACTACACAGGATCAATTATCACCCTCAGAACTTTGAAAAAAACATTAGTATTCACCAGAAGCAAAATGTCACATTTCTAATCCAGTTAACAATTACTAAAAGGATTTCTAAAGTGAGTACCATACAATCCAATGTCAAGCTTATATCAGTTATGATGTAAATTATGAAGTGCAAACCCATTAGATTTTTCAGGCAACAGCTGAAAATTACAGTTGGATTATACAGCTCCGATCTGCTGTCCCAATGAAAGGCTTCTTTTACGTGCCATCTTTTGTGAGTTAATTTGAAGAATCTCGGGCAGTAAAAAGATGACCAGCCAGCTAATATTTATTGGTGGTGTTGGTTGAGGGAGGAATGTTGACTGGGACATCAGGAGAGCTCCCTGCTGTAGTGCTGTGGGATCTTCTACAACTTTTTGAGAGGATAGAGGGCCTCTGTTTAACACCTCCTCCAAATGACGGCCCCTCTGTCAGTGCTGGTCCAGAACGTCAGCCTAGAATGCTCTGTTATGGAACTCATGACCATCTTCATTCAGAGGAGTGAATGTTACTTACTGAGCCACAACTGACACTATCATCAAGCCGAATGAATGATGGAATAGGTTTGAGGGGCTGAATGGCCTAATCCTGTTCCTCTAGGGTTTTTTCCCCCCTCTGGTTACTGACTTTGCTTTACCCCCTTTTCCTTTTACCAATAGATTCTGCCCCCGTGATCTTTTTGCCACTTGATCTGATGGGGAAGTAAATGGTTTCACTTACACAATGTATTGATCAACAAAATGAGCATCCAAGTGTCCTGGTATGTGGCCCAGCACATGTGGAAGTGTGTCCATCTAGTACACGCAACAGTACCTGCCTCCCTAAGGTCAATGAATATCAGCCTTTGCTATCAGGAGTGATTCTTACAGACCCTCTCCACAAAACATCTCGATATTTGCTCTGCTGTCTTATGTACCTCAATGAGCTGTGGTGTTCGTTCTCAGTCTGTGTGCTATAGTCTGCCTGTTGGTGGGCTGACTAAGTCGCTGCTCGTCTAACTGCAGCCTCTTGCAATAACACAGCAGACTTGGGAGATCCGAGCCACATTGTCAGCTGGATTTATCTGCAGGAATAGCGCTGTGCCTGATCGCAACCTGCAGCGGGGGAGGTAGCTTCAGGCAGACATGTCTCTTGCTAAAGCTCCTGAATTTGATTTTTTTTTAAGAAATCTGCAAACTAAAGCTGGTAGCAGTAAAAGTAAGAATGAAACTTCCGAATTGTCACCAAAAACCCAACTGGTTCACTAATGTCCTTTAGGGAAGGGAACCTGCCGTCCTTGCCTGGTCTGGGCCTACATGTGACTCCAGTCCTACCTGACGTGGTTAACTCTAACCTGCCCTCTGAAGTGGTCAAGCAAATCACCATTTGAAGACAACTAAAGATGGGCAATAAATGCCAGCCTTACGAGTGATGCAAACACTGAAGAATGGCTACTTAAAAATAACATTACGATGGTATCGCACTGGCTGGAACATGCCCATGGGAATGTTCCCTAAACCTTCTATCCACCATCACCTTGCAGGTGCAGCAGATGCTGATTCCCCGGTATTTAGAACTATAAAAGGTCATAAGCATAATTCTCCCCTGGGGATTGTGTGGGTGAGTGCCGAAGCCTGTCCGGCATTTAAACATTTCCGAACACAACCTGTGGTATTACCAGAAGTCACAGAATAGGAGATGGTCCAAAATGATTTTCTTAAACAGATGTATAAATGTGTTCCCTCACTTAAAGACTTTTGTACCCAAACCCCTAAGTGGCTCTGGTTTTTACTCCTTTTTGAGTGTGTGTTGAAATCACACTGCCCAGTCTGCTTACTGCACTATTGGTCTGTGTGAACGGAGTCTTGCTGTCCGGGTGGGGAAAGAGGCTGAGCAGCTGGAATAGTCGAATCATAAAATATCATTAGTTAAGGAAGTGGGTGTGTGTGCTGAACGTAAGCTGCACTAACCCATCAACCATTTTGTTTCAGCCCACTCGAGATGTGCTTTCACAGCATTATCACGATCTGCAGGAGAAACCTTTCTATTCTGCACTGATCCAATACATGAGCTCGGGACCCGTCGTTGTCATGGTAAGTTATTGGCCAATGGGCAGAAACCGCAATGAGTCATTGGTTCAAATGACTGAAGAGTTAAAATCTCAATCTGGGGCTCCTAAGGATCATGGATGGAAGATGCTCTTTAGGGACTTCATTTGAATTATCTTCAGGGTAAATGCTGGCCTCTTCCCAAGAGCACAAGAACTAGGAGTAGGAGTTGACCATGTGGCCCAACGAGCCTGCTCCGCCATTCAAAATGATCATGGCTGATCTTGGGATTCAACTACACTTTCCCGTCTACTCACTATACCCCTTGATTCCCTGCGAGATCAACAATCTATCTTTCCCAGCCTTAAATGTATTCAATGATGGAGCATCCACAACCCTCTGGGGGGGAGAATTCCAAAGATTCACAACCCTTTGAGTGAAGTAATTTCTCCTCATCTCAGTCCTGAATGATTGGCCCCTTATCCTGAGACTGTGTCCCCGTGTTTTAGATTCCCCGATCAGCGGAAATAATCTCTGTGTCTACCCTATCCGTCCCCTTTAGAATCTTGTATGTCTCAATTAGATCGCCTCTCATTCTTCTAAACTCCAGACAATATCGGCCCAATTTACTCAGCCTCTCATCATAAGACAACCCCCTCATCCCAGGGACCAATCTAGTAAATCTTTGCTGCACTGCCTCCAGTGCAAGTATATCCTTTCTTAAATGTGGAGACCAAAACTGCACACAGTATTCCAGGCGCGGTCTCACCAAAGCCCTGTACAATTGTAGCAATATTTGCTCTTTCCTGTCCTCCAATCCCCTTGCATTAAAGGCCAACATGCCAGTTGCCTTCCTAATTGCTGCTGTACCTGCATGTTAACTTTCTGCATTCCTTGTACAAGCACACCCAAGTCTCTTTGAACATCGACACTTATAAGTTGCACAACTTTTTAAAATAAAACTGCTTTTGCATTCTTATGACCAAAGTGAATAACTTCACACTTCCCCACATTATACTCCATCTTGTTGCCCACTCACTTAACCTGTGTCTATCCCTTTGCAGCCTCTCTGTCTCTTCATCTGTCTTTAATACAGATTGTAAATAGCTGAGGCCGCAGCACTGATCCTTGAGGTACTCCACTATTTACTGCATGCCAACTTGAAAATGCCTAATTTATGCCCACTCATTGCTTTCTGTCTGATAACCAATCCTCTATCCACGCTAATATATTACCCCAACACCAAGATCCCTAATAGAAACATAGAAAATAGGAGCAGGAGTAGGCCATTCGGCCCTTCGAGCCTGCTCCGCCATTCATTATGATCATGGCTGATCATCCAACTCCATAACCTGTTCCCGCTTTCCCCCCATATCCTTTGATCCCTTTCACCCCAAGAGCTATATCTAACTCCTTCTTGAAAACTTTCAATGTTTTAAACATAGAACATAGAACAGTACAGCACAGTACAGGCCCTTCGGCCCACGATGTTGTGCCGAACCTTTAACCTACTCTAAGATCAAACTAACTACCTACCCTTCATTCTACTATCATCCATGTACCTATCCAAGTGTCGCTTAAATGTCCCTAATGTATCTGCTTCTACTACCACCACTGGCAGTGCATTCCACGCACCCACCACTCTCTGTGTAAAGAACCTACCTCTGACATCTCCCCGAAACCTTCCTCCAATCACCTTAAAATTATGCCCCCTGGTGATAGCCCTTTCCACCCTGGGAAAAAGTCTCTGACTATCCACTCTATGCCTCTCATCATCTTGTACCCCTCTATCAAGTCACCTCTCATCCTTCTTCGCTCCAATGAGAAAAGCCCTAGCTCCTTCAATCTTTCTTCGTAGGACATGCCCTCCAGTCCAGGCAGCATCCTGGTAAATCTCCTCTGCACCCTCTCTAAAGCTTCCACATCCTTCCTATAATGAGGCGACCAGAACTGAACACAATATTCCAAGTGTGGTCGAACCAGGGCCTGATAGAGCTGCAGCATAACCTCGCGGCTCTTAAACTTAATCCCCCTGTTAATGAAAGCCAACACACCATACGCCTTCTTAATAACCCTATCAACTTGGGTGGCAACTTTGAGCGATCTATGGACATGGACCCCAAGATCCCTCTGTTCCTCCACACTACCAAGAATCCTGTCTTTAAGCCTGTATTCTGCATTCAAATTCGACCTTCCAAAATGAATCACTTCACACTTTTCCAGGTTGAACTCCATCTGCCACTTCTCAGCCCAGCTCTGCATCCTGTCAATGTCCCGTTGCAACCTACAACAGCCTTCCACACTATCCACAACTCCAGCAACCTTCGTGTCATCGGCAAACTTGCTAACCCAGCCTTCCACTTCCTCATCCAAGTCATTTATAAAAATCACAAAGAGCAGAGGTCCCAGAACAGATCCTTGTGGAACACCACTGGTCACCGAGCTCCATGCTGAATACTTTCCATCTACTACCACCCTCTGTCTTCTATGGGCCAGCCAATTCTGTATCCAGACAGCCAACTTTCCCTGAATCCCATGCCTCCTTACTTTCTGAATGAGCCTACCATGGGGAACCTTATCAAACGCCTTGCTAAAATCCATATACACCACATCCACTGCCCTTCCTTCATCAATGTGTTTTGTCACATCTTCAAAGAATTCAATAAGGCTTGTGAGGCATGACCTGCCCCTCACAAAGCCATGCTGACTGTCTCTAATCAAACTATGCTTTTCCAAATAATCATAAATCCCGTCTCTCAGAATCCTCTCCAATAATTTGCCCACTACCGACGTAAGACTGACTGGTCTATAATTCCCAGGGTTATCCCTATTCCCTTTCTTGAACAAGGGAATAACATTTGCCACCCTCCAATCATCTGGTACTACTCCAGTGGACAGTGAAGACGCAAAGATCATCGCCAAAGGCGCAGCAATCTCTTCCCTCGCTTCCCGTAATATCCTTGGGTATATCCCGTCTGGCCCCGGGGACTTATCTATCCTCATGTCATTCAAAATTTCCAGCACATCCTCCCTCTTAACCTCAACCTGTTCGAGCATATCAGCCTGTTCCACGCTGTCCTCACAAACGACCAGGTCCCTCTCACTAGTGAATACTGACGCAAAGTATTCATTTAGGACCTCCCCTACCTCCTCCGACTCCAGGCACAAGTTCCCTCCACTATCCCTGATCGGCCTTACCCTGACTCTGGCCATCCTCTTGTTCCTCACATAAGTGTAGAACGCCTTGGGATTTTCCTTAATCCTACCCGCCAAGACTTTTTCATGTCCCCTTCTAGCTCTCCTAAGTCCATTCTTCAGTTCCTTCCTGGCTACCTTGTAACCCTCTAGAGCCCTGTCTGATCGTTGCTTCCTCAACCTTAAGTAAGCTTCCTTCTTCCTCTTGACTAGCTGTTCCACATCTCTTGTCATCCAAGGTTCCTTCACCCTACCATCCCTTCCCTGCCTCATCAGGACAAACCTATCCAGCAGTCGCAGCAAGTGCTCCCTAAACAACCTCCACATTTCTGTCGTGCATTTCCCTGAGAACATCTGTTCCCAATTTATGCTCCCCAGTTCCTGCCTAATAGCATTGTAATTCCCCTCCCCCAATTAAATATTTTCCCATCCCGTCTGTTCCTGTCCCTCTCCATGACTATAGTAAAGGTCAGGGAGTTGTGATCACTATCACCGAAATGCTCTCCCACCGAGAGATCTGCCACCTGGCCTGGTTCGTTGCCAAGCACCAAATCCAACATAGCCTCCCCTCTAGTCGGCCTATCTACATATTGAGTCAGGAAACCTTCCTGGACACACCTGACAGAAACTGCTCCATCCAAACTATTTGCACTAAGGAAGTTCCAATCAATATTAGGGAAGTTGAAGTCACCCATGACAACAACCCTGTTACTTCTGCACCTTTCTAAAATCTGCCTCCCAATCTGTTCCTCCATGTCTCTGTTGCTATTGGGGGGTCTATAGAAAACTCCCAATAAAGTGACTGCTCCTTTCCTGTTTCTGACTTCCACCCATAATGACTCAGTAGACAAACCCTCCTCGACGACCTCCCTTTCTGCAGCTGTGATACTATCCCTGATTAACAATGCCACTCCCCCACCCCTTTTCCTTTTGAAACATCTAAACCCTGGAACATCCAACATCCATTCCTGTCCCTGTGATAGCCACGTCTCCGTAATGGCCACAACATCGTAGCTCCAAGTACTGATCCATGCTCTAAGTTCATCACCCTTACTCCTGACACTTCTTGCGTTAAAATAGACACTCTTCAACCCATCATACTGGCTGCAACTTTGCCCTGTCAACTGTCTAACCTTCCTCACAGACTCTCTGCACTCTGTATCTGCCTGTTCAACAGCTACCCCATCCACTGATCCGTAGCTCCGGTTCCCATCCCCCTGCCAAACTAGTTTAAACCGTCCCAAAGAGCTCTAGCAAACCTCGCGCCCAGGATATTGGTGCCCCTCCAGTTCAGATGCAACATGTCCTTCTTGTACAGGTCCCACCTTCCCCAGAAGGTATCCCAATGATCCACATATCTGAATCCCTTCCTCCTACACCAGTTCTGTAGCCACGAATTCAGCTGCACTCGCTCCCTGTTTCTAGCCTCGCTAGCACGTGGCACCGGTAACAATCCTGAGATTACTACTCTGCTCGTCCTGCCTTTCAGCTTCCAACCTAACTCCCTATATTCGCTTTTCAGGTCCTCATCCCTTTTCCTAGCTATGTCATTGGTACCGATGTGTACCACGACCTCTGGCTGCTCCCCCTCCCCCTTAAGAATCCTGTGGACTCGATCTGAGACATCCCTGACCCAGGCACCCGGGAGGCAACATACCATCCGGGGGTCTCGTTCGCGACCACAGAATCTCCTGTCTGTTCCTCTAACCATTGAATCTCCTATCACTATCGCTCTCCTATTCTCCCCCCTTCCCTTCTGAGCCAGGCTCAGTGCCAGAGACCTGGCCACTGTGGCTTTCCTCTGGTAGGTCGTCCCCCACAACCGTATCCAAAACGACCTCAACTGCTTTCTGTGGTAGTGAATTCCACAGGCTCACCACTCTCTGGGTGATGAAATTTCTCATCTCAGTCCTGAAAGGTTTACCCCATATCCTTAGACTATGCCCCCTGGTTCTGACTCCCCCACCATCAGGAACATCCTTCCTGCATCTACCCTGTCAAATCCTGTTAGAATTGTATACGTTTCTATGAGATCCCCCTTCACTCTTCTGAACTCCAGCTAATATAATCCTAACCGACTCAATCTCTCCTCATACGTCAGACCTGCCATCCCAGGAATCAGTCTGGTAAACCAAAACTGCACACAAGAATTGTTGCTACATTATAATGAAAGTGGCGAGTCCATTCCTGCCCATTTCCCAATTTCCCTGTTCTTGATGTATTTGTTGTTAAACTTCATTTGCCGTGAAGGGTCACTGACCTGAAACGTTAACTCTGCTTCTCTCTGCACAGATGCTGCTGGACCTGGAGTATTTCCAGCATTTCTTGTTTTCATTTCAGATTTCCAGCATCTGCAGTATTTTACTTTTATTCATTTGCCATTTGTTTGCCCAGTTGATTTAAACCTTTCTCTTTAATCCATTTGTTCCTCCTGTTATGTCACCTCTGGATGATAGCCTCTTGTTTTGCAGGTTTGGGAAGGTTATGATGTAGTGAGTGTGTCTCGCATGATGGTGGGTGATACCAATCCTGCCCAGGCTCGTCCAGGGACCGTGAGAGGAGATTTGTGTGTTCACATAAGCAGGTAGGGCAGGATGGGAAAAACCCCTTGACTATGGAAACCTTCCCCTGAATCGCTTGTACCAGGGACTGGGCTAGAGACCGAAGCACGTGTTCAATCTCAGCTGGAACATCGGTAGGGGCAAAATCAGCAGGTCCCACCCACCGGGAGTCTCCTGCAGAGAAAGTGCAGCAAGGTGGATACAAGGATTCAGTATTCCTCTGGTTGGTATTTGTGAAGATTCACTTTTTGGTAGTTGTAGCAAAAATCATAAATCTGTTCAAAACAGTTTTGATAGAAATGACTGAACAGAGGAAATACGTGCACGCGCACACATTCGCACTCTCTCTCTCTCGCCACTGTCTGAGGTTAAGTACATAAGAAATAGGAGCAGGAGTAGACCAGACGGCCCCTTGAACCTACTCTGCCATTTATGATCATGGCTGATTTTCTACGTCAACTCCACTTTTCCCACCTGTTTCCCTTAGTGCCCAAAAATCTATCAATCTGAGTCTTAAATATACTCAATCGACAGCTCTTTGAACAAAGAACAGCACAGGAACAGGCCATTCGGCCCTCCAAGCCTGCACCGATCTTGATGCCTGCCTAAACTAAAACCTTCTGCACTTCCAGGGACCGTATCCCTCTATTCCCATCCTATTCATGTATTTATCAAGATGCCTCTTAAACGTCGCTATTGTACCTGCTTCCACCACCTCCCCCGGCAGCAAGTTTCAGGCACTCACCACCCTCTGTGTAAAGAACTTGCCTCGCACATCCCCTCCAAACTTTGCACCTTCATCCTATGTCCCCTAGTAACTGACTCTTTTACCCTGGGAAAAAACTTCTGACTATCCACTCTGTCCATGTCACTCATAACTTTGTAAACCTCTATCATGTCGCCCCTCCACCTCCGTCATTCCAGTGAAAACAATCCGAGTTTATCCAACCTCTCCTCATAGCTAATACCCTCCAGACCAGGCAACATCCTGGTAAACCTCTTCTGTACCCTCTCCAAAGCCTCCACATCCTTCTGATAGTGTGGCAACCAGAATTGCACACAATATTCTAAGTGTGGCCTAACTAAGGTTCTGTACAGCTGCAACATGACTTGCCAATTTTTATACTCAGTGCCCTGACCGATGAAGGCAAGCATGCCGTATGCCTTCTTGACTACCTTATCCACCTGCGTTGCCACTTTCAGTGACCTGTGGACATGTACACCCAGATCTCTCTGCCTGTCAATACTCCTAAGGGTTCTGCCATTTACTGTATACTTCCCACCTGTATTAAAATGCATTACCTCACATTTGTCCGAATTAAACTCCATCTGCCATTTCTCCGCCAAGTCTCCAACCGATCTATATCCTGCTGTATCCTCTGACAATCCTCATCACTATCCGCAACTCCACCAACCTTTGTGTCGTCCGCAAACTTACTAATCAGACCGGCTACATTTTCCTCCAAATCAATCATTATATAAATATAGGGTAAAGAATTTCCAAAATCTACAACCCTTCTAAAGAAATTTCTCCTCATCTCAGTCCTAACTGGCTAACCCCTTATCCTGACACTATGATCCCTTCTTCTAGACTCTCTAGCCAGGGCAACAGCTCTCAGCAGCAGCATAACTGTATTCCACCACAATCAGTAACCTCATGGTAGCGTGGGGGGATATGCCAGGCCATTACTATAAAGCCAAAGGAGTAACCGTCGTGCAATGAGCAACGTAGAAGAGCAGGAGCAGCACCAGGAATAGTAAAGTGAAATGCCAACTTGCTGAAGCAGGACTGCATGTGTACTAAACGGAAGAAGCAGCATGCTATAGACAGAGCTAAGCTCTGCACTCCAGCCACATCCAGTCATGAATGATGGTGGACAATTAAACAATTGACATGAGGCGACTCCATGAACATCCCCATCCTCAATGATGGCAGAGCCCAGCTCACGGTTGTAAAAGGCAAGGCTGAAGCATTTGCAGCCATCTTCGACCAGAAGTAGAGTCGATGATCCATCTCGGCCTGCTCCTGAGGTCACCAGTGTCACAGAAGCCAGTTTTCAGCCAATACAATTCACTCCACATGATAGCAAGAAACAGCTGAGTACACCGGATACTGCAAAGGCTATGGGCCTCGATAACATCCTGGCCATAGTGCTGAAGACCCGTGCTCCAGAACTAGCTGCACCTCTAGCCAAGCTGTTCCAATACAGCTACACCACAGATACAAAAAAATGCTGTGGATGCTGTAAATCTGAAATAAAAACAGAAAATGCTAAAATACTGAAAATGTGGAAAGAGTAAATGTTTCAGGTCTGAAAGCTATTTTTATTTTAAATTTACAGCATCTGCAATATTTTTCTTTTGTGTCTGTGTTGTCGCTGTACTGCAACAAAATGGAAAATTGGCCAAGTATGTTCTGTCCACAGGTATAGTCAGCTAGTGATTATGTTGCTGGACTTTGTAATCCTGAGGCCTGAACTAATGATCCAGATAGAAGTTTGAATCCCTACATGGTAACTAAGGAATTTATATTTAGTTAATTAAATAAATCTGGAATAAAAAGCTCAACTCAGTAATTGTGACCGTGAAACTACTGAATTGTCGTTAAAATCCATCTGGTTCACGAATGTCCTTTAGGGAAGGGAATCTGCCATCCTTAGCTGGTCTGGCCTACATGTGACTCCAGACCCACAGCAATGTAGTTAACTCTTACCTGCCCTCTGAAATAGCTGAGCCAGCTACTCAATTGTATTCAAGAAGGCAGCTCACCACCACCTTCACAAGGGCAATTAGGGATGGGCAATAAATGCTGTATATGCAGTACTTCAGCTGTGGTCTCACCAAGTCCCCTATAATTAAGTAAGAGATCCTTATTCTAATCATTGTAATAAAGGTAATAAAACACACAGTTTGTCTTCCTAATGCTTGCTGCACCTGTATGTTAATGTTCTTTGATTCAAGGGGACCATGATCCTTGTAAATCCCAACAGTTGCTAGTCTATCATTTTTTTTAAAAATTCTGCTTGTCAATTCAATTCTTCCTACCAAAGTGAATAATTTCACTTCCCCCACATTTATACTCAATCTGTGAAATGGAACATTAACAATTCTATCTCAAAAATTGACTGTGCTCTGTACCTGAACCCCCAACTCACAGCGTCAGTGAGAAAGCTGCACGGTGCAGTACCAGAAGCCAGTACCATCTAATGAGAACAGTCTCAAACCCAATCCTCCTCCACCTAATTCCCTCAAAATCTCTCTCCCATTTGCCCTTAACCTTTCCACACCTTCAGTCTCTGTAGGATTCAACTGTCTTGCACTGAGTGTCCTTACAATCTAACTCCGCTTTCTTTCTTCACAGAAATGCCATCCATGCCAGTGACTCAGTTGAAGTGGCCAAGAAGGAGATTAGCCTGTGGTTCCATAGCAGTGAGCTGCTAGAATGGGAATGTTGTACTCATAGGAACACCTACAATGTGTAAATATCTCAACTGAATCATCCACAACAGTAACTACCTCCAGTGATGGCCTGTCTGACTGTATTTCACATTTTGAAGCTAGAGCCTGATTACCATTATTGAGAGTGCTTCTGAATTGCTTTAGTGGTGCTCCAACCCAGGATCACTCCAGCTGCTGGTAAACTGCAATAAGATTCCTGTAAAATAGTAATCTGCATTAAAATGGTTCCAAGCTAGCCGAGTAAATCATTCTCTTGTTTAAGGAATTCTCTCATTCCAGGACTAACCAACAACTTGCATTTATACAGTACATTTAAATAGTAAAACATCCAAAGTGCTTCACAGGAGTGTTATCAAACAAAATTTGACACCAAGCCATATACAGATATGTGAGAAAAAAAATCTTGGTCAAAGACTTGGGTTTTAAGAGGCAGCTCGAGAGGTGGAGAGGTTTAGGGAGAGAATGGCAGAGCTTGGGCCCAAGCAGCTGAAGACAGGCCACCAATGCTGCAGGGATTAAAACTGAGGATGCAGACGAGGCCAGAATTGGAAGAGTGCAGAAATTGCAGAGGGTTATGGGGCCAGCGGAGATTAGAGATAGGGAGGGGATGAAGCCATTGAGGGATTTGAAAACAAGGGTGAGCATTTTAAAATCAAGGTGTTGGTGGGCTGGAACCCAAAACATTTGAACCAGTGTTGAAATGTATAGCTGTTTTGTTAACTTGTCTTTGCTGTTCCCTCCGCAAACTGATTCTTTGCTTGCATTACAGTTCCTGGGTTATCAACTGTGGCACGCTCACCTCAGTCAGAAGGTTGTTGGATTCATGCACCACTCCAAAGATTGGCACGCATAAGCCTGGCTGACACTTCCACTGCAGTTCTGAGGGAGTGCTGCACTGGTGGCAATGCCATCATTAAACCAAATTTTCATCTATCCTCAGATGGTGGAAACAATTATTGATTCATTCAAACATAATCAATATTTTGGGAAGCAGTTTTTGAGTAAACTGAGACATGACAGTGGGTGGGTGTAGCTTGGGAGGAGGTAACTTTGGATCTATGGTTCCCAAAGCTTTCCACCAACAGGGGTTTCTCTCACCTCATGTCTGGGTCAGTTGTGCAGAGATTAATCGTTGTGAACAGTCAACAATTCCATTATCAATGCATCATGAAACTATCTGATGGTAGAAGGTGAACTGGTTGGAGTTTGGTCGTTTGAGCTAGTAATTTTTACCTCCTTTGGTAAGGGTCATGATAGGGCAGAGCTATCAGTGACCTTACTGAGTGGCTCCAATGCATAGATTGTACACATTGCAGCATGTTGTTCCTGTGGTGACGGTTAACAGAGTCGTCCGTGGGGGGGTGGGTACAGCGTCTCCGGTGGGGGGGCGGGGGTGGGTGTAAGGGTAACTGAGTCCAGCAAATTGCTGTGTCCTGTTTGGTGTTGCAGTTGAGTGTTATGGCTGAAAATGGTGAATATTCCATCATCCTACTGACTGGAGCCTTGGAGACACTTGAGAGGCTGACAGGTCAAGAGGTGAGCCGCTTGTCAGAGCATCCAGCCTTTGCTCTGCTCTTGTACACAAAGAACAGTACAGCACAGGAACAGGCCATTCGGCCCTCCAAGCCTGCGCCGATCTTGATGCCTGCCTAAACTAAAACCTTCTGCACTTCCGGGGCCCATAGCCCTCTATTCCCTTCCTATTCATATATTTGTCAAGGTGTCTCTTAAACGTCGCTATCGTATCTGTTTCCACCACCTCCCCTGGCAGCAAGTTCCAGGCACTCACCACCCTCTGTGTACAAAACTTGCCTCGCACATCCCCTCTAAACTTTGCCCCTTGCACCTTAAACCTATGTCCCCGAGTAACTGACTCTTCCACCCTGGGAAAAAGCTTCTGACTATCCACTCAGTCCATGCCACTCATAACTTTGTAAACCTCTATCATGTCGCCCCTCCACCTCCATCGTTCCAGTGAAAACAATCCGAGTTTTTCCAACCTCTCCTCATAACTAATGCCCTCCAGACCAGGCAACATCTGGTAAACCTCTTCTGTACCCTCTCCAAAGCCTCCACGTCCTTCTGGTAGTGTGGCGACCAGAATTGCACGCAATATTCTAAGTGTGAACTAAAGTTCTGTACAGCTGCAGCATGACTTGCCAATTTTTATACTCTATGCCCCGACCGATGAAGGCAAGCATGCCGTATGCCTTCTTGACTACCTTATCCACCTGCGTTGCCACTTTCAGTGACCTGTGGACCTGTACGCCCAGATCTCTCTGCCTGTCAATACTCCTAAGGGTTCTGCCATTTACTGTATACCTCCCACCTGCATTAGACCTTCCAAAATGCATTACCTCACATTTGTCCGGATTAAACTCCATCTGCCATTTCTCTGCCCAAGTCTCCAACCGATCTATATCCTGCTGTATCCTCTGACAATCCTCATCATTATCCGCAACTCCACCAACCTTTGTGTCGTCCGCAAACTTACTAATCAGACCAGCTATATTTTCCTCCAAATCATTTATATATACTACAAACAGCAAAGGTCCCAGCACTTATCCCTGCGGAACACCACTAGTCACATCCCTCCATTCAGAAAAACATGTTACCCTCTGTCTTCTGTGACCGAGCCAGTTCTGTATCCATCTTGCCAACTCACCTCTGATCCCGTGTGACTTGACCTTTTGCACCAGTCTGCCATGCGGGATCTTTTCAAAGGCTTTACTAAAGTCCATATAGACAACATCCACCGCCCTTCCCTCATCAAACATCTTCGTCACTTCCTCAAAAATCTCAATCAAATTAGTAAGACACGACCTCCCCTTCACAAAACCATGCTGTCTCTCGCTAATATGTTCGTTTATTTCCAAATGGGAATAAATCCTGTCCCGAAGAATCCTCTCCAATAGTTTCCCTACCACTGACGTAAGGTTCACCAGCCTATAATTTCCTGGATTATCCTTGCCACCCTTCTTAAACAAAGGAACAACATTGGCTATTCTCCATTCCTCTGGGACCTCACCTGTAGCCAATGAGGATGCAAAGATTTCTGTCAAGGTCCCAGCAATTTCCTCCCTTGCCTCCCTCAGTATTCTGGGGTAGATCCCATCAGGCCCTGGGGACTTATCTACATTAATGCTTTGCAAGACACCCAACACCTCCTCCTTTTTGATAATGAGATGACTGAGACTATCTGCACTCCCTTCCCTCGGCTCATCATCCACCAAGTCCTTCTCCTTGGTGAATACTGATGCAAAGTACTCATTTAGCACCTCGCCCATTTCCTCTGGCTCCACGCATAGATTTCCATCTCTGTCCTTGAGTGGGCCAACCCTTTCCCTGGCTCTTGCTCTTTATATATGTATAAAAAGCCTTGGGATTTTCCTTAATCCTGTTTGCCAATGACTTTTCATGACCCCTTTTAGCCCTCCTAACTCCTTGCTTAAGTTCCTTCCTACTGTCTTTATATTCCTCAAGTGCTTCATCTGTTCCTCGCCTTCCAGCCCTTACAAATGCTTCCTTTTCCTTTTTGACTAGGCTCACAATATCCCGTGTTATCCAAGCTTCCCAAAACTTGCCAAACCTGTCTTTCTTCCTCACAGGAACATGCTGGTCCTGGATTCTAATCAGCTGACGTTTGAAAGACTCGCACGTCAGATGTTGATTTACCCTCAAACAGCCACCCCCAATCTAAATTCTTCAGTTCCTGCCTAATATTGTTATAATTAGCCTTCCCCCAATTTAGCACCTTCACCCGAGGACTACTCTTATCCTTATCCACAAGTACCTTAAAACTTATGGAATTATGGTCACTGCTCCCGAAATGCTCCCCCACTGAAACTTCGACCACCTGGCCGGGCTCATTCCCAATACCAGGTCCAGAATGGCCCCATCCCTAGTTGGACTATCTACATACTGTTTCAAGAAGCCCTCCTGGATGCTCCTCACAAATTCTGCCCCATCCAAGCCCCTAGCACTAAGTGAGTCCCAGTCAATATCGGGGAAGTTAAAATCACCCACCACTACAAACCTGTTACCTTTACATCTTTCCAAAATCTGTCTACATATCTGCTCCTCTACCTCCCGCTGGCTGTTGGGAGGCCTGTAGAAAACCCTCAACATCGTGACTGCACCCTTCCTATTCCTGAGCTCCACCCATATTGCCTCGCTGCACGACCCCTCCGAGGTGTCCTCCCGCAGTACAGCTGTGATATTCTCCTTAACCAGTAATGCAACTCCCCCACCCCTTTTACATCCCCCTCTATCCCGCCTGAAGCTTCTAAAGCCTGGAACATTTAGCTGCCAATCCTGCCCTTCCCTCAACCAAGTCTCTGTAATAGCAACATCATATTTCCAAGTATTAATCCAAGCTCTAAGTTCATCTGCCTTACCTGTTATACTTCTCACATTGAAACAAATGCACTTCAGACCACCAGTCCCGCTGTGCTCAGCAACATCTCCCTGCCTGCTCTTCCTCTTAGTCCTACTGGCCTTATTTACTATGTCCTCCTCATTTACTTCGCTAGCAAACCTTGCAGCCAGGATATTAGTGCCCTTCCAGTTTAAATGCAACCCGTCCTTCTTGTACAGGTCCCATCTGTCCCTGAAGAGAGCCCAATGGTCCAGATATCTGAAACCCTCCCTTCTACACCAGCTGCTCAGCCACGTGTTTAGCTGCACTAACTTCCTATTTCTAGCCTCACTGACACGTGGCACAGGGAGTAATCCAGAGATTACAACCCTAGAGATCCTGTTTTTTTAAACTTACTACCTAACTCCCTAAACTCCCCCTGCAGGACCTCATCACTCTTCCTGCCTATGTCATTGGTACTGATGTGTGCCACAACCTCTGGCTGTTCACCCTCCCCCTTCAGAATGCCCTCTGTCCGTTCAGAGACAAAGGGTTCCTTTAGTTCAGCTTCTGGTTGTTGGTGATGGCCACTGCCTGATGTGTTAATGTTTTCTGTCACTTACCAGCCCAAGGCTGGACCTTATCCAGCTCCTGCTGTAGCCTGATGGAGCTCCTTTGTTATCAGAGGAGTTGAGCACTGGAATTATCAATGAACAGCTCCACCCCTGAGCTTATGATGGAAGAAACAGGTGAGAACACCTCCAAGTAATTCCTGCAGCAGTGTCCTAGGGCTGTGATGATTGGCCACTGACATCCATTTGTTCCTGTTATGACTGCAGCCACTGGAAGGGTTTTTCTTTTGACTACCAATGGTTTCAGTTTCTCAGGCACATTGGTACTGGACTCAAGTCAAATGTTGCCTTTAATGGAGAGGGCAGTGACGCTCAGCCTCACCCTGCCATTCAGCTTCTGTTTCCAGCCTCTCGGGTCTAGGCCAAGTGACAGAAACAGAACTAAGTGTATCAGTAGGTGTTACTTGATAGCAATACTGACCATTCTATAATTACTTTACTGATTGGACATAAGCTGATAGGGTGGTAATCTGCTTGGTTAGATTTACCTTGTGTTTTTTTGTGGATAAGACATACCTAGTCAATCTTCCACATTGTTGGGTATGTCAGCATTGTAGCTGTACAGGAACAGCTAGGCTAGCTCTGATGCACAAGTCTTTAGCACTACCACTGGGCTGTTATTAGGGCCTATAAATCTTTGCTGTGGCATGTGCATTCCACCACTCTCTCAAGTACAAGCTCGCTGGAGTGTAAATAAAATTCAAACTGCTCAGGAAAGAAATTTTAACTCAGGTAAAGAGTCAAAACGCAGATACTGGGCAGGTTGTCAGTGCTAGATTTCCTGGACAGTTGCAGGATTTTCTTTGTGAGGGTTACTGGTGCCTTATGTAATAAAGCCCTCATTGTCTGCCATATAAATGATCCTGGGTTTATTGAAGTACAGAACTTATACACAAAAATGGTATAAATACAGCAAAGGATCCAACTAAAAAGCAATACAAAAATCCAAAACGATTGGACAGGGTCATTGTTCAATGCTGTGCTCCTGCAGAATGTTACCTTCTGTAAATAAAATCTCACATCTAAATCCAAACATTACTTCTCATTTCATTTTCTACTTGCAGTGGAACAGTGTTCAAATCAGCCCCATCACATTGCCAGCAGAGTGTAACTCAAAGCAGCACCTACTTCACCTCACCAACACTCCATTTGTTTTGAGCCGCTGACTGATTAAGCCAATCTGACAGAGAAAGTCTATACTGCCACCACCAATACCAACCAAGTCTCCAGGTGACCATTATAACACAATGACTGGATAGTGTTCCTTATCTGCCCACATTCAACGTACAGCCATACTGAAGATGCTTTCACACACAGTGTCCCGGTTTTATTCCCAACTGCACCCCCACCCCATCCGCGCCCCCCACCCCATCCCCACCCTGTCCCCAAACACAGCACACATCATGTGCAAACATGTAAAATACAGAATTTCTCCCCCACCCACCCACCCACCCAATTGTACAACTGAAGTAAAACACAACCTGAACAGAGTAAGAGATGGGGAAAGTTCACTAAATTTATGATGTACTTTTCAGCTTCCATTTTAAGATTTCTCCTGGGGACAGAAGTCCCCAAGATTTCACAGTCTTTATCGTGAGGAGTTGGAGCTGGACCTGCTGCGATGACGCCGGCGGCCCGGTGATCGTGACCGGGATCGTCTGCGGACTGGAGACCGTCTGCGAGGTGATCGGGACCTGTGGCAGGAGACAAGCGTATTAAATCAGCTCTGCACCTCAACAAGGCAACCTGCATTGGAACCAAACAGCAAACCCATCCCCGGGCCAGAAAACCATGCATTATGCTGACCCTCACTGTGCTGGACCATACATTTTTTTTTAAAAACTGTCTCCCCCACTGAGATCTGGGCCATTCAAACAGGAATTTTGCAACTAACCTTCTCCTCATTCGCGGTGGAGTTCTGCGCCACATGGGAGGAGGTGGCGGCATCCTACGCGGTGGGGTGATCCGTCGCGGTAAAGGTCTGGGCCGAGGAGCCAACACAGCAGTCGCTGTTACTTCCTGGCCATCGATCTGACCTGCAAAGAACAGAAACGTGATAAAATGCAAGAAAGGAGTTCAGCTCAACAGACCAAGCAACCAATGCATTTACACAACCTGCTTCACGGAGTGAGTTACTACCACAGAAACAGCAGCAAGGTGCACAGGTAAACCCACTAACCATTCGCCCCAACAGCAAGGAGACAAGGTGGTTAGGGCAGCAGGAAGAATCCCTGCACCTCTCTGAATAGTGTTGTGAATCTTTACATCCACCTCAACAGGCAGCCAGGACTCTAGTCCCACTTCCTGGGCAATGCAGCTCAGCACAGCCTGGACTGTCAGCTCAAGGTCTGGAGTGGAACTTGAAGCTACCACCTTGTGATTCAGGCTTCAGAGGGTTACCCACTGAGCCACGCCAACACAGTCAGATATCAAACCAGAGTATGGGAAGAATCCAAGCTAAATGCACAGAATCTGACACTCTGAAGGCAGTGGGAGGAACTGAGCAATCATCCAGCAACAGTTAAAATCCTCTACGAGTGCTTTAATCACAAATACCACTCTACAGGGATACTGACCCATCTGGGCAGCTGGTTAAAACAAACTCACGTACTGATGGACAGGAGCATTTACAACAGCATGAAGTACAGTTTATTAGTAATGTAGCTGTTGTTTTATTGAGGATTTTGACTAGTCTGTAAATGCTGCCATATTCTGGCGATTGTCCATTATTCCTTTGTTAAAGCCACACAGTGGATTTTTGTCTCTGTACTGACTGTTACCTCCATCCATATGCTTCAGAGCCTTCTCTGTATCATCCGGGTTCTCAAACTCCACGTACGCATAGCCCTTGGACAGGTGCGGATGCAAGCGGTCCAGCGGCATGTCGATCAACTTGATCTTCCCATATGTAGAGAAGATCTCCATGATGTGCTCCTGTGGCAGATAGAGAGCGACACAGTCAAGGCCTACAGCACTAGAGCACACAGAGCTCAGAATGGAACATCCATTCACCCCACAACTTGTACACATAACAGTGTCTTTAACACAGTCAAATGTTCCAAGGCATTTCACAGGAGCATTCTAAAACAAAATTTCACACTGAGGTACACAAGGAAATATTAGGGCAGATGAGCAAAAGTTGGGTCAGTTTTAAGGAGTGTTTTAAAGGGGGGGGGGGGGGGGAGGGGAGAGAGGTAGCAAGGCTGAGAAATTTAGGGAGGGAATTTCAGTGCTCCGGACCATGACAGCTGAAGGCGTGGCCACCAACGGTGGGGAAATTAAAATCAAGGATGCGAAAGAGACCAGAATTGGAGGGATGCAGAGATCTCAAGAGAATTGTGGGGCTGGTGGAGATTACAGAGACAGGGAGAGGCGACGACATGGAGGGATTTGAAAACAATCATGAGAATTTCAAAATCGAGGCACTATCAGACTGGGAACCAATGGGCCAAGTGGCCTTCTCCTGCTCCTATGTTCTTAGGACTCAGGCTGAACACACAACTTCCCCGCTTCTTTCTGCTCACTGAATTGAGGGACATCATTGCTGAAGAGTGGAATACTTTCCATTTCAGACACATGATGCATCAAGCTCCCTTCACCTGTGTCCAAACCCCATAACAGCCCTTTCAGGAGAGACACCCGAACTACAGCTTAAAGGCCCCAGAGTCATCTTCATCCAGCACACAAACCAAGCAACTGCTTGTATTAACTGCTCACTGTTCTGCCCTGTTTCGCGAGCCTAGGGGTTTGGTTTAGGGATATTTAGCAGCGATACATCATTAAGAGGATTATTCCTAAATCAGTCACGCAAAGATCTGTTACTATCCACAGGAATACAGATTTAACCATTACACATGGCCAAATAAGCGATGAAATCTGAACACTTCCGTGTCTCTCGCTCTAACCAGTGGCTTTCTATTTTCTTTCACCCTTTATTCTCCACTCCCCACCCCCCTCGCCCACTCCAGCTACTGCACTGAATGGCACTCAAACTTTTACAACACTTAGCTTCCTTTCCCTCATTTTTTGAACCAGTTCATTCCCCTCCCAACTTTTGCTGGGGAGCAGTGGTGCCCTCCTGTCTGCCACCCAAGTGACTGTAGATACAATGCATTGCGCTGTGCCAACACATGGCACTAAGGGGCTGTCAGCTCTATGTCCAGCCACGTCACCATGGAGGGACTAACACTTTCCCCATGGAGAGGAAAAACCAGGAATCTCCCATTCCAGCTGTTCACTTACTCCATGTAGTAACCCTTCCCCCTCAACCCAACCCTTTTCCAAGGTGCCAGTGAACATTCTGCATGAAAAGTGTCTGCACACTCAGAAAGGGGTCATTGGATCGTGGTTAGATGTGGGAACCTGCAACACTACAACAGAGATCAGAACAACCCAGTAGATCAATGGAGTGAAGCCTCTTAGCAAATGATCAGTCGTTGGTCTCAGGAGTCAGGGACCAGGTTATAAACCCTCTGTCATAGGAGGTGGAGGAAACAGAAACCTCAAACTGTACATGCAAACAATTCCACCACACAAGTGAGAAAAAACGATTTGATCCAGATCACTGTGCACTGTGTGGGCCAGAGCCACAGTGGAGGCCTGCTACCCGACCCAAACCCAATGGGACTCGACGACGTGTCGGGTTCGAGTCGGGTCGGGCCCATCTTCAGGCTCCAACTTTCAGGCTCAGGTCGGATCGGGCCGAGTCCAAGTCAAGTCGGGTCGGACACACAGTCAGTGCTGTGCCATTAAGTATTAAAAATAAAAAACTTACCTGAGCTGGGATTCCGGGACGAAACGGAGTCTGCACAGTGAGCGAGTGACGTCACTATGACGTCATCACGCATGCGCGGCAGCTTCGTGGAGGTTCCGAGTCAGGAGTTAAGTAAACGAATGGACGGGTCGGGTCAGGCTCGGGGAAAAAGTGGAGGGACTCAGGCCGGGTCGGGTTCGGGTCCACGGTGGTTCGGTCGGGTTCGTTTTCCCAACCTAAAGTAAGCCTCTAAGCCACAGAGCCCTAGTGCCCCTCTCCTTCAGAAAACTCCAACAGCTCCATTCCTTCTGGGCTGCAGTTCAGCTCAGACTTAAGTACAACCATCACCTTGGTCACATTCCTGGTCAGCCTGCCAATGTGCACTTTGGTCGGTCTGGGAGTTGGACTTCTTTTCTTTCTTTCCTTGTCATCTCGTTTTGGGGATTTAGATCTGTCAATGTAACAAATAACAATTTAGATCTACAAAGCAGTAGATCGCTGTTTACTACATAAAACCCAATGTCTTCGGATGGTCGAGTCCAATTCATTCCCGCCAAGTATTCGTGTGCAGTTTAAGCAAAAGAACATAACAGGAGCAGACCATATTGTCCCTCGAGCCAGCTCCTTCATTCAATAAGATCATGCCTGATCTTTGACCTCAACTCCACTCAAATTATTTACATGACACACCGCCGTTCAATTGGAGAATTAACAGATTAGTTCGAAAAACGTCCCCTCACCCCGGAGCGGTCCTTTGCCTGACTGCTCTGCCTCTGTTACACATGATGCCCCCAGTGATGGGACAGCTTGTTAACCATCAATGTCAAAGATCAGAGCTAGCTAATGCATGGAAACCAGCACTCGTGTAACTTTACCCAGCTGGCAGTCAACTCCTCTGGGAGAGAAGAAAGTTGGAGGAAAATTTAATTGAAGGGACTTCAAAAAACGGACAGCATCCCCCCACCCGCCCAAGTGGGGAATGTTTTTGTTCCCTCAGAGTGATGAGGTGTGCAGGAGAGATCTGCACCTGGTTGAAAATGTGACTGGAACTCCCAGAAACTCAGAGGATTTAGAACTTCAGTCTGGAAAGGGGCCAGATCAGAGCATGGCTACCCGACCCCAACAGGACCCGACATGGTGCAGGTTCGGGTCAGGTCGGGTCGCTCTTCCAGGTCCAGTATTCGGGCTCAGATCGGGTCGGACACAGTGGCAATGCTGCCTTTTGGTCAGGGAGGGAAAGGGAAGCAAGAGTAAGCATCATTAATTTCCAGTAGTTGAGTCGGGACGGGTCGGGTTTAAATTGTATACCCGAGTGGGCCTTTAGGCCAGATGGAACATCTCCTTCTTGAGTCACGAGACCATCTGACAACTGAGCAACAGACTCCAACTCATAGACTCAGCCCCAATCCATAACCATAGAATCACTTCCAACACACAGCACAATCCAAAACCTTTCCCCCGCCATCTATGCCCCCATAATCCCCACCTCACCCACTGCCCAAATACCATGTATTCACCTTCACATCCTTGTCAATGGGGCTGGGAAGGAGACTGGGACACCAGTATGACACAGCCCTCTACATGAAGCAGAGTGTATTAACTCAGTCAAAGTGACAAAACCATATTTCTCACAAACTCCAGCTAATTCCCTGGTAGATGCCCACTTGATGGGCTATTCCCCCAATCCATTCAGTTTGGAGAAATGCCAGGAGAGTATCAGGGCTTTGGACTGGGCTGCAATCCTCTCAGCTCTGCAATGGTGACCAGTCACCGAGTGTGTCCTACTGCAGACCACAGCTGCAGCAAGTCCTGGGCTGAATGGCCTCCTTCAATGCCGTAAATGACTATGAGTAGGTGCCAGCACATTTTCCCTCAGCAAATATAGACAAGATGTTGGTGAAATGAATGCCAAACAGGAGGTGGATGGTAATTACCTAAAGCTGAGAGAATAGCAGACAATCTCTTTCCTCTTTCCCCTCTCCCCACTCCACACACACACCATCACTGACAGGGAACAAAAACATTCCCATTGCTTCTGGGCATTCACAGCTTAACCCATCAGAGTGTTTGCTGTGCAAAGTACTGCATCAATAAAATGGAGCATCATATCCAAACACAATCATATTGAATTCTTATCAAAAGCAATTAGAAACTATGCAATATAAACAGAAAGTGCTGGAAATACACAAAACTCTGATGAAAGGTCACAGCCATGAAATGTTAACTCTGTTTCTCTCTCCACAGATGTTGTCAGACCGGCTGTGCATTTCCAGCACTTTTTGTGTTTTGCATTTTGTGTCTTTATTTCAGATTTCCAGCATCCGCAGTATTTATGATTTTAGAAACCATGTAAATCCACTATAACAAAACCCCATGAGGTTGATGAAAGGATAGTCTCCAATATATGCGCCACTCTTCATCAAGGCAGATTTCCTTTAATGCTTAACGATCAGATGTTCTTTTGCTTTGTATTCTTTGCAGTGTTTAATTACAGACTGAGCCAAAATGTTATCTGAAAAACAATCGAATTTTCAAAAGCAAAATACTGCGGATGTTGGAAATCATATAAAAACAGAAAATGCTGGAAATACTCAGGTCAGGCAGCATCTGTGGAGAGAGAAACAGAGTTAACCTTTCAGATTAATGACCTTTTATGAAAACTAGAAAGAGATGTAATTGTATTTGGCCTGGTTCTCGCTTGAAGAATTCACCTGACATGCATTACACACCCTCTTCATCACATTCTCCATCTTCTTGGCATCTAAGAAGCCCTTTCTTTAGTTCCCCTATCTTTCACCCTTGTTGGAATGTACCTAGCCTGTATCTGAAACATTTCCTCCTTAAAGATCACCCACTGTTCCATTGCCATTTTTTTCTGTCAAGTCTTTGGTTCCATTTTTAGATTACGAGAATGCACCAATTCAAAGGGCAAAGCAACTGATCATTAATCCTGAACAAAGATTTATGTCTTGCCCTCAGCTGCAGAGGGGAAGTGGATCAACAGATCTGCTCAGATTACACATCAAATCAGTTGTAATTAGTAGGTCTGAAATTGACAAGATCTTTAACAACAAAAGGGAGCAGAGATCCTGTGTCAACTTTGCAAATTCACTCTCAGGCTGTGGGCGTCGCTGGGAAGGATGACACTGACTGTGCATTCACAGTTTCCAAGAAGGTGGCGTGAGCTGCCCTCTTGATCCTGTGTGGCAGTTTGATACAACTGCGGTTTGCTAGGTTACTGCAGAGGGAGGTTAAGAGTATACCACGTTAGTATAGGGCTGGAGTTACGTTACGTATAACCCCAGACTGAGAAAGGGCAGCAGGTTTCCTCCTCGAAGGACATTAGTTAACCAGCTGCGTTTTTCAGATAATCCAAAAGCTTCATGATCACTTTGACTGAGATCAGCTTTTTATTGGTAGATTTTTTTAAAAACTGAACTCAAATTTTCAAACAGCGAGAGTGGGATTTGAACTCGCGTTCTCTGGATTATTCACCACTGCCTAACTGAGGAACAAGTCCAAACTTGAAATTTGAATAAGATCTGGCCCCTGCTCCAAAGACACTAACAGATGAGTTTTACAAACTTGTTTGATGCAGGTTTGGTTGGATGGGCTTTTACTGTACTCACTTTGAACGAGTGCGCCTCCTGTTGGTGTGTCTGCGCCGGGATGGGCTCGGAGATCCAGAGGAAGAGCTGGAACTGGAGCTACGGGAACTGCTGGAACTTCCAGAGCGACTGGAAGCAGAGGAGGAGCTTGATCCACTGCTGGAGGCAGAGGTGGAACTGGATCCTGAACTGGAGCTGGAACTAAAGATATGACAGAGACAATTACCAAAAGAGAGAGAAGCATCACCATACACAGCAGACAAGCCCAAGATCCAGGCTGATCTGTGCCCTTCATGTCTCAACACAAGAACAGAATCACATTCTTTTCAGCCATGTCCAACTGTACGATTTTGGTAGATGCACAGCTTGACCTTCAGATCTCAGCCATGTATACTGCCCTCTAGTCAATGCTCCAAGCGTATAGTCTAAAAGTGAGACCTGTAGGTTGACATTAGTCTGCTGTGTACTAGACAACACAAAGGACATCACTGAAGCAAAGCAAAACTAATTTTGTTGCCAATCAGAACCTTACTGGGTAAATGTATCGTGTGGATGAAACCAGCAGCTCCCAGGTTTATCAGACCATACCAAGTTGGCATATCCAGCTTAGGTCACCGGACAGCCCGCTGGAGCAGAATCCCTGGCTAGACTTGACTCCTCTCTGACGTAGGGGTACCGACACAAACAGTAATGCCCCTTAGTTAACCTCTTACTCTTGATGTATTGATAAAACATCTTTGGTTTCACCTTGATTTTGCTTGCCAATATTCTTTCACGCTCTCTTTTAGCATTCCTAATTTCCTCTTTGATTTCACCCCACCACTTTCTATACTCCTCTTGACTTTCTGTAGTATTAAGTTCTCTGTGTTGGACATAAGCTTTCCTTTTCTGCCTTATCTTACACTGCAGGCTCCTTGACATCCACGGGGCTCTAGATTTGGCCGTCCCACCCTTTTTCTTTGTGGGAACATGTTTACTCTGAACCCCTTGAATCTCCCCTTTGAATGCCTCCCACTGCCCTGACACTGATTTACCTTCAAGTAGCTGTTTCCAGTCCACTTTCACTAAATCACTCCACAGTTTAGTAAAATTGGCCTAGCCCCAATTGAGAACTCTAACTCCTGTTCTATCTCTGTCCTTTTCCATAATTATGTTAAAACTGACTGAATTATGATCACGACCACCAAAATGCTCTCCCACTCTTCTACCTGCCCATCTTCATTTCCTAAAACAGTCTAAAACTGCACCCTCTCTTGTTGGACTTGCTACATACTAGACAAAAAGGTTCTCTTGAATGCACCTGAATCACATCTCCCAAATATCCCAAAGCTCTTTACATACAATGAATTTACTATTGTTGTGCAGTTGTTATTCCTTGTTAAGTAAAGGTCACTTTGGACACAGTGAGGGCCCACGCATAACAAAATAAAAGACCAGTGAATCTGTTCTTAGCATTGGTTGAGAGAGGAATGTTGACCAGGACTCTGGAAAACTCCCTGCTCTGCTTCCAATTGTGCCAAAGGTTACTAGAACAGGCCGACTTGGTTTTACATCTCATCTAAAGCAAGGCACCTCCAACAATGCAGCAATCCGTCAGTATAGGACTGGAGTGTTTAGATTATGCACTCAGGTCTGTGAACATGGGCTGGCTCGGTACCTAACAAACTTCAGCAATCAGCCCTCTAAAATGTCAATTAGCATGAAAGGCATTTTAAAAACATGATACTCGTTATGTCCTGCCAGAGACCACTCAACAACCAAAGGCTTTTTAAAGAATCTAGAGTTATTGCACTGGTGTACATCAGGGATGTCCAACATACGGCCCGAGGGCCAGAATCCAGCCGTCTGAAGGATTGCACCCGGCCCGTCAATCTGTCTGTTGCCCAGCTGATTGACGCCTTCCCCGTACGGCAGGCTTAGGAGGTCGGCAGGACCTGTGTCTCATGGGTGGGGGGGGACCCCTGTCTGTGACTGGTCAATCCCTGTGACTGACAGCGGCCGGCCAGGCAGCGTTAGCACCAATTAGTGGAATAAGGCGCAGGTGCCCTGGAATCGGCTGTCCCTACTGCTTTTGCATGATTTAATTAAATGTCCTGCATCCTGCACACTAGGCAGGTGCCAGCTTCCACTTACCCCAATTTAAATAATACAGGCAGGGTAATTATCCGGTTGTTGTGGGAAAGGCTGCAGCGGGGAACAGAGAGCATGGGGGGGGGGGGGGGTTGTGGAGAGAGGGAGTCAGAGAGAGGGAGAGGGGGGTCGGGGGGGGGGGGGGGGGGGGGGGGAAAAGAAAGTCCATGCCGGCACGCCACAGAGCTGTGCGGTCAGTCCCACTCCCCCACTTGATCTCTGTAGCCCTGCAAGGGAATTTCTCTCAGGTGCCAATCCAACTTATCTTCGAGTCAACAATCATCTCCACTTCCACCACCCTTGTGGGCAGCGAGTTCCAAGTCATTAACATCCGTTGCATAAAAAGTGCTTCCTCATATTCCCCTTGCATCTTTTGCCCAAAGCTTTCAATCGGTGTCCCTTAGTCCTGGGGAGCGGGGGGGGGGGAAGAGAGACAGAGACACACACAGAGCGTGGGGAGAGGGGGCAGGGGGGAAGAGAGATCAAGGTCTCTCCTGACGGATAGAAATTCATCCAGAATACTCTCCATCGCTACATCAAGTGTGCGGGCAGAGAGTGACTACTTTTGCAAGCAAAAATAATGCCAGCTATGTCACTAAATCAGTTTTCAATATAGTGATGAGAATGTAAGTCAATAAATTAGTCTTCTCATTTAATGCTTCTTCACAAAAATGCACATTTGTTGCTGTTTTGTTAGTAGGATAAATTTTTAATGTCTTTATCTTTCCAAAATTTGCTCACCGGGCCCCTACGTAGGGCAAAAATTGTAATGTGCCCCCAACCCACACGAAAAGGCTGGACACCCCTGGTATAGATACACACTGCTGCCCCAAACAGGCTCCACCCTACACTGGAACCCTGCCCTAGAGAAAAATAATCAACTCTCACATAGGTCCCAGCTCTATGTAGGAGTGACTTACATGATGGTTAATTGGTCCCCAGCCCATCTATGCTCCCTGTACCTGGTGCTGCTGCTCCCAGTCGAAGCACTCCTCCTCTTGCGGGTCTTATCACGACCTCGTTCTTTCTCACTTGACTCCTTGATGCTGGATTTCTCCTTGGTCCTGTCTTTGGATTTCTCTTGAGCGTGTTCTTTACGCTTGGTCGGTGACGGAGCCCTGTTGGAAAAAGAGAGAATATCAAGAGTGGCTGAATAAAAGCAAGGAGCTGGCAACAGTTAGGGGCCCAAGCAAACGGGGTCTGTGGTACAGGGCATTCTACAAACCTGCACGGAATGGGGCAAAGCACCTTAACCAAGAAAAAAAAGAGAGCACGAGATCTGAAATTAGACCAGGCTGGCAACACACGGCAGCTATTTCAGACAAGGCCCTTGTCTTTCAGGCGGACTGACCTGCTATATATTTCCAGCATTTTCTATTTTTGCACCACAAAGAACAAGAGGAGACCATTCAGCCCCTCAACCCGGTTTGCCATTAATTAGGCTGCGGCTGGTCTGAATCTGAACTCCATTTACTCACCATGTTAATAATTAGGAAGCTGAATAACACACCTCCAAAGCCTGAGAGAACATCAGACACAGCAGTAACAAATGAATCCCAACCGGCTCAGCACTTAACACTTGCCCACACCAAGAGCTCTCTCAGACAGCCCCATGGGTACCGGCAATCCAGTATGCACACAATCAGACCGAACCAAACCACAATCACCACAGTTTCTATCAACACTGACTCATGATGATGGTGCAACCAGCAGTTCACAAACTGGTTTCAGGTCGTTCCCCATTCTGTTTGTGTGGAACTCTGATCTGCAGAGTCACAGTCTCAGTTCCAATATGCTCCAAAGATTCGCTGTGCCCAAGCCTGGCCAAAGACACATGTTTCAGAACTGCTCTCAACAGTGACAAAAGACCACAAGATCAGTTTGGATTTCTGGATTAATAATGGGCTCTACTGCCCATTCATTCTGATTCTTCCAGAATATCAAACCTACCTGTGTCTCCACAGCAGCACTGATTTCTTTAAACAAGCCCCATGCTGATTTCCAACACCGTTCCTGGAAATCTACTGATTGTCCAGAGCATAAAGCAATATATCCTACCGTCTGTCCTCAACATTCCGCTCACATCCCTGACCTTGTGCCTTTCCTCAGCTCTCTGTGTATGTGAAAGTGCTACTCCAGCTTCACCTTTTCCATCCCAGTAACTCTCTTGTACACTACGATGAGCTCACTTCTAAGGCACTGTTCACATTTCTTTTTTTAATCTAGGAGAGATTGGTGCCAGATGAAATGAGATTACTACAGTGTTGCTCAATATCGCCAGGGCACATTTAAAATCAGGTAGTGAGTGTGGGAACAGCAAACAGAGGAGGACACTGTCCCAATGAAGTGGTGAATGCATTCAAACATAATAAATAAAAGCAGGAATAGGCCGTACAGCCCCTCAAACCTGCTCCACCACTCAATATCATAGCTGAACTACAATAACTCCACTTTCCTGCCCTATCCCCATACTGTCAGGTACTTCTCTTTCATGTGTTGTTATGCTGGTGAAACACTAACTCGTTGGTAAGAGTCTATCAAGTGATTCACTGCCATCATTTCACCCCCAAACAGAAAACTCACCTTAAACTAAATGAGTTCAATGTTATAACTAATTGAGAATCCACAACAGGGACCAACCAAGTTTTTGTTAGCCAAACCCCAGCTGGTCAGAGAGAGCACAAGAGCTCTCCACCACACTGCCAGTTGCTCTAGCTGTCTGCCCAATCACCCAGTAATGCCTTCCCATGCCCAATGGCAACAAGTGCCCTGTTTCCATCAGTCGTATGCTACACTCCATCACAATCTTCTCGTGATATCCTGCTCTGTTACTGCAAACACCCAACTGATAACCATCGCTCCCCTTGCACTGTGCATTCCACAGCAGCGAGGGGGCAAGAAGCCTTTCGACAACGGATAGAGGCACCGATCAGAGTTTACACATGCTCTCCTTACAATCAGTGCAACCTCTGGTGAGAACACAGTTTCTTCAGGGTCCAATATAACTGTGACCTTCAGTTCCAAGAAGCAGCACAGTTGCACTATCCCTCCGACAATTCTTCTCATTCATTCTGAGGATGTGGGCATCACTAGCAAGCAAAGCATTTATTGCCCATCCCTAATTGCCCTTGAGGTGGTGGTGGTGAGCCACCTTCTTGAACCACTGCAGTCCACCTGGGTGCGGATACACCGACAGTGCTGTTAGAGAGGGAGTTCCAGGATTTTGACCCAGCGACAGTGAAGGAACGGCAATATATTTACAAGTCAGTGTGGAGCGTGACTTGGAGGGAAATTTACAGGTAGTGGTGTTCCCATGTGCCTACTGCCCTTGTCCTTCTAGGTGGTAGAGGTCGCGGGTTTGGGAGGTGCTGTCAAAGGAGGCTTGGCGAGTTGCTGCCGTGCATCATGTAGATGAGAATGCAGGTCACTAAGTTACCAAGCTGCAGAAAACTACAGTATATGCTGCTTGACCCAAGTAGATCATCTCAGACATAGATTATACATATAGATCATCTCAAGTGGGGAGGCTACATTTTCAATATAATCTTTACAACAACAACCAGTATTTATATAGCACCTTTAACATAGTAAAAAATCCCAAGGCACTTCCAGGAGCGTTATCAAATAAAATCTGACACCGACCACAGAAAGAAGACATTAAGATGAGGGGAGAAAAGCTAGGTCAAAGAGGTATGTTTTCAGAAATGCCTTAATGGACACAAGGTGGAGAAGTTTCGGTTGGAAATTCCAGGGCTTAGGGCGTAGACAGCCAATGGTGCAACAAAGGAATTGGAGGATATGCAAGAGACCAGAGTTGGAGGAACACAGACACCTCAGAGGGCCAAAGGAGGCTAGAGAGATAGGGAGAGGTTTGAACACAAGGACAAAAACTTTAAATTTGAAGCAGCCATGAATTCAGAGTCAATGTAGTTCAGCAAGCACAGGGTTGTTGGGATCTTGCAGTGTACAAATTGGCCAACACAAAATGTCACTGAACTTTCTATTAATTGATGAATTGCTTTGGGAGGTCAGATAGGGTGCTATACAAACACAAGTTTTACTTTCCTGCTTCTCAATGCTAAACCGCAGCAATAAATCAAAATGGCTCAACTATATCAACATGGCCCACCCAGCACCACGGTTGGGGTTAAATAGCAGGGAAGATCTAGACTCAGCACCAGCTCTGCAGAGTGATAACCAACTACAAATGACACAGTTGCTTCCACTGACTTTTGTGTCCCTGAAATTGGGACAGTAAAATAAAGGCACCCAGAATTCCCACTCCTGATCACCAACAACCAGTCTGCCCACTGAGCAGGACATAAAAGATCCCAAGCACTATTTTGATGAAGAGGAGAGTTCTCCCAGGTGTCCTGGCTATTATTTATCTCTCACTAAAACATCACTAAAACAGATCATCTGGTGATTACTACATTGCTGTTTGCTGTGTGCAAATTGGCTGCTGTCTCTCCTACATTACAACAGTGACTACAGTTCAAAAGTGCTTCATTGTCTGTATTTGGGACATCCAAAGATTATGAAACACAATAACTGGCCACTGTCTATGACTTGCCCAGGGCAAGCCTAGGCAGTCAAATCACTCACTGCCGCTCATAGAATTATAGAATGGTTACAGCACAGAAGGCAGCCATTTGGCCCATCATGTCTATGCCAGCTAAGAGCAACTCAGCTAGTCCCACTCCTCTGCCTTTTCCTTGTAGCCCTGCAAATGTTTTCTCTTCAGATAATTGTCCAATTCTTTTTTGAAGGCCTCGATTGAACATGCCTCCACCATACTCAGGCAGTTCATTCCAGATCCTAACCACTCGTTGTGTAAAAAGGTTTTTCATGTCACCATTGCTTCTTTTGCCAATCTCCTTATATTGGTGTTCTCGGGTTCTGGATCATTCCACCAACGGCAACAGTTTCTCCCTATCTACTCTGTCCGGACCCCTCATGATCTTGAACATCTATATCAAATCTCCTCTCAACCTTCTCAAAAGAGAACAGCCCCAGCTTTTTCAGTCTATCCATATAACTAAAGTCCCTCATCTCTGGAACCATTCTTGTGAATCTTTTCTGCACCCTCTAATGCCTTCACATCCTTCCTAAAGTGCAGTTCCCAGCCTAGGACAAACCATTGTTTTATAAAAGTTCACCATAACTTCCTTGCTTTTGTACTCTATACCTCTATTTATAAAGCCCAGGATCTTGTATGTCTTATTAAACTTTCTCAACCTGCCCTGCCACCTTCAATGATTTGTACACATATACCCCCAAATCCCTTTGCTCATTTAGAATTGTACCCTTTATTTTGTATTGCCTCTCCCTGTTGTTCCTACCAAAATGTATCACTTTACACTTCTCTGCATTTAATTTCATCTGCCACATGCCCACCCATTCCACCAGCCTGTCTATATCCTCTTGAAGTCCATCACTATCCTCAAGTTCACAATACTTCCAAGCTTTGAGTCATCTGCAAATTTTGAAATTGTGCCCTGCACACCCAAGTCTAGATCATTAATATGGATCAAGAAAAGCAGTGGTCCAAACACTGGCCCCTGAGGAACCCCATTATATAGCTTCCTCCCGTTCAAAAACAACCAACCATTCATCATGACTGTCACTCAGCCAACTTCTTAACCATGCTGCTACTGTCCCTTTTATTCCAGAGGCTTCAACTTTTCTGACAGAAGTTGTGTGGCACTTCATCAAATGCCTTTTGGAAGTCCATGTACACATCAACTACATTATCCTCATCAAAAAACATAATCAAGTTTGTTAAATAATTTGCCCTAAACAAATCCGTCCTAGTGTTCATTAGTTAATCCACGCTTGTCCAAGTTAATTTTGTCCCAAATTATTGTTTCTAAAGGCTTTCCTGACACCGAGGTTAAACTGACTAGCCTGTGGTTGCTGAGTTTATGCTTACGTCCTTTTTTGAACAAAGGCATAATATTTGCAATTCTCCAGTCCTCTGGCACCACACCTTCATCTAAGGAGGACTGGAAGATTATGGCCAATGCCTTCGCAATTTCCACCTTTACTTCCTTCAGTAATCTTGGATGCATCTCATTCTGCCCTGGTGACTTATCAACTTTAAGTACATCCAGCCTATCTGATACCTCCACTTTATCAAATTTTAGCCCATCCAGTGTCTCAACTACCTCCTCTTTCACTATGACTTGGGCAGCATCTTCTTGGTAAAGGGAGATACAAAGTATTCATTTAATACCTCAGCCATTCCTCTGCCTCCATCCGTAAATCCCCTTTTTGGAACCTAATCAGCCCCACTCCTTTTACCACCCTTTTATTATTTGTATGTCGATAGAAGACTCTTGGATTCCCTTTTATGTTTGCTGTCAGTCTCTTCTCATACTTGCTCTTTGCCTCTCTGATCTACCTTTTCACTTCTCCTCTGAAGTTTCCATATTCAGCCTTGTTCTCACTTGTATTACCAATATGACATGTCATATGCACCCTTTTTCTGCTTCATCTTACGCTCTATCTCTTTCATCATCCAGGGAGCATTGGATTTGTTTGTCCTACCTTTCCCCCTCATGTGAATGTACCTCGACTGTACCCGAACTCCCCTCTTTACAGGCAGCCCATTGTTCAACAATAGTTTTACCAGCCAATCTTTGATTCCAATTTACCTGGGCCAGATCCATTCTCACCCTAAAGAAGTTGGTCCTCCTCCAATTAATTATATTTTGCTGCTTGTCCTTTTCCATAGCTAACAAAAACCTTATAATACTATGATCACTGTTCCCCTGAGATTTGACCCACCTCATTTCCCAGAATCATTCACTCAATGCATTAAGGGTACAGGTGAAGGATGAACATTTGGGGGAGATGCTCAAGAAGCTGGGCCCCCTGAGACAGGGCCTGAGAAACACTGCCCCAGGAAACAGTCAGCAACAGGGGGGGGAAGAGAGGAAGCAGCTCAAGCCCAGCAAATAGGCCAGTTACCAGGAAACCCCGGGGCCAGCTCCCTGTGTCAAACATAACACCGGGCCCAGGCATCACAGTCCCAAATACAGCAGAGCTTCCCAGTCACCGCCCCTCCCCCTGTCAATGGGATTCGCTCCGCTAGGCCTCAGGCTCCGTCCTACACCGAGATTCTATTCCTCCACAAAGGAACATTCATCCGTCCAAAGTCGTCACAGTGCAGTAAGCGCGGGCCACCCCCGAGCGCGGAGACCCAGCTCCCGATGCACTCGGGCGACCGCTGCCTCCGATGGACAAAGATTGCCTTCCACTCACATTCCCCTCTCTCTCTCTCTCTCTCTCAGCTCCCGGAGCCGCAAACCGTCCCGCTCATTCCGCGTCACCAACCGCGCGCTGCGTCATGACGCACAGCGCCTACCGTACCGCCGACAGAGGGAGCAAGAGCGCTAGTTACGGGAGGGGAGGGAGTGTCATTGAATCTTTTTCACCTACCTGGAGAGAGGAGATGAGGGTTTCAGTTGAACATCTCACCTGAAAGACAGCACCTCCAACAATGCAGCGCTCCTCACTACTGCACCGAAAGTCAGCCTAAGTTATGTGCTCATGTCTCTGAAGTGGGGCTCATACCCATAACGTTACTAAGGAAGTTAAGAATAGCATTAGATTTTAAGAGACTTATAATGTGAAAAATACAATTAAGCCTGAGGAGTGGGACAGTTTTAGAAATCTGTAAAGGATAACCGAAAAGTTGATAAAAAGAGAAGAAATAGCATGAGAGTAAAACTAGCCAGGAATATAAAAACAACTACATAAAAGACAGGAGAGTAGCGAAAGTAAACGTTGGTCCCTTAAAGGCCGAGACAGAATAAATTATCATGGGGAATGAGGAAATGACAGAGACATTGAACAAATATTTTTTCTGTCTTCACAGTAGAAGATACAAATTACACACCAGAAATAGAGGGTAACCTATGTACTAATAAGAGTGAGGAACTTCAGGTAATTAATATCAGCAGAGAAAAGTATTGGAGAAACCTAAGGGACTAAATGCCGACAAATCCCCAGGACCTGATGGCCAACATCCCAGGATTCTAAAAGAGGTAGCTGCAGAGATTGTTGAGGCACCAGTTATGATTTTCCAAAATTCCCTATATGGCATGTAAAATGAAATGGAAGGGTTGTGAGGCAACTCAATCCTGTATTGTAGGAAACTGATCTCCTTTGCACTCTTTGTATTGTTTGACTTTGTGCTTTTTGGAACTGTTAGTTTTTTATGAATAAAGTATATTTCGGAAATTAAGAAAAAAGACGACCATGTGTGCAGGAAGTGTATCCATCTGCAGCTACTGGCTACTCGCATTACAGAGCTGGAGCTGCGGGTAGATTCACTGTGGAGCATCTGTGATGCTGAGGACGTCGTGGATAGCATGTTTAACGAGGTGGTGACACTGCAGATAATGGTTGCACAGGCAGAAAAGGGATGGGTGACCACCAGGCGGAGTAGTAGGCGCAGGCAGGTAATGCAGGAGTCCCCTGTGGCTACCCCCCTCTCAAACAGATATACTGCTTTGGATTAAAAACAAGAAATGCTGGAAATACCCAGCAGGTCTGGCAGCATCTGTGGAGAGAGAAGCAGAGTTAATGTTTCAGGTCAGTGACCCTTCTTCAGAACTGGCAAATATTAGAAATGTGAAAGATTATAAGCAAGTAAAGCAAGGGTTGGGCAAGAGATAACAAAGGAGAAGGTGTAGATAGGACAAGGTCACAGAATAGCTGACCAGAGGTCGTGGAGCAAAGGCAAACAATATGTTAATGGTGTGTTGAAAGACAAAACAGTAGTACAGATACGGTGTTAACGGACTGAAAATTGAACAGCCGCAAGTACAAACATGAAAAATACAGTGGGTAAGCAAACTGAACAAACTAAGATGAAATAAAATAAAATAAACACAAAAAATATATTAAAAAAGAAAACAATAACTAAAAATAAAAGTAAAATGGGGGGCCCGTCATGCTCTGAAATGATTGAACTCAATGTTCAGTCCGGCAGGCTGTAGTGTGCCAAATTGGTAAATGAAATGCTGTTCCTCGAGCTTGCGTTGATGTTCACTACTGCTTTGGATACTGTTGGGGGGGGATGGAGCAGCAACAACCACGTTCGTGGCACTGTGTATGGCTCTGCCGCACAGGAGGGAGGGAAAAAGACTGGGAGAGCCATAGTAATAGGAGATTCAATTTTAAGGGGAACAGACAGGCATTTCTGTGGCTGCAAATGAGACTCCAGGATGGTATGTTGCCTCCCTGGTGCTAGGGTCAAGGATGTCTCGGAGTGGCTGCAGGACATTGTGAAGGGGGAGGGTGAACAGCCAGTGGTCGTGGTACATGTCGGTACCAACGACATAGGTAGAAAAAGGGACGAGGTCCTGCAAGATGAATTTAAGGAGTTAGGAGCTAAATTAAAAAGCAGGACCTTAAAGGTAGTAATCTCAGGATTACTTCCTGTGCCACATGTTAGTGAGTATAGGAACAGGAGAATAGACCAGATGAATGCGTGGCTGGAGAAATGGTGCAGGAGGGAGGGATTTAGATTCCTGGGACATCGGGACCAGTTCTGGGGAAGGTGGGACCTGTACAAGCGGGACGGGTTACACCCAGGCAGGACCGGATCCGATATTCTCGCGGGGGCGTTTGCTAGTGCTGTTGGGGTGGATTTAAACTAGAATGGTAGGGGCATGGGAAGCTGAGCGGGGAGACTGAGGAGGAGGAAACAAGGATAGAAACGAAAGACAGGAAACAAAAAGGCAAAAGTGGAAGGCATAGACATAAAGGGCAAGAAACAAATAGGGCCATAGTACGAAATAATGCTAAGATGACTAACAATGTTAAAAAGACAAGCCTAAAGACATTGTGTCTCAATGCGCGGAGTATTCGTAATAATGTAGGCGAATTAACTGCGCAAATAGATGTAAATGGATACGATATAGTTGTGATTACGGAGACATGGCTGCAGAGTGACCAAAGATGGGAACTGAACATCCAGGGGTATTCAATATTTAGGAAGGACAGGCAAAAAGGGAAAGGAGGTGGAGTAGCATTGTTAGTGGCACAGTGGCACAGTGGTTAGCACCGCAGCCTCACAGCTCCAGCGACCCGGGTTCAGTTCTGGGTGCTGCCTGTGCGGAGGTTGCAAGTTCTCCCTGTGACCGCGTGGTTTCTACCGGGTGCTCTGGTTTCCTCCCACAGCCAAAGACTTGCAGGTTGATAGGTAAATTGGCCATTGTAAATTGCCCCTAGTGTAGGTAGGTGGTAGGAGAATGGTGGGGATGTGGTAGGGAATATGGGATTAATGTAGGATTAGTATAAAATGGGTGGTTGTTGGTCGGCACAGACTCGGTGGGCCGAAGGGCCTGTTTCAGTGCTGTATCTCTAAATAAAAAGAGGAAATCAATACAACAGTGAGGAAGGATATTAGCTCAGAGAATCCTGATGTGGAATCTGTATGGGTGGAGCTAAGAAACACCAAGGGGCAGAAGGCGTTGGTGGGGGTTGTATATAGACCCGCAAACAGCAGCGGTGATGTAGTGGATGGCATTAAACAGGAAATTAGAGACGCATGCAATAAGGGTGCAACTGTAATTATGGGTGAGTTTAATCTACATATAGATTGGGCAAACCAAATTAGCAATAATACTGTAGAGGAGGAATTCCTGGAGTGTGTACGTGATGGTCTTTTGGACCAATACGCTGAGGAACCAACTAGAGAACAGGCCATCCTAGACTGGGTGTTGTGTAATGAGAAAGGATTAGTTAACAATCTTGTTGTGCAGGGTCCCTTGGGGAAGAGCGACCATAACATGATAGAATTCTTCATTAAGATGGAGAGTGAGAGAGTTGATTCCGAGACGAGGGTCCTGAATCTAAATAAAGGAAACTATGAAGGCATGAAGCACGAGTTGGCTATGATAGATTGGGGAATGTTACTTAAAGGGTTAATAGTGGATAGGCAATGGCTAGCAATTTAAGAGCACATGGATGAATTACAACAATTGTTCATTCCTGTCTCGCACAAAAATAAAACAAGAAGGGTGGCTCAACTGTGGCTTACAAAATAAATTAGGGATAGTATTAGATCCAAAGAGGAGAAATATAAAATGGCCAGAACAAGCAGCAAACCTGAGGATTGGGAGCAGTTTAGAATTCAGCAAAGGAGGACCAAGGGATTGATTAAGAAGGGGAAATAGAGTATGAGAGTAAGCTTGCAGAGAATAAAAACTGACTGTAAAAGCTTCTATAGATATGTGAAGAGAAAAAGACTAGTGAAGACAAATGTGGGTCCCTTACAGTCAGAAACGGGGGAATTTATAATGGGGAACAAAGAAATGGCAGACCAGTTAAATACATACTTTGGTTCTGTCTTCACGAAGGAGGACAAAAATTACCTCCCAGAAATGTTGGGAACATAGGATTTAGTGAGAAGTAGGAACTGTATGAAATCACTATTAGTAGGGAAATGGTGTTAGGGAAATTGATGGGATTGAAGGCCGATGAATCCCCAGGGCCTGATGATCTACATCCCAGAGTACTTAAGGAAGTGGCCCTAGAAATAGTCGATGCATTGCTGGTCATTTTTCAAAATTCTATAGACTCTGGAACAGTTCCAACGGATTGGAGGGTAGCTAATGTAACCCCAATATTTAAAAAAGGGAGGTAGAGAGAAAACAGGGAATTATAGACCGGTTAGCCTCACATCAGTAGTGGGGAAAGTGCTAGAGTCCATCATAAAAGATGTAATAGCAGAGCACTTCGAAAACAATGACAGGATCAGACAAAGTCAACATGGATTTACGAAAGGGAAATCATGCTTGACAAATCTACTGTACTTGAGGATGTAACTAGTAGAATAGATAAGGGAGAACCAGTGGATGTGGTGTATTTGGACTTTCAGAAGGCTTTCATAAGAGATTAACATGCAAAATTAAAGCACATGGGATTGGGGGTAAGGTACTGACATGGATAGGGAACTGGTTGGTGGACAGGAAACAAAGAGTAGGAATAAATGGGTCTTTTTCCGAGTGGCAGGCAGAGACTAGTGGGGTACCGCAGGGATCAGTGCTAGGACCTCAGCTATTCACAATGTATATTAATGATATAGATGAGGGAATTAAGTGTAATATATCCAAGTTTGCAGACGACACAAAACTGTGTGGGAGTGTGAGCTGTGAGGAGGATGCAGAGAAGCTCCAGTGTGATTTGGACAGGTTGAGTGAGTGGGCAAATACATGGCAGATGCAGTATAATGTGGACCTGGGAGTCCTTGTGCACCAGTCGCTGAAAGTAAGCATGCAGGTGCAGCAGGCAGTTAAGAAGGCAAATGGTATGTTGGCTGCTGGAGTCCCAACGTGGCCCTCATCCTGATGACCACCTTCGTGTGCGGCTGCATCAAGCTATGTGTAGATCCCCAGTACGCAAACTCCAAGTGTCACTACGTGCTGAGGTTCTATCTGTCCCCGGTGTTGCGAAGGATGGGCCTGGTCACATTGCCGCGGAACGCACCATGCAGTTGGGCGGCGCCGTACCACCTATCCTTCGTGGAGCAGTTTCTGCGGAAAAACACCTTTGACCACCGGTCCATCAGGCAGTGGTCTGCACGGAATGTCCTCAAGGCCCTACGGGAAAAGGAAACGGTGGATCCTGTCGGATGGTTCCCCGAGCAGACCGTCAAAGTCATTTGGCGGAATGCCTCATCACCAGAACTTTCAAACAAGCACCAAGACGTAGCTTGGCTGGTGGTGAGAAGGGCCCTCCCCGTCAGATCCTTCATGCACACCCGAAGTCTCGCCCCCTCCGCACAGTGCCCCCGCGTTGGCTGTGGTGGGGAAGAGACGGTCGCCCACCTCCTCCTGGAATGTGCCTTTGCAAAGCAGGTGTGGAAAGAGATGCAGTGGTTTTTGTCAAGGTTCATCCCAAGCAGCTCTGTAACACAGGAGTCTGTGCTCTACGGGCTGTTCCCAGGGACGCACACCGAGACAAACATCAACTGCTGCTGGAGGACTATCAATTCGGTGAAAGACGCCCTTTGGTCTGCCCGAAACTTGCTGGTCTTCCAGCGCAAAGAGTTGTCCACCACCGAATGTTGCAGACTGGCACATTCCAAGGTCCAGGACTACGTGCTGAGGGACGCACTAAAGCTCGGGGCAGCCGCAGCAAAGGCTCAATGGAGAAAGACCACAGTGTAAGGTTCCCCCACCAAGCTGGACTGAGGGGCTGGATCCATGGGAAACCCCTCGAACTGTATCGTTAATATTCTCAATTGCTGTAAATGTAAAACTGTAATTGACATGACAATTGTGAAACGGAAGGGTTGGGAAGAAACTCATGACAGTATTGAAGGAAACTGATCTCCCTTGCAATGTTTGTATTTTTTGGTGCTGTTTGGAAACTGTTTGGCAATGTAATTTTTACAGATTTTTATGAATAAAGTATATTTTGGAAAAAAAAATAAAAATGTTGGCTGCTGGAGGACTATCAATTTGGTGAAAGTCGCCCTTTGGTCTGCCCGAAACTTGCTGGTCTTCCAGCGCAAAGAGTTGTCCACCACCGAATGTTGCAGACTGGCACATTCCAAGGTTCAGGACTACGTGCTGAGGGACGCACTAAAGCTTGGGGCAGCCGCAGCAAAGGCTCAATGGGGAAAGACCACAGTGTAAGGTCCCCCCACCAAGTTGAACTGAGGGGCTGGATCCATGGGAAACCCCTCGAACTGTATTGGAAAAATTTTGTGTGCTGTAAATGTAAAAATGTATATGGCATGACAATGAAATGGAAGGGTTGTGAGGCAACTCATAATTGTATAGAAGGAACCTTTGCACTGTTTGTATTTTTTGACTTGATGCTGTTTTAAACTGTTTGGGAATGTAATTTTTACAGATTTTTATGAATAAAGTATATTTTGGAAATAAAATTAAAAAAATGTTGGCCTTCATAGCGAGAGGATTCAAGTACAGGAGCAAGGATGTCTTGCTGCAATTATACAAGGCCTTAGTGAGGCCACATCTGGAGTATTGTGTGCAGTTTTGGTCTCTACTCCTCTGAGAAAAGATGTTCTTGCTATGGAGGGAGTGCAGCGGAGGTTCACCAGACTGATTTGGGATGGCAGGACTGACTTATGAAGAGAGATTGGGTCAATTAGGCTTGTATTCACTAGAGTTTAGAAGAATGAGAGGGCATCTCATAGAAACCCACAAAATTCTAACAGGACTGGACAGACTAGATGCAGGAAGGATGTTCTTGATGGCGGGGGAGTCCAGGACCAGGGCTCACAGTCTAAGGATAAGGGGTAAGCCATTTAGGACTGAGATGAGGAGGGATTTCTTCACCCAGAGAGTGGTGAACCTGTGGAATTCGCTACCACAGAAAGCAGTTGAGGCCAAATAATTAAATATATTCAAGAGTTAGATATAGTTCTCAGGGCTAATGGGATCAAGGGATATGGGGAGAAAGCGGGAGCAGGGTACTGAGTTTGGACGATCAGCCATGATCGTATTGAATGGCGGTGCAGGCTCGAACGGCCGAATGGCCTACTCCTGCTCCTATTTTTCTATGTTTCTATTCAAGAAGGGGGGGGAGGCAGGAAACAGGTAACTATAGGCCAGTTAGCTTGACGTCTGTCATGGGGAAGGTGTTGGAATCGATCATTAAGGAGGTTGTAGCTGGGCACTTAGAAAAACTCAAGGTAATCAGGAATAGTCAGCATGGTTTTGCGAAAGGGAAATCATGTTTAACCAATTTGTTGGAGTTCTTTGAAGGAGTAACATGCGCTGTGGATAAAGGGGAGTCCGTTGATGTACTGTACTTGGATTTCCAGAAGGCATTTGACAAGGTACCACACAAAAGGTTATTGCGCAAAGTAGGAGCTCATGGTGTAGGGGATATCATATTAGCATGGATAGAAGATTGGCTGCCTGGCAGCAAACAGAGAGTATGCATAAATGGGTCCTTTTCTGATTGGCAGGATGTGACGAGTGGAGTCCCGCAGGGGTCTGTGCTGGGGCCTCAACCTTTTACAATTTATATCAATGACTTAGATGAGGGGAGCGATGGCATGGTAGCTAAATTTGCAGATGACACAAAGATAGGTAGGGAAGTATATTGTGTAGAGGACATAAGGAGATTGCAGATTGATATAGATAGGTTGAGTGAGTGGGCAAAAATCTGGCAGATGAGTATAATGTGGGAAAATGTGAAGTTGTTCCCTTTGGCAGGAAGAATAAAAAAGCAGTGTATTACTTAAAAGGAGAACGACTGCAGAATTCCGAAGTGCAGAAGGATCTAGGTGTTCTAAATGCAGGAGTCACAAAGAGTTAGTAAGCAGGTCCAGCAGGTAATAAAGAAGGCTCATGGAATGCTATCCTTTATTATGAGAGGAACTGAAAATAAAAGTATGTTATGCTTCAGTTATAGAGTCTTAGTGAGACCACATCTCGAATACCGTGTGCAGTTTTGGTCTCCTTAGTTAAAGAAGGATGTGAATGCGTTAGAGGTGGTTCAGAGGAGGTTTACTAGCTTAATACCTGGAATGAGCAGGTTGTCTTATGAGGAAAGGTTGGACAGACTGGGCTTGTTTTCACTGGAGTTTAGAAGAGTGAGGGGAGACTTGATTGAAGTTTATAAGATCCTGAACGGTCTAGACAAGGTGGCTTTGGAAAGGATGTTTTCTCTTGTGTGTGAGTCCAGAACTAGGAGGCGCTGTTTTAAAATTAGGGGTCACCCTTTTAGGACAGAGATGAGGAGAAATGTTTTCTCTGAGGGTTGTACGACTTTGGAACTCTGCCTCAGAAAGTGGTGGAGGCGGGGTCATTGAATATTTTCAAGGCGGAGGTAGATAGATTCTTGGAACCGCTCAGCAGGTCCGGCAGCATCCGTAGAAAGAGAAGCAGAGCCAACGCTTCGGGTCAGTGACCCTTCTTCCAAAGTTCCAAAGAAGGGTCACTGACCCGAAGCGTTGGCTCTGCTTCTCTTTCCACGGATGCTGCCGGACCTGCTGAGTGGTTCCAGCGTTTCTTGTTTTTATTTCAGATTTCCAGCATCCGCAGTATTTTGCTTTTATTGTAGATAGATTCTTGTTAGTCAAGGGAATCAAGGGTTATTGGGGTAGATGGGAGTGTGGAATTTGAAACACAAACAGATTAGCCACGATTTTATTGAATGGCAGAGCAGGTTTGAGGGATCGAATGGTCTACTTCTGCTTCTAGTTCTTATGTTCGTATTAAAAAGCAGCTTTGAAGTAGAAAAATGTCTCAAGGCGCTCACAGAGGCATAAGGAAAAATGGATATTGAGCCAAAGAAATTTGATTTTGGAAATGAGTAGAAGCTTAATCAAAGAGGTGGGCTTTAAAGGAGGAAAGGGAGGTAGAGAGGTTTAGGGGAGGGAATTCCAGAGTGTGGGGCTACATGATTCATGGCATGGCTATCAGTGGTGGGAGAGAGGATGTACAAGAGGCTAGAGTCAGAGAGTTTGGAGTGGGAGAGGAGGTTGTAGGGCTGAAGTTGGCAGTTCGTGTTATACCCTTTTAATTGAAACCCTTAAGGAGACACTGGGTTGCCCTAGTGTCATCAACCAAATAATTCTCAGTGCCCCATTTTCAGTGGGGTGCAATTAATAAAACCCAAATCATAAAACGGGAAACATAACAAATTAAATGTGTTTAGTTTTTAAAGTTGGTATGTATGCCCAGTTTGAGCTCATTCCCTCGCATTCTGAGCAACATGTCTGTGGTTCCAATCTCCAACAGGCCCAGAGCCTGACTGTTAGGCCTGGGCCGCGTTGTCATGGCAACTGACGCTGACTGACACACTGGACACTACCGTTCCCTTCACTTCTCGGTTTATCTCCCCGATTTATTAACCTCTGCTAACGCAATAATCTTACTAAAAACGCTGAATCTGGACGAATGCAAAGGCTCAAAATACGGCAGGCGCTCAGCAACCCTGCACCAAGGTGGCGCCGGCCCTCCATTTCCGGTCGCCTATACTACGATGGCGCACGCCCAACACTCCCGGTCACCCCCTGCGCGTTGCACTTCCGGTGTCCTCTACCAAGATGGCGCCGGATACCCACGTGCTCAGCGAGCCAATGATGTCACCTGTGAAATGAGTTGTGAGATTCCAGTCGGCAGATTCGGTAAAAAACCTTCCCCAGAATGAAATGCAGAAAAAGCGCGGGGAGCGGCGGCTGTGGGTAAATTTACTGCTGGGATGTTGGGGGGAGTTTGAGGTAAATCTGTTCCAAATCTGTTTTGAGGTACGGGTGGAATGGGGGTGAGGAGGAGGGAGGTTATAGGCCTGAGGTTTTTTTGCTGCCTGTTTTTTTTTAGATATTATCCCGTCTGTAGTTGTAATTAATAGATTTTCATGATCACCATAGTCTTTTAAATTCCAGATTTATTTAATTAACTGAATTTAAATTCCCCAGCTGCTGTGGTGGGATTTGAACTCATGTCTCCAGATCATTAGTCCAGATCTCTGGGCACTGGACAAGTAAGATAACCACAGTTCTACTGTCCACCCTACTTTTAGGGGGTTGTTTATTAGTGGTGATAAGTTCTGTTGTTCACTAACTGGAAACTGCAGAGTTCGGGGAATTGGGGTGATATTCAAGGAGCTTGTTTTGCCTAAATTTGTAACTTTTTTTTGTGTGTCTGTGTATCTGACTTTTTCAGGATCTTCACAACCATGGAGCCTGAAATTCTTGAAGTTCGTTGCCTCGTCAAACAAGCTATCATTACTCTGTCTTCCTCCAGGGACAGTGCAGAAATCACACACAGCTTACAGTCTGTCAAGCAGTACCTGGGGGGAACCAAGGCCGCCAAAGCCTCACCGCAGAGCAAAGAGTTTGTAAACACACACTATTCCCGCTTCCTACAGGTTCTGACCAGCAATCTCACTGCTGATTGGCTGCGACTTCTGCCAGTTGACCAGAGAAAAGAATTATTGGATGATTTTTTTCTGAATGGCCCGCCCCATGAAGCATACCTCGTGCTGCTGGACACTATCACTACGGCCAGGTAACCTCACAACGTGGTAGGCACCCTGTGCTGAATGATTCATTCTGCCCAACATTGTCACTGGTACTGGTGGCTGTGTGAAATTATTCCACTGTGCAAAACACATAACATTACACTTAAAAATTCAGTCTTCTAGAATGTGGGCAGTGTCTACACAGCAGTTAGGGACTGTCAGTAAAGACCCTCACACTCTTGGGAACTGCCTGTAAATATGAACGCGCTCCCAGGGCCCGTCTGGCAGCGTGGACGCGCACCCAGGGCCCGTCTGGCAGCGTGGACGCGCACCCAGGGCCCGTCTGGCAGCGTGGACGCGCACCCAGGGCCCGTCTGGCAGCGTGGACGCGCACCCAGGGCCCGTCTGGCAGCGTGGACGCGCACCCAGGGCCCGTCTGGCAGCGTGGGCGCGCACCCAGGGCCCGTCTGGCAGCGTGGGCGCGCACCCAGGGCCCGTCTGGCAGCGTGGGCGCGCACCCAGGGCCCGTCTGGCAGCGTGGACGCGCACCCAGGGCCCGTCTGGCAGCGTGGACGCACACCCAGGGCCCGTCTGCTAACGTGGGCACACTTTGGGAATTTGTACTAGGTGGGAGGAGGTATCAGGCAGCCCGTTGTTGGATAGGTTGTATGATCTGGGATTGGAGCCTGGGGCCAGATCGCCTTTTGAATCTGCTGTGATGTGGTCTTGTGTCGCAGACCAAGCTTACGACAGGAGCGATGTGTGGAGATTCTGGAGCAGTTCCTGCGGGAGGGCCGAATGTCCCAGTTAATCTGGGAGGTTTGTCTTGTACACAACTCACTACACATGGCCAGTCTGCGAGAGACACTGCTGGGTAAAATCGCTGCATTGGCAGATCACATGGCAAACAAACTGGAGAAGAGCAACCGAGCAATATTCTATCCTCAGAACTACTACCAGCTGTTGGGAGAGGAGATGATGTCTGTGTTGGAGCGAATCTTTGAGCGGCTGAAAGGTGAGAAAGGCCAAGATGTGATGTAATGGAACATAAACCGTCTTTAGCAATTAGAAGAGGCCTTTTAAAGCTTTATTGGCACCTCATCCACCACCTTAAACATTCACCTCTCCACCACTAGTGCCACAGTGACAGCAGTGTGAACTATATACTCATTGATGGAACACAGAAAGTTAACATGCAGGTACAGCAAGCAATTAGGAAGGCAAATGGCATGTTGGTTTTGATTGCACAGGGACTGGAGTGCCAGAATAAGGAAGTCTTGCTATAATTGCGCTGGGCTTTGGTGAGACCACATCTGGAGTACTGTGCACAGCTTTGGTCTCCACATTTAAGAAAGGTTCACTGGACTGGTCCCTGGGATGAGGGGGTTGCCCCACGATGAGAGGCTGAGTAAATTGGGCCCATACTCTCTGGAGTTTAGAAGAATGAGAGGTGATCTCATTGAAACATATGAGATTCTGAAGGGGGCTGGATAGGGGAGATGGCCACTGAGAGGTTGTTACTCCTGGCTGGGGATTCTAGAACACGGAGACACAGTCTCAGGATAAGGGGCCAATCATTTAGGACTGAGATGAGGAGAAATTTCTTCACTTGAAGGGTTTGAATCTTTTGAATTCTCTACCCTAGAGGATTGTGGATCCTCCATCGTTGAATACATTTAAGGCTGGGATCAATAGTTTTTGGTCACTTGGAATCGAGGGATATGTGGAGCGGGTAGGAAAGTGGAGTTGAGGTAGAAGATCAGCCATGATCATGTTGAATAGCAGAGCAGACTCGAGGGACGGTCTACTCCTATTTCTTATATGAAATATAAGTTGCTGTAAACTATGTAGTAATTCTTTGAAGATTATCCATTGTTTATGCACTGTTATACCTTTTAATGTATTTTCCCAATCCTAGATCTAAAATAGCCTGTTCTCCAGTCAGTTCCTCAATATACTTCTCTAGAAAACTACCCCTAACACACTCCAGTAGCTCGTCCTCCACAGCATTAGTGCTCACTAGGTTTACCCAGTCTATGTGCAGATTGAAGTCAGCCATAATTACTGTATTACCCATGCAACATGCTTCTCTAATCTGATTAATACCATGCCCCACACTACCGCTACTGTTTGGTGGCCTATAAACAACTACCACCAATGTCTGCTGGCCCCTGCTGTTTCTTAGCTCCACCCAAAGAGATTCCACATTTTGTTCTTTCGGTCTGAGATCCTCTCTTACTAATGTTCTGATCCCATCCTTCTTATCAGTGCAACACCACCTTCTTTTTCTTTTTTCCTGTCCTTCCTAAATGTTGAATATCCTTGAATATTCAGTTCCCAGTCTTGATCACCCTGTAGCCACATTTCCATAACGGCAGGGATAGATTTCAAACAGATCTAGCAATGCAAAACTGGGCATCCATGAGGTGCTGTAGACTATCAGCAGCAGCAGAATTGCACTCAATCACAAACTGTAACCTCACGGCCCAGCATATCCCACAATCTACCATTACCATCAAGCCGTGGGATCAACCCTGGTTCAATGAAGAGTGCAGGAGGGCATGCCAGGAGCAGCACCAGGCATACCTCAAAATGAGGTGTCAGCCTGGTGAAGCTACAACACAGGACTACTTGCATGCCAAACTGCAAAAACAGCATGCAATAGACAGAGCTAAGCGATCCCAGAACCAACGGATCAGATCTAAGTTCTGCAGTCCTGCCATAAGCTCTGCAGTCCTGCCATATCCAGTCGTGAATGGTAGTGGACAATTAAACAATGAACAGGAGGAGGTGGCTCCACAAATATCCCCATCTTCAATGATGGGGGAGCCCAGCACATCAGTGCGAAAGATAAGGCTGAAGCCAATTTGATTCACCACGTGATATCAAGAAACGACAGAAGGCATTGATACTGCAAAGGCTATGGGCCCTGACAATATTCCGGCAATAGTACTGAACTCCTGTGCTCCCTTCCTTGCTGCGCCCCTAGCCAAGCTGTTCCAGTACAGCTACAACACTGGCATCTACCCTGCAATGTGGAAGATTGCCCAGGTATGTCCTGTACACAAAAAGCAGGACAAATCCAACCCGGCCAATTACCGCCCCATCAGTCTACTCTCAATCATCAGTAAAGTGATGGAAGGTGTCATCAACAGTGCTATCAAGTGGCACTTGCTTAGCAATAACCTGCTCAGTGACACTCAATTTGGGTTCCGCCAGGGCCCAATCAGCTCCTGCCCTCATTACAACCTTGGTTCAAACATGGACAAAAGAGCTGAACTCCAGAGGTGAGGTGAGAGTGACTGCCCTTGACATGAAAGCAGCATTTGACCGAGTATGGTAGCAAAACTGAAGTCGATGGGAATTGGGGGGAAAACCCTCCGCTGATTGGAGTCGTACCTAGCACAAAGGAAGATGGTTGTGGTCGTCGGAGGTCAATCATCTCAGCTCCCGGACATCACTGCAGGAGTTCCTCAGGGTAGTGTCCTCTGTTCAACCATCTTCAGCTGCTTCATCAATGACCTTCCTTCAATCATAAGGTCAGAAGTGGGGATGTAAAGCACCATTTGCAACTCCTCAGAAGCAGTCCGTGTAGAAATGCAGCAAGACCTGGACAATATCCAGGCTTGGCTGTTAAGTGGCAAGTAACATTCATGCCACACAAGTGCCAGGCAATGACCATCTCCAACAAGAGAGAATCTAACCATCTCCCTGACATTCAACAGCATTACATCCTGGGGGTTACTGTTGACCAGAAACTGAACTGGAGTAGTCATATAAATACCATGGCTACAAGAGCAGGTCAGAGGCTAGGTATCCTGTGGCAAGTAACTCACCTCCTGACTCCCCAAAGCCCGTCCACCATTTGCAAGGCACACGTCAGGAGTGTGATGGAATACTCTCCACTTGCCTGGATGGGTGCAGCTCTAACACTCATGAAGCTTGACACCATCCAGGACAAGGCAGCCCACTTGATTGGCACCCCATCCACAACCATTCACTCCCTCCACCACCGACGCACATTGGCAGCAGTGTGTACCATCTACAAGATGCACTGCAGCAACGTACCAAGGCTCTGGCTGCACTCACCTGAGGAACCATTGCCCTCATCAGTATCCAAAATGGAAAACCGATTAGCAAGCAAGATCGGTTCAGGACTTCTGCACTGTCTGCCTGGTTCTCTTAGACTGCCTGGCAGTCACCCATTCCTTTTCTGTCTGCATGCTCCTAACCTGCGGTATGACCACCTCACTAAATGTGCTATCCATGTAGTCCTCGGCCTCGTGGATGCACAACAGTGACTCCAGACGCTGCTCAAGTTCCGAAACCCGGAGCTCAAGCTTGTGTAGCCCGTGACTCTTCCTGCAAATGTGGTCGTCTAGGACATGTGGTGCATCCATGACTGCCCACATTCCGCAGGATGTACATTCCATTTGGCCGAGCTGCCCTGCAATACCGTAACTTTAAAAACTATTTATTACAATAAGTAGAATAACTTACCAGTTACTCACCAATCAGCTTCTTCCCTGTACTGAAGAGAGAGGCAGTTACTGGAGGCTGGAAAAAGGAGCCCCTCCCTCACTGAATTCCCTCATGCACTAACTCCCACTTTACACTCTGTGCACTCAAAGTAGCTCTCAGTGCAGACAAATTTATTTTCTTAACTAATTTATAGTTCCCCTCCTTACCGAACTCCCTCATTTACCAACTCTGGTCTTCAGACTCTGTGCCCTCCAGCAGCACTCAATGCGGAGAAGCAGCACTGAGTCCCCTGAATTTATACTCTGAATATAATGCTGTGCTAGAGCTCAGAAACCAGTTTAAGTTACTTAATTAACTAGCTACAGCTACTCTTGTATATCCCTGTTTAAAACAATAAGAAACCTAACTCTCCTTTTAACTTAAACAGTAATTTCAATTAATTGCTAAATTTAAACAAAACAATAACTAGACTTCAGAGAGATTAATCCTTAAAATCCACTCACTTACTAAACTCCCATCTTTACACTCTGTGCCCTCCAGCAATACTCAGTACCTGAGGGAGGTATATTGGCCCAGGAGAGAACTCTTCTTTGAATGGTATCATGGGATCTTCTGCATCCAGCTGAGAGGGCTGATCAAAAAGACAACATCTGACAGTGCAGCACTCCCTCAGTCCTGCACTGGGAGTGTTAGCCTGAATTTTGTGCTCAAGTCTCTGGAGTGAGACTTTACCCCACAGTATTCTGACTCAGCTGAGAGAGAGCTGAGCTTCTTAATGTCTATAAAGTAGGAGAGAGTTTCAGATTGCACCAACTTACAGCCAGCACAGAGCAATAGATTCTGCCCTTCCAAACCTTCCTGTGTGTGGTGGGAGCAAATGTTTTGAGTTGTGGCTTGAGGGGACACACTGAGGGCACTGGGAACAGTTTGACACAATATTGAAGCATACTGGCTTTAGTTTGCTGTGGGCTTGGGTAGTGAGGGGTAAGCAGTGTTGGGGAGACAGTGGTGTAGTGGTAATGTCACTGAACTAGTAATCCAGAGGCTCAGGCCCTGGGGATATGGTTTCAAATCCCACCATGGCAGCTGGTGAAATTTAAATTATAATTAATAACCATCTGGAATTGAAAGCTAGTCTCAGTAATGGTGCCATGAAGCTATCATTGATTATCATTAAAAAAAAAACATCTGGTTCACAAATGTCCTTTTAGGGAAGGAAATCTGCTGTCCTTACCTGGTCTGGCCTACATGTGACTCCAGACCCACAGCAATGTGGTTGACTCTTAAATGCCCTCTGAAATGGCCTAGCAAGTCACTCAGTTGCTGAGGACAATTAGGGATGGGCAGCAAGTTTGTTGGCCTTGCCAGCGATACCCAAATCCCATGAAAGAATGAGAAAGAAATTGAGTGCTGCATCCTGACTCTCTCTTTGTGTTCTGTCACAGGTGGGATGGACTGTTCTCTCTCCTTTGTGTCTCAGCTGCTGGGGAAGGTCTGCATACAGGGACATACTGGTGAGTCTGAGTGTCACACTGGTTGGGGGATTGGGAATGACCCCTCTAAGAGTGCGGTAGGTTAAAATTATCTGAGTGTTGAGAGTGTTGGGTGGTTGCGGGGGGGTTTCTGGCTCCGGTAACGTGGCAGTCCAGGTGGAACCAGTTCACACACATACACCTTTCCAGAAGGAGGTGCCGGAGAGCACTCGGGAGCAAGTATTAACCCTGGGACCCTCCTAGACTGGGTGGATTGGCTGGTGAGGAGGGGTAGCCCTGATAGTAAAGGATGGCAGAAGGGCATGAATAAGAAGGAATCTGGCTTCAGAAGATCATGAAGTAGAATCAGTTTGGGTGGAAATTAGGAATAGCAGGAGTCAGAAAACACTGGTGGGAGTAGTTTACAGGCCCCTGAGCAGTACTTATATTATTGGATAGAACACTAAACGGGAAATTATTGGAGTGTGTAAAAAAGGTAATGTATTAATTGTGGGAACTTTAATCTGCATATAGACTGAGACAACCAAATTGGCAACAGTGATCTAGAAGATGAATTTGTAGAATGCTTGCGTGACAGTTTCTTGGAGTAATACGGTGTAGAACCGACTAGGGATAAAGCTATCTTAGACCTTGCATTGTGGAATGAAGCAGGGTTAATAAGCAATGTAATCGTAAAAGATCTCTGGTGTTCAGAAGAATGAGAGGTGATCTAAGTGAGACATACAAGATTCTGAAAGGGCTTGATAGGGTAGAAGCTGAGAGATTGTTCCCACTGGTCGGGGAATCTAGAACACGGGGACACAGTCTCAGGATAAGGGGCCAATCATTCAGGACTGAGATGAGGAGAAATTTCTTCACTCAAAGGTTTGTTAATCTTTGGAATTCTCTACCCCAGAGGGTTGTGGATGCTCCATCATTGAATACATTTAAGGCTGGGATAAATAGATTTTTAGTCTCGCAGGGAATCGAGGGATATGGGGAGTGGGCAGGAAAGTGGAATTGAAGCCCAAGAGCAGCCATGATTGTATTGAATGGCGGAGCAGGCTCAATGGGCCATATGGTCGACACCTGCTCCTATTTAGAGTCATAGATATACAGCACAGAAACAGGCCCTTCAGCCCATCATGTCTGTGCTGGCCATCAAGCACCTAACTATTCATATCCCATTTTCCAGCACTTGGCCCGTAGCCTTGTATGCTATGTCGTTTCAAGTGCTCATCTAAATACTTCTTCAATGTTGTGAAGGTTCCTGCCTCTACCACCTCTTCAGGCATATTTGTTACAATTCATCCTAAAGAGGTCATCCTAGACTGGGTATTGTGTAATCAGAAAGGAATAATTGACAATCTAGTATTCCTGGGCTGGTACATTAACCTGCTGAACCACTGAGGGACCTTGGACTCTGACTGTGATTGGACAACAGCTCTGGGTTAGATTCTTGCATTAACTGGTCACTGTCAAGTTGCAGTGTGGGAGCTTTAGTTGTCCCCAGGACCCCTAGGTTAGCCACGGTTCATGCGTCTGATTGACATCCAGTGAGCCCTGTGAAAAGTGCGTGTGATTATCCAGTGAGGACAGGATTAGCCACCAGCTGTGATGCCTTTCACAGTCAAAAAACAGCAAGGCACTATTTAAAAAAATAGTACAGTGCTGGATGCATAGAATAGATCCTTGGCACCACATCACAGCAAGAGTCACAGCGTTCAGGGGAGGAGCAGAGATGGGAGGTAAGAATGCAAACCCACCTGACAATATTCTCTGCACATGGTGTGAGTGAGAGCTTTAACACGGCGGCTGATATAGAGGCCTGGCGAGGGATACCGGATCAATACTCTGTATAAGAGCACTCTGGTATCGCAGAAGGTTGAGGCAGTTGGGTCACTGATTCTAGGAAAGAGTAGGCTTTGAGGAGTAAAAACAAGAAATGCTGGAAATACTCAGCAGGTCTGGCAGCATCTGTGGAGAGAGAAGCAGAGTTAACGTTTCAAGTCAGTGACCTTTCATCAGAACTGACAGCGGTTCTGAAGAAGGGTCGATGACCTGAAACGTTAACTCGGCTTCTCTCTCCACAGATGCTGCCAGACCTGCTGAGTATTTACAGCATTTCTTGTTTTTATTTCAGATTTCCAGCATCTGCAGTATTTTGCTTTTATTTTAGGCTTTGAGGAGGTTTGACTGAGGTCTTTAAAATAACGAAAGGTTTAGATTCTGTTCATGTGACTGTTTGTTTGAGTTAGACAGATTAGAGAGGATGATAAGTGATGAGATACAGTGGTGTAGTGGTAATTTCACTGGATTAGTCATCGCTCAGGATAATGCCCTGGGGACGTGTCGCACCATAGCAACTGATGGAATTTAAATTCAATTAATTCATAAAAATCTGGAACTAGTCTCAATAATGGTGCCATGAAACTATCATCGATAGTTGTAAAAACCCATCACAGAACTTTTTTATTTATTCATTCATGGGATGTGGGTATCACTGGCTAGGCCAGCATTTATTGCCTATTTCTAATTGCCCTTGAGAAGGTGGTGGTGAACTGCTTTCTTGAACCGCTGCTGTCCTTGGGGTGCAGGTACACCTACAGTGCTGTTAGGAAGGGAGTTTCAGGATTTTGACCCAGTGACAGTGAGGGAACGGCGATATAGTTCCAAGTCAGAGTGGGATGTGTCTTGGAGGGGAACTTGCACGTGGTGGTGTTCCCATGCATTTGCTGCCCTTGTCCTTCTAGGTGGTAGAGATCGTGTGTTTGGAAGGTGCTGTCGAAGGAGTCTTGGTGAGTTGCTGCAGTATATCCTGTAGATGGTACACACTGCTGCCACTGTGCATGGGGGTAAAGGGAGCGAATGTTTAAGATGGTGAATGGGGTGTCAATCAAGCGGGCTGCATTGTCCTGGATGGTGTCGAGCTTCTTGAGTGTTGTTGGAGCTGCACCCATCCCGGCAAGTGGAGAGTATTCCATCACATGCCTGACTTGTGCCTTGTAGATGATGGACAGGCATTGGGGAGTCAGGAAGTGAGTTACTCACCACAGAATTCCCAGCCTCTAACCTTGTAGCCATAGTATTTATGTGGCTGGTCCAGTTCATTTTCTGGTCAATGGTAACCCCCAGGATGTTATTAGTGGGAGATTCATCGATGGTAATGCCATTGAACATCAAGGGGAGATGGTTAGATTCTCTCTTGTTTGAGATGATCATGCCCACTTATGTGGCGCGAATGTTACTTGCCACTTATCAGCCCAAACCTGGACATTGCCCATGTCTTGCTGCACCTGGACATGGACTGCTTCAGTATCTGAGAAGTCACGAATGGTGCTGAACATTGTGCAATCATCAGCGAACATCCCCACTTCTGACCTTATGATGGAGAGAAGGTCATTGATGAAGCAGCTGAAGATGGTTGGGCCTGGGACACTACCCTGAGGAACTCCTGCAGTGATGTCCTAGGACTGAGATGATTGATCTCCAACAACCACAACTATCTTCCTTTGTGTTAGGTATGACTCCAACCAGCGGAGAGTTTTCCCCCTGATTCCCATTGATTCCAGTTTTGCTCGGGCTCTTTGATGCCAAATTCGGTCAAATGCTACCATGATGTCAAGGGCAGTCACTCTCACCTCACCTCTGGAGTTCAGCTCTTTTGTCCATGTTTGGACCAAGGTTGTAATGATGTCAGGACTTGAGTGGTCCTGGTGGAACCCAAACTGAGCTGCAGTGAGCAGATTATTGCTGAGCAAGTGCTGCTTGATAGCACTGTCGACAACCCCTTCCATCACTTTGCTGACGATCAAGAGTAGACTGATAGGGCGGTAATTGGGCGGGTTGGATTTGTCCTGTTTTTTGTGTACAGGACATACCTGGGCAATTTTCCACATTGCCAGGTAGATAGAAACATAGAAAATAAGAGCAGGAGTAGGCCATTTGGCCCTTCGAGCCTGCTCCGCCATTCATTATGATCATGGCTGATCATCCAACTCAGTAACCTGTTCCCACTTTCTTCCCATACCCTTTGATCCCTTTAGATCCAAGAGCTGTATCTAGCTCCTTCTTGAAAACATACAATGAAAACACTCTCTGGGTGAAGATGCCAGTGTTGTAGCTGTACTGGAACAGCTTGGCTAGGGGTGTGGTTAGTTCTGGAGCACAGGTCTCCGGTACTATTGCCGGAATGTTGTCAGGGCCCATTGCCTTTATAGAATCCAGTGCCTTCAGCTGTTTCTTGATATCATGTGGAGTGAATCAGATTAGCTGAAGACTGGCATCTGTGATGCAGGGGACCTCCAAGGGAGGCCGAGATGGATCATCCAATCGGCACTTCTGGCTGAAGATTGTTGCAAATGCTTCAGCCTTGTTACAGCACAGAATGACCTTTAGGGAAGGAAATCTGCCGTCCTTACCTGGTCTGGCCTACATGTGTCTCCAGATCCACAGCAATATGGTTGACTCTTAAATGCCCTCTGAAATGGTCTCACAAGCAACTAGTTGTCAATGGGCAATAAATGCTGGCCTGCCAGCCTCCCATGAAAGAATTAAAAAAGAACAGAACTAGACTGAAGTTAGGAGATGATTCTTTACACAGAGACCCTGGCGTGTAGAAGGTTTAGAGGGTGATCGGATTCAGTTGCATAAAATGACTAAGAGATTGAATGGGGTAGATACGGAGAAACTATTTCCTTTGGTGAGGGGAGTGCAGAACAAGGGGGCATAATCTTAAAAGTAGAGCCAGGCCGTTCAAGAATGAAATGGGTAATGGAAATTGGGTCTTCTGCCTAGAAGATGTGTTTCTATGTGACGGAGACATGAATATTTGAAGGGTTTAGTGAGGGGAGGTGCCCTGGGTGCTGTCTGTATTTGGAGTGTGAGATTCTAAAAACCCCATCTGGAATGAAGACAGACCACTTGGCCCATCTAACTGGTCCTATACTGCCGTTGCCCGGCTCTGATTGGCTGGTGTTTCCTCAGATGCGGTTCTGCAAGTGTTGGTGCCCAGGCTAACTCTTCTTACCCAATCGGATTGCATTTGGCAGCGGATCAGTTGGCGATTGGTGGAGAATGTGCCGGAGCGTTGGATGGAGTGTGTGGTATCTGGTCTGGTCCGGTTAGCAGCAGGGTGAGTGCGCACTTTATAAAGCATTGAGAGCTGCAGGGAGCAAAGAGCACCTGGACCAGCATCCCCCAACCTGAACACACGGCGGCTGGGAGCAGTCTGCCCAGAGCGAGCTGTCAGCTGTGGCTCCATGGCTAGTGCTTTCAACACAGAGTCACGCGGTGCAGGCCCCACTCCACAGAATTCAGCACAAAATCAAGGCCGACACTCCCAGTGCAGTGCGGAGGGAGCGCCGCCCTGTCAGCGAGGAATGCGGAGGGAGCGCCGCCCTGTCAGCGAGGAATGCGGAGGGAGCGCCGCCCTGTCGGCGAGGGAGCACGGAGGGAGCGCCGCCCTGTCAGCGAGGAATGCGGAGGGAGCGCCGCCCTGTCGGCGAGGGAGCGCGGAGGGAGCGCCGCCCTGTCGGCGAGGGAGCGCCGCCCTGTCGGCGAGGGAGCGCGGAGGGAGCGCCGCCCTGTCAGCGAGGGAGCGCGGAGGGAGCGCCGCCCTGTCGGCGAGGGAGCGCCGCCCTGTCGGCGAGGGAGCGCGGAGGGAGCGCCGCCCTGTCGGCGAGGGAGCGCGGAGGGAGCGCCGCCCTGTCGGCGAGGGAGCGCCGCCCTGTCGGCGAGGGAGCGCGGAGGGAGCGCCGCCCTGTCGGCAAGGGAGCGCCGCCCTGTTGGCGAGGGAGCGCGGAGGGAGCGCCGCCCTGTCAGCGAGGGAGCGCGGAGGGAGCGCCGCCCTGTCAGGATCCAACTTTCAGAAGAGACATTAAACGTGGCCCCGTGTGCCCGGGCAATGGATATCCACAATCCTATGGCACTAGTTAGTAATATTTTTAAGGGGTTGCAACACTTGTAAGATTTTTAAACCTTGTTTTTTTTTCTGATAGGCCAGAGGTTTTGTCGCGGTTGCTAGGCAGCATCATACTGAAGAACAAGAAGGCTGAGTTTGTTCTAACACACAAATTCCTTCTCCTGCAGTATCAGCACAAGGTGTGTGCAGACTGGGGAGGGCTGCGAGGGAGGGGTCAGCACCAGGAGGGTGGGGGGGGCCTGGTCTGTGTGGGAGGGGGGGGGAAATTGGTGTGGGGGGGGGGCGGGATTGGTCTGTGTGGGGGGGGGCGGGATTTGTCTGTGTGAGGGAGGTGGGGGGCTGGTGTGTGTGTGAGGGGTGGGGGGCTGGTCTGTTCCCTGTTGTTATCTCAGACTCTGTTATTGTCTCTGGTTCAGACCTCTGTGCTCCAAAGCCTGCTGGGATATCTGGCAAGAGAGACGTCTCGGAGCAGCTTGTTGGTGGAGGTGAGTGATGGGGCGGGGGGGGTCGCGGTGTCTCGGTGGGGGGGCAGGTTGGGGGAGGTGCTGTTGCAGTGTCTGAGTTTTTGTGGCTTTGCCAGGTGATGAAGATGTTGTTGGAGACGTGGGGAAGCAGCAGCTCAGTGAGACACAGCCCCATAGAACAGCAACTTTACATCAGCAAGGCCATCGTCATCAGCCTGGGCCTGCTCACCCACTCCCAGATACAGCAACACAGAGCAGGTTAGTGTGGGGGTGGGGTGGCTGAGGGTTGGGGTACACAGGGAGCTATGGGTGGGGGGTGGCACTGTGTGGGCAGGGAGAGTTGTGCGTGTGGGATGTATGGGGATTGGGGGGTGTGGGACGGGGTCTGGCGGCTATGTGGGGGGGAGGAGTGTGCGGGGTGGAGGGGGGTCCGGCAGGATTGGCTTCGCTGAGGCTGCCATTTATCTGATGGGGATGGAGGATCGAGATGCTTGGTGACACCTTTGGCTCCTCAAACTGTTAATGAGGGTGAGGGGTCAGAGTGATGCTTACATTGTGGGAGGTGAGTGAGGGATGATGGGGAGGGGGGGGTGGGGTGACAAGGGGATGATGGAGGGAGGTGTTACAGAGGGATGATGGAGGGGGGATTACAGCGGGATGGCGGGGTGGGTGACGATGTTATGATGGGGAGGGGGGGTGTGACAAGGGGATGATGGGAAGGGGGTGCAGCTGTGGTCGAGTGTTTCATTCTCTGTGTTCTCTGGGACCTGTGTTTGCAGAGCTGCTCTCTGGGATGATGGCTGGGATGGAGTGTCACCTGGACAGTAATCTACCCCGTGTTCGCCAGTTGGGGATGGTTGTTGCGGAGTGCCTCAGTGCGAGGCTGAACTCGGGGGATCACACACTCAAGTTCCAGGTAGGTCTGATGGGGCCCAAGATACGGAGCACAGTCCCACTGTGAGAGGATCTTGCTGTGCACAGCTGCAGAGATGGTGCATTTTAACAAACTACCCCCAGAGCCTTGCCACGCAGCGAATCTCTGACTCAGCAGCTGACACAAACTCCATATAACCAGCAGAATCTTTGGCTACATTGTGGAGACTGGGAATGGGAACAGTGAGCCCTGTGCATTGGGAATTGATCCTGGTTTGTTACACTGTGCGTGCGTGTGTGTGTAAGTAACTGACACTAATCATATTGCTCACCCTCATAGTCACTCAACTCTAGCACGAATTTCGATTTGATCCATTGACTGGGATTTTCAGTCGACTGTGGGGGTGAGAATGGGAGTGGATGTGCTTTGGAACTAGCGCTCCGAAATGGTGTCCGGGTCCCGACGCCCCTGAGGGTGGGGTGAGAATCCGGGGAAAAGCTCGCCTCCAATTAACAGTGAAGGCGAGTTTTTTTTTCAAATCGCCAAACCCGAAGGTTGGCGCACAGCTGTCAGGTTCAGGCAGGGAGCAATTAAGTAATTGTCTTTGAGGAAAAGTCTTTTCACTTGGGATTTTTGTGTGAGATTGGGCACTGAACCTTTCAGCTGGCCATTTGGCCACTTCTCTCCGCAGTCAGGCTGCTGGCTCTCCAACATCCTGCCTCCTCTCTCCTGCAAGGCAGCAGCAGCAGTGGGCCCAGTCCTGGCTGCCCTCTGCCTCTGACAGTTGTGCTCAGTAGGCAGCTCCCATCTCCTGGCAGAGTTTGACGTCACTAATTGGGCACTGAGCTCGCCATGCGCCCAATAGGGCATTTGTATATGAAGATTGTGTTGAGAGATCAGGACCCAGAAAATATCCGAGCATCAGGTTCCCAACCTTGGATTGAAATACGATTAACATGTTGATTTAACTTTGGTCCTTCAGTACGTGGAAGATAATGAGTCGAGGGAACTACGGTCACTGTCCTCCCCGAGGCCGCTGTCAAGCTGGCAGGCCCCTCCACAGCAACACAGGTACCTGAACCATCGATATTAGCGACACACTGAACCTGTAAAATACAAACAGCAAAAACTGGAAATACACAGCAGCTCAATCAGTGCATCACCAAGGGAAATCTTCAGCTGTTTAACCTTCCATCAGATTGCAGCTAATAAATTCGCCAGTCCAACGGGAGGCTGTTTGGGATGCATTATTTGTTGTTGCTTCTGACATGCAGTGTTCATGCAATCAGTAGCCATTCAATAAATCTCAGTATTAAACGTAGCGTGAGAGGAGGAAAATAAACATAAATTAATCCACAATTCGATTACCCTGAGTGGAAAAGTGAGACTGGAAGCTCCCTCAGTTTCACTGGCTTTGCTGGTATTTGATCTCACTGCGCTGAGAATTCACCTGGTTCCCTTTTAATCTGAAGCCAAATTTTTCCACCCTCACCTGATCCTCCTCATTCTGTGTAAGAGATGCACCGGCTATAACCGAGGGGGGCCTGAACTCTAATGAGTTTTCTTCTATTTCTAGAGATGGAGACTCACAGTCAGGGAGGAGCCAGGATCCGGCCGGGAGGAGCCAGGATCCGGCCGGGAGGAGCCAGGATCCAGCCGGGAGGAGCCAGGATCCGGCCGGGAGGAGAAACCTAGTCCACAGAGTACAGGATACAGAGTCGGAGTCTGAGCTGGACAGGTTGGTAAAACCAGTTTTCTCATCTTCCCTGTTTCACCCATTAGAATAAGAAACAAGACGGTCAGTCTTTGCTCACTTGGACTCTTGCCTCCTGAGGCAGAGGTTTGTGGGTTCAGGGTCAGTGCTAGGACCGATGCAGTGTTGAGGGGGTTCTGTCCTGTCCTTCGGGTGCATAGAAAAGGCTCTGTCTGTCTTCACCCTCTCTTTTTCTTTTTTTTTCTCTTGCTCTCTTTCCCCTTTTTTTCTCCTCCCCCCCCCTTTTTTTTCTCCTCCCCCCCCTTTTTTTCTCCTCCCCCCCCCCTTTTTTTCTCCTCCCCCCCCTTTTTTTCTCCTCCCCCCCCTTTTTTTTCTCCTCCCCCCCCTTTTTTCTCCTCCCCCCTTTTTTTCTCCTCCCCCCCAATTTTTTCTCCTCCCCCCCTTTTTTTCTCCTCCCCCCTTTTTTTCTCCTCCCCCCTTTTTTTCTCCTCCCCCCTTTTTTTCTCCTCCCCCTTTTTTTTCTCCTCCCCCCCTTTTTTTCTCCTCCCCCCCCCCTTTTTTCTCTCCAACTCCAGTTGCTTATTTCTATCTTTCTATTTGCAGTGATGATGAGTTGATCCCATATGACCTGTCAAATGACACTGAGCTGCGGAGGAGTCGAGCCCCGGTTTACATCAGTGACTGTGTGGAAGGTAACATGGTGACTGGTCAGTGTCAGTGGGCATGGTGGGGGAGGACACTGAGCGACTGGTCTGTGGGGGTGAGGGGGCGGGGAGGACACTGCGATTGGTCAGTGGTGGGGGGGGAGGACACTGTGCGATTGGTCAGTGGTGGGGGGGGAGGACACTGTGCGATTGGTCAGTGGAGCGGAGGAGGACACTGTACGATTGGTCAGTGGGGGGGGGGGAGGACACTGCGATTGGTCAGTGGGGGGTGGTGGGGGGGAGGACACTGTGCAATTGGTCAGTGGGGGGTGGGGGGGGGGAAGGACACTGCGATTGGTCAGTGGGGGGGGGAGGACACTGTGCGATTGGTCAGTGGGGGGGGGAGGACACTGTGCGATTGGTCAGTGGGGGGGGGGAAGGACTGTGCGATTGGTCAGTGGGGGGGGAGGACACTGTGCGATTGGTCAGTGGGGGGGAGGACACTGTGCGATTGGTCAGTGGGGGGGGAGGACACTGCGATTGGTCAGTGGGGGGGAGGACACTGTGCGATTGGTCAGTGGGGGGGGGGAAGGACTGTGCGATTGGTCAGTGGGGGGGGAGGACACTGTGCGATTGGTCGGTGGGGGGGGGGAAGGACTGTGCGATTGGTCAGTGGGGGGGGAGGACACTGTGCGATTGGTCGGTGTGGGGGGGGGAGGACACTGTGCGATTGGTCAGTGGGGGGGGGAAGGACTGTGCGATTGGTCGGTGGGGGGGGAGGACACTGTGCGATTGGTCAGTGGGGGGGGAGGACACTGTGCGATTGGTCAGTGGGGGGGGGGGGGAGGACACTGTGCGATTGGTCGGTGGGGGAGGGAGGACACTGTGCGATTGGTCGGTGGGGGGGGGAGGACACTGCGATTGGTCAGTGGGGGGGGGGGGAGGACACTGCGATTGGTCAGTGGGGGGGGGGAGGACACTGTGCGATTGGTCAGTGGGGGGGGGGAGGACACTGTGCGATTGGTCAGTGGGGGGGGAGGACACTGTGCGATTGGTCGGTGGGGGAGGGAGGACACTGTGCGATTGGTCAGTGGGGGGGGGAGGACACTGCGATTGGTCAGTGGGGGGGGGGAGGACACTGCGATTGGTCAGTGGTGGGGGGGAGGACACTGTGCGATTGGTCAGTGGTGGGGGGGAGGACACTGTGCGATTGGTCAGTGGGGGGGGGGAGGACACTGTGCGATTGGTCAGTGGGGGGGGAAGGACACTGCGATTGGTCAGTGGTGGGAGAGGAGGACACTGCGACTGGTCAGTGGGGGGTTGGGGGGGTGGGAGGACACTGCGATTGTTCAGTGGGGGGGGGGGCGGAGGACTGTGCGACTGGTCAGTGGGGGGGGTGGAAGGACACCGTGCGCACCGTGCGACTGGTCAGTGGGGGTCGGGGGGGGTGGGAGGACCGAGCGACTGGTCAGTGGTGGGGGGGGGGAGCGGAGAACACCGAGCAACTGGTCAGTGTCAGTGGGGGGGTGGGGGAGGACACCGAGCGACTGGTCAGTGTCGGTGGGGGGGACACAAAGCGACCCAGGGTCGGGATGAGACACTGAGTGACCGGTTGGACAGCGCTTGGTCCTTCCTTCTATTCATGGAGAGGGGAGAACAGATTCTTCATGTTATTAATTTGCGGATTCTGTGTATTTGTGGAGGACGCTGTGCTTTCACCCAGAACACAGGCTGTTAAACGCACACTCACTCAGCCTGCACTCTGATCTCTGGATTGTTTTACAGTCCTGATGACATCTGTAGACCCGGAACAAGTTGAAATCGCTTTGAAGGTTGCGGTAAACCTGATTAGAAAGAATCCAACTGCGAGCAGAGAGGTGAGTGGGGTTGGGGGGGTGGGGGGTGGTGGAGAGGAATGGGACTGGGGTAGGTGGATGGGGTAGGTTGAGGATAAAGGGCTTCATGGACTGGGTTGAGGAAGGGGATTTGAAAAGACTTGGTGAGTGGGCAGGAACATGGCAGATGGAATATAATGTGGAAAAATGTGAGGTTATCCATTTTGGTAGGAGGAACAGATGTTCAGAGTATTTCTTAAATGGTAAGAGATTAGGAAGTGTAGATGTACTAAGGGAGCTGGGTGCCCGTGTCAATAAGTCACTGAAAGCTAACATGCAAGTGCAGCAAGCAATTAGAAGGCTAATGGTATGTTAGCCTTTATCGCAAAAGGATTTGCATACAGGAGTAGTGAAGTCTTGCTTCAGTTGTATTCTCCTGCTTCTTTGGCCTGCTTGTCTCAAGAGACAATGGGTAAGCGCCTAGAGGTGGGTAGCGGTTTGTGAAGCAGCGCCTGGAGTGGCTATAAAGGCCAATTCTAGAGTGACAGACTCTTCCACAGGCGCTGCAGATAAAATTGGTTCTCGGGGCTGTTACACAGTTGGCTCTCCCCTTGCACTTCTGTCTCTTTTCCTGCCAACCGCTAAGTCTCTTCGACTTGCCGCTGTTTAGCCCCGCCTTTATGGCTGTCCGCCAGCTCTGGCGATCACTGGCAACTGACTCCCACAACTTGTGGTCAATGTCACAGGACTTCATGTCGCATTTGCAGATGTCTTTCAAGCGGAGACATGGACGGCCGGTGGGTCTGATACCAGTGACGAATTCACTGTACAATGCGTCTTTGGGGATCCTGCCATCTTCCACGTGGCTCACATGGCCAAGCCATCTCAAGCGCCGCTGGCTCAGTAAGGTGTATATGCTGGAGATGTTGGCCGCCTCGAGGACTTCTGCGTTGCAGATACGGTCCTGCCACCTGATGCCAAGGATTCTCTGGAGGCAGTGAAGATGGAATGAGTTGAGACGTCACTCTTGGCTGACATGTTGTCCAGGCCTCGCTGCTGTAGAGCAAGGTACTGAGGACACAGGCTTGAAACACTTGGACTCCGTGTCAGTGCACCATTTTCCCACACTCTCTTGGCCAGTCTGGACATAGCAGCGGACGCCTTTCCCATGCGCTTGTTGATTTCTGCATCGAGAGACAGGTTACTGGTGATAGTTGAGCCTAGGTAGGTGAACTCTTGAACCACTTCCAGAGCGTGGTCACCGATATTGATGGATGGAGCATTTCTGACGTCCTGTCCCATGATGTTCGTTTTCTTGAGGCTGATGGTTAGGCCAAATTCGTTGCAGGCAGCCGCAATCCTGTCGATGAGTCTCTGCAGACACTCTTCTGTGTGGGATGTTAATGCAGCATCGTCAGCAAAGAGGAGTTCCCTGATGAGGACTTTCTGTACTTTGGTCTTCGCTCTAAGACAGGCAAGGTTGAACAACCTGCCATCTGATCTTGTGTGAAGGAAAATTCCTTCTTCTGAAGACTTGAACGCATGTGAGAGCAGCAGTGAGAAGAAGTTCCCAAAGAGTGTAGGTGCGAGAACACAGCCCTGTTTCACGCCACTCAGGATAGGAAAGGGGTCTGATGAGGCATCGCTATGTTGAATTGTGCCTTTCATATTGTCATGGAATGAGGTGATGATACTTAGTAGCTTTGGTGGACATCCGATCTTTTCTAGTAGTCTGAAGAGACCAGTTCTGCTGACGCGGTCAAAGGCTTTGGTGAGATCTATGAAAGCAATGTAGAGGGGCATCTGTTGTTCGCGGCATAATCAAGAGTGCCAAGCCTGCTATACTCTCAGCACTCCATGCACTGCTTTGCCTGTGCTGGGATGAGGGAGCAGTACCACAGGACATGCGCGATGCCAATATCATAACCCTCTAAGAACAAGGATGACTGCGGTGACTGCAACAGCTACCGTGGAATCTCCCTGCTCAGCACAATGGGGAAAGCCTTCACTCGAGTCGTTTTAAACAGACTCCAGAAGCTGGCTGAACGTGTCTACCCTGAGGCACAGTGTGGCTTTCGAGCAGAGCGATCCACCATAGACGTGCTGTTCTCCCTTCACCAGCTACAGGAGAAATGCTGCGAACAACAAATGCCCCTCTATGTTGCCTTCATAGATCTTCAATTGTATAGAACCTTGGTTTGACTGCACCTGGAGTACTGTGTGCACTTTTGGTCACCTTACAGATTGGGAAATGTTACCTAAAGGGATGACGGTGGATAGGTAATGGCAAACATTTAAAGAGCACATGGATGAACTGCAACAATTGTTTATCCCTGTCTGGCGCAAAAGTAAAATGGCAAAGGTACCTAAACCTTGGCTTACAAGGGAAATTAGAAATAGCATTAGATCCAAGGAAGAGGCATATAAATTTGCCAAGAAAAACAACAGACCTGAGGATTGGGAGAGCAGTTTAGAATTCAGCAAAGGCGGACCAAGGGATTGATTAAGAAGGGGAAAATAGAGTATGAGAGCAAGCTTGCGGGAACATAAAAACTGACTGTAATAGTTTCTATAGGTATGTGAAGAGACAAAGATTGGTGAAGACAAATGTAGGTCCCTTGCTGTCAGAAATGGGAATTTATTATGGGGAATAAAGAAATGGCTGACCAACTAAATGCATACTTTGGTTCTGTCACAAAGAAGGACACAAATATCATACCAGAAATGTTGGGGAACACAGGGCTTAGTGAGAGAGAGAAATGGTGTTGGGGAAAATGATGGGATTGAAGGCCAATAAATCCCCAGGGCCTGATGGTCTGCATCCCAGAGTACTTAAGGAAGTGGCCCTAGAAATAGTGGATGTATTGGTGGTCATCTTCCAAAATTCTATAGACTCTGGAACAGTTCCTACAGATTGGAGGGTAGCTAATGTAACCCCACTATTTAAAAAGGGAGGTAGAGAGAAAACAGGGAATTATAGACCAGTCAGCCTCACGTCGGTAGTGGGGAAAATTCTAGAATCCATTATCAAAGATTTTATAGCAGAGCACTTGGAGAATAGCGATAGAATCGGGCAGAGTCAGCATGGATTTACGAAAGGGAAATCATGCCTGACAAATCTACTAGAATTCTTTGAGGATGTAACTGGTAGAGTTTATGAGGGGGAGCCAGTGGATGTGGTTTATTTGGACTTTCAGAAGGCTTTCGACAAAGTCCCCACATAAGAGATTAGCATGTAAAATTAAAGCGCATGGGATTGGGGGTAGTGTATTGTGATGGATAGAAAATTGGTTGGCAGACAGGAAACAAAGAGTAGGGATAAATGGGTCTTTTTCTGAATGGCAGGCAGTGACTAGTGGGGTACCGCAGGGATCGGTGCTAGGACCCCAGCTATTCACAATATATATTAATGATTTATATGAGGGAACTAAATGTAATATCTCCAAATTTGCAGATGACACAAAACTGGGTGGGTGAGTTGTGAGGAGGATGCAGAGAGGCTTCAGGGTAATATGGACAAGTTGAGTGAGTGGGCAAATGCATGGCAGATGCAGTATAATGTGGATAAATGTGAGGTTATCCACTTTGGTAGCAAAAACAGGAAGGCAGATTATTATCTGAACGGCTATAAACTGAGGGAGGGGAATATGCAGTGAGACCTGGGTGTTCTTGTACAGCTGTCGCTGAAGGTAAGCATGCAGGTGCAACAGGCGGTAAAAAAGGCAAATGGTATGTTGTCCTTCATAGCGAGAAGATTCGAGTACAGGAGCAGGGATGTCTTGCTGCAATTATACAAGGCCTTGGTGAGGCCACACCTGGAATATTGTGTGCAGTTTTGGTCTCCTTATCTGAGGAAGGATGTTCTTGCTATAGAGGGAGTGCAGCGAAGGTTTACCAGACTGAGTCCTGGGATGGCGGGTCTGACATATGAGGAGAGATTGAGTCGGTTGGGATTATTTTCACTGGAGTTCAGAAGAGTGAGGAGGGATCTCATAGAAACCTATAAACTTCTAACAGGACTTGACAGGGTAGATACAGGAAGGATGTTCCCAAAGGTGGGAGATTCCAGAACCAGGGGTCATAGTCTAAGGATACGGGGTAAACCTTTCAGAACTGAGATGAGGAGAAATTTCTTCACCCAGTGGTGAGCCTGTGGAATTCGCTACCACAGAAAGCAGTTGAGGCCAAAATATTGAATGTTTTCAAGAAGGAGTTAGATATAGCTCTTGGGTCTGAAGGGATCAAAGGGTATGGGGCGAAAGCGGGAACAGGCTACTGAGTTGGATGATCAGCCATGATCATGAATGGCGGAGCAGGTTTGAAGGGCCGAATGGCCTACTCCTGCTCCTATTTTCAATGTTTCTATGTTTACCGCAGGAAGGATATTATTGCCGTAGAGGGAGCGCAACGAAGGTTCACCAGACTTGTTCCCGGGATGACGGGACTGTGCTATGGAGAGAGAGTGGGGAAACTGGGCCTGTATTCTCTAGAGTTTCGAAGAATGAGAGGTGATCTGTTTGAAACCTACAAAATACTTAAAGGGATAGACAGGGTAGATGCAGGTAAGATGTTTCTCCTGGTTGGGGAGTCTAGAAGCAGGGGACACAATTTCAAAATAAGGGGGAAGCCACTTAAGACCAAGATGAGGAGAAATTTCTTTCCCCAGAGGACTGTGGAAGCTCAGTCATTGAGTATGTTTGAAGCCGAGATTGACCAATATCTAAATACAAATGACATAAGGTGTCTCTGTTATATCTTTAGGGGCGGCACAGTGGTTAGCACCGCAGCCTCACAGCTCCAGCGACCCCGGGTTCAGTTCTGGGTACTGCCTGTGCGGAGTTTGCAAGTTCTCCCTGTGACCGCGTGGGTTTCTGCTGGGTGCTCCAGTTTCCTCCCACAGCCAAAGACTTGCAGGTTGATAGGTAAATTGCCCCTAGTATAGGTAGTGGTAGGAGAATTGTGGGGATGTGGTAGAGAATATGGGGTTAATGTAGGATTAGTATAAATGGGTGGTTGTTGGTCGGCACAGACTCGGTGGGCCGAAGGGCCTGTTTCAGTGCTGTATCTCTAAATAAATAAATAAATAAATATGGGGATAGTGTGGGAAAAAGGACGATCAGCCCATGATCGTATTGAATGGTGGGGCAGGCTTGATGGGCTGAATGGCCTCCTCCTGCTCCTATGTTCCTATATGAGAGTGAGGGGGAGACTTGAACATAACCAGACTGACGTTGGGAGTGCAACACTGTCGGGGCAGTGCTGAGGGGGCAAGGTCCTGTCGGCGGGGCAGTGCTGAGGGGGCAAGGTCCTGTCGGCGGGGGCGTTCCGTTGTGGCCCTGTTTGCCTGTTCTGGTGGTTGATGTGTGGATATTATCTGGCACTATTTGAAGAGCGGAGAGGTCTCCCAGTGTTCTAGCCAACATTCCGCATTTGTCTTTTTATATCGTGCATGGGATCTTGCTGTGCGTGATTGCCTGGAATAACGCATGGTTCAATGTTTGTGAGTCACATTTCTGACGGGGAGCCGCTGCTATTTGTTGTTCTCTTCCACAGGTCAGTGTGCAGTTTGCGAAGGTTCTTCTCCACCTTGAGGACAAGTTTAACATCTCTGGGTTCGTGGGGCTCCGACAGCGAGGCCTGGTGGCAATCACTATCACTGACGTCATTCCTGTAAGTACAGATGTAGCAGCTGGAGGAGCAGAGCAGCCCCTTCATTCCAGGTATAGCCCCTGAACGGTTAATAAATGTGTAATATCGTCAGTCACCCACTGTTCTCACTCCACAAGCCCGTCTTGGCTAAAACTCCATCTACTGCCCACTCTCGCATCCTGACCCCTGTCGCGCCCCGCCCACAGACGCTCGCTGCCTACTGTCCTATTGCTTCATCCTTAAATGCCACATCTTCAAATTCCTTCACCACTCATTGCACCTCTGACCTTTGCTCTCTGACCCTGATCTACGATGTATCTCCCACCGCACCCCCACCCATTCCCAGCAGAAACTTCAGCCGCCTCGGTCCCACCCACCACCTCTCCTCCCCCCACCCCCCCGACCCTCTGCCTCGGTCCCTGCCCCCTGCCCTCGCCTCGGTCCCACTCTGAGACCCCCCCGCCCCCCCCGCCAGGGCTCAGGAGTCCAATGCTCCCACTGGCTCTCAGTCTTGCTGCTCTCTCCCAGCTCCACCCTCCTGCTCTCCCTAATTCTGGATCCAGCATTTTCCCTGTCCAACACTAACAGTGGCTGGGTATGTGTCCAGTGTCAGACCCATCCCCCCCTGCACTCTGCAATGTGGAATGAGAAATTCACACTGTGTATCTGTATTACAGGTCACTCAGTATCTCACCTCGGAGTTCTACACTGTGAATTATAGCCTGTCTCAACGTCTGGACATCCTGGATGTGAGTGTTTGATCTTCTACCTCCTTCACTAGTTACTGCTTTAAAGAATCTTCCCAACCTGTTGGAACATTCTCCTGGTTGCACCAACTTTCTAAGAGTTCTTTGTGTTTGCCCAGGTCCTGGCACTGGCTGCCCAGGAGTTATCCCAGCCTGACAGCAGCCAGAGAGTGGGTAGTGAGAGCCCCTTCATTCAGCTGCTGGGGGAAGAAGCTTCTGATCCACATGACCCCAGTCAGCCGTGGAAGAAAATCATCGAGGAAAGGATACGCAGCAAGACCCGTCACTTCACCAAAGTAAGAGCAGACCCCGGCGGGGTGGGAGGGAGCCAGGGCGGGTGGTGCCTGCGGGGAGTTGGCGGGGCTGGGCAGGGGGAATCGGTGAGGGGGCTAGGCTGGGTGGGGGTGTGGGGCTGGCAGAGGGGGCTGGATGGAGCTGGGTGGTTTCTGGGCAAGCAGCAGTGTCCTGGGACGGTCTGGCTGTGTGCTGTTGGCTGCAGACCTGTCGGGAGAGGTTGATGGGCCTGCAGTATGGGTTGTGGTAAATCTTGGGGAGGTTTCGGAGATCAGAGAGGGTAAAGGGCTCGCACAACTGGGGCAGAGTCAAGGATTGGTGGGTGCGAGGAAACAGGAGGATAGTTACAATCTTCGCCCTCTCTCCTTCCCGCCCTCTTACTACTATTCTTTGCAACATTACAAGCCTCTCCTTTTAATCTAATACTATCCTTAACTTCCCTAGTAAGCCACTGATGGATCTTTCTCACTGAGGTTTTGTTTTTAAATGGAATGTATTTTTGTTAAATATTTTGACCCCTTTCTTTTTAAATGTTCCCCACTATTTATTTACTGCCATACATTTTAATCTGTTTACGCCCCGCCCCCTCCCCCTCTCTCCCCCTCTCTCTCTTCCCCCCCCTTCCCCCTCTCTGCTGTTCTCTGAGGTGTTCTGAGTGTGAAGGGGAGGTTCCTGCTCTTGGTGTGTTTACAGGCAATCTGATTTTCCCTCTTTGTCAGGGAGCGTCGAGACCAGAACCCAAGGCTACTCCCAACCGGCTCAGTCCAGTAGTTGGACATTTCTTCTTCCCTCTAATCAGGAATTATGACAGGTAACATCTTTTCAGTAACATTTCTCTCTGTGAATCATCACAAGAATCTATGTGTCTGTTCATCATTTTCTTTTTAATTAATGGGACACTCTGTGGGCGGCACAGTGGCACAGTGGTTAGCACCACAGCCTCACAGCTCCAGCGACCTGGGTTCAATTCTGGGTACTGCCTGTGTGGAGTTTGCAAGTTCTCCCTGTGTCTGCGTGGGTTTCCTCCGGGTGCTCCGGTTTCCTCCCACAAGCCAAAAGACTTGCAGGTTGATATGTAAATTGGTCATTAGCAATTGCCCCTAGTATAGGTAGGTGGTAGGGAAATATAGGGACAGGTGGGGATGTGGTAGGAATATGGAATTAATGTAGGATTAGTATAAATGGGTGGTTGATGGTCGGCACAGACTCGATGGGCCGAAGGGCCTGTTTCAGTGCTGTATCTCTAAACTAAAACTAAACTAAACTAAAACTCTCTCAAAAAAAAAATGATGTCGCCAATCATAGTCCCCAAACTGATCAGTCACGTTACAGAAAATGACTGTTCCCCTCCCCCAATCAGCTCGTTCCAGATCCCACAAGAACAACAACTTGAATTCATCGAGTGCCTGAAATGTACAACATCTCAGTAATTGATGCCAGATTAGCAAATTACAGATCAAGAGAGGGGACAGGAAGCTCCTGGGTTCCGAGGGAGAGAGTCCCAGACAGTTGGCCTGAGGAGAGCACTCTGTATGGCTGTGATCAGTTGTCACTCCAGCCCTAGGCCTCCCCATTAGACTCAGGCCCAGCTCCTTGTTAACTTAATACTTGGATTTCCAGAAGGCATTTGTCAAGATGCCACATCAAAGGTTACGAAGCGAAAAGCTCATGGTGTTCGGTGGGTAACATATTAGTATGGATAGAGGATTGGTTAGCTAACAGGAAACAGAGAGTAGGCATAAATGGGTAATTTTCTGGTTGACAAGATGTAACGAGTGGTGTGCCACAGGGATCTGTGCTGGGGCCTCAACCATTTACAATTTATATAAATGACTTCGATGAAGGGACCAAAGGTATGGTTTTAAATTTTCTGACGACACAAAGATAGGTAGGAAAGTAACTTGTGAAGAGGATGTGAGGCGACAAAGGGATATAGATGGGTTAAGTGAGTGGGCAAAAATTTGGCAAATGCTGTATAATGTGGGAAAATGTGCCCATTTAAGATGGAGATGAGAAATTTTTTTCTCTGAGGGTTGTGAGTCTTTGGAACTCTCTTCTACAGAGACCCGTGTAGGCAGCATCACTGAATATTTTTAAGGCAGAGGTAGATAAATTCTTGACCAACAAGGGAGTCAAAGGGTATCCAGGGCAGGCGGGACAGTGGAGTTGAGGTCATAATCAGATCAGCCATGATCTTATTAAATGACACAGCAGGCTCGAAGGGGCCGAATGGCCTCCTGCCCCTAATTCATATATTTGTATGTTCACAGCTTCCTGGCACAGACCTAATACAGGCCAAAGTAACTGTTCCTCAGTGAAGGCCTACAGTTTCCAGTCTGCTCCCGTGTTTCTGCCCCTGAAACTCTGACTTTCACCTCAGATTCTCAGGTCTCATTGTGGTACCAAGGCCAGATTGACCACTGCTTTATTCCCCCCCCCCCCCCCCCCGAGGACACACTGACCACTGCTTTATTCCCCCCCCCCCCGAGGACACACTGACCACTGCTTTATTCCCCCCCCCCCCGTGGACACACTGACCACTGCTTTATTCCCGCCCCCCCGAGGACACACTGACCACTGCTTTATTCCCCCCCCTCCGAGGACACACTGACCACTGCTTTATTCCCCCCCCCGAGGACACACTGACCACTGCTTTATTCCCCCCCCCCCCCGAGGACACACTGACCACTGCTTTATTCCCCCCCCCCCGAGGACACACTGACCACTGCTTTATTCCCCCCCCCCCCGAGGACACACTGACCACTGCTTTATTCCCCCCCCCCGAGGACACACTGACCACTGCTTTATTCCCCCCCCCCGAGGACACACTGACCACTGCTTTATTCCCCCCCCCGAGGACACACTGACCACTGCTTTATTCCCCCCCCCCGAGGACACACTGACCACTGCTTTATTCCCCCCCCGAGGACACACTGACCACTGCTTTATTCCACCCCCCCCGAGGACACACTGACCACTGCTTTATTCCCCCCCCCGAGGACACACTGACCACTGCTTTATTCCCCCCCCCGAGGACACACTGACCACTGCTTTATTCCCCCCCCCGAGGACACACTGACCACTGCTTTATTCCCCCCCCCGAGGACACACTGACCACTGCTTTATTCCCCCCCCCCGAGGACACACTGACCACTGCTTTATTCCCCCCCCCCCGAGGACACACTGACCACTGCTTTATTCCCCCCCCCGAGGACACACTGACCACTGCTTTATTCCCCCCCCCCCGAGGACACACTGACCACTGCTTTATTCCCCCCCGAGGACACACTGACCACTGCTTTATTCCCCCCCCCGAGGACACACTGACCACTGCTTTATTCCCCCCCCCGAGGACACACTGACCACTGCTTTATTCCCCCCCCCCCGAGGACACACTGACCACTGCTTTATTCCCCCCCGAGGACACACTGACCACTGCTTTATTCCACCCCCCCCCGAGGACACACTGACCACTGCTTTATTCCCCCCCCCGAGGACACACTGACCACTGCTTTATTCCCCCCCCCCCCGAGGACACACTGACCACTGCTTTATTCCCCCCCCCCCCCCCGAGGACACACTGACCACTGCTTTATTCCCCCCGAGGACACACTGACCACTGCTTTATTCCCCCCGAGGACACACTGACCACTGCTTTATTCCCCCCGAGGACACACTTACCACTGCTTTATTTCCACCCCCACCCCCCCCCCCCCCCCCCCCCCCGAGGACACACACCACTGCTTTATTTCCACCCCCCCCCCCCCCCCCCCCCCCCGAGGACACTTACCACTGCTTTATTTCCACCCCCCACCCCCCGGCAAGGCAACACTGACCACTGCTTTATTCCCCCGAGGACACTGACCACTGCTTTATTTCCACCCCCCTCCCCACCCCCCCCCCCCCCCCCCGAGGACACACACCACTGCTTTATTTCCACCCCCCAGCAAGGCAACACTGACCACTGCTTTATTCCCCCCCCCACCGAGGACACTGACCACTGCTTTATTTCCACCCCCCGGCAAGGCAACACTGACCACTGCTTTATTCCCTCCCCCAGGCCACAGACACGATTTGACTTCCTGGCTGAAGAGCCTCTGATGATGGGACGTCTGATTCACACGCTGGCGATTCTGATGTACTTTTCTGTGAATGTCCCGGTGAGTGACCGACCTGGAGGTGGTGGGGTGAGCAGCACAGGTCGAGGGCGGGGGCAGTACGAGTGTGGGGCACAGTTCAGGAATGTGTGTGTGTGGCAGAATTCAAGGGACAATGTCCAGCAATTTAAACAGAAGCACTGGTGCTTGGTGTAAGATTTGATGTAATGTTAGTGTTGGTGGTGGCTGGAGTGTGAGCTGTGTGTGTGTAACTGGTGGGTTTATCCTCTCCTAGATGGCCATTCACATGGGGAAAGCTCTGCTGGATTTCACCTGGGCTATTCGGTATCACACAGATGCGTAAGTAGCAGCTCGAGTGCCTGTGGCCTCAGTGTTAACCCCTTCCCTTCTGTGATTGAGCTTTTACAGTCGATACAGCCTCTCTTCAGTTGCACTCTCTGTTTTTCTCCGCTTGCCTTCTCTCGAGTTCCTGCTCTCCTTTGTTCAGCGTGAGCCATGACGAGGAGTGCGAGCAACATACTGATTGGGAGGCATCACAGTCCCAGTGCTGCTCTAAGAAAATGCTCCTCTAGTAATCACTTGAAGGTTGTCGGGTCAGGACTGTCCATTTGTCTAATATTACTCGCTGGTGGAGCCTCGCGGATATTTTGATCGATGGTGCACGGCCCTAGTGGGGGGAGGGTGATGGAGGCTCTTGCTTCCATCAGTGGTATCTGGACCTGTCTCCAACTCCAGCCTGTGTATCACCACTGCTTCAGACTGCTTGGAGCACCCTTGGGTAGGGTGGGGATTGCATTGTTGGGCTGTGACCTAGATGAGATGCTCAGTGTTGGGTCACTGTTGCACTGCTTTGATGGTTTGTGCTGTGAGCTCTCTGATTAATTGCCTGTAATGGGGTGGCTATTTAACCCACTCTCTGCTCTCTTGTTGCTTGCACAGGTATGTGCGGCAGGGCACACTGTTTGCTGTCTCTTCAGTGTTGCTGAGTGTACCCAGCCACATCCTCCTGACTGAAGTCTCAGATGAACTCCTGGAAGTGAGATCCTGGCTTGCAGGTGAGTCCATGACAGAGTTACAAGCACTTCATCGCCTGGGTAATGCAGCAAGGTGGACACTGACCTTCCTGCTCTGGGACTTGGGATCAGTCCCAGCCCACAGCCGCTGGAAGTCTACAAGCTGGGCTTTCTCAATCCGTGTCCTAATGGAAATGGCACAGAGCTTAAAGCTGGACTTCAGCTGGTGCAAAATTGAAACAGAGGGTGACAAATGAATGAATGCTGAATCATCACAAAAACCTTCAGACCCTCCCTTTGCATCATATAGTAACAGAGCTATTGGTCCCTCAAAGCATCCACACATTCTGAAGCTGCTCAGCTGTGGCTCAGTGGGTCTCTGAGTTAGAAAGTCATGGGTTCAAGTTCCACTTCAGAGACTTGAGCACAAAATCTAGGCTAACACTCACAGTGCAGTGCTGAGGGAGCGCCGCGCTGTCGGAGGGTCAGTGCTGAGGGAGCGCCGCGCTGTCGGAGGGTCAGTGCTGAGGGAGCGCCGCGCTGTCGGAGGGTCAGTGCTGAGGGAGCGCCGCGCTGTCGGAGGGTCAGTGCTGAGGGAGCGCCGCGCTGTCGGAGGGTCAGTGCTGAGGGAGCGCCGCGCTGTCGGAGGGTCAGTGCTGAGGGAGCGCCGCGCTGTCGGAGGGTCAGTACTGTCGGAGGGTCAGTGCTGAGGGAGCGCCGCACTGTCGAAGGGTCAGTACTGAGGGAGGGTCAGTGCTGAAGGAGCGCCGCACTGTCGGAGGTGCACTCTTTTGAATGAGACTTTAAACTGAAGCCCCGTTGCCTATTGTAGTTGCTATGCAGCTGTGCTAGGCAGGTGTTGTTCTGGGGAATGGGAATCTCCTGTGGTGGGGAGAATCCAAAACCCCTTTCTGCAGGTAAACTGGCCGACCGCCTGGGAGATGACCCTGGCTCCCCGTCATCGGAGGATCTGAAGGGGTCCAGCAGGTGATAAGCATAGAAGGCCCAACAATCTAAGTACTGCCTTCCAGGTCCCCTCTGAAGTGGGCTTTGGGCCTGAGGTGGCTGGATTTCCCCCCCCTCCTCTGCTGTACCCCCAATTCTGGCCACTGACCAGTGTTGAGGGCCAGGCCTGCCTCTAGGGTCGGAGCAGTGAGGTGTGAGCTGTACCATGAGAGTTCCAGATCCCACTGTGTACAGCAGTGTCCGACTTCCAGCACTGCAGCCTTGCCTTACGATGTTGTTGTCTTGCCAGATGTTGCGGAGAATGATCCAGATGAGGATTGCCGCAGGTCAGCTCTACAGAGCCTGCTCTTACTAGAAAACATCAAGAAGAAACTTGGCATCTTCCCAGAATAACTGAATGTGAAGAGCTTTGGCCCAGTCCCATCTGTTAGCGTTCCTGGAAACTGCAAAAGACACTTCCTTGTAATCAGGTCACGGCGAACTGGAGTGTGAGGCATCATCTGAATCTGGGCTAGGACAGGGCAAGTAAATGCAAGGACTGTGCACAATTCAGGAAGGCGAGTGGCCAATAACAGACTGTCCTTGGAGGCTGACGTGAGTGAGAGAAATCTGAACCCAGAGTTTTTTATCCTCCATGCGCGATCGTAATTACAGAATAGTTGGATCAAAGGTGGTCAGTGAAGTGTTAAACTGTCTACGGTAAAGTGGATCATGGTCTCTCAGTCCCACATCTAACATGTGTACATGCGGGGACTTGTTAATTTTCTGACCTTGAGATGCAGTCATCTCTCCGGGAATGTACGTACCCCCTATCTTTTTGTCTCTGACGAAGGTGCCAATTCTCACCAGGGTCTGGCCCTGCCCCAGTGTCAGCAGGTACCTCAACATCAGCGTGCATCGTTGCTGATCCTACTAAGTATTCTTGCAGCAGGAATTGAGCAATGAGGAGTGGGAAAGCTGCCTAAAGTCTCCTTAATCCAGTGACGCCAAGGTAAATCGTAGCTCAACCTAATGCAGCACGGACTGAACCTGTGAGCTCCTGGTTTGTGTTTTTGAGCACCACATGATATATTTAACCTACTACAGGAGCGAGCATCCATGTAAGTTAATAAATGCTGTAAGAGTATGAGAGAAACAGCCAAGTGGGACAGTGATTCATTTTTCTCCCTCTGCTGATGTTTAATAACTCGGTCAGTTTGGCTAAAGTGAGTTTGAGTGGCTGAGTTTGACAGACAGGTTGCTTTCCCTCTCCTTCCTGTGCTGAACTAGTGACGATCCCCTGGGGGAGAGGTCACAGTTGGCCTCTGTGCCAGGGTTGGAAAAATTGGCCAGAAAAACTCCCATGTTGATCCAGCAGTAACCCATTCCCCACCAGGTGAACACTGCCTGCAGCAGCTTAACTGTGAGCTGGTATCAAGGCCCAGTCTGCTTTCATTCTCTGTTCCAGTAAATATTTCTTGTGCTGGTTTGTACAGTCTGGGGTTTCTTGTATTTTTAGAATGAAAGGTATTTTTTCTCACTCACGTGTTCTCTCTTTCTCCAGTAAAGCTGTGGAACTGCCCTGTTTAGGGTTGGGTTTGGTTTGGTTTTGCTGCAGCTTTTTAATTTTCCCTCCTCCACCTCCCATCTGTCCTGAAGCCGGTAATCCCTCTTACTGGGGTGCCGTGCTGGCAGCCCCCCTCTAGCTTCCCAAGCGCCCATTCTTGTGGATATTTAGACAGCGAGTGGTAGTGTGCTACTCGGCTGTAGGAGACCTCACCGCCGAGCCCAGCCCTGTTCCAGATCCGGCATCAGACTTAACCTGAAGGCACTGAGGCCAATCCCCTCCCTCACCCTGACTGGAATCAGCACAGCCCAGGCACAGTCCCAGGCTGGCAGGCACTGGTTAGCATGTTTGCCAGCTCTGCTCTCTCTGGCATTGTTCCTTGTGTTTTCAGACAAATCTAACTTGTTGCACTGGCTGGATTTTATTCTTCTGCTGATTTCTCATTCTCCTTGTCATTTCAAGCAATGAGCAGAGTGTTCCAGAAACAAAAGTATGTATTTCCATCTTTACAGAAGTAACAGGGCTTATCAGTTGTAAGGAATTATAAAGTCACTAATCCTCTTTCTCCTTCCAGTTAATTCTCAAGGTAAGATGACCGTGTTCAAATCAGTAGGCAATATGAGCCCAGCCTGAAACCCTTAGAACAGGGCTTGGATCCAGTGTCACGTGTTACAGGAGCCATTTATTACAGGAGCTATTACCTTACAGAAAGGGCTCTCCATGGTCAAAGAACCTTCAATTGTCACTTGCCTTGTCTTTTACCTTGTCTCTATAAAGTGTGGAGGCAGCAAATACCAATCAGTAGAAAATATGGAGGGGAAGCTAGAGACTCTTTATTCTGAATTTTTGGGGAAAAAAACGGGGTTAGATACAGAGTAAAGCTCCCCTGACACTGTCCCCATCAAAACACTCCCAGGACAGGTACAGCACGGGGGTTAGATACAGAGTAAAGCTCCCTCAAAAAAAAGGAAAAAAACGGGGTTAGATACAGAGTAAAGCTCCCTCTACACTGTCCCCATCAAACACTCCCAGGACAGGTACAGCATGGGGTTAGATACAGGGCCTGAGGGATAAAGGCCCCCTCGATGTGAAAAATATAAAAGGGGCCTGGGGTATAAAGGTCACCTTGTTTAAAAAAAAAAAAAAAAAAAAAATGGGGTTAGATACAGAGTAAAGCTCCCTCTACACTGTCCCCATCAAAACACTCCCAGGACAGGTACAGCACACGGGGGTTAGATACAGAGTAAAGCTCCCTCTACACTGTCCCCCATCAAACACTCCCCAGGACAGGTACAGTACGGGGGTTAGATACAGAGTAAAGCTCCCTCTACACTGTCCCCCATCAAACACTCCCCAGGACAGGTACAGTACGGGGGTTAGATACAGAGTAAAGCTCCCTCTACACTGTCCCCCATCAAACACTCCCCAGGACAGGTACAGTACGGGGGTTAGATACAGAGTAAAGCTCCCTCTACACTGTCCCCCATCAAACACTCCCCAGGACAGGTACAGTACGGGGGTTAGATACAGAGTAAAGCTCCCTCTACACTGTCCCCCATCAAACACTCCCAGGACAGGTACAGTACAGGGGGGTTAGATACAGAGTAAAGCTCCCTCTACACTGTCCCCCATCAATAAGGAAAAAAAAAAACGGGTGTTAGATACAGAATAAAGCTCCCTCAAAAAAAAGGAAAAAAACGGGGTTAGATACAGAGTAAAGCTCCCTCGACACTGTCCCCATCAAAACACTCCCAGGACAGGTACAGCACGGGGTTAGGTACAGAGTAAAGCTCCCTCGACACTGTCCCCATTAAAATACACCCAGGACTGGTACAGCATGGGGTTAGATACAGAGTAAAGCTCCCTCTACACTGTCCCCCATCAAACACTCCCCAGGACAGGTACAGTACGGGGGTTAGATACAGAGTAAAGCTCCCTCTACACTGTCCCCTATCAAACACTCCCCAGGACAGGTACAGTACGGGGGTTAGATACAGAGTAAAGCTCCCTCTACACTGTCCCCCATCAAACACTCCCCAGGACAGGTACAGTACGGGGGTTAGATACAGAGTAAAGCTCCCTCTACACTGTCCCCCATCAAACACTCCCCAGGACAGGTACAGTACGGGGGTTAGATACAGAGTAAAGCTCCCTCTACACTGTCCCCCATCAAACACTCCCAGGTCAGGTACAGTACAGGGGGGTTAGATACAGAGTAAAGCTCCCTCTACACTGTCCCCCATCAATAAGAAAAAAAAAAGAAAAAAAAAAAACGGGTGTTAGATACAGAATAAAGCTCCCTCAAAAAAAAGGAAAAAAACGGGGTTAGATACAGAGTAAAGCTCCCTCGACACTGTCCCCATCAAAACACTCCCAGGACAGGTACAGCACGGGGTTAGGTACAGAGTAAAGCTCCCTCGACACTGTCCCCATTAAAATACACCCAGGACTGGTACAGCACAGGGTTAGATACAGAGTAAAGCTCCCCCGACACTGTCCCCATCAAAACACTCCCAGGACAGGTACAGCACGGGGTTAGGTACAGAGTAAAGCTCCCTCGACACTGTCCCCATTAAAATACACCCAGGACAGGTACAGCATGGGGTTAGATACAGAGTAAAGCTCCCTCTACACTGTCCCCCATCAAACACTCCCCAGGACAGGTACAGTATGGGGGTTAGATACAGAGTAAAGCTCCCTCTACACTGTCCCCTATCAAACACTCCCCAGGACAGGTACAGTACGGGGGTTAGATACAGAGTAAAGCTCCCTCTACACTGTCCCCCATCAAACACTCCCCAGGACAGGTACAATACAGGGGGGTTAGATACAGAGTAAAGCTCCCTCTACACTGTCCCCCATCAAACACTCCCAGGACAGGTACAGTACGGGGGTTAGATACAGAGTAAAGCTCCCTCTACACTGTCCCCCATCAAACACTCCCCAGGACAGGTACAATACGGGGGTTAGATACAGAGTAAAGCTCCCTCTACACTGTCCCCCATCAAACACTCCCCAGGACAGGTACAATACAGGGGGGTTAGATACAGAGTAAAGCTCCCTCTACACTGTCCCCCATCAATAAGAAAAAAAAAGAAAAAAAAAAAAACGGGGGTTAGATACAGAGTAAAGCTCCCTCTACACTGTCCCCCATCAAACACTCCCCAGGACAGGTACAATACGGGGGTTAGATACAGAGTAAAGCTCCCTCTACACTGTCCCCCATCAAACACTCCCCAGGACAGGTACAATACAGGGGGGTTAGATACAGAGTAAAGCTCCCTCTACACTGTCCCCCATCAAACACTCCCCAGGACAGGTACAATACGGGGGTTAGATACAGAGTAAAGCTCCCTCTACACTGTCCCCCATCAAACACTCCCCAGGACAGGTACAATACAGGGGGGTTAGATACAGAGTAAAGCTCCCTCTACACTGTCCCCCATCAAACACTCCCCAGGACAGGTACAATACGGGGGTTAGATACAGAGTAAAGCTCCCTCTACACTGTCCCCCATCAAACACTCCCCAGGACAGGTACAATACAGGGGGGTTAGATACAGAGTAAAGCTCCCTCTACACTGTCCCCCATCAATAAGAAAAAAAAAGAAAAAAAAAAAAACGGGGGTTAGATACAGAGTAAAGCTCCCTCAAAAAAAAGGAAAAAAACGGGGTTAGATACAGAGTAAAGCTCCCTCGACACTGTCCCCATCAAAACACTCCCAGGACAGGTACAGCACGGGGTTAGGTACAGAGTAAAGCTCCCTCGACACTGTCCCCATTAAAATACACCCAGGACAGGTACAGCATGGGCTAGATACACTTTCACGACCGGTGGGCACCGCAGGGGCTGGAGTGCATCGTCGATGCCAAGAATGTCATTTCAATTTGAGTTTGGTTTTGCTTTATTTGATTTTAATAAAGTTATTTTATTTTTAAAAAGGGTTAGATGCAGAGTAAAGCTCCCTCTACACTGTCCCATCAAACACTCCTAGGGCAGCTACAACACAGGTTAGATACAGAGTAAAGCTCCTTTCACCCTTCTCAAATAATGTGCTTCAGCCCCATACAGTAGGTGCAGCTATGTACTGTGCTGTCAGCCACTGGGAACTGTGCCTAACTTGATTTCTCACACACACACACCCTACAGGCAGCAGACTCTGGCAGTTTCAGCCCAGGTGGTCTATGCTGGCTGAATCCTGGTCAGTGAGGTAATGACCAGTATCTCACCCACAGTGTCATTCAATCCCTCAGCCAGGGAGTTAAAGGACGGTGGGAAGCTTCATCTTTGGCAGTGACTTAAACTGTAATAGGGACTGAAGCTGCAAACTGTGGCTGACAAGTCATAACGGTTATAATGAACACCCTCAAATATACTGCACCTGACCAGAAGGGGCAGTGATATGGGAGTGCCCTAGTCATGTACATGCCACCTGACAGGAAGGGGTGGTCCCAGCAGAGCAGCCGGTTTTAGCTTTTCACAATGCTGGATCTGATGGAAGCAAATACTGATCGTATATTTTATAACAAGGGGATTTATGTTCCATCACATTTCTTACTTGTGCCTTGTTGGTGGAGAGGCTTTGGGGAGTCAGGAGGTGGCACACAGTCAAAGAGCCAGACTTTGACCTGCTCTGGTATCCCCCACACTGTCAAACCGTATATAGGGGAGACAGTGAGCTTCATGTAAAAAGCAACACAAATTCATATAATCTAGCTCCTCAACAAGGAAGATTTTAACACCTATATACACTACATTAAAATCGGACAGTACTCAGTTATTCTAATATCCAATTACTTTACACTTTAAGGTTTCAAATGTTAATTCCCGAGGTTCAAATTTGTTAATTCTAACATCAGCTAAATACATAGAAAAATGTGCACATCAAAAATATAGTTTGACAGAGGCTCCTGTTCCAGTGCATACACCAGCCTTGAATGTTCAGAGACGGGATTTACTCAATCATAGGGTGTCCAAGGGGTCTCGAGTCCAGCGAAGCCGGGGGGGGGGGGGGTGGGGGGGCAGGGGAACTTTGAACCCCTGTTCCCAATAATCTGTGATGTTCTCAAGTTGCTGATATGAACAGATTGTGTTGTTTTGATTTCATATTCATCTACTGACACAATCGAGCTAAAATCAGCCCCCTCCCAAATCCAGGCCTTTGAAATTCTAACCCACGCAAGGAAACCCATTACTCCAGGAAATTCTTCCCCAGAGGAGCTCAGTTACAACCTGGGTTCGAGGGTCACTGGTTGGACACCCCTGCTCTGTAAGGCAAGTTGAAATTGTGCATTTACTAACGCTGGTAAATATAGGACAGGAATTATTGCTGGTTTTTTTAAGCCAGTGGGGATTCATCAGTAAGCTGAGAAGAGGCATCAAAGCGTCCAGAATTATCTCAACACCAATGCTTCTCATTTTTGTGAGAATTCACAATGTTGGATTTGAGGTTTTCAGACCAGTCAAATACTGGGGAGTGACAGCAAGTGCGATCCTTACCCTGCTGAATAAACGTGTGCTGTATGTGGGCCGGGGGGCTGCACAGCTTGATCCTGGATATGTGACAGTAAATGTGAGGACACTAAGTGTTTATAACAGACGCCTCGATGGGAGTTATTATTACAAGTTCCACAGCAGCCAGTAAGGGTCTGGGTTGTTGTATCTCTGGAGCAAAAGGTCAGCCAGCCGAGGAGCATGTTTAATGTTTGTAAAATCCTTAGCAGAGAAGCGACCCTAAGGGGTTTGCAAAACTAAAGGACTTTTACCTTCTCCCCCCCCCCCCCACCCCCGTCCATGGCAGGGGTGATTCTGTTAACAAGATAATCAAGTAATCAAATGTAACTCTCTTTGGTAGCAGTATGCCCCAGGGTGTAAAGGTCTCCAGTGGGGTTTCACCCTGCATATTTAGCAGTCTCCAGTTAAAAGGTTTAATATGATTTGTGTTCAGAATCCAGTTTAAAATCCACCTAATCGTAAATCAGAAGGCAGTTGGTGGTGGGGTCCTGATACAGGTCTGTAAGAGGCTGGGAAGAATGGGTGATAGGGATGTATGCAGGTTATTCAGCTTGGACAACGAGCCCCAAACTGCAGGTCACAAAGATAATATTAATCAGCACCAAGTAAGTTCTGAATGAGAAAAAAATTCCTCACAGCAAAAGCAGTTAAAGAACTGGATAAATATCATTAGAAAGGAGTGATGTCTCAGTGCAGATATAGACAATCAAACACAATGTGACCCCCAATCTGCAGGGGTCACAGAGAGGTGACTGAATGGCTTCCGTCGTGGGCAATGTACAAAGTTAAGTTGTAAGGTTTGATATTAAGTGTTGCTCGATGAGAATCTTTCCTCGAAAGGCTAAATCAGCCGAGAGGAGCCCATGTGATGGAGCACACTGTCCATGGGCTGGGGAAAGACTGAGCTAAAGGCCCATTGTCTCTTCTGCCTGGAAAACATTGTTCAAAGTTGTGCGTTCGATACACAGTGTAAGGAGATCAAACTAGTAAAACATATCCTCTACGTACAATACAGCAGACGTCAAACCCTGAAATGCTGCATGGTCTCCTGTGACATTATTGCACTGAAGTGAGATGAGTGATGGCCTGGCATTGGACCAACACCCAAGCTCATGTTAGCAGCCATTGTTGCAGCTGGTCCTGAGGCAGTTGCAGTTCCCTGGTTCAGTGGCTCGTGACAATGTGTCGCAGTCCAAGAGCTTTCTATCTGGAAATGTGTGAGCTGCTGCGAGACTGGCTGGAGGAGGTGGTAGCAGCACTGAGCTGAGAGAATCTGCTTTGACAGGACTCCAGGCTACTCATGGACCCCCTGTAAAGAGAAAGGGCAACTGTTACATTGTGCTCCTTATCACATCTCTTCCATAGGTACTGCCCCCAGTAACACCTGAGACATGGGAACAGGAGGAGGCCTTCAGTCTCTCAAGCCTATTCTGCCACTCAGTGAGATCACGGCTGATCAGTGTTTGACTCCAACCATGTGCCTTGGCTCCATATCCTTTTATACCCTCATCATTAGTCTTGCTGCACCTCAGCAGGCTATTCGAGCATAGGGGGGCATCACAGTGCTGACATCTGCATGCATGCACTTTCAGCAGAGGTCACTGGAGGGCGAGCAGGAGTAGGAACCTCAGCTGATTGATCAGGATGCTGTAGCCGTTGTGATCTGCTGCTCCAGCTGTAGTTTAGGGACTACCTTAATATAATTCTCTGCATTGAAAACACTGTCCCATTAGCTAATGTGACAACAGACACAGGTGGCAACACACAACCCTGCACCAGAGAGGTTACATCGGGCTCAGCCCTTTTACTGAGGAAGGGCCAATCAGCAGATTTTACCAGTTCAGGACCCTGGCGCTGCTTTTCTCTCATGTCAGGGTATCCAGATTGAAGCAGGACAGTTGCAGGGGGTTGGGCTGCAGTGCTAGCTGAATGGGGCAATGCTTGTGTGTCAGCTGAAGGCAAACTATAGACACCCACCTGAAATCTTCTGACGCCAGCACCTCAGTGTAGTACATGATTTTGCACTTGTGGGAGGAGACTTGTAAAGAAGCCAGTACATCATCAACACGAGGGAGGTTTGAGGAGCATGACCATGGACTGTGCATCTTCCACTGCAAGACGTAGAATCCGGGCCAGCGAGTCACGTGTGAGCCCTGGAGACAGAAACCATGTGATCCTGAGTTCCCTAAATGGGTAGGGTTGGCAAAACCACCCGGCAACTGATGGAGATTTCAAACACACTTTTTAAAAAACTTAATCTCAAAGACATCCTCCATCCTGCCTCTCGCGCCAGTCATGGCTCAGGGGTAGTACTCTCGCTTCAGAGTCTGGAGGTTGTGGGTTTAAGCCCCATTCCAGAGACTAGAGCCCATAAGCCTGGCGGACACTCCCAGCGCTGTACCTGAGAGAGTCTAGAAAGGGTGTGATGAGGCTTGTGAGTGGATGGTGGAAGAGAAGTGGGGGCAGTGAAAGGCAAGGAGGGAGGAGAGGGGGGGGTGTGGGAAGAGCAGCCACACAGTCTGGAATTTTGTCTCTCTCCTATAAGAAACTCCTTAAAACCCACCTCTTTAACCCAGCTTTAGACCTCTCCTCCTAATAGCTCCTTTTTTGCCTTGGCATCCATTTTTTCGATTATGCCTCTGTGAAATGCCTTTAGATGTTTTTCTATATTAAAGTGTTTCATGAATACAAGTAGTTAGTGTTGTTAAAAAGTAGTGTTTGGACTGAAAGGAAACTGAACTCCTTAGAGTGAACTGGTCACTGAAAACTGAAGAGTTTAAATATTCATGTGAAAATGATCAGAGAGAATTCATTTGATACTTAAAGAAGTGAGAAAAGTAATTGGAGTCATGGGTGGAATTTTTTAGTTCATTAAATCCTTGGCTACTGTATGTGGAGAATGGAAAATAGTTTAAGTTCCAATTATAGAACTGTTACAATCAGTGACTATTTTTAATCTGTAACCCGGGAAAAAAAAATGAAGTCCATCAAGTTTTGTCCTCATCAGGCAGACAGAGGATGGAACAGTTTCTGTAAAGGTTATCCAGCGTCAGTGTAAAACACTCCCAGGGCAGGTACAGCTCGGGGGTTAGATACAGAGTAAAGCTCCCTCTGCACTATCCCAGCAAACACTCCCAGGGCAGATACAGCACGGGGTTAGATACAGAGTAAAGCTCCCTCTACACTGTCCCCATCAAACACTCCCAGGACAGGGACAGCACCGGGGTTAGATACAGAGTAAAGCTCCCTCTACACTGTCCCCATCAAACACTCCCAGGACAGGTACAGCACCGGGGTTAGATACAGAGTAAAGCTCCCTCTACAGTAGGGCTGTCCAACATATGACCTGCTGGCCAGGATCTGACCCACCAAAGGTTTCTATCTGGCCCGCGGGTGTATTTCAGAAGTGAGAAATTTCCCATTGACGTCTTTCAGACTGGCTTTTTAAAACATTGCGCTGTCAGTTTCACAGCTGACAGGTGCTGCATGAGAACGTTAACAACGGTTTCCCAACTTCGGACAGATTCCAACTTTTTTTTTTAAAGTCCGCCGGAAAGTCTCAAGTCCATACAAAGCTCAGAACCGCTGTTCCCAATGTCAGCACCTGTCAGCTGTTAAACTCCGCAATTGTTTTTTAAAAACTGACCAACCACAAAGCTGCTGTGCTGAGTGCTCCTGCTCCCTGCATCTGTCAAATAGAGGGGGTGGGGGGGGGGGAGGGGGGTGTGGAACAGAGAGAAAGGGACAGAGAGAAAAAGACAGATCAAAATCACTCCTGACAGGTGGACATCTATCTGGAATACTCTGCATTGTTACTACAAGTGTACGGGCAAACATTGACTACTTGTGCAAGCAGAGAAATACCAGTGTCCAACATAGTGATGAGAAAGTAACTCAATAAATTAATCTTCTCATTTAAAGTTTCTTCACAAAAATGCACATTTGTTGTTTTGATTAACAGTAAGATAAATTTTTAATGCCTTTTTTCTTTCCGAAATTGTATCACCGTCCCTCCGTGTAAGACAAAAATTGTAATGTGCGCCCCTCCCCCCCCCCCCACCACGTGAACAGGTTGGACAACCCTGCTCTACACTGTCCCCATCAAACACTCCCAGAACAGGTACAGCACGGAATTAGAATTCAGGAGGGTTTTGGTGTATACTGTTAAGTGTAATGTTACTAATTTTACTCGAGTGCAAGGGGGCTGATGTACAGCCATGGAAGCAGACCTGGACGCTTTCTCCCTCCCGACAGATGAGGGGTGTTTCCACTGGGCTGTAGTCTACACCCAGCACCCAGCTCTTCTCTATCAGCTGCACATTGTTCCCGCTGGGGAGGGGAACCAGTGGGCTGGCCGAATCCTTGCGATTGATCTGAGGTGCCCGCTTGGAATGGAAGATGTTAAACACCACATCACCCTTCAGGATGTCAAAGTCCCAGGTGATGACTGACGAGGCCTCCAGAATCTCAATTGCCTTCTGCAAAACAAAGCAAACTAGACTGAAAGGCAGACCCAGGGAGAAAGCACAGCTGGAGTAAAGAAATAGGCTCTCATGAACAGTGTCAGACCAACCTGGGAGAAATGGATGAAAACTTACTGTACAAGGATAGAGTTCCAAATCATTCTGCAGTGTAAATATGCTTCACTGTAACTGTGAAGTTACTGCTAATGCAGCAGGTTAAGGATAATTCACTGTGTGACTGTACAGAGTCACTGTTTATTCAACTGGATAAGGATTATTCAGTGTAACGTGTGGAGTTACTGTTTATTCAGTGGAGTTAATTGCAATCACAGGCTGTGCACGGTTAATGATGATTCAGTACCTCATGTGGGACTCCTTTGAGGATACTGGCTGACTGATAAATGGTTTCGGTCCAGAGTTTGATTTGATCTTCATTTTCCAGCATTTCCTCCGTCTGGTACAAGGACTTGGGAACCATTCCTCCTTCTGGGATATTACACTGTAAACAGAAGCATAGGATAGCCATGATTAATAAAACATCACAATTAAAGTACACCTTTCCCACAGCCCATGTACACTCTGCCTGCCCATTTAATCTCCTCTCACAGGCCATGTACACTCTGCCTGCCCATTTAAACTCCTCCCACAGCCCATGTACACTCTGCCTGCCCATTTAAACTCCTCCCACAGCCCATGTACACTCTGCCTGCTCATTTAATCTCCTCTCAGAGCCCATGTACACTCTGCCTGCTCATTTAATCTCCTCCCACAGCCCATGTACACTCTGCCTGCTCATTTAATCTCCTCCCACAGCCCATGTACACTCTGCCTGTCCATTTAATCTCCTCTCACAGCCCATGTACACTCTGCCTGCTCATTTAATCTCCTCCCACAGCCCATGTACACTCTGCCTGCTCATTTAATCTCCTCTCACAGCCCATGTACACTCTACCTGCTCATTTAATCTCCTCCCACAGCCCATGTACACTCTGCCTGCTCATTTAATCTCCTCCCACAGCCCATGTACACTCTGCCTGCTCATTTAATCTCCTCTCACAGCCCATGTACACTCTGCCTGTCCATTTAATCTCCTCTCACAGCCCATGTACACTCTGCCTGCTCATTTAATCTCCTCTCACAGCCCATGTACACTCTGCCTGCTCATTTAATCTCCTCTCACAGCCCATGTACACTCTGCCTGCTCATTTAAACTCCTCCCACAGTCCATCACTCTACCCATTCTGCAGCTTTTCTAACCCAGAACAAAATGAAATTATTTGAAAGGTTACAGGCTTCTGTAGTTTACTATGTTACTGTCACTGACAGAATGTTGTAACGTCACCCCTTACACAGCTTGAACTGCACCTCCCCCAAACCTCTGCACCACCCTCACTGTCCCCCACCTAAGTACCGCCCTCACATTGCACTGACTGACCCTCCATACCAGCAACTCGTACCAGGCAGTCGCCACCCAGGAAGTCAGGAACAATCTCTTTGTCGATGTAATCCACGAGCCCTCCGGTGCCTTGATAGTTATTGCCACTGTAAATGAGGAATTTCTGACGGGTGTTCTCGTTGATGAATGGATTGACCTGAAGAACACACAGAAATGGGAGGTGCATCAGGCTGTTTTGGGTATCTGCCCAAACTCTCAGACTCAGGGTGGTCCAGGAAGGTTGGCCTTTCTTTATCCATTCTTGGTATGGGGGGGGGGGGGGGGGAAATCACTGGCAAAGCCAGCATTTATTGCCCGATGAAGGGTCACAGACCTGAAACGTTAACTCTCTACACAGATACTGCCAGACCTGCTGAGTATTTCTGGCACTTTCTGTTCTCATTTCAGCATTTATTGCCCATCCCCTTGTTGCCCCAAGCTTGATACAGTTGAGTGACTCGCTCGGCCACTTCAAAGAGCAGTTAAGAGTCAACCACATTTATGTGGCACACAGGCCCAGACTGGGTATGGACAGCAGACTTCCTTCCACATAGGATATTAGTGAAACAGTGGGTTTTTGTGCCTCCTTTAGCTGCATGGCCACTTTTCATGAGAGAAACTTTTTGTTGATAGATTTGTAAAATTGGATACAATATTATCAAACCGGATATGGTGGGATTTGATATCTCATTCTCTGGATCACTCCTCTGGTAAAACAGAATCACTCTGTTACTGTATCCAAGTGTCACAAAAACCTGGTATTTAAACCAATATAAAAATGGCTTGATCTGTACAAACCAGAAATTTTGGGTTTGGTACCTGGGCCGTGTGGGGCTAGCCGATCTCAGAAAACATCCCTGGTCCAGAGGGGAGGAAAAAATCAGCCAAGGGTCCTGCTGCTGCCCAGTGAGTGGGTTCTACTTGGACGTTGAGTGAGGACAGGCTTGTCTGTGATACCTCTACAGTCCAGTTATCACTGTCTGGGCACCTGTTGGATGTACAGGGAGTCCTGGACAGTAAAATTGGGAAGAGGACAGGAGCAGCATCAGTTCATCACTCACCAGTGTCCAAAGGACAGGGAAGACTCGAGGTGCCCTGACAATCAGTAGCCGGCCCAGCGTCTCCGGGTAATTTGCTTCCACCACCTCAATGATCCTCAGTAACGCCTTCACTCCTGGCCGCCAAAGGTGCCTCATGTTCAGCCCTTCCAGGTCAACCAGGCAGGTCCATGATCTGCTCATTCAATCAAAAACCAGAGTTACTCACTGACCCAGCCCTCCCCCACTGGCTGCCCCTCCCACACTGACCCAGCCTGTCCCAGCTATACTCCTACTAACCCATCCACTCTCCCACTGACCCATCCACTCCCCCACTGCTCCTGCCCCTCCCAGCTTGGAGAAACCTCTCAACTATCTCCCCCAGCCTTGGTGAATTGTTTCTATAATCAGTCGCCATTGAGCTGCACCGACTCCCCTATATTTCCACCGACCGAGCTCCCGTCCCCTGGTCTCTCATGTAACTGAGTCAAAATCGGGTAACTCTACAAAGGATGACCTCTGAAGAAAGAAAGTGAAAGTGAACGACAAAGAGTGAGTGAGTGAGAGTAAGCGAGAGTGAGAGCGCCGGTGTGATAATTGTGAAACTGTATCCCAGCAGGAAGCAGCACTTTCAGGAGCAATGAGAGAGAAATCAAGAGGGTAGAGAGAGGCAGGGGCAGTGGGAATGTACAAAACTTCACTGACGTGATTGGTCGGCCAAAGACTTTAGTGTTCTCTTCACATCTTTTCTGCCCATCCTCGTTGATCGACAGAACCTGGAACAAGAGGAAGAGCTCTTAGTGATGGCTGCCAGCTGTACCAGGGCAAGTGCTGAGATTTCAGGGCACAGTCTGATCCCAGGCACTGTCCTCCTGTGACTGAGCCTGTGGCCCAGAGCTGTGGATTTGGGAGTCTGGCCCCATTCGCACTGATCTGCGTAATGACACCAAAAATCCATCTTACAATTACATATTTATCTGACCACAGGAATCAAAGACAAAGCCACAACTAAACATCATTAACACAATGACAAGAAAGACAGCTTTAATCACCCTCCTCCCCACCAATAAACAACAATAACTTGTATTTATATAGCACCTTTAACATAGTAAAACAGCCCAAAGAACTGTACTGGTGCAATTTATCAACCAAACTTTGACACCAAGCTACATAAGGACAGGTGACAGAGGTAGGTTTTAAGGAGCATCTTAAAAGGAGAGAGGCAGAGAGATTTAGAGAGGAAATTCCAGAGCATAGGGCCTTGGCAGCTGAAGGCGTGGTCACCAATGGTGGAATTAGGGATGCTCAAGAGGCCAGAATTAGAGGAGCACAGAGATTGCGGAGGGTTGTGGGGCTGGAAGAGATTATAGAGATAGGGAGGACACAAGGCCATGGAGGGGTTTGAAATCGAGGTCATGTAGTCATGATTGACACAGGAGGCCCCATTCAGCCCATCAAGTCAATGCCAGCTCTCTAGAGCAATCCAGTCAATTCCATTCCCGGGCTCAATCCCCATAGCCCTGTAAGTTTATTTCCCTCAAGTGCCCATCCAGTTTCCTTTTGAAATCATTCATCATCTTCGCTTCCACCACCCTCCTAGGTAGTGAGTTCCAGGTCATTACCACTCGCTGCGTAAAAGAGTTCTTCCTCACATTCCCCCTGAATCTCTTGCCCAAACATTAAGTCTGTGTTCCCTAGTCTGTGTATTATCAGCTGATAGGGACAGCTTTTGACTCTGCCACCCCTCCAAGTTTGGTATCATTGGCAAATTTTGAAGTTTTTCTCTGTATTCCAATATTCAAGATATTTATATATATCAAAAAAAGTAGTGGTCCTAGCACTGACCCCTGGGGAACACTGTCTACCATCCATTTACCACAACTCGCTGTTTTCTGTCCTTAAGTCAGCTTTTTATCCAAACTGACAATGACCCTCATTCCATGAGCCTCAGTTTTGTCAACCAACCATTTATGTGGTATTTTGTAAACCCTTTCATTAAATCCATATTGACAACAGCCACCACATTCCATTCATCAACCTTCTCTGTTACTTCATCAAAAATTCAATTAGATTAGTCAAGCATGATCTGCCTTTTACAAATCCGTGCTGGCTATCCTGAATTAACTCAAACCTCTCCAAGTGTCTGTCGATTTTTTTTTCCCCCTTGATTATTGTTTCTAAAACCTTACCACCGATGTTAGACTAACTGGCCTGTAGTTGCCAGGACTGTCCTTACACCCTTTCTTGAATACGGGTGTCACATTTGCCAGTTTCTAATCCTCTTGGCGCCTCCCCTGTGTTCAGGGAAGTTTGGAATATTATGGCAAGCCCTTCTGCTATCTCCATCCGCACTCCCTTTAGCATCCTGGGGTGGAAGCCATCCGGACCAGGTGACATCCACTCTAAGCACAGCCAGCCTTTCCAGTACAGCCTATCAATTTTCACCCCATCCATTACCTCTACTATCTCCACTTCTACCACTATTTTGTCAGCATCCTCTCCCTTAGAAAACACTGATACAAAGTACTCATTATTCTAATATAAAAGCAAAAGACTGCGGATGCTGGAAATCTGAAACAAAAACAAGAAATGCTGGAATCACTCAGCATCTGTGGATGGTGCCAGACCTGCTGAGTGATTCCAGCATTTCTTGTTTTTGTTTACTCATTATTCTAGTCTTGCCCTGTGCCTCTAAGTATCTATCACCCTCTCTGTCCTTAATAGGACCCACTCCACCTCTTACTGCCCACTTACTATTTACAGGCTGCTAGAAGATTTTAGGGGTCCCTTTTATGTTAACTGGCAAGTGTTGCAGACTGGAAGCTAATGTAGTTCAGTGAGCACAGGAGTGATGGGTGAGTGGGACTTGTTGTGAGCTAGGACACGGCCAACAGAGTTTTGAATGAACTCAAGTTTACAGAGGCTGGCCTGGAGAACATAGGATTAGTCAAGTCTGGACCCGTTCAGAGATCCTGCTCGCTAATTTTGAATTCTGAGCAGAAACACAGAAGAATAGAGAGGAAATGAACATGTGGTTCAAGAAATAAATAAATCTTTGCTGTGTCAGGTCTGGTGACATAGTCGTCATGTTACCAGACTAATAATCCAGACAATCTGAGTTCAAATCTGACCATAAACCTCCTTTCAGTTTAAAGAAAAAATCTGTGGCTAGTCAGTGATCTATTCCGACCTTGGACAGAGTCACCAGAAAGATAGCAGGGCTTAAAAGGGTTAAATTCTGAACACAGGTTTCACAGACTGGGCTTGTATTCACTCGAATATAGAAGATTAAAGGATGATCTAATTGAAGTGTTTAAGGTGATTAAAAGATTTGATTGGGTAAATAGAAGCTATTTCCTCTGGTGGGGGGAGTCCAGAACAAGGTAGCAGAACCTTAAAATTCGAGCCAGGCCGTTCAGGGGTGATGTCAGGAAGAACTTCTTCACACAAAGGGGAGTGGAATTCTGGAACTCTCTTCCCCAAAAAGCTGTGGATGCTTGGGGGAAGGGGGGGGGGGAGGGACATCTCAAGTGGTCAACCAAAAATTTCAAAACTGAAATTGATGGAGTTTTGTTAGGCAAGATTATTAAAGGTAAATGAAAGACTTGCATTTATATAGCGCCTTTCACAACCACCAGATGTCTCAAAACGCTTTACACCCAATGAAGTATTTTTGAAGTATAGTCACTCTTGTAATGTAGGAAAAGCAGCAGCCAATTAGCGCACAGCAAGCTTCCACAACAGGTGATCTGTTTTTGTGATGTTGATTGAGGGATAAATCTTGGCCAGGACACCGGGGAAAACTCCCCCGCTTTTCTTCAAAACAGTGCCATGGGATATTTTACATCCAGCTGAGCAAGCAGATGGGGCCTCAGTTTAATATCTCATCCTAAAGACAGCACCTCTGACAGTGCAGCATTCCCTCAGTACTGCACTGGAGTGTCAGTCCGGATTTTTGTGCTCAAGCCCTGGAGCGGGACTTGAAGCCTGAACCTTGTGATTCAGGCCAGAGTGTTACCCATTGAGCCACAGCTGACACTCTAAATGGAGTTAAAAGATACCGATCAGCCACGATCTAACTGAATGGCAGAACAGAATCGAGGGGCTGAATGGTCTCCTTGTGTTCCTGTGTTCTACAGAACAACACTGGTCAAGGATTACTGCACACTTGAGGCTGAATATCACTGACTGACTCACATGTCGTAGAATGGCCTCCTCCCTCACAGCTTTCAGCAGCCCCTTTGTGTCCATCTGTCCCAGGCGCAGGATGTACAGTGGCCGGCCATCTTGGTCAAGGAAAGAGAAGGAAATCAAGATTTACATTCAAAGTTGCAGCCCCAGCACAAGATCCCCAAAACCGACCAGCCTATCACTGACAGGTCACCAGTAACCCTCGGAGTTACCCAGAGGGTGTGCCAGCTGCCAGGTATCTGCTTGGCAACATCTTATAGATCTTACAGACAGGGACCGGGAATCATAGGGTCATGGGCACAATGGCACAGATGGAGGCCAATCAGCCATCGAGTCCATGCTGGCTCTCTGTAGAGCAATCCAGTCAGTCCCATTTCCCCACTCTAACCCCAACGCCCTGTAAGTTATTTCCCTCAAGTGACCATCCAGTTTCCTTTTGAAATCATTCATTGTCTCCACTTCCACCACCCTCGTAGGTGGTGAGTTCCAGGTCATTACCACTCGCTGGGTAAAAAAGTTCTTCCTCACATTCCCCCCTCATGTCTTTTTCCCTAAATCTTAAATTTGTGTCCCCTACTCCTTGTACCTTCAACTAATGGGAACAGTTTTTCTTTGTCTACCTTATCCAACCTGTCATACTCTTGTACACCTCTATCAAATCTCCCCTCAATCTCCTTTGCTCCAAGGAGAACAACCCCAGCTTCTCCAACCTAATGGCTCACTGGTGCTACTGGTTGTGTCTTCTTTAGCTCGATTGCCTGTGGGTGTCAGAGAGGAACTGCCCAGGAATTTTTCCTATTGGTTGAAGGGATTTTCCCCATTTTTTGCCTCTTGCAGGAATCTGTGTGACTGCGGGAGGGGTGAGGCTGTTGCAATGGGACAGACTTGACTGCGGGAGGGGTGAGGCTTTTGCAATGGGACAGACTTGACAGACCGCGCTGCTCAATCCTGTCCTTCTTGCACTTTCATGTAATGAAAGCCGCACCTTTCAATGAAATGTACAGCACACAGAACCAGTTAAACAGAAAGCTGAGCAAACACCCAACATCTGTGCAGACCCACACTGGGGGCTTGGGGTCAGCTCAGGTGATGTGAGATCTCCAGGGATGCATCAGAAGGCTTGTGCAGTACACCAAACCTTGTAGCTTGACAAGGAGGCATAAGAAATAGGAGCAGGAGTAGGCCATTCGGCCCCTCGAGCCTGATCAGCCATTCAATAAGATCATGGCCTCAACTCCACATTCCTGCTAGCCTCCCCATGACCCTTAACTCCCTTGTCAATCAAACATTCTGTCTAACTCAGCCTTGAATATATTCAATGATCCAGCCTCCACTGCTTCTGGGAAAGAGAATTCCAAAGATTTACAACCCTTTGAGAGAAGAAATTCCTCATCTCTGTCTTAAAAAGGAGACCCGTTATTCTGAAACTGTGCCTCCAGTTCTAGATTTCCCCACGAGGGAAACGTCCTCTCAGCATCCACCCTGTCAAGCCCCCTCAGAATCTTTTATGTTTCAATAAGGTCATCTCTCATTCTTTTAAACTCCAATGAATATAGGCCCAACCTGCTCAACATTTCCTCATTTGACAACCCCTTCATCCCTGGAATCAGCTTAGTGAACCTTCTCTGAGCTGCCTCCAATGCAAGTATCCCTCCTTAAATAAGGAGACCAAAATGGTACTCAGTACTGTAGGTGTGGTCTCACCAGTGCCCTGTACAGCTGTAGCAAGACTTCCCAACTTTTATTTCATCCCCATTGCAATAAACGGCAACATTCCATTTTCTTTCCTAATCAAAGACACTCAGATCCCTCTGTACCATGCCATTCTGTAGTGTCTCTCCATGTAAATAATATTCTGCTTTTCTATTCTTCCTGCCAAAGTGGACGACCTCACATTTTCCCACAGCACAAGCCCCACTTCATGGGCAGCAACTAAACAAAGCAAATGTTTGTTCAATTGACAGGGAAACTACAACCCATGAATAAAGGAGGAGCTACTAACATCCTGAATCCAAGATTCAGTAATAACCTGAATCCTCCCACATCCCATTAGTCTCCATTAAAGTGGGAACTGAGACTGAAGTCACACCCAGGATCTGAGTGTAGGAGTCCGGCCCAGGAATCCTCCCAGTTAAAGTAATGAACTTGAAGGATTACCTCTGTCGTGATAATGCCAGCCTCCTGTATAGTAGTTGATCAGCACCTGGGGAGGTCTCCACACCTCGAGAATATAGTCCACCTGGTATTGTTTGCGCCAGGTAAGGGACTGACACAAGATCTCTCGCGCCTTGTCAATATTGAAATCCCGAGCCCGCAGGAAGCGCAAAATGTGTTCATCTTTGGGAATCTGGAAAACACAACAGTGATAGGTCCTGTTAACGCTGCCTTCACACATGCACAGGATTGACACCAGTATCTGGGCTTGTACACCAGCACTCACAGCAACACACGAGCACTCCATTTACACCTGTAATCTCAGGTGTAGGCAAATAATGCATTTACGCCAGCACCCACTGAATAGGTGAACTGTACGTATCAAAGCACTCAGTTTGTACACTAGTACTGCCCTTCCATCAGTACAGATTAGGAAGGCCCGTCGGTCTATCCATTGAAACCTAGGGCTATTCATGCAAGAAAACCTACTCAGATGGGTTGATATTACCAAACCATTGGAGACTGCACTTCAAATGTACAACACACTTCAACTCCAACCTGCCCTTCTGCAGAGTGTTGTTGGTTTCAACATAGTGACTCTAGCTGCAGCAAGGATACAGAGGGCAACAAGTCTTAATTCCCTCCTGATTTGTTCTGGATTAGTTCAGAATATCCACTATAAGCCCACTGACTCCCACAGCTACCTTGACTACACTTTCTCACACCCTGCCTCCTATAAGGACACAATTCCATTCTCCTAGTTTCTCCGTTTCCGTTACATCTGTTTGGACGATGTAGCTTTCCATCCTCGTGCTTCCAATATGTCTTCCTTTTCCTTCAGCCGAGGATTCCCCTCAACTGGGTCCGTTCTATTTCTGCACTTCCACTCTCACCCCTCTCCCCGCCCCCCCCACTCCTCCAGAACCATGATAGGGTTCCCTTTGTCTTCACCTTCCACCTTACCAGCTTCAACACTCCGCCATTTCCACCACCTCCAGCGTGATGCTACCACCAAACACATCTTCCCCTCCCTCCCCTTTCAGCATTCCAAAGGGACCATTCCCTCCTCAATACCCTGGTCCACTCCTCAGTCACCCCCAACACATTCCCCCCCCCCACACCCCCCTTTCCTACCATACCTTTCCATACAAGCACAGGAGATGCAACACCTGCCCTTTAACCTTCTCCCTTCTCACCGTCCAGGGCCTAAACACTCCTTCCAGGTGAAACAGTGAATTACTTGTACTTCTTTCAATTTGGTATACTGTAATCGCTGTTCACAATGTAGTCTCCTCTACACTGGGGAGACCAAACATAGAGAGGGTGACCACTTTGCAGAACACCTCTGTTCAATCTGGAAGCATGACCCCGAGCTTCCTGTCTCTTGTCATTTCAATTTTCCACCTTGCTCCCACCCTAACCTTTCTGTCTTGACCTGCTGCAGTGTTCCAATGAAGCTCACTGCAAGCTCGAAAAACAGCACCTCATCTTTCGACTGGGCTCTCTACAGCCTTTCGGACTCAACACTGAGTTCAACAATTTTAGATCATAACCTCTGACCCCATTTTATTTTATGTTTCTTTGCTGGCTCGATTTCTTCTCTCGTTTCCTTTGCATTCAACGGCACCTATCCTGCCATCCACACCTCCTTTAGATACAGCTGTTGTTTCTTTGCTGGTCCCATTAACACTCCCTTTGACTTGTACCGTAAAACCTTTTGTCAGTTAATCTCTCCTGCCCTCCAACCAATCACAGACCTTCCCTTTTCGTTCTCCCCCCTTTCACTTGCTCAAAACATTTCTAACTTTTTCCAGTTCTGATGAAAGGTCACAGACCTGAAACGTTAACTCTGCTTCTCTCTCCACAAATGCTGCCAGACCTGCTGAGTATTTCCAGTTTTTCCTGTTTTATTTTTAGAAGCTGCTTGTCCTGCCCTCTGGAATTCGAGTTGTGTTCAAGAGAACAGATTACCCAAACAACACAGCAAACACATGCAGATCAAGCTATCACCCTCCTCTAACTGTATATGCCTGTTGGTATTTATGGATGCATGTGTCTGTTTTTGAGGATGTTTGTGTGTAAGAGTTGAGTGCTGTGTGTATGAAAATTTTCCTGAGTGAATATGTGTTTTAAAGGCAGTGATGTGGCCATCTGTGGGAAGAGGTTCAAATAATGAGTCTATGCCCTCCTGATGACCAACAAATATGACAAAGATAAATGAGAGACTGTTAGATACTGAGGACCCCATGTAAAGATGCCCATCCAAATTGTTAACTTTTATCCAATAAGACAATAAAACAAACTCATTAAGACAATTAATCTCAAGAAATATAGCTGCCCTGGGTATGTGAAAGGCAGCATTTCAGAAAGGTGTTGACTGGAGGACACAGTGACAGTTGTATTTGAACCTGTCTTCCTGATAATCCACACTAGCCCTACTGGACAATGCTTAAACGCTGACTCATGCTGACACACACACACACACACACACACACACACACACACACACACACAGGAAAATGTTACCTTTTCTGGCTTCCAATCACCTGCTTCAGACTATAAAGAGCACAGAGAAAGACATGACTTTGAGGTGCAGCACTTGGACTGAGATACAAGACAACATTCCACAATGGCATACTCATGTCAAGCACTTTCTGGCAGTAGGATGTCTCTCCCTAGCATGAACCAGGTAAATCTGTAGAAAGTTTGCAATGATTCAGGAATCATTTGCTGGAGGGACTGTGTCTATTCCAAATATTCAGGTACCTAGTAAAGATCCCAATCATTCATCAGGAGTGGATTTTTTTCCATTGATCTCAAAACCTAGAGATTATTTTAACGCCATGAAGGACCTCGAGGTGAGTAAACCTCCTAATAACAAGATCACCCTTCAATAGGCTCAGCAAGGATTCTGTCACCTGCACAGCGATCACTGTGACTGATATATTTGTCCTGCTGTTCTACTTCGATGGAAAATCAGGGATGCATCATTGGAAACTACTTCTCAGTCGACTGAGATTCAGAACCCATTCTGTCTATGCATGAGAAATTCTAGTGTTCCTGACTCCATGTTAGATACCCAGACCCATCCTACTTGCACGTACATGACCAGAGCCAATTTTAACATCACAGTAGCTATCCAGACCAAATCTATCCATATGAGAGATACTGTGACCCAATCTATCAGTGTGCTTTGATGTGTTTGAAAATAAAAATAAAATGGCATTAATATCCTCATGATGTCCCAAAATGCTTCACAGTCAACAAAGTACTTTTGAATTGTAGTCACTGTTGTAGTGTAGGAAACATGGCAGTCAATATGTGCACAGCAAGATCCCACAAAGACCATGAGATAATTGACCAGATGAGGAATCAGCAATCTTTTTTTTAACCTGAAGAGCTTTTTTTTTTTTTAAAAAGAAAAATTACCAAAAATAAAAATTATTGGGAGCTGCAAGATGAAATTTTGACATTTCTGAACCAAACAATTTGCAAATTGCCAAGTGTCGCTGGTAGAATGCATAATTTGAATATATAATAACATACATGTATTGAATTTATGTATCGATAGAAAAAAAATCAAAATTAAAATAGACCAAATTCTGAAATATTGCGTTTTTTGACTTTAACTAGAATTTTGTCAGTAAAGTTATCTCTAAATAACTTAAAATGCGGAGAATTAAGATAATTCTTTTCAGCTATTGATTCTTGTGATTAAAAAAGAATCTTCTGATAACACTCAGAATAATGTATTGTCTCAGCTACATTAGAAACAATAATGATCACAATTATAAAATCAGTTCCTTGAAGCAAAGGCGTTATCTATAACCATGGTGTAGCTATACCATTCAAACAGGTTTATTTAGAGCGTGGTGATGTTTATCGTTTAAATAATCATTTGAAACAGTAAAGTGCAGCATAATGATTAGCTTTAAATCCCCAGAATAAAAACATGAATCTTACTTCTTTTTGCTTAATTTTTTTAGACTTTTTTATGTTAACGCAATCCAACTAGAAAAGGTTGGGAGCCGCAAATAAGATATTCAAAAGCTTTGGAGCCGCAGGTTAGACTCCTGGTCCAGATGAATGGGGTACCCATTGGAAAGATGCACTAGAAATCTTGCAGATCCAGGACTTATTCTGTCTTAACAAAGCAGAAGGTTCTGAGAAATGGGCAAGATTCTGCCAGGTGGCAATGACTAGTGGGAATCTGTTCGGCATCTCCTGATGACCCCAAGCTATATGCTCAGGTGCTGAGTATAAGAATCAATGCATTCAAAGAGATGGACCAATTAAGGGGAAGAGGATGTTGTTCGGTCACCTTTGAAATGCTGCACCTACCTCCCCCGGCTCATAGATCCCAAATCTAAAAGAAATTAGCTCTGTTCACTCTTTAACCAATCTTTGACTTGTTTCATTGGATTGACTCGTGTTGAGCTCAGATAGTTTCACCCTCGATTTGCCCATCACGTACCTTGCCTTTGTGCGTTTCTTGGAGCCACTGTCGAAGCTGAATCAGACAGCTCTCTTGCATCGGGGTTAGTTGTCCCAGGTACCGCTCGATGTAATCAGCATCGAGCTTGTCAGCTGAAAAACACACAGATAAACCCAATGTTGACTTGTTTTTATTGAAGAACTCAATAGCCTATGCCACTCATTGAGATTTATGCGCAACAAAGCACTTGTGACTCATCTCTTGATTCATTTTAAGTGGCCAAAAAAGCCCAAAGTAGGAAGTCTTGGGGATAATGGAGAGACAAGACTCGGAGCTAACTGGGCTATTTTGAGTAGTTTACCTCTTTGCCCCAACTTCTGGTCATTTCACCTGATTTCTCTTCTACTTTTTCCTGTGTCTGCTGGTCCCACCCTGTGTACAGTTCTGGGCACCACACTATAGGAAGGATGTGATTGCACTGGAGAGGGTGCAGAGGAGATTCACCAGGATGTTGCCTGGGTTGGAGCATTTCAGCTATGAAGAGAGACTGAAAAGGCTCGGGTTATTTTCCTTAGAGCAGAGAAGGCTGAGGGGGGACCTGATTGAGGTATACAAAATTATGAGGGGCATAGATAGGATAGATAGGAAGAAACTTTTTCCTAACAGAGGTGTCAATAACCAGGGGGCATAGATTTAAGGTAATGGGCAGGAGGTTTAGAGGGGATTTGAGGAAAAAAAATTTCACCCAGACGGTGGTTGGAATCTGGAACACACTGCCTGAAGGGGTGGTAGAGGAGGAAACCTCACAACATTTAAGAAGTATTCAGATGAGCACTTGAAACGCCATAGCATACAAGGCTACGGGCCAAGTGCTGGAAAATGGGATTAGAATAGATAAGTACTTGATGGTCAGCACGGACATGATGGGCTGAAGGGACTGTTTCTGTGCTGTATAGCCCTATGACTCGATGACTCGAAAGCACCTTGGAGCATTTTGGTAAATATAGGCAAGTTTATAAACCTTAGGAATGAGCAAGAGAGTGGAAATAATTGGATAACTCTTTGAAAGAGCCAGACACAGACATGATTTGCTGAATGGCCTCCATTTGTGCTGTATCAGTCTACAAAGTTATTGTTTCATTAGGACACATATTGTCTCTCTCCACGAAGGCAAGGGTAAGTGACCCAACCTTTGCCATAACATTAACAAATTAATATCCCTCGATTGGATTACCTACCGCCTGACAACTTTTCAAAGACCCGTTTGCCCCACTGTCCTCTGTGACTGGGGAATCAGCCCTGTGGCTCTCCATAAGCACTAAACTCATTGTTACTCATCTGATTCTGTATTAAATTTTTAAAACTACCTCCCTAGGAAGAGGAGTCACATCTGATGTGTGCAGAAACCTACCATCTGGTGTTGTGGGCAGTGTTTCCTGTGCACACAGGCTGGTCAGTGGTTCTTTGGTACTGCTGTGTGCCAGCACATTCGCTGGCTCTACCCTGAGATCTGACAATGGTGCTAGTGCTGGTCGGCCGGACACTGGCACCATTTCCGCTGTGGCGACAGACACATGAGGAGTCCAGCGGGGAATGTGTCGGATACCCTGCGCAGTCAGCTCGTTCAGGTAGTGTTCAATAACTTCTTTACCCTGAAATATAACGGAATTGGTTACAAATATAGTACCTTGCATTTCATAAAGAGTTAGACCAGCAGCATTGAAGCACTTTGGACAGCAGTCCCACTCAGCACCAAACCAACAGAAAGTATTTTCTGACTAGTTGCTCACTAATTTGTCAGATTGACTCAGTGGGTCGCACTCTGGGTCAGAAGGTCAAAAGTTCAAGTCCCACTCCAGGATTTAAGCCCATAATCTAGGCCGTTGCTCCAGTGCCGTACTGAGGAGATGCTGCACTGTTGGAGCTGCCGTCTTTCAAATGAGACATTAAACTGAGGCCCCGTCTGCCCTCTCAGGTGGATGTAAAAGATCCCATGGTCACTGTTTCAAAGTAGAACAGAGGAATTCTCCCGAGTGCCCTTTTGACATTTATCCCTCAAGCAACATCACTAAAACAAATTAACTGGTTATCCATTCATTTGCTGCTTGTGGGATCTTGCTGTGCCCAATCTGGACACCAAATTTGCCTGTGTTATAACGACTTTTATTTATATTGAGCCTTTAATGTAAAAAAAAATTCCATCATGTAGGTAAAAGAAAAAATTTCAGGTCGACACTTCAAACAAGTAATTAATTAATTGTAAAACACATTGGAAGGTTATGATGTATTAAGATGTATAAATGCAAGCTCCTCATTAATATTAAATTACCCAATAGGAAGTTTATTAAAATGATTACATTTAGCACTCCTCATAGCTTCCTAGTGAGGTCCTGAATCGCACAGACTAGGGCAGGTTAAATTCTCAGTCTGATCGCAGAGGTACTGGTTGAGGATTCTACAGCTGGATTCAGTTTCCTTAGGCTGAAAACAGGGAATATTAGCCACGATTCCTGTTCCTGATCACGCTGCAGAAAAGTGTCTGTGTGTCTGGAGGTCAATGAAGGGCAGGGTTGCATTCAGCTGTGATGCCCTTGTAGCTGAATAACCTGCTCACACATGGGAAGTGGACACTTGAATGAGGCACCAGAAAGTTGTTGACTTATGTAAATTGTCACTTGGGGACTGTTCAACAGCAAATACAAAGTGCTGGACTAGAACCCCGCCAGTTAAATCCTGGCTGACAGTCTGGGGGTTGGAGATGATCTGGTAATTTAAAGGCATATCTGCAGTCTGGTCCTCAGAGGGATTGGGAAACATTGACTGCATTGGGTGCCTCGAAGGGAGCCACACTGTCAGTGGACAGAACAAGTCAGGGCGCTGGACACTTTACTGAGACAGCATCAAACCCATTTTACAAAGGACTATTTCAGCCAGCGCAGAAAGGAAATTTCCATCTGATGAATTTGGGCTGGATTTGAATCTAACTCCCTGGATCATCTGTGCATAGTCCTGTTAGTCCTCACCTCCACCACCCCAGTCACTGAAGACAGAGAGAACAGGAAAGTCTCCTACCCTCTTGATGTTGGCAGTGTACTGTCTCATTGCAATCTTTTCCACTGTACTTTCAAACCCAAAGAATGACTTGATGTCTAGCGATGCAGACTGCTCAAAGCAAGTCCAATCCTCATTGTCAGGGTGAACCTGGAGGAGGGAAATCGACATGGGCTCATTAAAAACTGACATCCACACAAAGTCCCCACTCGGACTCTGCACTAGCTGCCCATCGACCTGAATACTGCAGCTCCAGTAACATAGGCAATGCATGGAAATAGGAAATGCAGACAGTGTCTAGACAGCAGGCAGACAGACCTTAGACATTGTGCAGATAGAACACAAACAGCAACCAAACAAATAGCGGACAGAAAATAGAGAATCCAGACAGAAAGCAAACTGGTGTACACAACACAACAACTTGTATTTATATAGCATATAATAAAACATCCCAAGGTGCTTCACAGGAGCAATATAAAACAAAATAATGACATCGAGCCACAGAAGGAGATATTAGGGCAGGTGATCAAAGAGATAGGTTTTAAGGAGCATCTAATGGGAGGAGAGAGTGGTGAAGATAAGCAGAGGCTTAGGTTTAAAATACTGAGTGATAAAGCACAGCTCCGAACTACTAGGCTCTACAACTCACACTGTAACTGCAGATCTCATTGACGAAGACTCTGTTGGAAAATGTCTCATTGTGAGCCTCGATCAGCAATGTGCGCTCCTTCCAGTTCACTGTGTTCTTCTGGATGAAGGAGACATATTCCACCCCAGCGATCTGCAATGGGTCACAGAGGGTGCATCACAGTCAGATGGCAAGGGGGGGGTGGGGGCACAGCCACAACTATACCAGCCTATTCCATCACCGGGAACAGACTCAAATGGCTGAAAGGCTCAGAACCAGTGCAATAATCTTCAAACAGGGCACAGCACTACGGTAATCTAATATTCAGAACGCAGCCCAGCGTAAACCCAGCACAGCCCTGCCCAGCACAGGTCATAGAATCACTGAATGATGCAGCACAGAAGGAGGTCATTCGGCCCATCATACCTGTGCCAGCTCTTTGAAAGAATATTCAATTAGACCTACTCACTTGCAAATTGGAAGATTCGATTCCCTTTTGTAAGTTACTACTGAATCTGCTTCCACCGCCCTTTCAGGCAGCGCGTTCCAGATCACAGCAAGTTGATGCATAAAAATCATCAATACTTTCAATCTAGGACAGGTGTAATACTGCCACTCAAGATCTGATGCACCCAGCCCAGCAGAGCTCCGAAATTCCAATCTCAGCCCAGCAGAGCTCTGATATTCCCACCTCAGCCTAGCAGAGCTCTGATATTCCCAGCCTAACCTGCCCAGCAGAGCTCCGAAATTCCAATCTCAGCCCAGCAGAGCTCTGATATTCCCACCTCAGCCTAGCAGAGCTCTGATATTCCCAGCCTAACCTGCCCAGCCCAGGTCCGACACTCCCACCCCAGCCCAGCAGAGCTCCGATATTCCCAACTCAGCCCAGCAGAGCTCTGATATTCCCAGCCTAACCTGCCCAGCCCAGGTCCAACACTCCCACCTCAGCCCAGCAGAGGTCTGATTACTCCCAGGACAGGTCAGGGATGCACAGGTCAGATGCTGCTGGTCCAGTGTGAGGTGTTATCTGTGAAGGGCCTTTCTATAACAGCTGGATTTGGTGATTACACAAATGGCTGACAACACTCACTCACCTTCTTCAGCAGTCGTGGTGCTTCCACATTCAGCTTGCAATTCCTCTCCACAATGTGCAGCGATTCATCTTCACTCTTGTACTCACTGAGTTTCTCACTACCCAGGAAAACGGGGATCAATGGGCATGTCGGGAATCTCTTCTCATAAGCCTGGAATAGAAGGATCATTCCATCAGACAGCAAAGAAATAAACAGGCCGTAACCCTCGGATTTCCATAGCATTGATAATCAAATCAACACCCGAGAATGTCAATATCTGGTGGAAAGATCAAATCCAACATTTCTACTCTCCTCGGTCTCACATCAGACATTTGGCTAGTTTTGCCAATTTCTCCCTCTCTTCCCCTGTAGGCTGTGGCTCTTGCTGCCGAGCTGACCATTATTTATGTGTGCGGCTATGTGCCAGTACTGCTATTTTCTTTGGTATATCCAAGATATTGGCACAATGGAAATTCCCCTTTATTATTTTAACTGAGTGATGTTGTGGATAAGCAATGGAGTTAGTGTCAGTTAGTGCATGCTGCCCTGTGGTAGACTGTGCCCACCTGCTGGCACCTTCCCAATATTTACAGGCAGAGGTGCACCTAATTGGCAACAGACTTGTGAGACGAGCTACAGGCTAACACAGCTGCGCCATCTGTTGTAAGGTCACTTGTGGCTAATATATACAATAGGGATGCACTGTCAGTGGCAGTAATGGTGGATATCCTAAATCACACCAAGTCCTATTCACCCATCACCCCTGTGCTCACTGACCTACATTGGCTCCTGGTTAAGCAGTGCTTCAAATTTAAAATTCTTATCCTTGTTTTCAAATCCCTCTGTAGCCTCGCCCTCCCTATCTCTGGAACCTCCTCCAGCCCCACAACCCTCTGAGATCTCTGCACTCCTCTAATTCTGGCCTCTTGCACAACCCCAGTTTTCATCGTTCTGCCATTGGTGGAGGTGTCTTCAGCTGCCTGGGCCCTAAGCTCTGGAATTTCCTCCCTAAACCCCTCTGTCTCTCTACCTCACTTACCTCCTTTAAAATGCTACTTAAAAACTACCTCTTTGACCAAGCTTTTGGTCACCTGTCCTGATATCTCCTTATGTGGTTTGGTGTCAAATTTTGTTTGATAATGCTCCTGTGAAGCATCTTGGGACATTTTATTATCTTAAAAGGTGCTATATAAATATAAGTTGTTGTTGTTACACCCCTCTGGTTTGTATAAAACACGAGCTCGGCCTCAGCTGGAGTATTGTTTCCAGTTCTGGGCACCGCACTGTAGGAAAGATGTGAGGGCATTGGAGAGAGTACAGAAAAGATTCACGAGAATGATTCCAGGGATGAGGAATTTCAGTTATGAAGATAGATTGGAGAAGTTAGGACTGTTTACCTTGGAGAACAGAAGGCTGGGAGGTGATTTGATAGAGATATTCAAAATCATGAGGGGTCTGGATAGAGTAGATCGAGAGAAACTGTTCCCACTTGTGAGAGGATTGAAAACGAGAGGGCACAGATTTAAAGTATTTGGTAAGAGAAGCAAAAGTGACATGAGGAAAAACTTTATCACACAGCGAGTGGTTAAGGTCTGGAATGCGCTGTCCGCGAGTGTGGAGGAGGCAGGTTCAATTGAAGCATTCAAAAGGGAATTAGACTGTTATATGAGAAGGAAGAATGTGCAGGGTTACGGGGAGAAGGCAAGGGAATGGAAGTGAGAGAATTGTACTTTCAGAGAGGCAGTGTGGACATGATTGGCTGAATGGCCTCCTTCTACACTAACAATTCTGTGATTCTAGGCAGACTGCAAAACAGTCCTACAGGGAGGATATTCTGGAGAAGCAAAGAGGACCATGCTGCTGACTGCCCCTCATACTGGAGCAACACTATGTTTACCAGCCATCAAATGGAGTGGAGTGTTGTACTGCTCCATCCCTTGGCCACAGATCCTGTCCCCTTCCTCTACATCTAATGAGCCAGCTCACTGGGAACTGTCAGGGACTGTTGTTACCACAAGATCTTTGCAAAGGCAACAGTAGATACCTTAATATTAGCAGCCTTTGTCATTGCTGCCTGCAATTTTACCCCCATTAGCTGCCACATACCATTAAGTGGCCATGTTATGTTAAACTGACTTATCTGTAAGCAGCATTTAGGTTTCCCATGGCCTCCACCAGTCAGCACTGAATGGCAGATCCAATTTAGTTTGGAACCTGGGCCATATTATGTAAAAGACGACCAAATCTCAGGAAGGGCGGTGGGAGTGATTATTGGGTTCAGTGCATTAATGGTCAAGTAACATGGGACTAATTCCTGATCAGACAATTTACCCCAGTCTCCAAGTCTGACAGAATGTGAATCCAATTCTGTGAGTAGATAACTGCATCTTTATTTGTCTGGATGGCTGTTGTGATTTCCTCACTGGATAATGAATGTGGAATACTGACAATCGCTTTCATTTTACAAACACAGTTCTATTTAAAGAAACCAAACAGTCCTTTATTAGAATCTGTCAATGAGTGGGTATTGTGCTGCCAAACCTCATAGGTTATCCTAGCATGTATCTACAGGTGACACAGAATGTCCTGTGTGCACATGCACGAGAAAGACAGAGAGAGGCATTACCCTGTCCTATGTGTTTGGGACACACAGACACAAAAAGGAACTTGGATTTATATAGCACCTTTCAAAACCTCAGGATGTCCCAAATTGCATGGGACAGGCTTGTGTCACATGTAGATTCATGTTGTTAGGATGATCTATGAACTTTACTGGCATGATGCCCATTCATTGACAGCTTCTAAAAAAAGGAATGTGTTTCCTTTATTTACTACAGATACACACTGTGGGTATGAGAGAGAGGGGGAACGAGGCAGACAGACACGGCCAGTTCGGATTATTACTGAGTGAGAAAGAAAATGAAAGGCAGTGATGGATGGCCGTCTTTGTGTGTGAAAGAGACAGGCAGAAACAGAGCCTATTGTTTCATAACTGTGTTCCTTCTGTAGCAATGCTAACATCGGCTTGCAGCCTCTCAGCAAGCCTGTGGGCAAATGCAATCCTTTAGGGGCTGAGAAAATGTTTCTGGACAAGTTAGGGGGAGGTGGGGGGGGGGGGGAGGGGAGATGAAACAGAACCCTAAGTTTCTGCTAACCAGTTCAAAGAGCATGGAGGGAGCTGGCAGGTTCCGGCTCTCCTCTCTTACGCAAGATGATCTCAGACAATAGGGACCCTGTGTAAAGAGCAGCAGGCACATCTGTTCTGTGGATGGACAAAAGGAACACGTGACCACACTCACAATAGGTCCTGTGTGATGTTTGTAAACTCTGGGACTCAGTGACACTGCTGGCTCTGATTGTTCATTCCCAATAGGTCCCTTGAAAAGGTTTCGCCCCCGAAGGAGCTGACTCTCTCTCAAATTGTTTAATGGATATCCAGGATGTTCCAGTACCTTGCTAAAGAGGGTATTTCTTAATGTGTCACTTAGTTAGGATTCGGAGGGTATACACCCTGGGGGCATCACAGCTGAATCTGATCCAACCTCGCCCAATTTCCAGCAGGACTGACTGCAATTTCTTGTCATTGTGGCTCAGTAACACACTAAAGGCACTAGGGTAGGTGCAGTTACTGATGGACACTCAGAGCTGACAGCAACCTGCAGCCATTCTGGTTTCTCATGTGGTCCATGTCCCAGGACTGGCTCCGGAACAAGCTCAAGACTCTTGGGTTCTGACACCAAGAGTTCAGAACAAGATTAGAATGCACTGTGTAAAAGGTCACCTTCACAATCAGTATTTACTGAACAGCATTAACTTCTACACCCTTTTTCTTTCTCAGTCTTAAAATATTTTGCTTACAAGTTATGTTGATCACAATATTGAGCTTGCTAAAGGAAGAGGCATTACTGAGTGACAGTGTGAGGGAACTGTTAGAGATACAGTCAGGAACACAGGGTGGGAGGAGTGTGAGGGAATGGGAGAGATGGTGGGAATAGGAAGGATGGAAGTTAAAAAAAACTGCTTTGCCTTTAACATTTAGAGTAAAACTTTCACCCAAAGAAAAAAAGACTTGCATTTATATAACGCCTTTCACAATCTCAGGATGTCCCAAAGTGTTTTACAGCCAGTTAAGAGCTCTTGAAGTGTAGTCACTGTTGTAATGTAAAAAACATGGCAGCCCATTTGTGCACAGCAAGAGCTCACAAACAGCAATGTGATAATGCCATAGGGATCAGTGCTGGGCCCTCAACTATTTACAATCTATACAAGGGATTCAAAGGTTATAGCGGGTAGACAGAAAAGTAGAGTTGAGACCACAAACAGATCTTATCAAATGGCGAAGCAGGCTTGAGGGGCCGAATGGCCTACTCCTGCTTCTAATTCGTATGACCAGAGCATTTGTTTTTGTGATGTTGAGTGACAGATGAATATTGGCCAGAATAATGGGGGGGGGGGGGGGGGGGGAATCACCTGCTGTTCTTCGAAACAGTGTCATTGGATCTTTTACATCCACCTAAAAGGACAGACTGGTTTAACATCTCTTCCAAAAGTGGGTACCTTTGACAGTGCAGCACTCCCTCAGTACTGTATTGCAGTATCAGCCTAAATCTCTGGAGTGGGATTTGAACCCACAACCTCTACCTCAGAGAGGAGAGTGCTGCCCACTGAGCCACAACTGACACACTAGCTGTGGAGGAGGTTATCGGTGAAAGACACTGATGGTAAGGACACAAGAAACAATTAGATGCATTTCTGTGGCGAGAAAGGATCGAAGGATATGATGGGAAGGTGAGGTTGACCAATGAAAAAGGCTTCTTAGACCCAAAGGCCTTTTCTCATCTTCACCCGATCAACAGTAAAGTGTAAAAGTAGAGCAAAAGTCTCGATGTGTTGGTTACAGTGTGTGTAACAGGACATCCAGTCTCATTAAACATCATTAACTCACCGCCATCACCATCTCAAAAGTGTACTTGTAGACCCGTACTGGAGACTGGTATTTCTGCACCATCTTCTCTCTGCAAGTTCAAACACGTCCATCATTATATAAAGTACGGAATGAGTAAAACCTATTACATTTCTAACCTTTGCCAGTTCTGATGAAAGGTCACTGACCTGAAACGTTAACTTTGCTTCTCGCTCCGCAGATGCTGCCAGACCCGCTGAGTATTTCCAGTACTTTCTATTCTTACACAGATGGCAGATTTCAAGTCAGCCCTTTCCTTCCCAAGCCTAAATCAAACGGAGCCAATTTAAGCTGCAGAGAATCAGACAGAACCCTGGGCGGACTGCACCATGAATAGTGTAGTCAGCATTATAGACACCAAGACACGGAGGTGATGCAGAGACAAAGGGTTAATCATCAGCTTAAAGCTACACACAAGAAGTCCAACTTCAGAACTAATTGACCATTTCATTCATATATTTCCAAGTACAGTCAGTATACAATATGAAAAAGATTTACATAAATGGGCTTAAGTTTTTTTTTCCCTGAACTGAGTTAGCAGAAAGCTGCAGTGAGGGACCATTAGTCTTGGACACTGAGAGCAGGGAAGGTTTTGTATGATTTTATTAAACCAGTTGTTTGGCAGCAAACAACCACAATCCTATAGTTAATGGAAACTTTGGGCAGCATGAAGATTCAGGGAGGCATCTGCGATGAATTCACAGTAAAAGCACCAACCAGAGGCTCGGCTCCTGAACTCTGAAACTTAAAGCAACAGGATCTACCACATTTCGTCTTCAATTAAACTCCTTGCTCTTTTCTTCAGACTTTGAGCCACTAATGGGAGCCCTGGGCCGGTATTCCCCTGGCAGCAAGCTCAGGGCGGATTGAGCATCAATGGCTCCAGCTGAAGAATCATTGAGCGAGGGAGGAGGGTACAGCACCGCCAGCTTACATTCCTGATCAGAGTCAACCAGTAGCGACATGTAAGAAATCCTCTCGCTTCATTCCATCGACTCGGCTCATTAAGATGTAGTTGCGCAATGCCCTCACCTGAGTGAATATTAAAGCTTTACAAAGTCCCCAACTCGTGGTTATTTATCAGTCGTTCGGGATGTTTGAACAGCTCAGTTCTGCTGAAAGGTCATTGACCTGAAAGGTTAACTCTGTTCCTCTCTCCACAGAGGCTGCTGAGCGTTTCCAGCATTTTCTGTTTATCCATTAGCATCCCTGCTGCCTTCAGTTAGACTCCCAATGTCCTGAATCATCCGTTTCCCGGCACCACGAAAACTGCCAAAGTCCTAAATCATTTCCGTACAGAATTCCGGGCGTCCAAATCACTTTGCGCCAAGACTTCGGATCAGTCTGCACCCGGAATTGGACAGAATTTACACAGATCAGTGCAGGAAACATGCCACATATCCGGGGGGAAATAACACGGCGAGTTTTTACTGGAATTGAGTAACTTGACTCCTCCCTTAACCAAGCTGCCGGAAGACAACACTGTCCTGACCCAAACTGGGACATGATTTCTCTATGGGAAACTAAACCAGATTTAAAGCTGGTTCATTACCAAAGCCTGAGCTCTCCGAAAGTTTACTTCCAAACTTCACTGCTGGAATTGGCAACATCTTTTTATTCTCCGAGCGTTCCTACCGCTGTACTGCAGTGAATACATGTTCACTGGCCCTGAATTCACCTCCAAAATAGTTTACTCGCCCCATGAACTGCAGGAAAACACACGCTGGAAAAACGGCTGTGATTCGGGTAGGTTTGCAGCGCGATATCATCGTGGCTGGTGCTCAGATTCTGTTCTTTCTAGTGGGTTTGTGGCTTTTTATAAAACAATAATGCAACATTAACTCCAGTAAACAAATGGTACTTTCTCAGTAACCCACGCACGGCTGGATATTCTTTACCTGGGAATTATTTGAAGGATGCGCTGCTGTTTTGATGAAGCGGCGTTTAGGAATCGCTACACCAACAAACTTCACAAACCCATCGCCATGGAAACGTGGCTCCAACCCCCTGGCTCTCCACTATCAAAGGAACGTGTTTGCCAAAAGGGGATTTTTTTTGTCTTGAATGATTGAAAGTGTGCGGCTGTAGGGAGGATCAATTCAGCCTCTCCTCACCATCTGTTCCTTGTACACACCCCACCCGCAGGTCACTTACATCCAACACAAAGCAAACCAGCCTCAGCTTTCTGTGGATATCTAGTTCATTCCCCTCCCCTTTCCACCGATTCCTCTTCTGGTAAGAATGCAGTTCCACAGGAGCTACTCACCCTCCGGTACCTTGTCTGCCTTTACATTCCTGGTCTGCAAACCTCAGCAGAGTGGGTCAATTGAGCGACAAATCCTGTTCCATCATCATCTCAGCCAACACCCACATAGCTCAGCGAATTCTTCCGATAGCAATCTGCAGTCGGGCGCCCTAACTGATTCATCCACCCCTTAAAGCAGGGGGACTGGGCTCAGCAAACCACTAGGATGAGCTAACTCAGCACAAACACAGCATTAGGCTGGCACCTTCCTTATGCAAACAGCTCAGCTATTCACTGGACAAACTAGCCGAGCCATCGTGAGCTGCAGAGATTCTACAGGTTGGTTCAAAGCCACTTGGAGACCCTCCAGTGAGGATGGGAAGGGCCAGATAGAAGAACACGGCTTCATTCATTCAATTTAACAAGTTTTATCATTCCTACAAGTATTGCAACTTTATACATTTAAATAGCAAGAACAGTCCATGAAAGCTATACACTTTGACAAATCACGGAGCCCATTAAATCTCCCAATTTATTCTCCCACCTAGTTACATACAGATCGACAAAGTGCTCAGATGGTCACTAAGAATTAACCACTCTCTGCCAGTTCCAGTATTCACATAGTTAATCTCACTCTCCTCGTTCTAATAGTTGCAATCTCGCTTCCAGTAACTCCCAGCTGACAGGCCTGCGTCAACTTGATCACACCGAAGCAGAGCCTGCAGCCACTGTGTCTGCCCTAGCCTGAACCGCGGAACCGAGGATCCTCGGAACACCTTCTGCTCCCGGACTGGGTGCCTGTTCTCTGCTGGGGCTGTGACATTAACCTCGTCCGCCTTTACCTCCAGAAATTTCTTTTGTGCAGCCATGAACAAGCGCGGTGCCTGGGTGACCTGCTCCCACAGTCCCTGGTGATACAAATCAGCGTGTGTTGGTTTTACTCTCTGCACAGGGCTCTAATCAGGACGGATTACTGGCTCATTTCCATCTCAGTTATTATTTCACACGGCTCCCCAATTAGGAGCATCTCAGTTTCAAAGCCAGCATTGTCGATACTCCTAACAGATCTGTGGGACCGAAGTAAATAGAAAGCTCAACAGTAGCTCAGATGAATGCTGGGGCTCTGCTCGATTCAGAAAACCACATTGTTCACTATTAGACTGAACTGTGCAACTTTCAAATCGCCATGCAAATTTTTTCAAACGAGAAACCAAAACTCCGATTTTTTAAAAAATGTAAGCCTGTGTCCTCATCCCAATATCTCACAATCTGGAGGGGTTTGATACTAAAGTTTGGAAGAGCAGGAATAATTAATAGTGACTGCTACCTGTCAGCTATCCTGTGATTACAGACAGGGTTTGCAAGGAATTCAGAACCAATACCATTCTCAGAAACTTTTCATTCAGTTTTAGCTGAAAATAAGACTTGCATTTGTATAGCGCCTTTAACAACCACCGGACGTCTGATGTAGAATTTTCAAGGGAGAAATGTGTGAAATCATCGCTCCCTAAAAACTCTTCAGAAAAGCAGGGGAGTTATCCCTGGTGTCCTGGGGCCAATCTTTATCAGTCAATCAACACTGCAGAAACGGATTATCAGTTCATGTTTGTGGGATCTTGCTGTGCGAAAATTGACTCACTTTCCCCACGGTACAACAGTCCACACTTCAAAAAGTAATTGCTGTAAAGCGCTTTGGGGTGTGCTGTGGTCGTGAAAGGCACTATACAAATGCAAGTTTTTTTTTAGCCCAAAAGTAACCAAGCAAAACCCCTGAATATACATCTCCTCACATCTCTACTTAGCTTTCCTCTGGTTACTTTCCACAGATAACATTTCCATGGTCCCTGCGTCAGGTGTCCTGTGGAGTACTCAGGTTTCCTCTGTGTGCAATTGAATCTTCAATCCACTCCTAGCCTGCGATGTATACAACAATCAGTGAATCAACACTGTGGTGACTATCATGGGCGGGAGCCTGTTGCATGTGTGCACTATCCCAGAAAATATCTCATTAGTCATCTGCTGTCCTCCTCCAGACTGACTTACTTTAAAAGCTCTGTCTGCTGGTGCTGGGCTCACCACCTGAGCCAAGTAATCTTCCTCTACCTATGTCGCTTTGTTAATTGAGAAACTTAGGTTGAAGCCCAAGTGCGGAATTCGAAGGGCTGGAGAGAAGATAGGGAGTGGTGATTAATTGTTCTCAAACTTTTAAAATGCTAACTTTACATTTCTAAAATGGGAAAATGAGGGCAGGAAAGAGCTGCCGGTTTGAAGTGTTTGGAATGAGATTTTTAAGAACATCCTTTTCAATTTAGACTTCAATAGTTCAATGGTATAAAAATAAAGAACTTGCATTTCTATAATGCTTTTCACAACCTTATGAGTTCCCAAAGTGCTTTACAGCCAATGAAACACTTTTGAAAGACAGTCAGTAATTTAGGAAACGCAGCAGCCAAATTGTGCACAGCAAGATCCCACAAAAATCAATGTGATACTAACCTGATGATCTGTTTTAGTGATGGTGATAACAGGAATAAATATTGGTCCAGACACCAGGGAGAACTTCCTTCTCCTCTTTGAATAGTGTCATGTGATCCTTTACATCCACCTGAGAGGGCAGGCAGGGTCACGGTTTAACGTCTCATCCAAAAGACAGCACCTCTGTCAGCGCGGCACTGGATCGACAGCTGAGGTTATGTGCTCAAGTGCTGGAGTGGGCTTGAACCCACGACCTTCTGACTGAAAGAGACTGCTACCCACTGAGCAAACAGACAAAGAAAGGCAATATCTCATGCTGGAAGTGGAAATATACAAGCTCTATGTAGTGGTTTTATGCTGTTCTATAAATCTTCCCTCACCAAAACAGCAATTGATCTCCAAGTGATCTCCCGCTTCTATATATTTTCAGCAGTTAGGATTTAATGGTCCTTTTAGGGGCAGCTCAGCTGCAAGGCAGCTCCATCTTAGCAGCAGTATAGTCCTTTGTCATTCTTTATAAGACAGAGTCTCATCTGACTTACTGAGCAATGGGAGATCCTCTAATGTGAGCTTCAGTGAGTGGGGTTTGAAGGCATGGGATGGGGTTCTCCTGATCTCACGACGTAACTTCTGCAGAAAGTTCAGAGAAATGGTTCGGGGGCCAAGGGTCAGGCACCCTTTTATTGTTCTCTGGCAAGGTCAGATTTATTGTTTGTGTCTAGTGGCCCAAGCGGTGGGACTTGAGCAGCTGCAGTTCTGGTGAAGTGGCTTCCACAATGGTACTAGGGAAGGAATCCCACAAGTCTGGCCCAATGATATTGAATGAACAGCGATATATGTTCAGGTCAGCATTGTGGGGGACTTCTGGTGATGGTGTTTCCGTGACATTGCTGCTCTTGGCCTGGTAGGTGGTAGATGTTGTGGGGCTGAACAGTGTTCTGCAAGTAGCCTTGGTGAGTTGCTGCAGTGCATCCTGATGTTGGTATATACTGCTGCCACAGTGCGCCTATGACTGGGGGTGGGGAGGGTGGATAACGAATCCCAGTGGCAGGGACATCAGGTGTAACAGAGTACAATAAAAGCAAAATACTGCAGATGCTGGAAATCTGAAATAAAAACAGAAAGTGCTGGAAATACTCAGCAGGTCAGTCAGCATCTGTGGGGAGAGAAGCAGAGTTAATGTTTCAGGTCTGTGACCTTTCAACAGAACTGGAAAAGGTTAGAAAAAAATTAGGTTTTAAGCAAGTGAAGGGGTGGGGGGGGGGGGGGGTGGCGAAGTTGTTGGGGAAGAGATCAAAAGGGGAGGCGTGTGATAGGGCAGAGGGCAGGAGAGATTAAATAACAAAGCTGTCCTGGGACAAAGGCAAAGAGTGTTAATGCAGAGGTGAAAGACAAAGCATTAGTCCAGAGAGAGTGTTAGTAGCAGAATAATGAGCAGCTCTGACTGCATGAAAAACAGGCACATGGTTAAAAAATAAAATTAAAAAATATAAAAAAAGGCCAGTCATGCTCTGAAGTTATTGAACTCAATGTTCAGTCCGCAAGGCTGTAGAGTGCCCAAACAAAAGATCAGGTGCTGCTCCTCGAGCTTGTGTTGATGTTCACTGGAACACTGCAGCAGGCCAAGGGCAGAAATGTGAGCACAAGAGCAGAGGGAGTGTGTTGAAATGGCAAGCAACCGGAAGCTCGGGGTCACACTTTCGGACTGAGCGGAGGTGTTCCTCAAAGCAGTCACCCAATCTGCCTTTGGTCTCCCCAATGTAGAGGCGACTGCATTGTGAGCAATGAATACAGTATACTAAATTGAAAGAAATACAAGTAAATCACTGCTTCGCCTGGAAGGAGTATTTGGGGCCTGGGATAGTGAGGAGAGAGGAGGTAAAAGGGAAGGTTTTACACCACTTGTGATTGCATGGGAAGGTGCCATGGGAAGGGGATGAGGTGTCAGGGGTGATGGAGGAGTGGACCAGGGTGTCGGGGAGGGAACGATCCAAATGGAATACTGACGGGGAAGGGAGGGGAAGAAGTGTTTGGTAGTGGCATCACGCTGGAGGTGGTGGAATTGGTGGAGGATGATCCTTTGGATGTGGAGGCTGGTGGGATGGAAAGTGAGGACAAGGGGAACCCTGGCACAGTTCTGGGAGGGTGGGGAAGGGGTGAGGGCAGACGTGTGGGAAATAGGTTGGACACGGAACTGTGTCACACAGTGTACTGTAACACAGTAATTGGATAGTAAGTTAATGTTATTTTCTCTAGTGATTAGTCTAGAAAATATCCGTTAAGTATTTTGACTATTTTCTTTGTCTACAGTTTCTCCACCTCGTCTCAAGAATTTAACTTGTTTTCAAACCATTTTTTTCCAATTCTGATACTGGATCATCGTTAACATCTTTCATCAAACTCATCCCTGGGGCCATTTTTGGAAGTCTTTCCACTAAACCTGTTTATGGAAATTCCCTTCTTTGTCGCTCTAGGGACAGGGTGAATGATTAGACCATTTCATAATTTGGCCTCATAAGATTTCTATTTCTTTCCGTAAACAACTCAAAGCCCTGTGGTGCCATTAGCTCACCTGCCTTATCTTTAGAGTCACCACTCCATTTCCTCAGTTTCAGTCTATCCTTTGTCAAAGTGGCTAATCCTCCATGTGTAAGTGCCAATGGCTATTCGGCTATGGGGGCAGTACCACAGTCAAGTCCAAACCCCTAAGTTCAAACATACATGCTTTTCAATGGGGGTCACCAGCTCGTATGATCAGGAGCGTGAATACAGCCATCTTTCATCCATCTCCCTACCTCAGAGTAGCCAAAGCATCACTGCCCCTGACCCCAGAAATTGATTACACCCATTTTTTTCCCCTCACTAGTTCAGTTACTGGGAATATTTTTGTCACTGCATCTCTGCAGTGTTCTAACGCACCACAGCAGTTTACTCCAACAGATTTCTATTACTGTACAATGTCATCGTTCCTAATGTCAGGCATTCACTGCAATGCACAGCTGTGCAACCCAGTTCTGTGACTGTCTGTGACAAGGGGGTGGAGGCGAGGGAAAGGAAGCAAAGTGCTGCCTGTCTGATGGACTCAGCTCAGCTGCAACTGATGTGCTAAACCTCTGTAATGTACTGTGCAGGCATGGATTACCCACACAGTAAACAGCAAGCTACAACAGGTTTTTAGTGAAGTTTGTGATAGTTGTATCATATTCTGACCAAACATACAGCAAAGACTGCAGAATCAAACCTGGGAACTTGTGAGCTGGGAAGCATATAAACACAGAGCTACATGGGGTCGTGGGGGGTGTGGGGGGGGGGGGGGGGGAAAGAGGGGGAGTGGAGCCTAGATGAGTGTTCATCTCAAATAAATACTCTTATTCAGAGAGAGCTCATTGCAGCCGACATTACAGTTGGGTGACCTTAAGCAAGATTTGATCTGATCCCAACAGAATTTAAAATAGACTTTTCTCTATCAGGTTACTGCCTTCTGATCCACATAGTATCTTTTTAAAATTCGTTTATGGGATGTGGGCTCCGATGGTTAGGTCAGCATTTATTGCCCATCTCTAATTGCCCTTGAGAAGGTGGTGGTGAGCTGCCTTCTTGAACTGCTGCAGTCCTTGGGGTGTAGGTACACCCACAGTGCTGTTAGGGAGTTCCAGGATTTTGACCCAGTGACAGTGAAGGAACGGCGATATAGTTCCAAGTCAGGATGGTGTGTGGCTTGGAGAGGAACTTGCAGGTGGTGGCGTTCCCATGCATTTGCTGCCCTTGTCCTTTTAGGTGGTAGAGGTCATGGGTTTGGAAGGTGCTGTCGAAGGAATCTTGGTGAGTTGCTGCTGTGCTTCTTGTAGATGGTACACACTGCTGCCACTGTGCATCGGTGGTGGAGGCAGTGAGTGTTTGTAGATGGGATGCCAATCAAGTGGGCTGCTTTGTCCTGGATGGTGTCGAGCATCTTGAGTGTTGTTGGAGCTGCACCCATCCAGGCAAGTGGAGAGTATTCCATCACATTCCTGACTTGTGCCTTGTAGATGGTGGACAGGCTTTGGGGAGTCAGGAGGAGAGTTACTCGCTGCAAGATTCCCAGCCTCTACCTGCTGTTGTAGCCACAGTATTTATGTGGCTGGTCCAGTTCAGTTTCTGGTCAATAGTAACCATCAGGATGTTGATTGTGGGGGATTCAGCGATGGTAATGCCATTGAATGTCAAGAGGAGATGGTTAAATTCTCTCTTGTTTGAGATGGTCATTGCCTGGCACTTTTGTGGCGTGAATCTGACTTGCCACTTATCAGCCCAAGCCTGGATGTTATCTAGGTCTGAACATGGACCGCATCCTGTGAAAAGAAAAAAAGATGGCATCTGGCCAAACTTTGTATAACTGAATACAACTTGTAACCCCTTTGTAATCCAAGTCACTTAATCATAGAATGTTTAAGGCACACAAAGAGGCCACTTGGCCCATCATGTCTGTGCCGGCTGAAAAACGATCCACCTATTCTAATCTCTCCTTCCAGCATTTGGTCTGTAGCCCTGCAGATTACGGCACTTGAGGTGCATATCCAGACTCCTTTAAATGAGTTGAGGGTTTCTGCCTCAACTACCCTTTCAGGCAGCGAGTTCCAGACTCCCACCACCCTCTGGGTAAAAATAGTTTTTCCTCATCTCCCCTCTAAATTTTCTACCAATCACTTTAAATCTATGCCCCCTAGTCACTGACCTCTCTGCTAATGTGAATAGACCCTTCACCTCCACTCTATCCAGGCCCCTCAAAATTTTGTACATTTCAATCAGATCTTCCCTCAGCCTTCTCTGCTCCAAGGAGAACAACCTCAGCCTATCCAATCTTTCCTCATAGCTGCATTTTTCCAGTCCTGGCAACATCCTCGTAAATCTCCTCTGTACCCTCTCCAGTGCAATTACATCCTTTCTGTAATGCGGTGACCAGAACTGCACATAGTACTCAAGTTGTGGTCTAACCAATGAGTTATACAGTTCCAGCATAACCTCCCTGCTCTTATATTCTGTACCTCGGCTAATAAAGGAAAGGATTCCATATGCCTTCTTAAGATGAAGGCCAACATTCTATTAACCTATTTAATTTGTGTACCTATGCAGCAGCTTTTAGTGATGTGTGCACATGAGTACCCAAATCCCTTTCCTCCTACATAGATCCTCGTCTCTCCCATTAAGAAAATATTCCGATTTATCATTCTCAGATCTTGAATCCACCTGCTAGTTTTGCCAACTTACTTACTCTTCTATGCTCCTTTGTAACTTCCTGCTCCCATCTATATAACTTACTGTACCTAACCACACCATCTACAAACTTAGACACATCCAGAGCCACTCAACTATCCACCATGCTAGTGATCTCCTCAAAATATTCAACTGGATTCGTAAGACATGGGCTCCGCGGCACGCTGACTCTGAACAGCCCATATTTATCCAAGTGCTCAGTTGCTGTGTCCCTGATAATAGATTCCAATAACTTCACCACAATTGAACTGATATAAACTCAAGGGATTGCAACCCAAGTTAATGCGATTTGTCCTCATAATTTTACCCTTTCAACTTTTTTGTTGTTTTGAGCATATTTCTGCACAGGAATAAGAATTAAATCTGAATTCAGGCTGGATGCACAGCTGAGTTGTGTATGTTGGTGAATGATCTGAGAGAGGGAGACAGAAGGTGGTGAGAGTGAGTGAGTGGGAGCGAGGGAGAGCGAGAAAGTGAATGTGGAGAGGGAGTGACGAGCAGGCGGGGGGGGGGGATGAGCAAGCGGGGGGTGAGAGTGAGTGGCGAGGGAGGGAGGGAGCGGTGCGCAAGGGAGGCGTGAGGGAGGGAAGGGTGAGGGAGGGAGGGGTGATGGAGGGAGGGGTGATGGAGGGAGGAGTGAAGGAGGGAGGGATGAAGGAGGGAGGGTGAAGGAGGGAGGGTGAAGGAGGGAGGGGTGAGGGAGGGAGGGATGAGCGGAGTGATGAGCAGAGTGAGTGAATGAGCGAAGAGTGAGGGTGAGAGCGAAGAGTGAGGGTGAGAGCGAAGAGTGAGGGTGAGAGCGAAGAGTGAGGGTGAGAGCGAAGAGTGAGGGTGAGAGCGATGAGTGAGGGTGAGAGCGATGAGTGAGGGTGAGAGCGATGAGTGAGGGTGAGAGCGATGAGTGAGGGTGAGAGCAATGAGCGGAGTGAGTGATGAGCGGAGTGAGCGATGAGTGAGTGTGTGAAATGAGCAAGTGAGTGAGTGAGCAAGTAAGAGATGAGCGAGTGTGTGTGATGAGTGAGTGAGTGATGAGCGAGTGAGTGTGTGAGTGTTAGTGACGAGCGGAGGGAGCGACGAGCGAGGGAGCGTTAAGCGAGGGAGCGATGAGTGAATGAGTGATTGATCCGTGAGTGAGTGATGAGCGAGTGAGTGAATGAGTGGTGAGTGATGAGTGGAGTGAGTGATGAGCGAGTGAGGTAGTGAGTGATGAGTAAGGGAGTGATAAGCGAGTGAGTGAGTGATGAGCGAGTGAGTGATGAGCGAGTGAGTGATGAGCGAGTGAGTGATGAGCGAGTGAGTGTGATGAGCGAGTGAGTGAGTGTGTGTGATGAGCAGAGTGAGTGATGAGCAAGTGAGTGACTGATGAGTGAGCGTGACTGATGAGTGAGCGTGACTGATGAGTGAGCGTGAGTGATGAGCGGAGCGAGTGAGGGAGTGAGCGATGAGTGAGGGAGTGATGTGGGAGGGAGTGATGGGGAAGGGAGTGATGGGGGAGGGAGTGATGGGGGAGGGAATGATGTGGGAGGGAATGAGGAGTGATAACTGAGTAAGGGAGTGATGAGTGAGGGAGTGAGTGATGAGTGAGTAAGTGATGAGTGAGTGATGAATGAGGGAGTGAGTGATGAGTGAGGGAGTGAGTGATGAGTGAGGGAGTGAGTGATGAGTGAGGGAGTGATGAGTGAGGGAGTGATGAGTGAGTGTGTGAGATGAGCGGAGTGAGTGGAGCAAGTGAGTGACTGATGAGTGTGAGTGATGAGCAGAGTGAGTGAGGGAGGGAGTGAGTGATGAGCGAGTGTGTGATGAGCGGAGTGAGTGTGTCTGAGGAGCAAGTGAGTGACTGATGAGTGAGTGAGTGATGAGGGAGAGAGTGATGAAGGAGGGAGGGAGTGAAGAGTGAGTGAGGGTGTGATGACTGAGTGAGTGAGTGATGAGTGAGGGAGTGATGACTGAGTGAGGGAGGGACTGATGAGTGAGTTAGTGAGGGAGTGGTGGAGGGACTGATGAGTGAGTGAGGGAGGGACTGATGAGTGAAGGAGGGAGTGATGAGGGAGTGAGTGATGAGTGAGTGAGGGAGGGAGTGAGTGAGTGAGGGAGGGAGTGATGAGGGAGTGAGTGATGAGGGAGTGAGGGAGTGAGTGAGTGAGGGAGTGATGGATGAGGGAGGGAGGGAGTGATGAGGGAGGGAGGGAGTGAGTGAGTGAGTGATGGATGAGGGAGTGATGGATGAGGGAGGGAGGGAGTGAGTGAGGGAGGGAGTGAGTGAGTGAGGGAGTGATGGATGAGGGAGGGAGTGATGGATGAGGGAGGGAGTGATGGATGAGGGAGGGAGTGATGGATGAGGGAGGGAGTGATGGATGAGGGAGGGAGTGATGGATGAGGGAGGGAGGGAGTGATGAGGGAGGGAGTGATGAGGGAGGGAGTGATGAGGGAGGGAGGGAGTGATGAGGGAGGGAGGGAGTGGCGGTTGTGTTGCCGGGGGTCAGTCTCTCCCCTGTGCCGGCTCTTTGGGTCTCGGCTCCGGGAGCAGTGAGTGCCGGGGCTCGGCTGCTGTCGCAATCCGACTGGAACTCAGAGCGCGGCCGGTGCCGGGGAGGTTAGTGAGGGCTGTGGATACGGGAGCTGGTCGGGGAGCCGGGGCTGGAATCGCTCTGATCCGGGGGACACTCTCCCTGCCTCCCCACCCAGGGCAGAGGCGGGGACTGAACTCCCCCCAGCCTGAACCGCCAACACCGTGCTCGGTCTGGGAGCTGCTGCCTGGGGGAGTCTCTGCTGGAGGAGCAGCGGCCACTGGAGGCTGAGTCTCTCCGCCCGCTGGTGAGGCTCCTCTGGCTGTCGCTCCATTCCCGGGAGGCAGTGTTCACCATCTCCATCAGGAAATACTCCCGGTGTGGGCCTGAAGCCGGGGCTTCGAGTTCCTCCCGCTCTCCCTTGGTTTGGGGGCAGCTGTCAGCCTGGCCCTGGGAGTGAGGTTGAGGCGTCGGCTAGGCCGCGGCTCCCATGGCAACGCGCGCATCCGGTCACAGGGGGGCGTCTGCTAACGTCACATCCGCTAGGAGACCAGGTACCCGGATCGAGAGAAGCCTCCGGCCTGCGTCTGGTTGGCCGGAGTTGCCTCCTCCTGCAGTCCGCTCACCGAGCCTGGGATTCGAGGCTCTGTGTCTGACTGTCACTTCTCCTGTTTCCAGGACCCGGAGTCATGGTGGAGACGAGCCGCGGCTGCCCGCAGTGAGAGCGCCGGGAGATGCCGCCCACCAAAGACAAGGAGACGGAGGGCTCGCCCAGCGAGCAGGAGGAGATCGGAATGGACGGAGAAGCCGTCAGGTTGGTGCGGGAGGCCGGAGCAGCCCGAGTGGCTGTGGGGGGTAAATGATCCTGGTGTCGGGATGTCTCGCCCAGTTGGTGTGAGGGCGACAGGCTCGATTGCTGCACCGGCGGCTACTCAGAGGAAGAGGAGGAGGCCATTCGGCCCCTCCACCTTGTTCTGCCCTTCACTGGGGTCATGGCTGATCCTGGGTGATTAAATTGTCTTCCTCAGTAAGAGAGGGCACAAGGGTGGCTGGTGTGGGAAATGAGAATGTCACAGTGATGAGAGAGAGAGAGCTTCACTGATCCCTGACCTGGGAGTGCTTGATGACCATTGATCACACACCGCATACCTGAAGTAGAGGATAACCATGGGGCTAATGAGAGTGAGGAACCTAAAGTAATTAATATCAGCGCAGAAAAAGTATTGGAGAAACTTAAGGGACTAAAAGGTGAAAAATCCCCAAGACCTGATGGCCCACATCCTAGCGTTCTAAAAGAAATGGCTACAGAGGTAGTGCAGGCACTGGTCACGATTTTCCAAAATTCCCTAGATTGTAGAACGGTCCCAGCAGATTGGAGGTTAGCAAATGTACAGTACTGCTCAAGGAAGGAGGGACAGAGAAAACAAGGAACTCCAAGCCAGTTAGCTTGACGTCAGTCATGGGGAAAATGCTGGAATCTATTAAGGAAGTATTAACAATGCCCTTAGAAAATCATAGTATGATCAGACAAAGTCAACATGGTTTTATGAAAGGGAAATCATATTTGCCAAATTTATTGGAGGTTGTTGAGGATGTAATTAGGGAAGATGAAGAGAAATCAGATGATATATACCTGTATTTCCAAAAGACATTTGATAAGATGTCTCACAAAAGGTTAAAATGCAAAATAAGGACTCATGGAGTTGGGGGTAATATGTTAGCATAGTTGGGGGATCGATTAATGGACAGAGAGTAGGGCATTTCAAGTTGGCAGGCTGTAACTAGTGGAGTGCCGTAAGGATCAGTGCTGGGGCCTCAGCTATTTACAATCTATGTTAATGACTTCGACAAAGAGACCGAGAGCAATGTTTCTAAGTTTGCTGACAATACAAAGCTAGGTGAGAATGTCAGCTGTGAGGAGGACACAAAGAGACTGCAAAGAGATATAGGTAGGTTAAGTGAGTGGGCAACAAGGTGGTAGATGAAGTATAACGTGTGAGGTTATTCTTCCGTAGTTATAATAGAAAAGCAGGATTTTTTTTTTGAAAGGTCTGAAACTCGTAAATGTTGATATTCAGAGAGACTTGGGAGTACTCATACAAGGGACACAAAGTTAGCCTGCAGGTACTTCAAGCAATTAGTAAGGCAAATGGCATATTGGTCTTTATTGCAAGAGGATTGGAGTACAGGAATGAGAAAGTCTTGCTACAATTGCACAGGGTTTTGGTGAGACCACAAAACTATGTGCAGTTTGGTCTTCATATCTAAGAAAGGATATAGTTTCCTTGGAGGCGGTACAGCGAAGGTTCACTAGATTGGTTCCTGGGACGAGAGGGTTGTCCTATCATAGGCTGAGTAAATTTGGCCTATACTCACTGGAGTTCCCCTCCAAGCCACACACCATCCTGACTTAGAAATATATCGCCGTTCCTTTACTGTCACTGGGTCAAAATCCTGGAACTCCCTTCCTAACAGCAATGTGGGTGTACCTACCCCAAATGGACTGCAGCTGTTCAAGAAGGTAGCTCACCACCACCTACTCAAGGGCAATTAGGGGTGGGCAATAAATGCTGGCCTGGCCAATGACACCCACATCCCATGAACGAATAAAAAAAAAGTTTAAAAGAATGAAAGGTGATCTCATTGAAACAAACAAGATTCTGAGGGGGCTTGGCAGGGTAGACACTGGGAGGTTGTTTCCCCTGGGTTGGAAATCTGGAACGCAGGGGCACAGCCTCAGGGTAAGGGGTTGATCATTAAGGACTGAGATGAGGAGAACTTTCTTCACGCAAAGGGTTGTGAATCTTTGGAATTTTCTATCCCAGAGGGTTGTATATGCTCCATCGTTGAATAAATTTAATGCTGAGGTAGACAGATTTTTGGTGTCTCAGGGAATCAAGGGATATGGCGAGTGGGCGGGAAAGTGGAGTTGACGTCGAAGATTGGCCATGATGGCATTGAATGGCAGAGCAGACTCGATGGGCCATTTGATCTACTCCTGTTCCTGTTTCTTATGTTCTTAACCTTCTGTCTGTCTATCTCTCTCTGCTTGTTCACTCTTGTTCTCTACCCAGTATGGCACCCCCATTTCCCCCGCCCCCCACAGTCTCCTCGTTACTAGCTCTAATTTTTCTCCTTCCTCCCCCTGCCCTCCCCACCACTACAGTCCTACGGACCTCTCAGAGATCCTGAAGGAAGGAACAAAGGAGTCTCATGATCGAGCAGAGAACACTCAGTTTGTCAAGGAGTTCCTGAAGGGCAAGATTCGGAGAGAACTGTTTGAGGTGAGGTTGATTGTGATCTTTGTTGATGTGTACTCTAGCAGTCAGGTTATGAGGGCTTCCCTGCAGACTGGTTGTGTAGCAGGAGATGGTTAGCAACAGAAGGAGATACAGAAAGGGCGACACTGGGACATAATAGGTTTGATGTCACCAGGCACCATCGTCGGGAGAGGGTGGGAGAATTGACCCATTGACCTGCATAGGATTTGGTCTGTTGTGGGCACTTCATTGTGTGATTACATGAATGCAGATTGTTCTGGAAGGACTCGGCTCAGCACATCACTGTTCAAATTGATCTGTTTATTGTCAAAGATTCAAAATGCCATTGTGTGAATGGGTCCCATCACAGGGTGGGTGAGTTCCCCAGCTCCCATCATTGTCGGTCACTCAGGCCGGTTCGTCCGACTGCTGCTGGTCACGTAGGCCCCATCACTCGGACTTGCTGCCGGTCACTCGGACGTGTTGATCAGAGTTCCACCGGTCACTCGGACATGTGATTTACATCCACATGGGGTGGTGTCGGTGTTGAAGTTAATCCATGAGGTTTGTAAGATTTTAATCTTACTGCCGCATAAGAAAAGGCTGTTTCAAGACCCCTGTTGAAATGAGCTGACAGCTCTTTATAAACAAGACATTTGCTTGTTTCTTTAGCAAGGGAGTCGAGTTATGGAGGCCAGGCAGGAAAATGGAAAATCAGACCAGCCATGTTTATTATTGAATGGTGGAACAGGCTCGACGGGCCGAATGGCCTCCTCCTGCTCCTGTTTCCTGTGTTATGTTCCTGATGGCCCAGTGACTAATTGCATCAGGCAGTGTAGCAGGGAGCTCGAGATTAGGAGGCACTGGGCTTTATACCTGGCCTCTGAGCTAGCTAACTGTTTAGATGAGATGTGTCAACAGTCGCTCTCACCTCTAAGTCAGAAGGTTGTGCGTTCAAGTCCCACTCCTGACTTCATCCAGCCTAATACTCCAGTGCAGTACTGAGGGAGCGCTGCACTGTCGGAGGGTCAGTACTGAGGGAGCGCTGCACTGTCGGAGGGTCAGTACTGAGGGAGCGCTGCACTGTCGGAGGGTCAGTACTGAGGGAGCACTGCACTGTCGGAGGGTCAGTACTGAGGGAGCGTTGCACTGTCAGAGGGTCAGTACTGAGGGAGCACTGCACTGTCGGAGAGTCAATACCGAAGGAGCGCTGCACTGTCGGAGGGTCAGTACCGAGGGAGCCCTGCACTGTCGGAGAGTCAGTACCGAGGGAGCCCTGCACTGTCGGAGGGTCAGTACCGAGGGAGCCCTGCACTGTCGGAGGGTCAGTACCGAGGGAGCCCTGCACTGTCGGAGGGTCAGTACCGAGGGAGCGCTGCACTGTCGGAGGGTCAGTATTGAAGGAGCCCTGCGCTGTCGGAGGGTCAGTACTGAGGGAGCGCCGCGCTGCCGGAGGGTCAGTACCGAGGGAGCGCCGCGCTGCCGGAGGGTCAGTACCGAGGGAGCGCCGCGCTGCCGGAGGGTCAGTACCGAGGGAGCGCCGCGCTGCCGGAGGGTCAGTACCGAGGGAGCGCCGCGCTGCCGGAGGGTCAGTACCGAGGGAGCGCCGCGCTGCCGGAGGGTCAGTACCGAGGGAGCGCCGCGCTGCCGGAGGGTCAGTACCGAGGGAGCGCCGCGCTGCCGGAGGGTCAGTACCGAGGGAGCGCCGCGCTGCCGGAGGGTCAGTACCGAGGGAGCGCCGCGCTGCCGGAGGGTCAGTACCGAGGGAGCGCCGCGCTGCCGGAGGGGCAGTACCGAGGGAGCGCCGCGCTGCCGGAGGGGCAGTACCGAGGGAGCGCCGCGCTGCCGGAGGGGCAGTACCGAGGGAGCGTCGCGCTGCCGGAGGGGCAGTACCGAGGGAGCGTCGCGCTGCCGGAGGGGCAGTACCGAGGGAGCGTCGCGCTGCCGGAGGGGCAGTACCGAGGCAGCGCCGCGCTGTCAGATTCCATCTTTTGGATGAGTTGTTAAACCTGAGGCCCTGTCTACCTTCTCAGGTGGCCAATATTTATCCCTGAACCACTGCCGCAAAAATAGATTATCTGGTCATTATCACATTGGTTCTTTGGATCTTGCTGTGCACAAATTGGCTGTTTCATTTCCTACACTTCAAATGTCCTTCATTGGCTGTAAAGCACTCTGGGACATCCTGAGGTTGTGAAAATGCGAGTTTTTATTTCTTACGGATTAGGAGCAGTCTCTGATGATACAGTGCAGCATGGAGTGGTCTGAGATACTTGCTTCGAGAATGATCCTTGTGCAGCCCAAATCCCAGGAGTGTGTTTAGAATCTGTTGCACTCGGGCTGAGACCAATTTTCAGAGGTGGGTGGGGCAAGATTGGGCCTCAGCACCCGTGGGCTAGGGAATCAGTCAGGGTTCCTGGGCTGATTGCTATCCATTGACCCCCATTGGAAAGGGCAGTTTGAGGATCAGGTCAAGCTTGGCTTCAATGTCCCATTTCCCCCTTCCCATGATCGGGTAACTTGCCAATGCGAACCTTCCACATGAATGGCTTAAGGTCCTGGGGCTATCAGTTGCCTTTTAAACAAACCCCGAGCCCCTCCGGGAGGAGAGGGTGGTAGATCGATAAAACTAACTGGGGTTTGGTGTCCTGAGCAGTTCTATCATTGCCACCACCTTGTGTTACAGTTGGGCACGGTGGCCCTCTACTTCACCTATTCCGCCCTGGAGGAGGAGATGGATAAGAATGCAGAACATCCTGGCTTCGCTCCCCTCTACTTCCCGCTTGAACTCCACCGCAAGGATGCTCTGGCCAAGGACCTGGAGTACTTCTACGGGGCAGACTGGCAGGACCAGATCGAGTGTTCAGAGGCCACAGCAAGATACGTGGAGCGTATCCGTCACGTGGGGGAGAATGAGCCCGAGCTGCTGTCGGCACATGCCTACACCCGTTACATGGGAGACCTGTCGGGGGGACAGGTGCTGAAGAAAGTGGCACAGAGAGCCCTGCGCCTGCCCAGCACCGGAGAGGGGGTGCAATTCTACACCTTTGACAACATTTCCAACCCCACCCGCTTCAAGCAGCTGTACCGATCGCGGTTGAACACTCTGGAGCCCAGCAGGCAGATCAGGGAGAGGATCGTGGAAGAAGCCAACCGAGCCTTTTGCTTCAACATGGAGGTGAGCATTACTGATGAGTGTTAACGGGGAGAGGAGGAGCGCAGCTCCCACTCCCACCCTTCGTGTGACTATGCCCTGCCTCACCCAGACTCGTCCAGGTTATGTGATGCAGTGCGGCTGGTCAGGGAGCAGCGAGACCCGGCACAGCTTTCACTGATGAACCAAGCAATGCCATGTAATAACATGCAGCGAGACGAGATCAGAGAATGGCAGAAACATTTCGGGTCGCAACCTTTTGTTGGATTGCTCCTCGCTTCTTTTGAAGTATCTCCTCCCAAATAATGTTGCCCACTTTCCCTGCACACAGTGTGTTTCTGCTATTTTCTGCCCTAATTATGATTTCTACTTTCTTTTCTCTTTATCCCTGTTGGAGGAATTGAAACAGTTGGAGCCCATCACCCCTGTGCTCTCTGTCCTACATTGGCTCCCAGTTAAGCATTGTCTCGATTTAAAAAAAAAAAAAAATTTCATCCTTGTTTTTAAATCCCTCCATGGCCTTGCCCCTCCCTATCTCTGTAACATCCACTAGCTCAATAACCCTCTGAGATATCTGTACTTCTCTAATTCTGGCCTCTTGAATGTCACTGATTTTAATCGCTCCACTTTTGGTGGTTGTGCCTTCAGCTTCCTGGACTCTTAAGTTCTGGAACTCCCCCCTAAACCTCTCCACCTCCCCCTCTCTCCTGTTTTTAAGATGCTCTTTATAACCGACCTCTGAGCAAACTTTTGGTCACCTGTCCTAACATCTCCTAATGTGGCTTGGTGTCGGTTTTTGTTTGATAATCCCTCCTGTGACGCACCTTGAGACATTTTGCTGCATTAAAGACGCTATATAGATACAAGTTGTTGAATGAACAATGCGGCTCCTCCCTCTCGTCTGTGTAGCGAGGGAGCTAGTATCTGGTAAATGAATAAATGAATGCTGTATTTGTAATGGTGAGGGGCTTGCTGGGGCCTGCATCCCTTGGCTGAGACCTGTATTGATGTTTACATGAATTGCTCGTGGTGTTGAGAATGGGAAGCCTCAGTGTTGCATTGAGTGAACTCGTGCTTCCCCGCAGTAAAACAACTTCTGCCGGTTGCCAGCTTTGTTTCTGACTGCACACTTGATGGCTTGTAACTGCCCCACTTCATTCCTTGTTCTAATCACAAATTCCTGCAGGTTTTCGAGGAATTGGATAAGTTTGGAAAAACCCTGGGGGAAGTGGTGCAGGAAGCTGGACTCCCGCTCCATGATGGGAAAGGAGATGCCCGGAAGTGTCCATTCTATGCTGGAAAAGGTACACGAGCTTGGCATGTGGGAAATGTAATTGGGGATGATGGAGCAGATCCCTGGCGTGTGATTGGGGCATGATGGAGCAGATCCCTGGCGTGTGATTGGGGCATGATGGAGCTGATCCCTGGCTTGTGATTGGGGCATGATGGAGCTTATCCCTGGACTGTCATTGAGGAAGGATGGAGGGGATCCCTGGACTGTAATTGGGTGATAATGGGGGGGATCCTTGGACTGTAATTGAGGGGTGGGTCTCCAGTCTGATGGATGGATGGGGGGGGGTGGGGGGGAGAAGAATGGGATCCCTGCACTGTGATTGAAGGAAAACAGTTCAGAGACCCCAGATATTAGAGCAGTAACTAGGTGCAACGTTAGATGCTCCTGTGGATTGATCACAGCACCTGAACACCGAACCTCTGTCAGTCTCCAGCCTGTGGGAGTTAACTATTCATTTATTGGGCAGCTGTAGTCTGGCCTCCAACGGAAATGGTTCCTTGGTATTGAGTTGGTCCAGTTTATACCGAGGGGCTGACTCGCCAACATCTGAACAAGTACCGGTCAGAGAACCCAAGCTCATGTCAAACTGCTGGCACAGCCTGCCAATGCTGGTGTGGATCTGCATGACAGTGTAGTTCTATGTACTGGTGTATTTCACTGTATACAGCAGGTCAATGTAATTAACCGCGGCACATAGCACTCTGCATCTTGATTAATTCCATCGCCATTTTTTCCTCTCTCTCTCCAGGCGATGGTGAAATGGGGTGCCTGCTTCACTCTGTGGTGGCCATGGTACAGAGCTGTCCTTTCCAGCTGGTGCTAGCTGCTCTTCTGGCACTCACAGCTGGCTGGTATCTGATGTGAGGTTTACAGCCACAGACGGGGACTGTCTAATGAAAGAGATGCAAAGCTGCCCCCATTGCAACACCCCATCCCTCACCTCCCCAAAGTAGTATTTGATCCGTTCTGTGGAGATCCAGCAGAATCGACAGTGAGAGTCAGAGACTGGATGCCTGCTCCAGCTCCTCTCCCTTTGCAGTGTTTGGCCTCAAACACAGGCCTGTTAACTCGCAGCTCAATGTTCTGCTGTGTTTAATTAGTATGCTGGTAAGCACGACTCTCTGGAACTCATGCCACTGCCACAGCAAGGTGTAAATAGTGTTTGCTGGGAATGCAGAGTCCTACCTGTGACTGCCTCCCTGAGTTAGTGTTTCACCACTGTCACTGCATGCATGTTTTGGAGAAAATTAGAAATTTCCAATTTATTTTGAAGGAGCACAGCTGGTTAATTACTGTAATTCATCAAAAATCTGTCACTGAGACAGATATGCACCAACCCACCATGTACCTCAAAGACAGGAACATATGCCTAACCACTGTGACCTCACTCCGAGATGGAGAATTGTAGTAAATTCTATGTCTCTGGCTCAGCATTTGCCTCCCTGTGGATCCAGGCCTGGCTGACCTGAAGACCCTGATTAATTTCCTAGGTGTTGTCTGGTTGGGATGCAATTAAACATAACATTGTGTGAAATTCCACTTTCTTTAATCAGTGACTGGACCTGAATAATTTCAATAAGTTTGCTCTTTATCTAATGTATTTATGCACTCAAATATTAAACATTCTAACAAGTCTCTGGCTAAATGTCCTTATTTGCACTGACTGCACATTACATAGAAATTACAGAACAAAAACAGGCCATTTGGCCCAACTGGTCTACGCTGGTGTTTATGTGGATATTGAGGATTGCTCCTGGGATATGGAGCAGAATCCTATTCTGTTGTAGGATCACGATTTTCAGCTGACACACAAGTTAATGTTCACTGTGAAACTGGAAACTTGAGGAGTAGAGTGCCAGCAGATAAAACAGCCAGGAAATTAATTCAGGTCTGTGATTTGCTAGTTGATCTCAGCCATAGCTACTGGCACCATCCTAAAGAACTTCCAGCATACTTGGGGCGGCACAGTGGTTAGCACCGCAGCCTCACAGCTCCAGCGACCCGGGTTCAGTTCTGGGTACTGCCTGTGCCTGCATGGGTTTCCGCCCACCGCCAAAGACTTGCAGGTAAATTGGCCATTGTAAAATGCCCCTAGTGCAGGTAGGTGGTAGGGAATATGGGATTAATGTAGGATTAGTATAAATGGGTGGTTGCTGGTTGGCACAGACTCGGTGGGCCAAAGGACCTGTTTCAGTGCTGTATTTCTAAATAATAAAAAAATACTTGAACAATATTTATGTAGATTTAGCGTTCATAGGTGGCAGGTTGTTCAACCTTGCCCGTCTAAAAGCGAAGACCAAAGTACGAAAAGTCCTCATCAGGGAACTCCTCTTTGCTAACGATGCTGCATTAACATCTCACACTGAAGAGTGTCTGCAGAGACTCATCGACAGGTTTGCGGCTGCCTGCAATGAATTTGCCCTAACCATCAGCCTCAAGAAAACGAACATCATGGGACAGGACGTCAGAAATGCCCCATCTATCAATATCGGCAACCACAAGAGTTCACCTACCTAGGCTCAACTATCACCAGTAACCTGTCTCTAGATGCAGAATTAAACAAGTGCATGGGAAATGCTTCCTCTATGTCCAGACTGGCCAAGAGAGTGTGGAAAAATAGCGGACTGACACAGAACACAAAAGTCCAAGTGTATCAAACCTGTGTCCTCAGTACCTTGCTCTACGGCAGCAAGGCCTGGACAACGTGCGTCAGCCAAGAGCGATGTCTCAATTCATTCCATCTTTGCTGCCTCCGGAAAATCCTTGGCATCAGGTGGCAGGACCGTATCTCCAACACAGAAGTCCTCGAGGCGGCCAACATCCCCAGCATATACACACTACTAAGCCAGCGCTTGAGATGGCTTGGCCATGTGAGCCACATGGAAGATGGCAGGATCCCCAAGGACACATTGTACAGCGAGCTCGCCACTGGTATCAGACCCACCGGCCATCCATGGCTCCGCTTTAAAGACGTCTGCAAACGCGACATGAAGTCCTGTGACATTGATCACAAGTCGTGTGAGTCAGTTGCCAGCGATCACCAGAGCTGGCGGGCAACAATAAAGGCGGCGCTAAAGCATAGCGAGTCGAAGAGACTTAGCAGTTGGCAGGAAAAAAGACAGAAGCGCAAGAAGAGAGCCAACTGTGTAAAAGCCCCGACAACCAATTTTATCTGCAGCACCTGTGAAAGAGTCTGTCATTCTAGTATTGGCCTTTATAGCCACTCCAGGCGCTGCTGCACAAACCACCTCTAGGTGCTTACCCATTGTCTCTCGAGATAAGGAGGCCAAAGAAGTCTCAAAATAACCTGCACAACTGAATCCATTTCACAGCAAGACCGAAGCCTTTCAATTTGACTTAATCCTAATTAATTTAAGGCTCTTTGTAGGAACAGAGGAATTGCTGGCTGAGAAAAGCATCCTGGTAGTGACATGTTGAAAGTGCAGTTGTTAACTAATCCTGGCAACCAGTTAACCAACCCAGACGTGAGGTGAGGAAGGCCCCAGCGGAGAGCAGTCAGAACAATGGATGCAAAGTCAACACAAGTCTCACATTACTCATACTCAATCCCAAAATGTTATTTTCTGAAAAAATCTAATTTGCATTTTAATTATACAATAACTGCTTCCACCTCCTCCCTTGGAGGCCTGTTTCATAGATTAACCACTGCATGTTTGAACTCTCTCATTAGCATGAACTATTTATCAAATCTCTTCATGATGTTGAAAGCTTCCATAAATCACCTGAAGTCTTCCCTTTCACAGGCTGGTGTCAATTACTTTGCATCATAATGCAGCATAAATAAGGTATCATCTGTGACCCTACACTGCATGCCAGGTCAACATTGGCAGAACTCCCAACAGTGGCCGGTGGAAGCCTAACTTATTCTTGAGGGTCATTACTGAAACTTTCCTGCTCAGAATATCACAACTGTTTTACTTAATCTTCATTTATACACGGACCATTCTGGGGACAGTAGCATTCTGGTTGCAAAGAATAATGGATCGGGAGTTAGGTGACTAGTTACCCAAATGCCCCAACTAAGACTCGCTGGAGCCTGTATCAGCAAGGATGACATAATCTGGAGTAAAATAGACAACAATCCAAGGAGCAAAAGTAACATGGGATAAATTGTAGGAAAACCTTAGAAATTCCTCCCAACTTCATAAACAAGCAAAATCCAGGAGACAGTTGTGTCACTTCAAGATTTATGACAGAGGACTTAAACGAAAGAGGCATCTCCAACTTGCAACAATTTTGTGTTGTCCAAAACATTGATCACATAGTGCAACAGCTGTGATTAAATACTGTATCTGTCACTATATTTACATGGTCATTGACATCACTGTACAGAAGTAATCAAGACTACAAAATAAAATGTAAGGATTTTCTTATTGGAAAATGAGAGCATGTCCCGGGTCTTGCTCCGAGGGAAAGGAATTCCTTCAGCAGCCCCCTGCCATTCTGACACAGGGATGGCACGAAATGTGCATCCTTCACAGCGGTGCACCAGCCCTCAATCTGGTCACCCAGGCTGGTCTCAGTTTCCACTCGAGCGCTTTCCTGAAATCAGAATACAACCAGTAAAACTTTCAAAGCAGCAGGTTTATCAGAATTGAGACTAATGCAAGAGCAGGTAGATTGAAAGTGAGCACTCGTGTCCTGGAATACTGGTTAATATGAGCATTGTGTTTACAGAGGATGTAAAACACCCCACACAGTCAGGAATGCCGTGAACCTTTAGTGAACACCCACCACTGTACCAACATAATAAGTCTCTCAAACTCACTCGTTAAGCTTTGCGGCCTCTCAAGAGAAATCATGCACAAAAACAGTTTGCACTGTGAACCTGCCTGAACCCATTTCACTGAGGACTCAAGAGGAAAGACTTCCACCTTGTATCCATTTTGGGGGTTGTACTCATTGTTAATTAACTGGCATTAACCATTCAGAAAATGCCATAGTACTGAGCAAGGTAGCCATTCTCGCACAACACACACCAGAGGAAGAATTGCACGCATGTCAATGTGCTACATTTACAATGCACACAAGATGCGCGAGACCAACACAGCCTTATTTTGGCCAGACACTGGACAAACTAAGTGCTGTTAGGGTGACGATAAAGGGAAAACAAAAAGGTTTCCTACCTCTGACACACGTCAGCTAAACATTCGCTTTAATTTGGTAAGGAATCCCTCCTTGCTTTCCCCTGGCTCTGCCTCAGGCGTTTCTGACTCTTTTCCCCTCGTCTCAGTGGTCGCCCGGGCTTTAGTGCCTGTAGATACAAACAGTGAAAGCCCAGGTTCAGAATGAGGAAACCGACCACACCAGCACGTGTGTAAACCACCACAAGCCATTCATGCTTGTTTGAGAGTTTTAACAGTAATAATGCATCAGTGAATAAGGTCAAATTAGGGAAAATAGTAAAAACTTAAAAATTAAAAGCACTTTATCTGAATGCACAAAGCATTCATAAGATAGAAGAATTAATGGCACAAAGAGATAAATGGGTTTGATCCAATAGCCATTACAGAGATGTGGTTGCATGATGACCATGGTTGGGAACTAAATATTCTAGGGTACTTGATGTTTTGGAAAGACAGACAAAATGGAAAAGTGGGGGGTAGTACTGCAAAAAGGATGACATAAGGACAGTAGTGAGGAAGGATCTTGGCTCAGAGGAGCAGGTAGAATCAGTATGGGTGGAGGTAAGAAATAAGAAGGGTCAGAAAACACTGGTGGGAGTAGCTTATAGGCCCCCTGTTGCTGCTGAACAGTGTAATAAACAAGAAATAAGAGCCTGTAATAAAGACAATGCAATAATTGTGGGGGCTTTATTCTTCACATAGACTGGACCAGGGTTGTCCAACATACGGCCCATGTGCCAGGAGCTGGCCCGCCAAAGGTTTCCATCCGGCCCACGGATGTAAACTGTACCTGGGGCCATTCCTCATAGTCACCAGGGGTTCGTGACTGGAGGAGAAATTTCCCATTGTCAGACCGACTTTTAAAGATAATTGCAAGTCAGTTTCACAGCTGACAGGCGCTGACACTGGGAACAGCAGTTTCCTAACTTCAGAGAGACTCGGGATTTTCCAGCAGGTTCTGAGCTTTTTTTTTTAAAAAGCCCACCGAAAAATCCCAAGTCGTCCGGAGTTGGGAAACCGCTGTTCCCAATGTCAGCACCTGTCAGCTGCGAAACTGACCTGCGTTCTTTAAAAAAAACTGACCAACCATCTGCTGACCGTTCCCGATCTTTGCAACTGAGACAAAGAGAGAGGGGGGGGGGGGTAAAGAGAGAGAGAGAAGGGGGGAGGAGAGAGAGAGAGAGAGAAGGGGGGAGGAGAGAGAGAGAGAGAGAAGGGGGGAGGAGAGAGAGAGAGAAGGGGGGAGGAGAGAGAGAGAGAGAGAGAAGGGGGGAGAGAGAGAGGGAGAGAGAAGGGGGGAGAGAGAGAGGGAGAAGGGGGGAGAGAGAGAGGGAGAAGGGGGGAGAGAGAGAGAGAGAAGGGGGAGGAGAGAGAGAGAAGGGGGAGGAGAGAGAGAGAAGGGGGGAGGAGAGAGAGAGAAGGGGGGAGGAGAGAGAGAAGGGGGGAGGAGAGAGAGAAGGGGGGAGGAGAGAGAGAAGGGGGGAGGAGAGAGAGAAGGGGGGAGGAGAGAGAGAAGGGGGGAGGAGAGAGAGAAGGGGGGAGGAGAGAGAGAAGGGGGGAGGAGAGAGAGAAGGGGGGAGGAGAGAGAGAAGGGGGGAGGAGAGAGAGAAGGGGGGAGGAGAGAGAGAAGGGGGGAGGAGAGAGAGAAGGGGGGGAGAGAGAGAAGGGGGGGAGAGAGAGAAGGGGGGAGAGAGAGAAGGGGGGGAGAGAGAGAAGGGGGGGAGAGAGAGAAAGGGGGGGGAGAGAGAGAAAGGGGGGGGAGAGAGAGAAAGGGGGGGGAGAGAGAGAAAGGGGGGGGAGAGAGAGAAAGGGGGGGAGAGAGAGAAAGGGGGGGAGAGAGAGAAAGGGGGGGAGAGAGAGAAAGGGGGGGAGAGAGAGAAAGGGGGGGAGAGAGAGAAAGGGGGGGAGAGAGAGAAAGGGGGGGAGAGAGAGAAAGGGGGGGAGAGAGAGAAAGGGGGGGAGAGAGAGAAAGGGGGGGAGAGAGAGAAAGGGGGGGAGAGAGAGAAAGGGGGGGAGAGAGAGAAAGGGGGGGAGAGAGAGAAAGGGGGGGGAGAGAGAGAAAGGGGGGAGAGAGAGAAAGGGGGGGGAGAGAGAGAAAGGGGGGGGAGAGAGAGAAAGGGGGGGGGAGAGAGAGAAAGGGGGGGGAGAGAGAGAAAGGGGGGGGAGAGAGAGAAAGGGGGGGGAGAGAGAGAAAGGGGGGGGAGAGAGAGAAAGGGGGGGAGAGAGAGAAAGGGGGGGAGAGAGAGAAAGGGGGGGAGAGAGAGAAAGGGGGGGAGAGAGAGAAAGGGGGGGAAGAGAGAGAAAGGGGGGGAGAGAGAGAAAGGGGGGAGAGAGAGAAAGGGGGGAGAGAGAGAAAGGGGGGAGAGAGAGAAAGGGGGGGAGAGAGAGAAAGGGGGGGAGAGAGAGAGAAGGGGGGAGAGAGAGAGAGAAGGGGGGAATACAGGGAGCGAGGACGACACGGGTGGGGAGGGGGGAACAACACAGAGAGAGAGGGAGGGAGAATGATCAGGATCACTGAGATAGACATCTATCTGGAATACTCCGCCTCACTCCAGCTGTACAGGCAAACACTGACTACTTGTGCAAGCAAAAAATGTCAGGGTATCTCACTAAATCAGTGTGCAACATAGTGAAGAGCAAGTAATTCAATAAATTAGTCTTCTTATTTAAAGCTTCTTCACTAAAATGTACATTGGTCATTGTTTTAAGTAATAGTAAGATAAATTTTTATGCCTTTATCTTTCCAAACTTGTATCACTGGCCCCCGATGTAAGACAAAAATTGTAATGGAAAATTAGTGTAAAAGGTATGACAGTAGATAAGCAATGGCAAATATTTAAAGAATTCTTTCATAATCCTCAATGAGTCTACATTTCACTAAGAAACAAAACCTCTACAGGAAGTGATCCATCCTTGGCTAAGAGATTAAAGATAGTATTAGATTAAAAAAGGTTTATAATCTTGCCAAGATGATGGCAAGCCCTGATGATTGGCAGAGTTTCAGAAACCAGCAAAGGATAGTCAAAAAATGGATCAAGAGGGAGAAAATAGAATGAGAGCAAACTAGCAAGAAATATAAAAAACAAATTGTAAGAACTTCTACAAGTATGTAAAAAGAGTAGCGAGATAAACGGGGTCCCTTATGGGCTGAGGCAGGAGAAATTATAGTTGGGAATAAGGAATTGGCTGAGACATTAAACAAATATTTTGTGTCTCTTCACAGTAAAAGACAAAAAAAAACAGAAATAGTGGGGAACCGAGGGTCAAAGGACAGTACTGGAGAAATTAATGGAACTAAAAGCCAACAAATCCCTTGGACATGACAGCCTACAATCCAGGGTTCTAAATGAGGTGGCTGCAGGAATAGTGGATGCATTGGTTGTGATCTTCCAAAGTTCGCTGGATTCTGGAGTGGATTGGTAGGTAGCAAATGTACCACTAATTAAGTAATGAGGGAAAGAGCAAACTGGGAACTACAGGCCAGTTAGCCTGACATCAGTTGTCGGGAAAATGCTGGAATCTATTATTAAGGAAGTGCTAGTAAGGCACTTAGCAAATAATGATTAGGCAGAGTCAATGTTGTTTTATGAAAACAAAATCGCGTCTGACGAATCTATTAGTTTTTTGAGGATACAAGTAGTTGTAGTGGACATAATATATTTGGATTTTCAAAAGGCATTTGATTAGGTGCCATATGAAAAATTTTACCCTAAAGGCTCATGGGGTTGGGGGTAATATATTAGCGTGGATAGAAGATTGATTAACGGACAGAAAACAAAGTAAGAATAAAAGGATCATTTTCAGGTTGGCAGGCTGTTACTAATGGGGTGCTGCAAGGATTAGGCTGGGGCCTCAGCTATTTACAATTTGTATTAGTGACTTAGATGAAGGGACCAAGTGAAATTTATCTAAGTTTGCTGATGATACAAAGTTAGGTGGGAAAGTAAGCTGTGAGGAGGACAGAGAGTCTGCAAAATTATACAGACAGGTTAAGTGAGTGGACAAGAAAGTAACATAAGTATAATGTGGAAAATTGTGAAATTATTCACCTTGGTAGGAAGAATAGAAAAACAGCAAAATACTTTTAAATGGTCAGAAACTATTAAATATTGGTGTTCAGAGGAATTTGCGTGTCCTTGTATATGAAACACAAAGTTAGTATACAGGTACAGCAAGCAATTAGTAGGTAAATGGCATGTTGGCCTTTATTGCAAAGGGTTTGGAGTACAAGAGTAAGGAAATCTTGCTGCAGTTGTTCAGGGCTTTGGGGTGAGGTCACACCAAGAATACTGTGTGCAGTTTTGGTCTCCATACCTAAGGAAGAATGTATTTGTCTTGGAGGGGCGCAACAAAGTTTCACTAGACTGATTCCACGGATGAGGGGGTTGCCCTATGAGCAGAGACTTTTTGTCTTTCATGGGATGTGAGCGTCACTGGCAAGACCAGCATTTGTTGCCCATCCTAATTGCCCTCGAGAAGGTGGTGGGGAATTGCCACCTTGAACTGCTGCAGTCCTTCTGGTGAGGTACATTCAGTGCTGTTAGGAAGGGAGTCCCAGGTTTTTGACCCAATGACAGTGAAGGAATGGCAATATATCTCTAAGTCAGGATGGTGCGTGACTTGGAGGGGAATTTCCAGCTGATGTTCCCATGCGTCTGCTGCCCTTGTCCTTTTAGGTGGTAGATGTTGCGGGTTTAGACAGTGCTGTCAAATGAGGCTTGGCAAGTTGCTGCAGTGCATCTTGTAGATGGTACACACTGCTGCCACTGTGTGCTGGGGGTGGAGGGAGTGAATGTTGAAGGCGATGGATGGGGTGCCGATCAAGCAGGCTGCTTAGTCCTGGATGGTGTCGAGCTTCTTGAGTCTTGTTGGAGCTGCACTCATCACACTCCTGACTTGTGCCTTGTAGATGGTGGTTATGCTTTGGGGAGTCAGGAGGTGAGTTACTCGCCACAGAATTCCCAGCCTCTCATCTGCTCTTGTAGCCATAGTATTTATATGGCTGGTCCAGTTAAGTATCTGGTCAATGGTGACCCCCAGGATGTTGATGGAGGAGGATTCAGCGATGGCAATGCCGTTGAATGTCAAGGGCAGATGGTTAGATTCTCTTTTGCTGGAAATGGTCATTGTCTGGCACTTAAGTGGCAAGTAACATTCACACCACACAACAGCCCAAGCCTGGATGTTGTCTAGAACTTGCTGCCTGTGGGCACAGACTGCTTCAATATCAAAGGAGTCACGAATGGCACCGAACACTGCAATCATCAGCGAACATCCCCACTCCTGACCTTATGATGGAGGGAAGGTCATTGATGAAGCAGCTTAAGATGGTTGGCCAAAGGACACTACCTGAGGAACTCCTGCAGTGATGTCCTGGGCCCCGAGATGTTTGGCCTCCAACAACCACAATCATCTTCCTTAGTACTAGGTATGACTTCAACCAGTGGAGAAGTTTCCCCCGATTCCCATTGACTTCAATTTTGCTAGGGCTCCCTGAAGCCAAACTTGGTCAAATGTTGGCTTGATATCAAGGGCAGTCACTCTCACCTCACCTCTTGAATTCAGCTCTTTTGTCCACATTTGGACCAAGGCTGTAATGAGGTCAGGAGCTGAGTGGATCTGGCGGAACCCGAACTGAGCATCAGTGAGCAGGTTATTGCTGTGTAAGTGCTGCTTGATAGCACTGTCAACAACACCTTCCATCACTTTGCAGATGATTAAGAGTAGACTGATGAGGTGGTAACTGGCCAGATTGAACTTGTCCTGCTTTTTGTGTACAGGACGTACATGGGCAATCTTCCACATTGTCGAGTAGGTACCAGTGTTTAGCCGTACAGCTTGGTTAAGGGTGCAGCTAGTTCTGGAGCACAAGTTTTCAGTACTACTGCCAAGATATTATCAGGGCCCATAGCCTTTGCTGTATCCAGTGCCTTCAGCCATTTATTGATATTATGTGGAGTGAATCAAATTGCTTGAAGACTGACATCTGAGATGCTTGGGACCTCAAGAAGAGGCTGAGGTGGGTCATCCACTCGGCAATTCTGGCTGAAGATGGTTGCAAGTGCTTCAGGCTTGTCATTTGCACTGACATGCTGCCCGCCCCCACTCCATCATTGAGGATGGGGATATTTGTGGAGCCTCCTCCTCCTGTCAGTTGATTAATGGTCCACCACCATTCACAACTGTATGTGGCTGGACTGCAGAGTTTTGATCTCATCCGTTGGTTGTGGAATCGCTTAGGAACATAGCAGCAGGAGTAGGCCATTCAGCACGTCGAACCTGCCCTGCCATTCAATATGATCATGGCTGATCATCCACTTCAATGCCTTTTTCCCCACACTATTCTCATATCCCCTTATCTCATGTGCGTTTAGAAATCTGTCAATGACTGAGCTTCCACAGCCCTCTGGGGTAGAGAATTCCAAAGATTCACAACCCTCTGAGTAAAGAAATTTCTCCTCATCTCTGTCCTAAGTGGCTTCCCCCTTATTTTGAAATTGTGTCCCCTGGTTCTAGACTCCCCAACCAGGGGAAACATCTGTCTATCCCTTTAAGCATTTTGTAGGTTTCAATGAGATCGCCTCACATTCTTCGAAACTCTAGAGAATACAGGCCCAGTTTCCCCAATCTCTCTTCATAGGACAGTCCCGCCATCCCCAGAACAAGTCTGGTGAACCTTTGTTGCACTCCTTCTATGGCAATAATATCCTTCCTAAGGTAAGGGGACCAAAACTGCACACAGTACTCCAGGTGTGGTTTAACCAAGGTTCTACACAACTGAAGCAAGACTTCACTACTCCTGCATTCAAATCCTCTTGTGATAAAGGATAGCATACCATTAGCCTTCCAAATTGCTTGCTGCACCTGTATGTTAGCTTTCAGTGACTTATTGACGAGGACATCCAGGTCCCTTTGTACATCTACACTTTCCAATCCCTTACCATTTAAGAAATACTCTGCACATCTGTTCCTGGCAAAGGTGGGATCTGTACAAGTTGGATGGGTTGCACCTGAACCGGAATGGGACAAGCATCCTTGCTGAGGTTTGCTAGTGCTGTTGAGGGGGAGGGGGGGGGGGGGCCGGTGGTGGGTTTACACTAATTTGGCAGGGGGATGGGGATACAGAGTGGAGGTACAGTAGGGGGTAATATAGAATAGAAAGTGAGTCTGTCTGCAAGGTAGAGCAAATATAGACCTGGTAAGGCACAAGTGAAAAATGCAAGGTTGCATTGCATCTATTTCAATGCAAGGAGTCTAACTAGTAAGGAGATGAATTGAGGGCGTTGATTAACACATGGGATTATGATATTATTGCTATCACAGAGACATGGTTGAGGGAGGGACAGGACTGGCAGCTCAATATTCCAGGGTATGGAACCTTCAGGCGCAACAAGGGATGGGATAAAAGAAGAGGTGGCATTGCACTGTTGATCAAGGAGTCAATTACTGCAGTAAGGAGGGATGATATCTTAGAAGGTTCCTCAAATGAGGCCATTTGGGTAGAACTTAAAAACAAAAAGGGGGCAATCAGTTGGCTGGGAGTGTAGTCCAGGCCTCCAAACAGTCAGGAAGAGATAGAGGAGCAGATAAGTAGGCAAATCTCAGTTGTAAAAATAATAGGGTAATAATAGTAGGGGATTTCAACTTCCCCAATATTAACTGGGATAATCTTAGTGCAAAAGGCTTAAAGGGGGCAGAATTCTTAAAATGCATACAGGAGAGCTTTTTGAGCCAGTATGTAGAAAGTCCTGGACCTAATCCTGGTGAATGAAGCCGGTCAAGTGGTAGAAGTGTCAGCTGGGGAGCATTTCGGGGATAGTGACCATAACTCTAAGATTTAAGGTAGTTATTGAAAAGGACGAAGATGGAACAGAAATAAAGGTACTGAATTGGGGGAAGGCCAATTTCAATATGATAAAACAGAATCTGGCCACCAAAGTGGACTGGGAGCAGCTACTTGTCGGAAAGTCTACATCACATCAGTGGGAGTTATTCAAAGAGGCAACAGAGTTCAGAGCCAACATGTACCCGTTAAGGTGAAGGGTAGGACTAACAGGCCCAGGGAACCCTGGACGTCAAGGGATATAGAGGATTGGATCAGGAGAAAAAAGGAGGTTTATGGCAGATCCCAAGCGCTGAAAACAGTGGAGGCACTAGAGGCGTATAGAAAGTGTAGGGTGGCACTTAGAAAGATAATTAGGAGAGCGAAGAAGGGACATGAAAAAACACTGGCGGACAAAATAAAAGAAAATCCTAAGGTGTTTTATAAGTATATTAAGGCCAAGAGGATAACCAGGGAAAGAGTGCGGCCCATAAGGGACCAACGTGGCAATCTTTGTGTGGAGCCGGAGGACATAGGTGAGATTTTAAATGATTACTTTTCATCAGTGTTCACTGGAGAAGGACAATGTAGGTGTAGAGATCAGGGAGGGGGATTGTGATATACTTCAACATATTAGCATTGAAGGGGAAGAAGTATTAGATGTTTTAGCAGGCTTAAAAGTGGATAAATCCTCAGGCCCAGATGAGATGTATCCCAGGCTGTTATGTGAGACATGGGAGGAGATAGCAGGGCTTTGACACAAATCCTCTCTGGCCACAGGAGAGGTACCAGAAGACTGCAGGACAGTGAATGTGGTGCCATTATTCAAGAAGGGTAGCAGGGATTAACCAGGTAATTACAGGCCGGTGAATCTATCAGTGGTTGGGAAACTACTGGAAAAAATTCTGAGGGACAGGATTAATCTCCACTTGGAGAGGCAGGGATTAATCAGGGATAGTCAGCATGGCTTTGTCAGAGGGAGATCGTGTCTAACTAACTTGATTGAATTTTTCGAGGAGGTGACTAGATGTGTCGATGAGGGTAATTTTTTTTTTAATTCATTCATGGGATGTGGGCGACGCTGGCCAGGCCAGCATTTATTGCCCATCCCTAATTGCCCTTGAGAAGGTGGCAGTGAGCTGCCTTCTTGAACGCTGCAGTCCATTTGGGGTAGGTATACCCACAGTGCTGTTAGGGAGTTCCAGGATTTTGACCCAGCGACAGTGAAGGAACGGCGATATGGTTCCAAGTCAGGATGGTGTGTGACTTGGAGGGGAACTTGCAGGTGGTGGTGTTCCCATGTATTTGCTGCCCTTGTCCTTCTAGTTGGTAGAGGTCGCGGGTTTGGAAGGTGCTGTCTAAGGAGTCTTGGTGCATTGCTGCAGTGCATCTTGTAGAAGGTACACACTGCTGCCACTGTGCGTCGGTGGTGGAGGGAGTGAATGTTTGTAGATGGGGTGCCAATCAAGCGGGCTGCTTTGTCCTGGATGGTGTCGAGCTTCTGGAGTGTTGTTGGAGCTGGACCCATCCAGGCAAGTGGAGAGTATTCCATCACACTCCTGACTTGTGCCTTGTAGATGGTGGATAGTCTTTGGGGAGTCAGGAGGTGAGTTACTCGCTGCAGGATTCCTAGCCTGTGACCAGCTCTTGTAGCCGTGGTATTTATATGGCTACTCCAGTTCAGTTTCTGGTCAATGGTAACCCCTAGGATGTTGATAGTGGGGGATTCAGCGATGGTAATGCTGTTGAATGTCAAGGGGAGATGGTTAGATTATCTTGTTGGAGATGGTCATTGCCTGGCACTTGTGTGGTGCGAATGTTACTTGCCACTCATCACCCCAAGCCTGTATATTGTCCAGGTCTTGCTGCATTTCTACACGGACTACTTCAGTATCTGAGGAGTCACGAATGGTGCTGAACATTGTGCAATCATCAGCGAACATCCCCATTTCTGACCTTATGATTGAAGGAAGGTCATTGATGAAGCAGCTGAAGATGGTTGGGCCTAGGACACTACCCTGAGGAACTCCTGCAGTGATGTCCTGGAGCTCAGATGATTGACCTCCAACCACCACAACCATCTTCCTTTGCGCTAGGCATGACTCCAGCCAGCGGAGGGTTTCCCCCGATTCCCATTGACCTCAGTTTTGCTAGGGCTCCTTGATGCCATACTCGGTCAAATGCTGCCTTGATGTCAAGGGCAGTCACTCTCACCTCACCTCTTGAGTTCAGCTCTTTTGTCCATTTTTGAACCAAGGGTGTAATGAGATCAGGAGCTGAGTGGCCCTGGCAGAACCCAAACTGAGCGTCACTGAGCAGGTTATTGCTAAGCAAGTGCTGCTTGATGACACTGTTGATGACACCTTCCATCACTTTACTGATGATAGAGAGTAGGCTGATGGGGCAGTAATTGGCCGGGTTGGATTTGTCCTGCTTTTTGTGTACAGGACATACCTGGGCAATTTTCCACATTGCAGGGTAGATGCCAGTGTTGTAGCTGTACTGGAACAGCTTGGCTAGGGGCGCAGCAAGTTCTGGAGCACAGGTCTTCAGTACTATTGCCGGAATATTGTCAGGGCCCATAGCTTTTGCTGTGTCCAGTGCCTTCAGTCATTTCTTGATATCACGCGGAGTGAATCGAATTGGCTGAAGTCTGGCATGTGATGCTGGAGACTTCAGGAGGAGGCCGAAATGGATCATCAACTCGGCACTTCTGGCTGAAGATTGTTGCAAATGCTTCAGCCTTATCTTTCACACTGATGTGCTGGGCTCCCCCATCATTGAGGATGGGGATATTTGTGGAGCCACTTCCTCCAGTTAGTTGTTTAATTGTCCATCACCATTCATGGCTGGATGTGGCAGGACTGCAGAGCTTAGATCTGATCCGTTGGTTATGGGATCGCTTAGCTCTGTCTATCGCATGCTGCTTACGCAGTTTGGCACGCAGATAGTCCTGTGTTGTAGCTTCACCAGGTTGACACCTCATTTTTAGGTATGCCTGGTGCTGCTCCTGGCATGCCCTCCTGCATTCTGCATTGAACCAGCGTTGGTCTTCTGGCTTGATGGTAATGGTAGAGTGAGGGATATGCTGGGCCATGAGGTTACAGATTGTGGTTGAGTACAATTCTGCTGCTGCTGATGGCCCACAGCGCCTCATGGATGCCCAGTTTTGCATTGCTAGATCTGTTCAAAATCTATCCCATTTAGCACGGTGATAGTGCCACACAACACGATGGACAGTATCCTCAATGTGAAGGCTGTGCGGTGGTTACTCCTACCAATACAGTCATGGAAAGAAGCATCTGCAGCAGGCAGATTGGTGAGGACGAGGTCAAGTATGCTTTTCGCTCGTGTTGGTTCCCCCACCACCTGCCGCAGACCCAGTCTAGCAGATATGTCCTTTAGGACTCGGCCAGCTCGGTCAGTCGAGATGCTACTGAGCCACTCTTGGTGATGGACATTGAAGTCCCCCACCCAGAGTACATTCTGTGCCCTTGCCACCCTCAGTGCTTCCTCCAAGTGGTGTTCAACATGGTGGAGTACTGAGTCATCAGCTGAGGGAGGGCGGTAGGTGGTAATCAGTAGGAGGTTACCTTGCCCATGTTTGACCTGATGCCATGAGACTTCATGGGGTCCAGAGTCGATGTTGAGGACTCCCAGGTCAACTCCCTTCCTATTGTATACCACTGTGCCGCGCCACCTCTGCTGGGTCTGTCCTGCCGGTGGGACAGGACATACCCAGGGATAGTGATGGCAGTGTCTGAGACATTGTCTGTAAGGTATGATTCCGTGAGTATGACTATGTCAGGCTGTTGCTTGACTAGTCTGTGGGACAGCTCTCCCAACTTTGGCACAAGCTCCCAGATGTTAGTAAGGAGGACTTTGCAGGGTCGACAGGGCTGGGTTTGCCGTTGTCGTTTCCGGTGCCTAGGTCGATGCCGGGTGGTCCGTCCTGTTTCATTCCTTTTTTTATTAACTTCGTAGCGGTTAGGTACAACTGAGTGGCTTGCTAGGTCATTTCAGAGGGCATGTAAGAGTTAACCACATTGCTGTGGGTCTGGAGTCACATGTAGGCCAGACCAGGTAAGGACAGCAGATTTCCTTCCCTAAAGGACATTAGTGAACCAGATGGGTTTTTACAACAATTGACACCTGTTTCATGGCCATCATTAGACTAGCTTTTTTAATTCCAGTAGATGGAAGTAAAGCAGATGTAGTATACATAGATTTCAGTAAGGCTTTTGTTAAGGTCCCGCATGGGAGATTGGTGAAGAAGGTCATCTTCTATGGGCGGCACAGTGGCGCAGTGGTTAGCACCGCAGCCTCACAGCTCCAGCGACCCGGGTTCAATTCTGGGTACTGCCTGTGTGGAGTTTGCAAGTTCTCCCTGTGTCTGCGTGGGTTTCCTCCGGGTGCTCCGGTTTCCTCCCACAAGCCAAAGACTTGCGGGTTGATAGGTAAATTGGCCATTAGCAATTGCTCCTAGTATAGGTAGGTGGTAGGGAAATATAGGGACAGGTGGGGATGTGGTAGGAATATGGAATTAGTGTAGGATTAGTATAAATGGGTGGTTGATGGTCGGCACAGACTCGGTGGGCCGAAGGGCCTGTTTCAGAGCTGTATCTCTAAAAAAAAAAAGGTAAGAGCCCATGGGATCGAGGGCAATTTTGCAAATTGGATCCAAAATTGGCTTCGTGGCAGGAGGCAGAGGGTAATGGTTGAGGGTTGTTTTTGCGATTGGAAGCCTGTGACCAGTGGTGTACCGCAGGGGTCGGTGCTGGGACCCTTGCTGTTTGTAGTGTACATTAATGATTTAGACGCGAATAAAGGAGGTATGATCAGTAAGTTTGCAGATGACACAAAAATTGGTGGTGTTGTAAATAGTGAGGAAAAAATCCTTAGATTACAGGGAGATATTGATGGGCTGGTAAGATGGGCAGAGCAGTGGCAAATGGAATTTAATCCTGAGAAGTGTGAGGTAATGCATTTTGGGAGGACTAACAAGGCAAGGGAATATACAATGGATGGTAGGACCCTAGGAAGTAGAGAAGGTCAGAGGGACCTTGCTGTACTTGTCCATAGATCACTGAAGGCAGCAGCACAGGTAGATAAGGTGGTTAGGAAGGCATATGGGATACTTGCCTTTATTAGCCGAGGCATAGAATATAAGAGCAAGGAGGTTATGATGGAGCAGTATAAAAGGCTAGTTAGGCCACAGCTGGAGTACTGTGTACGGTTCTGGGCACCACACATAGAAACATAGAAAATAGGAACAGGAGTACGCCATTTGGCCCTTCGAGCCTGCTCCGCCATTCATTATGATCATGGCTGATCATCCAAATCAGTAGCCTGTTCCGGCTTTCGCCCCATACCCTTTGATCCCTGTTGACCCAAGAGCTCTCTCCAACTCCTTTTTGAAAACATTCAATGTTTTGGCCTCAACTGCTTTCTGTGGTAGGGAATTCCACAGGCTCACCACTCTCTGGGTGAAGAAATTTCTCCTCATTTCAGTCCTGAATGGTTTATTCCGTATCCTTAGTCTATGACCCCTGGTTCTGGACTCCCCCACCATCGGGAACATCCTTCCTGCATCTACCCTGTCAAATCCTGTTAGAATTTTATAGGTTTCTATGAAATCCCCTCTCACTCTTCTGAACTCCAGCGAATATAATCCTAACCAACTCAATCTCTCCTCATATGTCAGTCCCGCCATCCCAGGAATCAGTCTGGTAAACCTTCGCTGCACTCCCTCTATAGCAAGAACATCCTTCGTCAGATAAGGAGACCAAAACTGCACACAATATTCCAGGTGTGGCCTCACCAAAGCCCTGTATAATTGCAAGCAAGACATCTCTGCTTCTGTACTTGAATCCTCTCGTTATGAAGGCCAACATACCTTTTGCCATTTTAACCGCCTGTTGCACCTGCATGCTTACCTTCAGCAACTGGTGTATGAGAACACCCAGATCTCACTGCATATTCCCCTCTCTGTTTATAGCCATTCAGATAATAATCTGCCTTCCTATTTTTGCTACCAAAGTGGATAACCTCACATTTATCCAAATTATACTGCATCTGCCATGCATTAGCCCACTCACTCAACTTGTCCAAATCACCCTGAAGCCTCTCTGCATCCTCCTCACAACTCACCCTCCCACCCAGTTTTGTGTCATCTGCAAATTTGGAAATATTACATTTAGTTCCCTCATCTAAATCATTAATATATATTGTGAATAGCTGGGGTCCTAGCACCGATCCCCGCGGTACCCCACTAGGGGGAGGTGGTGGAAGCAGGTACGATAGCGACGTTTAAGAGGCATCTTGACAAATACATGAATAGGATGGGAATAGAGGGATACAGTCCCCGGAAGTGCAGAAGGTTTTAGTTTAGGCAGGCATCAAGATCGGCGCAGGCTTGGAGGGCCAAATGGCCTGTTCCTGTGCTGTACTGTTCTTTGTTCGTTCTTTGTCACTGCCTGCCACTCGGAAAAAGCCCCATTTATCCCTACTCTTTGTTTCCTGTCCGGCATCCATCGCAATACACTACCCCCAATCCCATGCGCTTTAATTGTCGAAAGCCTTCTGAAAGTCCAAATAAACCACATCCACTGGCTCTCCCTCATCAACTCTGCTAGTTACATCCTCGAAGAATTCTAATAGATTTGTCAAGCATAATTTCCCTTTCATAAATCCATGCTGACTCTGCCCGATTCTACCACTGTTCTCTAAGTGCTCTGCTATAAAATCTTTGATAATGGACTCTTGAATTTTCCGCACTACCGACGTCAGGCTGACTGGTCGATAATTCCCTGCTTTCTCTCTACCTTCTTTTTTAAATAGTGGGGTTACATTAGCTACCCTCCAATCTGTAGGAACTGTTCCTGAGTCTACAGAATCTTGGAAGATGACCACCAATGCATCCACTATTTCTAGGGCCACTTCCTTAAGTACTCTGGGATGCATACCATCAGGCCCTGGGGATTTATCGGCCTTCAATCCCATCAATTTCCTCAAGACCATTCCTTGACTAATACTGATTTCTTTCAGTTCCTCTCTCTCACTAAGCCCTGTGTTCCCCAACATTTTTGGTATGATATTTGTGTCCTCCTTTGTGAAGTCAGAACCAAAGTATGCATTTAGTTGGTCAGCCATTTCTTTATTCCCCATAATAAATTCCCCTGTTTCTGACTGTAAGGGACCTATAGGAAGGATGTGATTGCACTCCCTACAGTGCAGAGGAGATTCACCAGGATGTTGCCTGGGCTGGAGCATTTCAGCTATGAAGAGAGACTGAAAAGGCTAGGGTTGTTTTCCTTGGAGCAGAGAAGGCTGAGGGGGGACATGATTGAGGTGTACAAAATTATGAGGGGCATTGATAGGTTAGATAGAAAGAAACTTTTTCCCTTAGCGGAGGGGTCAAGAACCAGGGGGCATAGATTTACGGTAAGGGATAGGAAGTTTAGGGAGGATTTGAGGAAAATATTTTTCACCCAGAGGGTGGTTGGAATCTGGAACACACTGCCTGAAGAGATGGTGGAGGCAGGAACCCTCACAACATTTAAGAAGTATTTAGATGAGCACTTGAAACGACAGAGCATACAAGGCTACGGGCCAAGTGCTGGAAAATAATAGAATAATTGGGTGCTGGATGGCCGGCAGACATGATGGGCCGAAGGGCTTGTTTCTGTGCTGTATAACTCTATGACTCCTACCAAAGTGGATAACCTAACATTTTTCCACATTATATTCGATCTGCCACATTCTTGCCCAGTCACTAAGTCTGTCCAAATCCCCTTTCTCAACAGACATTCCCACCTAGTTTTGTGTCATCCGCGAACTTGGAAATAGTACATTTGTTCCCCACATCCAAATCATTGATATATATTGTGAACAGTTGGGGCCCAAGTACTGATCCCGGCAGTACCCCAACAGACACAGTCTGCCAACGCGTGAATGTCCTGTTTATTCCTACTCTCTGTTTTCTGCCTGTTAACCAATCCTTAATCCATGCAGGTATATTACCCCCTAGCTCATGTGCTTTAATCTTGCTAACCAACCTCCTGTGGGGGTCGTTATCAAAGACCTTCTGAAAATCCAAGTATACCACGTCCATCGAATCCCCTTCATCAATTCTGTTAGTAACATCCTCAAAAAACTCCAACGGGTTCATCAAACATGGTTTCCCATTCATAAATCCATGTTGACTATGCCCAATCAGATTATTATCCAAGTGTCCATTTATCACATCCTGTCTATTGCATGTTGCTTCTGCTGTTTGGCATGCAAGTAGTTGTGTGTTGTAGCTTCACCAGGCTGACACCTCATTTTTAGGTATGCCTGGTGCTCCTCCTGGCATACTCACCTGCACTCCTCATTGAACCAGGGTTGATCCCTTGGCTTGATGGTAATGGTAGAGTAAGAGATTTGCTGGGTCATGAGGTTACAGATTGTGGTCGACTACAATTCTGCTGCTGCTGATGGTCCACAGACTGAGTAGAATGGGCCTATATTCTATGGAGTTTAGAAAAATGAGAGGTGATTTCATTGAAACATAAAAGATTTTGAGAGAGTAGATGCTGTGAATCTGTTTGCCCTGGCTGGAGTCTAGAACTAGGAGGCATAGTCTCAGGATAAAGGTCAGCCATTTAGGATGGAGATCAGGAGAAATTTCTTCACTGAGGATTATGAATCGTTGCAATTCTCTATCCCACAGGGGTGTGCACGTATATTCAAGGCTGACATTGAGAGATTCTTGAAATCTAAGGGAACTAGGTGGTAAAGTGGAGTTGTGGTCGAAGATCAGCCATGATCCTACTGAATGTAGAGCAAGCTCGAGGGGCCGTATGGCCTACTCCAGCTCCTATTTCTAACGCAGGTTGGGAGGGTACACAGGGAGATGAGTAAAGCAGTGCTTGTTGCAGTTTGCTCATTCTGGCATGTTTACAACCCTGCTCTGTTCATTTCTGTAAAATCCATCAGATCTAAGAGCTTGGGTGTATCGTCTGATTTCCCTTCCCCACTCTCATTCCGCACCTCTCCAGGTTGGTAGAATCAAGATACAGATCAGAGTTGATCTAATTAAATGGCGGAACAGGCTCCAGGGACTGAATGGCTTTCTCCTGTCTCCATGTTCCCTCGATCAGGCTTCAGCCAAGGTTACTCTAGTGAGGGATATATAGAGCAGTCACGGCTTCTTATATTCTCTCCTCCTCTGTTGGGGAGCACGGTATCTTCCTCTGGCACCATCCCAAGAGTGTGGCATGGTCCCATTGCACAGAAAGGCCCAGAGTAGTCAGTGTGAAATCCCCATCAAGGCTTCAAACTTACCCATATGGCAGACTGTAAAAGATTAAACAAATTCTAATCTGAAGGCTAGTACAACAGGAAACCAATTAAAGGACAAATCTGATCAGAGTGAGCAGTAAAAGCCAGGAGAAAGAAATGAGATGAACTGTCACTTTAAGATGCTCTTGATGTTCACGCATATGATTCTTCCAAGGTCAACTCTATTCTTGATCACCAATCCCCGGATTGCCGTATGCAAATTGGTTGTTGCATTTCCTACATTACAACAGTGACTACACTTCAAAAAGTACCTTGTTGGTTGTAAAACTACAGAAATGCAAGGTTTCCTTTCACATACTGGTACAGGCCATCAGTTTATTGTAAGTTCCCCCCCTCCTCCCCACCCCCATGGGATATCTATCCCACTAACTCAGCGAGCGGTCATAGAGAAGTTGTTGCTACCACCTGCTCTCAGCTCCTCCTGATGCCAGTAACACTCTCCCCTTCCCTGGTTTCTATTGTTTCTAATGCACTTAGACATCCTTGCCTGTTTGTGGCATTTGATCAGTAAAAATATCGGCCACAGCTGTTGTTGAAGCCCATTAACCCATTTCTCACCTGTAGCTGTATTAACAACTCCATTCACTGTGCCCTCCACATTGTTCTCCTCCTCTGCATAAGCCAGCATCAGGGAACTCTGTCTGGCTGACAACCTCCTGCCAAAGCAAAGAATCAGAGGGAGCAACAATTAGCATTCACAGTCAGTAAGGAACAGACCTTTTCTCAGGCAAAAGGCTCCAAAAGGGACCTTTGCTTTACAACTCTATAATCACCAGCAACCTGCTCGAGCAAATGAATCATTTACAGCAACAATTCAGGCCTGAAATACAACTGTCGTATGGCACAAAGTGGTCGATCACATCCCTAATATGGGTGGCGTCACCGAAAAACTGCCAGACTGCATCCAAGGGGCCAAAAAAAGAGGGACAAAGGTCTTATCCCGACAGGTCCTGGACATCACCCCGTGACCATTTCCCCTCCCACATTGTATATAAAAAGCAGGTCCCTGTGCCTTAAACCCCAATCTTTTGCATCCAAGACTTACAAAACAGAAAGGAGCACAAAAATGGAGCCAGCTTAACTATCACTATAAAAAGTGATCTAAGGGATGGCAAGAGGAATTCTTGGTACAGCATACTCCCAATAATCCAGTCACTTCTTGCCCCGGAAAATTTTAATTAATCAACAGCTTGATTTAAACAATACGAATAACATAGCAAAGTGCTTAACATTTTCAAAGGGTCAGATTTTGAATTATGAGATTGAGAGAGATGGGGAATTTTTCCCATGACCTGGAGTGCTCAGATCATCCACCCATTCATGAGCCCGTCTTTAACAATGGGATGATAACTAGGCAGGTTCTGAGATAGCGGGTGATTTGTTCCACTCCTTCACGTTACCCACTGTGTGGTACTGAAGGTCAAAGTTACTCCCCTCCCCAGATGGAGGTGGTAAAATATTCTAATCACGAGATGAAGGGTAAATAGGATTAGAGTCCCAGTTGATTCTGGTTGCATCCTCAGCACGAAGGTATTACTCACTTTGGGATCTTCACCTTGATGTGGATGTAGTGATCTCCATATCCATAACTGTTAACTTTTGGGATACCTTTACCGGCAAGTCGAATGCTGTGATCAACCTGAATCCCAGCTGGGATCTGCGGATAGAGAGTGAGAGTGAAACAACCGGGGAGGCGGTGGCACAGTGGTAATGTCACTAGACTGGTAGCCCAGAGGCCCAGGCTAATGCTCTGGGGACATGGGTTCGAATCCCACTACGGCAGATGGTGAAATTTGAATTCAATTAGTAAATCTGGAATTAAAAAGCTAGTCTAGTGTGACCATGAAGCCATTGTCGATTGTTGTAAAAACACATCTGGTTCACTAATGACCTTTAGGGAAATAATCTGCTGTCCTTACCTGGTCTGGCCTACATGTGACTCCAGACCCACAGTAATGTGGTTGACTCTTAAAATGCCCTCTGAAATGGCCACTCAGGGCAATTAGGGATGGGCAATAAATGCTGGCTGAACCAGCGACGCCCACATCCCGTGAACAAATAAAAAAAGCAGAAATGGCTCAAGGCAGCAGAGGATGTACTTTCACAAGCTGCACTACTGAGATCAGAAATTCTCAGTGTGAAGGTAAAATGCAAGTGCAAACAGTCACAATCCAACTGGGCGACGGGAACCGATGAGAATAATCAGTCACCATAAGAAATGACAATCTGAAGGGTAAAAGTTAAGGCCTGGCCCAGTGAAAGGTTCCAGTACAGGAATGATGAAGGGTCACTGACCTGAAACGTTAACTCTGCTTCTCTCTACACAGATGCTGCCAGACCTGCTGAGCACTTCCAGCACTTTCTGTTCTTATTCCAGTACAGAGGCCTTGTTTGATCCTGTTTAATCAAACATGCAGGTGCTGCCCTCGCTAGGACAGTCCACGTCACAGCATCGACCGGCAGACCGCCGACCGGCCAGACCGCCGAGACCGCTGCATTGCTGACTGGTTTGAAAGATGTGCCAATTAGTCCGAATGACAAACATGTGCTTGCAATAGGGTTGTCAACACTCTGAATCTGCAGGAATTATACATTAATGTCCAGGGCACTGCTATGAGCATCATGGAGAAAAAAAATCACAAGGGTGGTAAAGAAAACGTTTGCTTCATTCTCTTTCAGCAGTTTTATTGGAGATGGGAAATGGGAAACGGCTGTTTGACTGGGAGGGGCAGTTGAAGGCGGGAGGTTATTAAACCACAAGAATAAGTCTACCCAGAACTGGCGACGGTTGTAGCCCAGTGACACTCACTGTGATATTGATGGTTTCGTGCAGTCCCGGAGCCCGGGCGGTGCCTCCCAGAACTGCCTGTGCTATGGATATATACAGGTCAGAGTGAATGTCAGCTCCCTCCCGTCGAAAGGTCGAGCTCCTTTGGACCTAAACAATTTTTAAAAAATGTATTCAAGCAAAACTGAAACAGCCATAATCCAAGTTGCCTGTCTCAACAGCTCCCCACTGAAACTGTGACTACCTCTACCCTGTCCATCCTGTAAGAGACCCTGTGCAGCATTGATTACCTTTCAGGCCCAATGTGTTTAATGGGACTGTTAACAACATTTTGCATTCCCCCAACTCATCTTCCCGCCCACCAACCCCCCAAAATAATCAGGTGCTCATACTCCTCACTTTACACCTCATACTTCTGGATATATGTCACCAATAAAGAAATTTAAACATAGTCACTCTCTCCAGATCAGGAAAACTGGCTGGAGCCAGAAATGAAATAATTCCTCTCCACCCTCAAAATACTGTGCCAGAAACAAAGATTGAATCTCCTTCATTAAGGATTTTTAAAATAAAAACAACTCTAATCAAAGCTATCAAGTCAGTTTATTAATTACACTTTCTAATAGTCTGATCAGTCCAAAGACAGGGTAACATTCCTCCTCAGCATGCTTGGTTCATGTGACTTACCCTGAAGGTGATGAAAATCTCCTTGCGTCCCACTGGCATCCGTACCGTCTGTCCATCCTCCACACCTGTAACATGTACACACAATGCACCAGGTAAAGCACAGACACTGCCATCACAACCAGTGGCCAAACTCTTTCAAAGCTAAAACTGAAGACAAATGGATTACTCATTGCAATAGATCTCCAGAGACCAAAGATGCCTCAGCTTCAACTACTGCTCTGTCATGAGGCAGCAGGCACGAGTGACTTTACTGCCCACTAGAATCAGCTAATTATCCAGCATCTCTTCTTGGATGGTGTCTGCCCACTAATGTCAAATGAGGGCAGAATCTGGTTCAACTGTAATGCCTTCACCAACAAATAGCCCGAGCGAGGAACAGGAGGAGGCTATTCAGCCCCTTGGGCCTGCTCCGCCATTCAATCAGATCATGGCTGAATGAAACTTCAACTGCATTTAACCGCCTTTGCTCCATGTCCTTCAATATCCTCACCAAGTAAAAAACTTTAGGAAGGCAACTGCTAAGAAAAGATTCTCATCCAACTAGGCCAGTGGCTTCAGGAGCTGAATGGAGTCAATGAGAAATCATTGAATGGATGGGAAGGGGCCAAGACCGTATTAATAATGGATACCTCACGTCTTATAGGTTCCAAACTTTCACTGCAGCACAGACACACTGACATGCCGTTATTGGTAGCCTGGAATTGCTTGGATATGCAGCACCCCTTGTTCCGAGTATAAGAGAGCCCCTTGTACATCACTCCTTTACCAAACTGCCTGTTCATCTGCCCCAGAGCAATGACCTGCTTGGTAACCAGTCCTTACCAGCTGGAACCGGCACCATCACTGTCCTCTTCTGTTTGCTCTGCCCACTCCCTCGGCACACAATACAGGGTGTTGTCATCACGGATCCTCGCCCGCTACATCGCCGACACGTCGAGCGCATCACGAACGGACCGGTGTTCAGGGTTTCCTGCAAGAGGAGAAGCACAGGGCAATGTGCCAGTGATCCCAGCAGCACTGCTAGAATGAAAACCCAAACCTCTTGGGGTTATTCAGTAACTGGTCCACAGGCAGTAGCTGTTCCCCAGACTGCTGCAGTTATCCAAATCCTAAACTAAACTGGAAAACCAGGAAAGTGACAAGATAACTGGGAGAGCTGGAGTTGAGAGAGATTAGGTTGACTTTGACTGAATTGCCTGCCAGTTTCTTTGGAATCAAGGGCCAATAGCATCAGGGATGGGCAGATTGAACATAGGAACATGAGGAAGCCATTCAGCCCCTCTAGTCGGCTCTGCCATTCCATTAGATATTAGCTGATCTATATCTTAACTCCATTTACCCGCCTCTGCTCCAAATCCCTCGATAACCATACCCAACACCAACAAAATCTATCGATCTCGGTCTTGAAAGCTCCAATTGACCTCCAGCATCCACAGCCTTTTGGGAGGAGCGAGTTCCAGATTTCCACTATAATGTGTGCGAAAAAGTGCTTCCCGACTTCCCAACACCAGAGGAAATAGGTTCACTGTATCTACCCTATCGAACCCTTAACGTTTTAAACACCTCAATCAGTTCACTCCTTAATCCTCTAAATTCAAGGGAATACAAATTTATGCAACCTGTCCGCATAATGCAACTCTCCAGGTCCTGCTATCATTCTGATGGGAATCTTGGTTTTACAATTTATCTAGCAGGAAAAACCTTGTTCCCTGTACACGTTCCAAGGGAGGGTGGGTGGAGATTGAGAAATGTCTTGTACCCTGTACCCCTAAAGCAGACATAAAAGCACCCTTTTAGCCTGAAAGCAAATGCCACTGCATCGTTACAGTACCCTGTAGCCTGGATATTGGACTTGTTGCTTTTACATCTATTCATAGAGTCATAGCGATACATAGCACTGAAACAGGCCCTTCGGCCCACCAAGTCTGTGCCGACCAACAACCACCCATTTATACTAATCCTACATTAATCCCATATTCCCTACCATATAGAACTGTAAACAACATTGAACACCTTTGGCTGGCCTCTAGAGCTGAACCCAGGAAAAGACAATGCCTTCAGGAGAGGGAGGGAGGGAGAAAACCAGCAATCATAGAATGATACAGAAGCATTCGGCCCATCGTGCCTGTGCCGGCTGTTTGGTAGAGCTATGTAATTAGTCCCATTCCCTTGCTCGTTCCCCATAGCCCTAAACATTATTTCCTCTCATACAACTTATCAAAGCACAATGTTAAACACTGATCCAAACAAACATGGGCAACTGATGATAGATCTAGGAGAATTTAACAGTTAGCGGTCCCAGATCTCAATGACCAAGGGGCAGCACAGGCACTATGGGCTGAATGGCCTCCACCTGTGCTGTATCATCCTTTGGTTCTATGACTAAATATCTATACTCACCATGCCAGTTCCGTTGCAGTAATGGCAGTGCTGAACTTTAGTTCCTGGCTCGTTTCCCTTACCATCACATCGCTGGCATGTGTCCTCCAGATTCACCGTAATCTCCTTGTTGACACCCTTTGCAGCCTGTGTGAAGGTCAGCTCCATGATGTACTGCGGGGGAGTGGTAGATATTACACATCACAGCATCATCTATCGAGCAATACATAGCAAGATCACCTCGTAAAGCCAATGCAAAGACACGATTCCTGAGCTTGACTCTTAAAAGCATCTAAATCTCTTTCAATCAATAAACTCCTATTTGAAACAAAATTTTCTCTTTCATGGCGATGATAAAAGTGTTTCTTTTTATTTGGTATTGCTTTGATGGCTGTTCCATTAAATCCAATCACAATATCCAAGAGGTTTAAGAGCCAGAATATTGAACCAAGCTTAACCCATTATTAATATCCCAATTTTGCCTGGTAACCTGAAAAGTTCGAGGGAGGATCCAGACTACTAACATGACCTGTGAGATTTATTTCATTACATGTATGACAAGTGAGTTACTTTCAAACATGGTGGATTAAGGAAAGTAACAGTAATGTTGTTAAGGGATATTTAAGGAACAGGAGTTGTTCAGATCTTGGACCCAGTAGTGTATTGCAAACCAGTATCAGCTCCTGCAGAGGTAAGACTGTTCATGCTTGGTAAAGATCTACAGTCTTGCAAAATGTCTTGAACTGTCCCAGGATGGTTTGGCCATTAGTGGCCATCTCTTGGCTGCTGAACTGCCACGTGCCAAAAAGGTAACCAGAAGACGAGCATTCAGACTATCAGCAGATGAACTGCTGCCCAGTGGGTTAAAAATTATCTGATGACCTTGCACAGCAACTTGAAGGCACATAGTGTGGAATGCAAATCGAGTATTAAGACCCAAAGTGGCTCTGAAGTATTTAAGACTGAGATGGACAGATTTTTGGTTTCTCAGGGAATTAAGGGACATTGGAAGCAGGCAGAAAGGTGTTGAGGCAGATCAGCCCTGATCATATCGAATGGTGGAGCAGGCTCAAGGGGCTGTATGGTCTACTCCTACTTCTATTTCTCATATTTTGTTACGACTCCTTCCTATAGGGACACATTTTTTAAAAAATTCGTTCACAGGATGTGGGTGTCGCTGGCCAGGCCAGCATTTATTGCCCATCCCTAATTTCCCATGAGAAGGTGGTGGTGAGTTGCCTTCTTGAACCTCTGCAGTCCATGTGGGGTAGGTACACCCACAGTGCTGTTAGGAAGAGAGTTCCAGGATTTTGACCCAGTGACAATGAAGGAACGGTGATATAATTCCAAGTCAGGATGGTGTGTGGCTTGGAAAGGAATTTGCAGGTGGTGGTGTTCCCATGCATTTGCTGCCCTTGTCCTTCCAGGTGGTAGAAGTTGGGGGTTTGGAAGACTGTCTAAGGTGTCTTGGTGCATTGCTGCAGTGCATCTTGTAGATGGCATATACTGCTGCCACTGTGCGTCAGTGGTGGAGGGAGTGAATGTTTGTAGATGGGGTGCCAATCAAGCAGACTGCTTTGTCCTAGATGGTGTCGAACTTCTTGAGTTTTGTTGGAGCTGCACCCATCCAGGCAAGTGGAGAGTATTCCATCAAACTCCTGACTTGTGCCTTGTAGATGGCGGACAGGCTTTGGGGAGTCAGGAGGTGAGTTATTTTCTGCAGGATTCCTAGCCTCTGACCTGCTCTTGTAGCCACAGTATTTACATGGCTACTCCAGTTCAGTTTCTGGTCAATGGTAACCCCCAGGATGTTGATAGTGGGGGTTTCAGCGATGATCATGCCATTGAATGGCAAGGAGAGATGGTTAGATTCTCTCTTGTTGGAGATGGTCATTGCCTGGCACTTGTCTAGCGTGAATGTTACTTAATACTTATCAGCCCAAGCCTAGATATTGTCCAGGTCTTGCTGCATTTCTGCACAGACTGCTTCAGGATCTGTGAAGTTCAGTGAGCTGTGCAAGATCAGCTCCTGACTCTGGATTTAACCTGGGAGGTTCTACACATTCATGCAACTGGGGAAAAAGTTTCAGTGCAACCAGTCTCTTGGGGAGGAATGTTGGGGGTGAATGGTGAAGAGAGCAAGGAATTGTCCTTCCCTGAGAGTAACAGAATCAAAGAACATAAGAGCAGGGAGGTTATGATGGAGTTGTATAAAATGCTAGTTTGGCCACAGCTGGAGTACTGTGTACAGTTCGGGGCACCACACTATAGTAAGGATCTGATTGCACTGGAGAAGGTGCAGAGGAGATTCACCAGGATGTTGCCTGGGCTGGAGCATTTCACCTATGAAGAGAGATTGGATAGGCTAGGGTTGTTTTCCTTAGAGCAGAGAAAGCTGAGGGGAGACTTGATTGAGGTATACAAAATTATGATGGGCATAGATAGGAAGAAACATTTTCCCTTAGCGGAGGTGTCAATAACTGGGGGCATAGATTTAAGGTAAGGGGCAGGAGGTTTAGAGGGGATTTGAGGAAAGGTTTTTTCACCGAGGGTGGTTGGCATCTGGAACACTACCTGAAGGGATGGTAGAGGCAGGAACCCTCAACATTTAAGTATCTAGATGAGCACTTGAAAGGCCATAGCACATAAGACTACGGGCCAAGTGCTGGAAAATGGGATTAGAATAGTTAGGTGCTTGATGGCCGGCACGGACCCAATGGGCCGAAGGGCCTGTTTCTGTGCTGTATAACTCTATAAAGTTCCTTGGATAACTGAATGGTTAGCTCACTCACTTCCTGGTGTTGATCAAAGATGGTGTTAAAATCTCTGAATCCAGACCCGGTAAACTCCCCAAAGATGCGTCTGAAGAGCTCCTCTGGATCCACTGAAGGGCCCGACTGCCAGTATTGCTGGCTCCTTGACCCTCCTGCATCAAACCCTGCTGCCCCGTAGATGTCATACTGTTTCCTCTGCACTTCGTCACTCAGCACCTGCAACCCATAACGAGCATTAACCAGAGCCACAAAGCCTATTACCACTGTAAGTTAACAAGTAAGCTCTAGGACAGAGACCCTCAGGAACCCTATACTGCCACTGCAGACCAAACACAGTGATCGCCTATTACAAATAATTTTTGCACTTCCTACCTCAGCTTTAATATTCCCACTGTGCCGTTCCCCTTCAAACAGGAGGGTGGAAACAGACATTGCAGCTTACAACACAGGAGACAGTTCAAACCATCATACCTTTATCAGTGCAGAAACAGAAGACTGGCCCCTTCTCTCACAAGTGCCCCCCCCCCCAAAAAAAAAACCAGCTCACAGGCACACACAGTTCTTGACCCCTCTCTTCCCCCACACCTCCAGAGTGGAGATGCTGTGACTGTTGAAATTTGCTTTCCACCCAACATGATCACAGCCACCCAGAAACATTACCCTCCTTCCCAGAGAAATTGTTTTATTAGTGCCAATACTTTCAGATGCCTTCATTAGGCTAGGTCCATTACCTCATAAGCTTCTGCCACCTGGGAAAATTTCTCCTTTGCTTTTGGGTCTTTGTTTGTGTCTGGGTGGTATTTCTTTGCAAGCTGTATACGTAACAACACAAGGTTTGATTAAATGTTACAGGCAGTTACATCGAGCCCAGTCTCCCAACCCTCAGGCTTCACACTGGCAAGTTCGCCAGTGACTCAAATCTGTTTGATTTCAGCAATTTCCCCAATTTAATCAAACTGCAGCCTCACAGCTCCAGGGACCCGGGTTCGAATCTGGGTACTGCCTGTGTGGAGTTTGCAAGTTCTCCCTGTGTCTGCGTGGGTTTTCTCCGGGTGCTCCGGTTTCCTCCCACAAGCCAAAAGACTTGCAGGTTGATAGGTAAATTGGCCATTATAAATTGTCACTAGTATAGGTAGGTGGTAGGGAAATATAGGAACAGGTGGGGATGTTTGGTAGGAATATGGGATTAGTGTAGGATTAGTATAAATGGTTATAATAATAATTATAATAATTATAAAGATGCTTTCAAGATGGCTCCTGGGCTGGAAGCTCCCTAGGAAGCTCCCTTGCTGTTCAACTCTATCCATGGCCATCTGCTCCCATCCCTAACGTTTTCTCCCCCAATCTGCCCTCTTAAACTGTTTAAATTCCCCTGGCTCTTTAAATCAGTTCATTTTAGCCCTATCTAAAAGTTAACAGTTAGTTTAGTGTATGTTACCTGGGCCCACTGCCCTCCCCCAGCCACACCTGCTCTTTGTTTTCTCAATGAAATTGATCCGGATGAAACTGACGAGAACAGCTGCCGATACTTTAATCTCCGATCCTGCTGTCTTCACAGTCCAGAGTGTCTGCAGCCACGGCATGCGGTAAGTCCATTGAGGTGAAGAAGGAGCTGCGGGACCCGAGAGAAGTCCTGGGAAAAGGTGCCCCGAACACCCAAAACATCCACGAACGGCACCCCCCCCCCCCCCCCCCCGGCCGCAACTTCAAAGCGCCCGCGGGAGATGGCTCGGAGAGCATCTGCAGCGCACTGTCGGCAATGCTGCATGCCTTTATTTAAACCACTGCAAAAAAAACCCTTAACAAATGTAATCACCTCTAAGTCTGCCAAATGATGCTTCACCTCCCGAAGGACGTGGATGAGCTTTCCGGACGTCGATGGTGGGCACTGAGGAAATGGCTTATTACCTGCACCAGATTCCACCCCCCTCCCCCCCCCCTTTACCCCCCTTCCACCCCCCCCACCCCCGTCCCCTTCCCTGCTCCACCCTCTCAGCTCACCCCCTCACAACCCCGTCCCAGCCCGCCCCCCCCTCGCACCATCTTCACCCCGCACCCCCTTCCCCTGCACCCCCCCCCCCACCCCCTCCCTCTACCCCTCCCCCTTGCATCCCCTCCTCCAACCGGCACCATCCTACACCTGTGTAGGGGCCCCAACAACCCCACTGCCTTGTGGGCGTCTCGGGAGAGACCAAGGCTAAGGGAGTAAACCCTAACAGAAAATCCGGAGCGGAACCCCGTAGGCGGTCATGTGTCACCTTTGGCATGTTTCCGGCAGTTCCTGCAGTCATACTGGTGCCAAACGTCGTGTCCTGCACTCCTTTGGACCCCACCAGAAAGGCCGAGAGGGGGGTTTTGACGACTGGGCAACTCTCAACCTCCATAAATTTGCCCAGGCATGCGCCATGGAGAGGTCACTCCATAGTTGCCTCACAGCGACTGAAACAACACGGAAGGCAGCAGTTACGGGTTATAAGTCCAGATATATTGGCGTAGAAACTGGGCGCCACGGGTTGCCTTTGTCGGTGGGAGAGGTCATTGCACCTCACTGGACAGCTACCGCCCGCCTCAAACCGGGCAGCCCCCGGTCAATAAGGTTCTGTCCCGCCACAGTCTGCCTGCTTCAATGGGTGCTTGGAGCTCAGGGTCATTGCCCGAAAGGTGGACTGATACACCGCACCAAACAACATGAAAAAAGGAAAGAAGGTACCAGCCCTTCGCTTTGCAAGCTGGAACGTCAGAACTATGTGTCCTGGCCTGTCGGAAGACCTTACACAAATCAACGATTCTCGGAAGACCGCCATCATTAACAACGAGCTCAGTAGACTCAATGTGGACATTGCAGCACTTCAGGAGACTCGCCTCCCCGCGAGTGGCTCTCTAGCAGAGCAAGACTACACCTTCTTCTGGCAGGGCAGGGATCCTGAAGAACCAAGACAGCATGGAGTGGGCTTCGCCATCAGAAACTCCTTGCTCAGCATGATAGAGCCTCCCTCAAATGGCTCGGAACGCATACTGTCCATCCGACTGCTCACCACCTCTGGTCCAGTACACCTACTCAGCATCTATGCTCCAACACTCTGTTCCGCACCTGAAGCTAAAGACCAGTTCTATGAACAACTCCATAACATCATTAGCAGCATCCCCAACACCGAACACCTATTCCTGCTGGGGGACTTTAATGCCAGGGTTGGGGCCGACCATGACTCATGGCCCTCCTGCCTTGGGCGCTATGGCGTTGGAAGGATGAATGAGAACGGGCAGAGACTGCTTGAGTTGTGTACCTATCATAACCTCTGCATCACCAACTCGTTCTTTCACACTAAACCCTGTCACCAGGTTTCATGGAGGCACCCAAGATCACGTCGTTGGCACCAGCTAGACCTCATTGTCACAAGGCGAGCCGCCTTAAACAGTGTTCAAATCACACGCAGCTTCCACAGTGCGGACTGCGACACCGACCACTCCCTGGTGTGCAGCAAGGTTAGACTCAGACCAAAGAAGTTGCATCATTCCAAGCAGAAGGGCCACCCGCGCATCAACACGAGCAGAATTTCTCACCCACAGCTGTTACAAAAATTTCTAAATTCACTTGTAACAGCCCTTCAAAACACTCCCACAGGGGATGCTGAGACCAAGTGGGCCCACATCAGAGACGCCATCTATGAGTCAGCTTTGACCACCTACGGCAAAAGTGCGAAGAGAAATGCAGACTGGTTTCAATCTCATAATGAAGAGCTGGAACCTGTCATAGCCGCTAAGCGCATTGCACTTTTGAACTACAAGAAAGCCCCCAGCGATTTAACATCCGCAGCACTTAAAGCAGCCAGAAGTACTGCACAAAGAACAGCTAGGCGTTGCGCAAACGACTACTGGCAACACCTATGCAGTCATATTCAGCTGGCCTCAGACACCGGAAACATCAGAGGAATGTATGATGGCATGAAGAGAGCTCTTGGGCCAACCATCAAGAAGATCACCCCCCTCAAATCTAAATCGGGGGACATAATCACTGACCAACGCAAACAGATGGACCGCTGGGTTGAGCACTACCTAGAACTGTACTCCAGGGAGAATGCTGTCACTGAGACTGCCCTCAATGCAGCCCAGCCTCTACCAGTCATGGATGAGCTGGACATACAGCCAACCAAATCGGAACTCAGTGTTGCCATTGATTCCCTAGCCAGCGGAAAAGCCCCTGGGAAGGACAGCATTACCCCTGAAATAATCAAGAGTGCCAAGCCTGCTATACTCTCAGCACTACATGAACTGCTATGCCTGTGCTGGGACGAGGGAGCAGTACCCCAGGACATGCGCGATGCCAACATCATCACCCTCTATAAAAACAAAGGTGACCGCGGTGACTGCAACAACTACCGTGGAATCTCCCTGCTCAGCATAGTGGGGAAAGTCTTTGCTCGAGTCGCTCTGAACAGGCTCCAGAAGCTGGCCGAGCGCGTCTACCCTGAGGCACAGTGTGGCTTTCGTGCAGAGAGATCGACTATTGACATGCTGTTCTCCCTTCGTCAGATACAGGAGAAATGCCGTGAACAACAGATGCCCCTCTACATTGCTTTCATTGATCTCACCAAAGCCTTTGACCTCGTCAGCAGACGTGGTCTCTTCAGACTACTAGAAAAGATCGGATGTCCACCAAAGCTACTAAGTATCATCACCTCATTCCATGACAATATGAAAGGCACAATTCAACATGGTGGCTCCTCATCAGAGCCCTTTCCTATCCTGAGTGGTGTGAAACAGGGCTGTGTTCTCGCACCCACACTTTTTGGGATTTTCTTCTCCCTGCTGCTTTCACATGCGTTCAAATCCTCTGAAGAAGGAATTTTCCTCCACACAAGATCAGGGGGCAGGTTGTTCAACCTTGCCCGTCTAAGAGCGAAGTCCAAAGTACGGAAAGTCCTCATCAGAGAACTCCTCTTTGCTGACGATGCTGCTTTAACATCTCACACTGAAGAATGCCTGCAGAGTCTCATCGACAGGTTTGCGTCTGCCTGCAATGAATTTGGCCTAACCATCAGCCTCAAGAAAACGAACATCATGGGGCAGGATGTCAGAAATGCTCCATCCATCAATATTGGCGACCACGCTCTGGAAGTGGTTCAAGAGTTCACCTACCTAGGCTCAACTATCACCAGTAACCTGTCTCTAGATGCAGAAATCAACAAGCGCATGGGTAAGGCTTCCACTGCTATGTTCAGACTGGCCAAGAGAGTGTGGGAAAATGGCGCACTGACACGGAACACAAAAGTCCGAGTGTATCAGGCCTGTGTCCTCAGTACCTTGCTCTACGGCAGCGAGGCCTGGACAACGTATGCCAGCCAAGAGCGACGTCTCAATTCATTCCATCTTCGCTGCCTTCGGAGAATACTTGGCATCAGGTGGCAGGACTATATCTCCAACACAGAAGTCCTTGAAGCGGCCAACATCCCCAGCTTATACACACTACTGAGTCAGCGGCGCTTGAGATGGCTTGGCCATGTGAGCCGCATGGAAGATGGCAGGATCCCCAAAGACACATTGTACAGCGAGCTCGCCACTGGTATCAGACCCACCGGCCGTCCATGTCTCCGTTATAAAGACGTCTGCAAACGCGACATGAAATCGTGTGACATTGATCACAAGTCGTGGGAGTCAGTTGCCAGCATTCGCCAGAGCTGGCGGGCAGCCATAAAGACAGGGCTAAATTGTGGCGAGTCGAAGAGACTTAGTAGTTGGCAGGAAAAAAGACAGAGGCGCAAGGGGAGAGCCAACTGTGCAACAGCCCCAACAAACAAATTTCTCTGCAGCACCTGTGGAAGAGCCTGTCACTCCAGAATTGGCCTTTATAGCCACTCCAGGCGCTGCTTCACAAACCACTGACCACCTCCAGGCGCGTATCCATTGTCTCTCGAGATAAGGAGGCCCAAAAGAAAGTATAAATGGGTGGTTGATGGTCGGCACAGACTCGGTGGGCCGAAGGGCCTGTTTCAGTGCTGTATCTCTAATCTAATCTAATCTTAATCATTTTTGATTTTTTTTTTGTTTCAATTTTCCAGGAAACACCACAGTGTGAACAGTGTATACTTATTATTTTAAAAGCAGCTTCTTTTCTGAAACGGGATTCAAATTTCACAGTAGCACAAAGTTTCTGGGCCATTTATCTAGCTATTTTGACATGCAGTATTCCAGGGCAAGTTTCAGATCACTGTGGACATACCTGTGTCACCATTACAAAACGGCAGGCAGTAAATCCCAGGAACGTGGGCTCAATAATCAGCAGAGCTGGGTGATAGAGCTGAAGCAGTGGCTGGAGCATTACAAGTGGATTCAGCCGCTCTCCTCTCCTTCAATGCGGGGGTATTTGCGCGGGCTGGGGGGGGGGGGGGGGGGTCATAAATCAAAAGTGGCTACTTAGAATTCCTGATCGTCAAACTGTAGACTGGCGAAATCAACTCCTCCACAACAGGAGCAGAGGAGGAGGAAGGGATCAAGATAAATTAAATGGAACTAAGATTCCAGCCACACAGCTTGAGTTGATACCGTTTGATGGCCAGAATGTGGATGTTCAATGGATTATTCTGACTGCTGGTTTGGTGCAACTAAAAAGGGTGTACACTCAGCATTCCCACTGGCTACCTGGATAAAATGACCTATTCTTGTCATACCTGGTAGTAGGCCTTCTTTATCTCTCTCTGTGTTGAGTTGCGTGGGATCCCTAACACCTCGTAATAATCAGCCTTGGCTAAAGTAGAAGACGTGTGAAATCCAGCAATGCTCAGAGGATGTGGTGCAGAGCCTTGAGGTGGTGGAGAAAATGAACAATTAGGAAAAGCACCCACAATCACCTGCAGAGAAATTGTAACAAGCCATTTACTCCCCCCACATGAAGGAGCGACCCTCTCCCCTCCTCTGAAAACTGGCAGCAGTTACATCATTCGAATGGCCATTCGTCTGGAGTACCAGCGATATTCATCGGGTTTCTCACAACCAAGTCCAATCCTTTCCTTATCAAACGGCCAGTTCCCCACCCCAAGAGGTCAGTGGGTCGGGGGGGGGGGGGGGGGGGGGGGCACTGACTCGGCCCAGCCTGGAGGTGTTTCGGGGTGGGTAACACTGACCCTGTCTAGATTGGAGACTCTGAAGTTGCTATCCTACTGTCAGGGGGTGGGGGAAGGCGATGCTAAAGTTCCCGGCCCCGGCCCGCTCCCCTTACCGGGCAGCCGCAACCTCAGCTCCAGGCCGAATCTGAGGCCCAGACCACCGGCCGACAGTAGTCCAGGGCCCTTCCCCAACGCGGTACATAGGCTGCGGGTGCCGAATATCCGTAGTGCCCCGGCATCAAGTCGCCCGGACCAGGCTCCAGCCGCCGGCCTCCAGGTCACCGACAACAAGCGTGAACAGCAAGCAGCCGCCATGTTAGCGCCTGCGCAGTCCAAAGGCTCCCCACCGTCACTGCGCCGGCGCAAAGCCGGCTCCGTCATCACACGCTGCGCCTGCGCAACAGGCCTATGGACTCCACCCAGCTCCAGAGCCCCGGGTTCAGACCCCCCCTCAACTCACCTCCAGGTCCTGGGCCCAGACCCAGACCCCCCTGAACTCACTTCCAAAGCCCCGGGCCCAGACTCCCCTCCAGAGTCCCGGGCCCCCCTCCACTCACCTCCAGAGCCCCAGGCCCCCCTCAATTGACCTCCAGTGCCCCGAGCCTGGGCCCCTCCTCAACCCAGATCCAGAACTCCGGGCACCCCTCCACCCAGCTCCAAAGCGCTGAGCCAGGGCAACCCCTCCCCCACCCCACACCCAGCTCCAGAACCCTGCCCCCCCCCCACACCCAGCTCCAGAACCCTGCCCCCCCCCACCTTGCTCCAGAGCCCTGGGCCCACCCACACCCAGCCCCATAACCCTGCCCCCCCCCCACACCCAGCCCCATAACCCTGCCCCCCTCCCACCCAGCTCCAGAACCCTGCCCCCCCCCACCCAGCTCCAGAAATCTGCCCCCCCACCCAGCTCCAGAACCCCTCCCCCCCAACCCAGCTCCAGAACCCTACCGCCCCCAGCTCCAGAACCCTGCCCCCTCACCTAGCTCCCGGATCCTGCCCCCCCCCCCTACCTAGCTCCCGGATCCTGCCCCCCCCCCTACCTAGCTCCCGAATCCAGCCCCCCCCCCCCACCTAGCTCCCGAATCCAGCCCCCCCCCCCCACCTAGCTCCCGAATCCAGCGGATGAAGGCGCAGCTCACCAGGAAGATGTTGATGGACTGGTCAGTTGGGCAGAAAAGTGATAAATGGAATTCAACCCGGAGAAGTGTGAGGTGATGCATTTGGGAAGGTCAAACATGGAAAAGGAATACACAATTAATGGGAGAATACTGAGAAGTGTAGAGGAAGTAAGGGACCTTGGAGTAAGTATCCACAGATCCCTGAAGGTAGCAGAACAGGTCGATAAGGTGGTTAAGAAGACATATGGAATAATTTCCTTTATTAGCCGAGGTATAGAATACAAGAGCAGGGAGGTTATGTTGGAACAGTATAACTCATTGGTTAGGCCACAACTTCAGTACTGTGTGCAGTTCTGGTCACCTTACAGAAAGGATGTAATTGCATTAGCGAGGGTACAGAGGAGATTTACAAGGATGTTGCCAGGACTGGAAAATGCAGCTATGAGGAAAGGTTGGATAGACTGGGGTTGTTCTCCTTGGAACAGAGAATGCTGAGGGGAGATTTGATTGAAATGCACAAAATTGTGAGGAGCCTATTTCACTTAGCAGAGAGGTCAGTGACTGGGGGGCATAGATTTAAAGTGATTGGTGGAAAGATTAGAGGGGAGATGAGGAAAAACTTTTTCACCCAGAGCTGGGGGTCTGGAACTCTCTGCCTGTAATGGTAGTTGTGACAGAAACCCTAAACTCATTTAAAAGGTATCTAGATATGCACCTCAAGTGCCATAACCTGCAGGGCTACAGATCAAATGCTGGAAGGTAAGATTAGACTGGATGGCTCATTTTTCAACCGGCGCAGTCACAAGGGCCAAGTGGCCTCTTTCAGTGCCATAAACTTTCTATGATTGTACCACCACCTTGGAGGGAAATTAGAGATGGGCAATAAATGCTGTCCGAGCCAGTGACATCCACATCCTGTGAATGAATAAGAAAAATTATAGTCCATCTGGTGCAGGTACACCCACAGTGCTGTTAAGGAGGGAGTTCCAGGATTTTGGTCCAGCGACTGTGAAGGAACGGCGATATAGTTCCAAGTCAGGATGGTGTGTGACTTGGAGGGGAACTTGCAGGTGGTGGTGTTGAGCTTCCTGAGTGTTGTTGGAGCTGCACCCATCCAGGCATATGGAGAGTATTCCATCACATGCCTGACTTGTGCCTTGTAGATGGCGGACAGGCTTTGGGGAGTCAGGAGGTGAGTTACTGTCCACAGAATTCCCAGCCTCTGACCTGCTCTTGTAGCTACAGTATTTATGTGCTCATCCAGTTATGTTTCTGGTCAATGGTAACGCTCAGGATGTGGACGGGGGATTCAGTGATGGTAATGCCATTCAATTTCAAGGGGAGATAGTTGGATTCTCTCTTGTGGAGATGGTCATGCCTGGCACTTTAGTGCCACAAATGTAACTTGTGTCAGGCAAGCCCCCCCCCCCCCGCCCCTTCCAAGAATGTGGAAAATTAATTTTGCCACATGAACATTGATTTTGGACTGTTGGCGAAAAAGAACTTGCTTTAAAAAGCAATTGGAGACTTTGGCTGGAGAGATATTAGCATATCAACAGACAGTACTTCAAAGGACAAGGGGGCTATTCCCTACTCAAATTTAATCCACAATGGACTTTTGATTACCAGACGTTGAAGGTGGAAAAGTTAGCTTTCCAGGTTAACTGCTAAGATGGCCGAATAACAAGCAGACGTGGTTGGACCGGTTTGGGTCAATGACTAACTTACTGTTAAAGTTTTTTGAATTTGAAATCAGAAAGCTGTTTACTGCTGGACTGCAAAAGACCTCTCGTGGCTGGCTCGCCGCAGCCTCTCCTGAAAACCACTGAAGACATATGAACTCCAAAAGAAAAAAGTCTCCTACAGTGAACAAGGTTTAAGAAGAATACTGGGCCCCAACGAAAAGCAAGATCTACCTACAGCGAGCTTGAAGAACAGTAAAATTAAAAAAAATCCCTCTTCAGAGATTGCCTCAAACTCTCCATTTAATTCTTCTTCTGTCTCTATTTTCATGTGCGTATCGCATATGCACGCTAGCATGGGGCGTGTTGTATATCTGTGGACGTTAATCGTATTAGAGTTTAAGTTTAAGGTTTAATAAATGTCACTTCTTTAAAGAAACCCTGGTGTGCTCATTTCGTTGTCTTATAATTGGAAAGCTGTGAACAAGGAATCACCAAAGGAGGAACTCAAAACATGTGTTTAAAATTAAAACCCTGTTACAAGACCAGGTGAAGACAGTAAAAGACACCTAGACACCTTTCTCACCTGGTCGTAACACTTGCCACTTATCAGCCCAAGTCTGGATGTTGCCCAGGTCTTGCTGCATCTGGACTGCTTCAGTATCTGAGGAGTCGTGAATGGTACTGAACGTTGTGCAATCATCAGCGAACATCCTCACTTCTGACCTTACGATAGAGGGATGTTCCGGGCTCCCTAAACCCTGCTCCAGGCCCCCAATATCCTGCTCCAGGCTCCGGGCTCCAGGCCCCCTAAACCCTGCAATAAAAGCAAAATACTGCGGATGCTGGAAATCTAAAACAAAAACAAGAAATGCTGGAATCACTCAGCAGGTCTGGCAGCATCTGTGGAAAGAGAAGCAGAGTTAACGTTTCGGGTCAGCGACCCTTCATTCCTGGGACCCGCCATCCCAGGAATCAGTCTGCTGCACTCCATAGCACGAAGAAAAATAATAGCTTGTTATGTGCAGTTCCGAAGAAGGGTCGCTGACCCGAAACGTTAACTCTGCTTCTCTTTGCACAGATGCTGCCAGACCTGCTGAGTGATTCCAGCATTTCTTGTTTTTGCCCCTAAACCCTGCTCCAGGTTCAGGGCCCCGGGACCCTGCTCCAGGCCCCCTAAACCCTGCTCTGGGCTCCAGGCCCCCTAAACCCTGCTCCAGGCTCTGGGCCCCAGACCCTGCAGCAGGCCCCTAAACCCTGACCCAGGCACCTTTTTTTATTCTTTCATGAGATGTGGGCGTCGCTGGAAAGATCAGCATTTTGTTGTCCATCCCTAATTGCCCTTGACAACTGAGTGGCTCACTTGGCCATTTCCATTTCAGAGGCCTGTTCGGAGTCGACTACATTGCTGTGGGTCTGGAGTCACATGTCGAATAGACCAGTTAAAGATGGCAGATTTCCTTCCCTGAAGGACATAGTCATATATGGCACAGAAGGAGACCATTCAAGCCATTGAGTCCATGCTGGCTGTCCATGGAACTATCCAATCAGTCCCACTTCCCCGCTCAATCCCGATAATCCTGCAGGTCTATTTCTCTCAGGTGGCCATTCCAACTGCCTCTAGAAGTCATTGATTGTCTCCACTTCCACCACCCTTGTAAGTAGCGAGTTCCAGGTCATTACCACCCACTATGTAAACATGTTCTTCCTCCATCTCTTGCCTTACCTTCAATCTGTGTCTCCTGTCCTTGTACCATTAGTTAATGGGAACAGTTTTTCCTTCTCTAACTTTTCAAAGCCTATCATAATCTTGCACACTTCTATTAAATCTCCCCTCAATCTCCTTTGTTCTAAGGAGAACAACCCCAGCTTTTCCAACCTAACCTTGGAACTAAAATCCCTCATCCCTGAACCATTCTGGTAAATCTCCTCTGCACCCTCTCAAGGACCTTCACATCCTTCCTGAAATATGGTGACCAGAACTGGATGCAATACTCTAGTTGGGGCCTAACCACAGCTTTATAAAGGTTCAGCATAACTTCCTTGCTTTTGTACTCAATAAAATCCAAGATCCAATATGCTTTGCGAACCACTCCATATGTCCTGCCACCTTCAAAGATCAATGGACACGCACCACCATTAGAAACATAGAAAATAGGAGCAGGAGTAGGCCATTCGGCCCTTCGAGCCTGCTTCGCCATTCATTATGATCATGGCTGATCAACTCAGTAACCTATTCCCGCTTTCACCCCATACCCTTTGATCATTTTAGTCCCAAGAGCTATATCTAACTCCTTGAAAACATACAATGTTCTGGCTTCAACTGCTTTCTGTGGTAGTGAATTCCACAGGCTCACCACTCTCTGGGTGAAGAAATTTATCCTCCTCGCAGTCCTGAAAGGTATACCCCATATCCTTAGACTATGACCCCTGATTCTGGACTCCCCCACCATCGGGAACATCCTTCCTGCATCTACCCTGTCAAGTCCTGTTAGAATTTTATAGGTTTCTATGAGATTCCCCCTCACTCTTCTGAACTCCAGCGAATATAATCCCAACCGACTCAATCTCTCCTCATGCTTCAGACCCGCCATCCCAGGAATCAGTCTGCTGCACTCCATAGCACGAACATCTTTCCTCAGATGAGGAGACCAAAACTGCACACAATATTCCAGGTGTGGCAGCAGTTTTGCTGACCTTGGGGTCTACAGCTCTTTGCTTTTATGACTCGTTTGTCTGCAGCAGCCTGCTAAGCAAAACCGCAACCCACACAGACGTTATCAACGGGCGAATGTGGTATCTGGAGTATGCATTAACTTAAGAAAAATAATAGCTTGTTATGTACAGCCTTATGCGAAGCTGACCTCGGATTCTACATGATGTATAGTCACGAAGGCCGTCCTGTGACTGTCTCATAGTTCTGTAACTAATTGGGAAATTATCAGATCGGCATCTGTTGTACTATATAAATCCCTGGCGCTCTGGAGCGCTTTGGAGAAGCACAGGACCGTGATTAGGAAAGGTGTGCTCCCCATGATATCATGCAATAAAATTTGTCAATGCTCAAGGTCTGAGTCTGGAGAATTTCTTTGGTAATCAAATTTCTTCAACACCAGGTGTGGTCTCACCAAGGCCCTGTATAATTGCAGCAAGACATCCCTGCTCCTGTACTCGAATTCTCTCACTATGAAGGCCAACATACCATTTGCCTTTTTTACCGCCTGTTGCAGCTGCATGCTTACCTTCAGCGACTGGTGTACGAGAACACCCAGGTCTCGCAACATATTCCCCTCTCTCAGTTTATAGCCGTTCAGATAATAGTCTGCCTTCCTGTTTTTGCTACCAAAGTGGATAACCTCACATTTATCCACATGATACTGCATCTGCCATGCATTAGCCCACTCACTCAACTTGTCCAAATCACCCTGAAGCCTCTCTGCATCCTCCTCACAACTCACCCTCCCACCCAGTTTTGTGTCATCTGCAATTTTGGAAATATTACATTTGGTTCCCTCATCTAAATCATTAATATATATTGTGAATAGCTGGGGTCCTAGCACCGATCTCTGCGGTACCCCATTAGTCACTGCCTGCCATTTGGTAAAAGACTAATTTATCCCTACCCTTTGTTTCCTGTCTGCCAACCAATTTTCTATCCATCGCAATACACTATCCCCAATCCCATGCGCTTTAATTTTACACGCTAATCATTGACAGGATTGCGGCTGCCTGCAACAAATTTGGCCTAACCATCAGCCTCAAGAAAACGAACATCATGGGACAGGGCGTCAGAAATGCTCCATCCATTAATATCGGCGACCACGCTCTGGAAGTGGTTCAAGAGTTCACCTACCTAGGCTCAACTATCACCAGTAACCTGTCTCTCAATGCAGAAATCAACAAGCGCATGGGAAAGGTGTTTGCTGCTATGTCCAGACTGGCCAAGAGGGTGTGGGAAAATGGCGCACTGACACAGACACAAAAGTCCGAGTGTATCAAGCCTGTGTCCTCAGTACCTTGCTCAACGACAACGAAGCCTGGACTATGTCAGCCAAAAGCGACGTCTCAACTCATTCCATCTTCGTTGCTTCCGGAGAATCCTTGGCATCAGGTGGCAGGACCGTATCTCCAACGCAGAAGTCCTTGAGGTGGCCGACATCCCCAGCTCATACACCCTACTGAGCCAGCGGCGTTTGAGATGGCTTGGCCATGTGAGCCGCTGGAGGATTCCCAAGGACACATTGTACAGCGAGCTCGTCACTGGTTTCAGACCCACCGGCCGTCCATGTCTCCGCTTTTAAGACGTCTGCAAACGCGACATGAAGTCCTGTGACATTGACCACAAGTCGTGGGAGTCAGTTGCCAGTGATGGCCAGAGCTGGCGGACAGCTATAAAGGCGGGGCTAAAGAGTGGCGAGTCGAAGAGACTTAGCAGTTCGCAGGAAAAAAAAAGTGCAAGGTGAGAGCCAACTGTGTAACAGCCCCGACAACGAATTTTATCTGCAGTGCCTGTGGAAGAGTCTGTCACTCTAGAATTGGCTTTTATAGCCACTCAAGGCGCTGCTCCACAAACCACTGACCACCTCTCGGCGCTTACCCATTGTCTCTCGAGACAAGTAGGCCAAAGAAATCTCTTTTGTGGGACGTTGTTGAAAGCCTTCTGAAAGTCCAAATAAACCACATCCACTGGCTCCCCCTCATCAACTCTACTAGTTACATCTCCGAAAAATTCTAGTAGATTTGACAGGCATGATTTCCCTTTCGTAAATCCATGCTGACTCTGCCGATTCTACCACTGTTCCCTAAGTGTTCTGCTGTAAAATCTTTGACTATGGACTCTAGAATTTTCCCCACTACTGACGTCAGGCTGACTGGTCTATAATTCCCTGCTTTCTCTCTACCTCCCTTTTTAAATAGTGGGGTTACATTAGCTACCCTCCAATCTGTAGGAACTGTTCCAGAGTCTATAGAATCTTGGAAGATGACCACCAATGCATCCACTATTTCTAGGGCCACTTCGTTAAGCACTCTGGGATGCATACCATCAGGCCCTGGGGATTTATCGGCCTTCAATCCCATCCATTTCCCCAACACCATTTCTCGACTAATACTGATTTCTTTCAGTTCCTCTCCCTCACTAAGCCCTGTGTTCCCCAACATTTCTGGTATGATATTTGTGTCCTCCTTTGTGAAGACAGAACCAAAGTATGCATTTATTTGGTCATCCATTTCTTTGTTCCCCATAATAAATTCCCCTGTTTCTGACTGTAAGGGACTTACATTTGTCTTCAATCTTTTTCTCTTCACATACCTATAGAAACTTTTACAGTCAGTTTTTATGTTCCCCGCAAGCTTGCTCTCATACTCTATTTTCCCCTTCTTAATCAATCCCTTGGTCCTCCTTTGCTGAATTCTAAACTGCTCCCAATCCTCAGGTCTGTTGTATTTTCTGGCAAATTTATATGCCTCTTCCTTGGATCTAATGCGATCTCTAATTTCCCTTGTAAGCCATGGTTTGGCTACCTTCCCCGTTTTACTTTTGCACCAGACAGGGATAAACAATTGTTGCAGTTCATCCATGCGCTCTTTAAATGTTTGCCATTGCCTATCCACTGTCATCCCTTTAAGTAACATTTTCCAATCCGTCTTGGCCAACTCGTGCCTCATACCTTCGTAGTTTCCTTTACTAAGATTCTGGACTCTAGTCTCAGAATCAACTACGTCATCTCCATCTTGATGAAGAATTCTATCATATTATGGTCGCTCATCCCCAAGGGGTCTTGCACAACTAGATTGTCAATTATTCCTCTCTCATTACACAATACCCAGTCTAGGATGGCCTGTTCTCTCGTTGGTTCCTCAATGTATTGGTCTAGAAAACCATCCTGTATACACTCCAAGAATTCCTCCTCTATGGTATTGTGACTAATTTGATTTGCCCAATCTATATGCAGATTAAAGTCACCCATAATTACAGATGTTCCTTTATCACATGCATCTCTAATTTCCTGGTTAATGCCATTCCCAACATCACCACTAAAGCTTGGGGGTCTATATAGAACCCCCACTAACGGTTTTAGCCCCTTACTGTTTCTCCGCTCTACCCATATAGATTCCACATTGTCAGAGCTAATGTCTTTCCTCACTATTGTGTTAATTTCCTCTTTAACCAGCAATGCAACTCCACCACCTTTTGCTTTTTGTCTGTCCTTCCTAAATACTGAATACCCCTGGATGTTCATTTCCCATCCCTGGTCACCTTGCAGCCTCCCCAGAACTGTTATTAGTGATTAGTTATTATATTAGTGAACCAGCAGTAAATGAGTGAACCAGATAGGTTTTTATGCAATTGATAGTTTCAGTGCACCATTACTGAGACTAGCTTTCAATTCCAGTTTAGAAAAAATGAATTAACTGAATTTAAATTCTGCCAGCTGCCATGATGGATTTGAACCTGTGTCCTCAGGCCATTAGCCGGGCCTCTGGACTACTAGGCCAGTGACATTACCACAATGCCACTGTTTCCTCTGACCCCAGGCTCCCTCAACCCTGCTCCAGACCCCTAAACACTGCGCCAGACCCTTGTTCCATAAACCCTGTGCCAGACTCTGGGCCCCTCAAATAAAAGCAAATGTTCTGAAGAAGGGTCACTCACCCGAAATGTTAACTCTGCTGCTCTTGCCAGAGATGCTGCCAGACCTGCTGAGTGGTTCCAGCATTTCTTGTTTTTATTTCTGGGCCCCTCAACCCTGCTACAGGCCCAAAGCTGTGCACTCCAGATCATCATAAATTGCTGCGTCAAAAAGTTCCAGGCTGATACTCTCAGTGCAGTACTGAGGGAGCGCTGCACTGTCGGAGGGTCAGGACTGAGGGAAGCACTGCACTGTTGGAGGAGCAGTACTGAGGGAGCACTGCACTGTTGGAGGGGCAGTACTGAGGGAGTGCTGTACTGTTGGAGGGGCAGTACTGAGGGAGTGCTGCACTGTCGGGGGGCAGTACTGAGGGCGCAATGCACTGTCGGAGGGGCAGTACTGAGGGAGCGCTGCACTGTCGGAGGGGCAGTATCGAGGGAGTGCTACACTGTTGGAGGGGCCATCTTTTGGATGAGACATTAAACTGAGGCCCTATCTTCCCTCGCAAGTGACGTAATAAAGATCCCATGGCCATTATTTGAAGAGAGGTGGAGGAGTTCTCCCTGGTGTTTCGGCCTGTATTTATTTCTCAACCAACTTCACTCAAAAGAAACAGATTATCTGGTCATTATCACATTGCTGTGTGTGGGATCTTGTTGTGTGCAAATTGCTTGCTGCATTTCCTACACTATAGCAGTGGCTACATTTGAAAAAAAACCATTGGCTTTAAAGCGCTATGGAACATCCTGTAGCTGTGAAAGGTACTACATAAATGAAATCTTCCTTTTTCTTTCTTAGCCTTTCTGTGCCTTACCCTTTTCCTGGCATATGTTCTCAGATTATTCAAGTCAAAATTTGTTCCATGTTATGAAGCTGCAGTCCTGTCACTGGAAAGAAGGAGGGTTGGGATAGGTCATGCGGCCCTTCGAGCATTTACCGCCATTTGATCGGGTCATGGCTGATCTGCTTGTGGTCTCAGCTCCACTTTCCTGTCTTTCTCCCCCATAACACTTGACTCCCTTGTCTATCAGAAATCTATTTAACTCAGCCTTGAATAAGTTCAATTACCCAGCTTCCGCTGCTTTCTGGGGAAGAGAATTCCATAGAGTAATGACCCTTTGAGAAAAAAAATTCTCATCTCCGTCTTAAACTCTGTCCCCTAGTTCTAGTCTCCACTCTAGCAAGTCCCCTCAGGATCTTATATGTTTCAACAAGATCACCTCTCATTCTTCTAAACTCCAATGGGTATAGGCCCAACCTGTTCAACATTTCCTGATAAGATAAGCCCTTCATCCCCAGAATTAGTCGGGTGAACCTTCTATGAACTACTTCGAACGTCATTGTATCCTTTTTCAAATAAGGAGATCAAAACTGTATACAGTACTCCAGATGTGGTCTCACCAAGGTCCAAGCTGCAGTAAACCTTACCTACTTTTATACTTGATTCCCCTTACAATTAACATCAAAATTTGTGATTGTGGTTAGCCGGGCAGCTGCTGCAGGACCGTAGATTCAGATCTTATAAGGGACTGCAATTATTAAACAGAAGGGTCTCCTCATTCATCCTTGGAAAATCTTCACTGCTTTCCTGCATGGAAAGATGAAGTAGTCATTGCTGCTCTGACATCTGTGCAGAGGGTTTGGGAAACTGCAAAGCACTGAGGAGTCAGTGGCCACACCAGGGCAGTCTGCAGGAGAGGTCCCAACTGCAAATGCAGTTTTGCTCGCCAACATTGTGTCTGCTGCTATGAAGACCAAATGACAGGAGATTCTCACCTGTGATTCACAGAAGCTTGGAGATCAGCTTGCGAGTGCCATGAGAAGCTTTTTATGTTGTCTGATGCAACATAAATGAGATGCGGGGAGTTCAGTTGATTGAAGATCTCAAACAGATGCCAAACAGCGTTTGCAGCATGCGATACACAGAGCTAAGCAATCCCATAATGAACGGATCAGATTTAAGCTCTGCAGTCCTACCACATCCAGTTGTGAATGGTGGTAGACAATTAAACAACTAACAGGAGGAGGTGGTTCCACAAATATCCCCATCCTCAATGATGGGAGAGTCCAGCATATCAGTGCAAAAAAAAAGAATGAAGCATTTGCAACAAGCTTCAGCCAGAAGTGCCGAGTTGATGATCCATCTCGGCGTCCTCCTGAAGTCCCCAGCATCACAGATGTTAGTCTTCAGCCAATTCGATTCACTCCATGTGATATCAAGAAACGACTGAAGGCACTGAATACTGCAAAGGCTATGGGTCCTGACAACATCTCAGCAATAGTATTGAAGACCTGTGCTCTAGAACTTGCCATGCCCCTAGCCAAGCTGTTCTAGTACAGCGACAAAACAGGCATCTACCCGGCTATCAAGCAGCACTTGCTTAGCAATAACCTGCTCACTGATGCTCAGTTTGGGTTCCGCCAGGGCCACTCAGCTCCTGACCTCATTACAGCCTTGGTTCAAACATGGACAAAAGAGCTGAACTCAAGAGATGAGTTGAGAGTGACTGCCCTTGACATCAAAGCAGCATTTGACCGAGTATGGCATCAAGGAGCCATAGCAAAACTGGAGTCACTGGGAATCAGGGAAAACCCTCCGCTGGTTGGAGTCATACCTAGCACAAAGGAAGATGGTTGTGGTTGTTGGAGGTCAATCATCTGAGCTCCAGGACATCGCTGCAGGAGTTCCTCAGGGTAGTGTCCTCGGCCCAACCATCTTCAGCTGCTTCATCAATGACCTTCCTTCAATCATAAGGTCAGGATTGGGGATGTTTGCTGATGATTGCACAATGTTCTGCACCATTCACGACTCCTGAGATACTGAAGCAGTCCGTGTAGAAATGCAGCAAGACCTGGACAATATCCAGGCTTGGGCTGATCAGTGGCAAGTAACATTCGCGCCACACAAGTGCCAGGCAATGACCATCTCCAACAAGAGAGAAACTAACCATCTCCCCTTGATATTCAATGGCATTACCATCACAGAATTCCCCACCATCAACATCCTGGGTGTTACCATTGACCAGAAACTGAACTGGAGTAGCTATATAAATACTGTGGCTACAAGAACAGGTCAGAGGCTAGGAATCCTGCAGCGATTAACTCCCCTCCTGACTCCCCAAAGCCTGTTCACCACCTAGAAGGCACAGGTCAGGAGTGTGATGGAATACTCTCCACTTGCCTGGATGGGTGCAGCTCCAACAACACTCAAGAAGCTCAACACCATCCAGGACAAAGCAGCCCGCTTGACTGGCACCCCATTCACAAACATTCACTCCCTCCACCACCGACGCACAGTGGCAGCAGTGTGTACCATCTACAAGATGCACTGCAGCAACGCACCAAGGCTCCTTAGACAGCACCTTCAAAACCCGTGACCTCTACCACCTGGAAGGACAAAGGCAGCAGATGCATGGGAACACCACCACCTGCAAGTTCCCCTCCAAGCCACACACCATCCTGACTTGGAACTATATCACCGTTCCTTCACTGTCGTTGGGTCAAAATCCTGGAACTCCCTTCCGAACAGAACTGTAGGTGTACCCACACCAGATGGACTGCAGAGGTTCAAGAAGGCAGCTCACCACCACCTTCTTAAAGGGGAATTAGGGATAGGCAATAAATGCTGGGCAATAAATGCTGGTGTAACCAGTGATGCCCACATTCCAGGAATGAAAAAAAAATTAACAGCTAACATGTATATACAGTGCAGAGCTATCTATTTGCAGGTCTTGCCTCTTGGTGTTACAGTTACAGAATGAGACTGACACATTGTCAGTGACATGATCATGTCCTGGTACTTAACTTATTAGCATACTAAGATCTTAAAGGGATATCACTCTTAAAGGCAATCACACAACATTTCCCTTCTTTCCAAAGATAAATCTTACATGCTAAAAGTAAAAATACATAACATTAGGTAACATCTATATTATTTCCGCAAGTATAGAGATTATGAACTTTACAAATATAGAGGCTGAAAAGTCCAGATATTGTCTCGCTGGTTTGACAACTCTTACTCAGGGAATTCGTGTCTCAGCTGTTGCTGTTCTTTCTGAAGTTTCTCCTGCTCTGCATTTAGTTTCTGTTGCTCTGCCCTCAGCGTGCTAACATTGTTGGTTTTCTCAAGATGACCACTTTTGGGGCCTTGTCATTCTTGGAATGTTTCAGCACCTCATCTCGAAGAGCCAACCAACAATGCTTCAACTCATTCCTCCTGTGCCTCTTCAGGACATTCCCTGTCTTTTGCCTTTCCTCATCCTCCACTTATCACCCTCCACGTCTGACGGCTTGGGGCTCAAGATCGAAGACTTGTTGGAGAAAGAGTACTTGGTCTCATGGAGATACCTGTCCGTTCTGGCTCATTGTGGTGCTGGCAGTTCTCTAGAGAGCAGACATGGAGGTGTGGCATAGTTGTGCTGTTGCTGGGATTCCAGACTGCACCGTTTGATGCCGGCCAGAGTCTGTGAGTGGGTTCCAGTCCTTGGAGATTTCCCATTGGCAATGCTCTCGTGGATAGTTATGATGTTGAGGTCCGTACATGCTGATAATACTGTTACTGCCGGTCTGCTCGTGTCTATTAGGTAGAATGTTTGTCGTGTCCAAGCTGATTTGCCATATCTGCATTGCATTGTTAGAGTGCCACTGCAAGGGATGGGTGACCCGTTGCATGCAGATAGTTTGGCAGTTGTTGGTTGTATCATTAATCTCCAATGACTCCGGTACATATCTTTGAGGATTCAGACTGCCCTACTGCTGGTGTCAATCTTGACCTTGAGTGTGTGTTTGCTAGCTTTCTTTGGGCATGTGATGTTGATAGTGGCAAAAGCTTCCAGTTATTGGCGCTCTATTTGCACATCTTGCCTCTTGGTATGACAGTTGCAGAGTAAAACTGGCATGTAGTCACATGACCATGTCCTGGTACTTAGCTACTGCGCCAGCGGCACTTGAGATGGCTTGGCCATGTGAGCCGTGTGGAAGATGGCAGGATCCCCGAGGACACATTGTACAGCGAGCTCGTCACTGGTATCAGACCCACTGGCCGTCCATGTCTCAACTTTAAAGACGTCTGCAAACGCGACATGAAGTCCTGTGACATTGATCACAAGTCGTGGGAGTCAGTTGCCAGTGATTGCCAGAGCTGGCGGGCAGCCATAAAGGCAGGGGGGGGGTGCTAAAGTGTGGCGAGTCGAAGAGACTTAGCTGTTGGCAGGAAAAAAGACAGAAGCAGAAGGAGAGAGCCAACTGTGTAACAGCCCCGACAACCAATTTTATCTGCAGCGCCTGTGGAAGAGTCTGTCACTCTAGAATTGGCCTTTATAGCCACTCCAGGCGCTGCTTCACAAACCACTGACAACTTCTAGGTGCTTACCCATTCTCTCGAGACAAGGAGGCCAAAGAAGAAGAAGGTACTTAGCTCATTAGCATACTAAGATCTGAAAGGGACATCAGTCTTAAAGACAATCAATCAACAGAGAGCACTTTGACAGCAGGCTGCATGGCCTTTCGTGGTATCTAAAGTCTTCTGCAAGGGGCAACCAGCAGCTGAGGCAATGCAGGGACCTCTCCACTGCATCACTCTTGCCTCTGAGTCAGAATGTTCAAGCTACACTCCAGAAACTTGGGATCATAATACAGCCTGGCACCAAGTGAGTGTCTGGTACCTCTGAGGTACAGCAGAGGGCTCAATGTTGAATTCTGTCTGATTACGCATCTTCAGATTTTACTATGTTAAAGGCGATATATAAATGTAAATTATTGTTGTCAAACAGCCTGAGCAGACCTTTGCAGGCCAAGATTTAAAACTAAAATATGAATGTGCTGTTATAGAGTGCTCTGTAGACCCAGGCCCCTCGAATTCACTCACAGGCTCCCCACCCCGCCCATTTCACTCACAGGCCCCACCCATTCACTCAGACTCCACCCATTTACAGACTCCACCCATTCACCTTCAGACTCCACCCACTTACAGACTCCACCCATTCACCCACTTACAGACTCCACCCATTCACCCACAGACTCCACCCATCATTTACCAGGCCCCTCCCACTATCTGCGCCCTATTTGCTCCACCGCCCTGGGTGGGCTGTGCCACTTCCCCGCGGTGAGGGGTCGCCGACCACTCTCTGGATTTCGCTTCATTTTTCGATAACATTGCAGCGCCCAGCAGTGGGCGGGGCCTCTGTGATTGATGGGCGGGTGTGCGCACTCAGTGCGCCCGGCGGGGGGGGTGTGGGTTGTAAGGAGTTGCCCGGGTCTCCCCCCCCCCCCCACGGTAATGGTGCGGGCCGCAGGCTGTTCCAGTCGCTGCCCGAGCCCCCCGCCCTGCGGCAGGCGGAGTAATCGATCGCCCAGCGGCTGTCAGAGCGGGAGAATGAAACGCTTCCGAGCTTCCAAATACAGGAATATAGCACCGCGACTCCCGGCCCGGGCGGTGAGTACCAGGGCCCGGGAATCAATATAACCCCCCCGCGGGTAGCAAGGCCGGTACCGGAGTGGAGCCTGGGCCGATCCCGGGAGAACCCCCCTTCTTTCCGGGCCGCCGCTGCCCGCGGGGCTGGGGCTCTCCTGGGACTCGCTACCTGGCTGGCTCCGCACTCGGGGCCCGTTCCCCCGAGTCCCAGTTGCTGCGGAAGCGGCTGCTTCCTGTGAGGAAGCTGCTGTGAGCGGGGCCTGGCCTGGCCTGGCTGTGAGGGAGGCCGCTCTGTATTTACCGTTTCCTGCCGAGGCCTCGGCTCGATTCCTGTTCGAGCTTTTCAGCGGCGCCAGTGGAGAGAACTGCAGTCTTCTCACACTGGCATTTCTATAGCGCCTTCCTCATCCTCAGGACATCCCAAAGAGCTTGACAGCCAATGAAGTAGTTTTGAAGTGTAGTCACTGCTGCACTATAGAAAATGGACAGCAGGATCCCACAAACAGTGGCGCAGTGGTTAGCACTGCAGCCTCACAGCTGCAGGGACCCGGGTTCAATTCCGGGTACTGCCTGTGTCTGCGTGGGTTTTCTCCGGGTGCTCCGGTTTCCTCCCACAAGCCAAAAGACTTGCAGGTTGATAGGTAAATTGGCCATTATAAATTGTCACTAGTATAGGTAGGTGGTAGGGAAATATAGGGACAGGTGGGGATGTTTGGTAGGAATATGGGATTAGTGTAGGATTAGTATAAATGGGTGGTTGATGGTCGGCACAGACTCGGTGGGCCGAAGGGCCTGTTTCAGTGCTGTATCTCTAATCTAATCTCTAATCTAAAAAAATAATGACCAGATAATCTGTGTTTTAGTCATAGTTAAAGGATAAATATTGGTCCCGGGACAAGGCGGAGAGTTCCCCTTCTCTTTTGTGAAAATGCGCTGTGGGATCTTTTACATCCACCCGAAAGAGCAGAGGGGTCCCAGGTTTAACGTCTCAGCTGGGGGGGAGGGGCCCCTTCACTGCCCCTGTGGTGGGGGCGGGGAGAGAGGGGCCCCTTCACTGCCCCTGTGGTGGGGGCGGGGGGGGGGGGGGGAAGAGAGAGAGAGGGGCCCCTTCACTGCCCCTGTGGCCGGAGGGGTGGGTGCACCATCAGCACTGCCCCTCCGGTGGGTGGGTGTTGTGGGCAGGCGCTCCTTCAGTGCTGCCCCTGCAGTGGGCGGGGGAGGGGTGTGAGGTGCCCCCTCAGCACTGCCACTCCAGTGGGCGGGAGCTGTTGGCAGGCGCTCGTTCAGCACTGACCCTGCGGCCTCAATTTTGTGCTCAAGTTTCTGCAATGGAACTTGAACTTACAAACCTCTGATTCAGACGAATTTGTTGCCTACTGAGTCATGGCTCATCTTGAACACCAGCATCTTATTTTTTCACTGTAAGAGACTGTCCACAATTGTCATCTTAATAAAATAACTCTTCCTTTTCTATAGTGCTTTTTATGGGTGGGAATCTAAAAAAGAGGTTTGAGGTAGTAGGAATTTTAATAGAAGGATGAGTGAGGAAAGAGCATTTCATTTGGGAATCAGTGATAAAAGTTCATCAGTTAAATAATAGTCGCTGAGAGAGATTAGAAAGAAATTTCTTTGGGGTTGTTGGAATGCTCAGCCTGTTTGAAGCAGAGGAGGATACCGAGGCTATGGGAAGAGAGTGGGAAGTGAGATTAATTTTGGATTGTTTTGGCACACTGTCTGTCTGTGTAACTGCTTCCCACAGTCCTTCGTTCACTATTTGAAGTGCAGTGACTACTATCATATCATTCTGCCTTAGCAATGCCCAATAAGCAGTCCTGAGGTAGTGTTGGTTGAGGGTGTGATGTTTGGTCAGTGTAATCCCTTGTTTATTTGTGAAAATTCCCAAAGGATTGTGATTTTACATGGATGCTGAAGGGGCTAGGCTTCAATTTGTGTAATCTCAGCAGCTTGCAGTGATATTGGGGGATTCCACAGAGCGGTCCTGTGATAGTTATGGATGAAACAGTGCTGCAAGCTCAGAACTGGTGTGGAAGAGGACAGGAGGGGTGTTGCAGTGTAAGGAGATAAAGTCCTGTTCGGTGACAGGATCAGATGCAGAATAAACCATCTCTGCAACTCTCCCAAAGTCATATCCAAGGAGTCAGAAAGTGGCTCTGGAAGAAAAATGTGACATAAAAGTTGCTGCACTTGAAAGTAATTTGTTGATGTGACATGAGATTGTGGCATTGTATAAATTAAAGTGTAGAGACCGTCTTGAAGGGCAAATGCTGTAAAGAGAGGTGCCAGTTCTGAGTGCAGGAAGCAGCTTTTAAGACATGATCTGTTAACTGTTGACTCAACATTGGATTGTTTCCAACAATGTTGAAATCAATCACATGCTTGGAAGTAAAAGGGGTTGACCTCTCTCTCTATAAACTTCCTATTCAGGACACCATTTACATTAACAAATTACTATGTTGCTATTTAGTGTGGAAAATTTCTGAATAGATAATGGTTTCTGATTGTGTTCTTTCGCATTAATTATGTGACTTGTTGATAGAATAGATTAACGGTGTTAAACATATGGGCGTCTTGCTATATTGCACAGGTATAGCAAGAGGGCTTTATCCCTCACCTCCCTCCAGCTCGAGGATCAAGGGATCTGCTATCGTTATGTTAGAGAAACTTCCAAGCCTGTTTGTGAAAAAGACAGAGTGGGATGCTTTGGTGGAGACTTTTTATTGCTTGCCACAGAGTTTACTTCTCCTCTCCGGGCAGCACCCAGCCGGTGCTGGCTGGCTCTTTATATATACACGTATGAGTACAATTAACTAAACACCCAATACCTGTTCACCCTATTACCTTCAACTACCAGGTAATTAACAGAACTTGGACACTAACAGAGTCCCCTCTTTAAATTAGATACATATATAAAACAAAAAAAGGTGACACAATACATTTTTCTGTATCTTCCATTATTATACCATTGACCTTCAACAGCACCAGCCATTACCCCTTAACAAAAAAACTTGTTAAAATCGCTTTGTAATTCTTTAAACGAAAAATTCCAAGTTCTCCTAACTCATCATAGCAAGACCACCCTCTGAGGACATCCATTTCTTTGAATGATTACCTCTGTGTATATTCCAACTCTTTCCAACTGTCAAGCTCTTTTTGTTTTGCATCCTTTCCCAATTTACCATCTAACTTGTTAGTAGCCACTAGAGCTTCTCTATCGTAACGGCTCCTACTTCTTGTGGCGCTCCTCGCCTGCTCTCTGGTCCTTGCTGTTGTGAAACCATGTCCCCTACTAGATTTCTTATCTCTTTCTGGACTGCTACTACTCGACCTGCCCCTCCTACCACCAGACTTCCTTTCATTAGTTTGTGACCTTTTCCTTGGACTATGATTATCTTCAGGCCCACTGTCTGAACTTGCACTACGTTTTCTGGCCGTCGACATTTTTAAACTTCCTTCTGCCAATCTATAGGTCTGATATCCTTACCCTTGTCTTGCACATTCAGCCAATGTTTGTATTTCCCTGTGGCCTTTCCTGCCCTTCCTATAATGGTGGCTTCCCTCCATTCGCTAGCCCCTTCTGGTATATACATCACTCTAGTCCCAACTTTCGGTAGTTGACCTTTGGGATAAATGACCTTATCTGCATCTTCCCTATCACTTGATCCATTCTCAGTTAGCCCATTATCTGCTACAATCTGTTGCTCGCAAAGTTCCGACATATGTGAAATATGTGGTGCATCATCAGTGTCCATCATTTGTTCAGATTGTCAATGTATAATCCGTGCCAATAAGCCACGAGGAATGTACTCTAACGGTTTGATTGCCATGTTGCAAAATTACTGTTTTGCCATCAGTGCCTGTAACTTTTCCTGGGTGCCTCCATTCTTTCTGCCTTTCTCTTTTGTAATACACACTGTCCCTGCTATTAAAATTCTTTTCTGATGGCCTGATCCGATACCTCAAAGCTCTCCAGAATTTTTTCTGAAACCTTTACCTTAATAAATGCTTTTCTCCCTGCATGCATGGCATTCAAATGTTCCACAAAAATGGAACTAATTTTAGTCCCTTCTAAAGCCGGGGGATGATCCCACATTACCGAAGGTAATTTCGGATTCCTGCCATAAACTAATTGATAGTGGTTGTAGCCCCAACCATTTGAAGCATGTTTTTCACATGTACTGCCCACGCCAGAGCAGTCGTCAATTTACAATTTGGTTTATCGGCTAAAACCATATCGTCAATTCGGGCATGATGTCTCACAAATCCCATGACTAAAAGGACATTCTGCTGTCGTGTGCATTGCTACAATATTCATATTTTCACTCCTGAACTCATCATTGGCAAATTCTCCTCCATTGTCAGTTAGAAATCTAGCCAGTGCTGCCAGTCCCGTTCCTATCCACCTTTCCATTATCTTGTCCATTATTACGTTTTTTGGCTTTACCATAAATTACCATTGACAGACTGAATCTAGTTGCTATGTCTATAAAGTGTAGAAGAAAAATGTTTTGTCTTTATACCGTACCATCAAGTCCATCGCAACGGTTTCTTTAAAGTCCCTTGCTAATGGGAGACTCAGTACGGGTCGCGATGGCATCCTCCTGTTTTTTTTTTACAGATATCATATTTTTTACTGATATCCTCTAAGTTTAGTGTAATCATCATCTATTACCCCTGTGTCTTTTAACAGAATCTTCAATCTATGACCAGATGGATATGCAAACTGTCAATGTAGTTTTGAAATAATTTGCCTTTTCTGCTTCAAATCCCTACCCCTGGATGCCATTTAACATCCTGTTTAGAGATGATGGGTCTCGCTAAAGGAATACAATAATGTCCCGACTGTGTAAACCGCAAAGCTACAGATTTTCCAAAGGCCATGTTCCAGATCCAATTTAATCCGAGCCTTTTTCATAGACTGTTTACTTAACAGCAAAGGTATTTCATTGGATACTACATCCGTACTAATAGAATGGTTTACCCCTGCTATTTTACATGGAATTACCATTCATTTTAGTGATTTCAACATGTCATCCCCAAACCTGAAACAGGTAGAATGGTCATTCTTTGACCGTACATAGATTTTTTAAGTAAGGAAGACCGAAGTAACACCATAAACAGTCCACTCTGCATACTGTGGACGTACACCCACTGTCTAGTACTGCGCAATTGAACGACTAGGACACTCGTTATTGGACTGAAGCTTCTTGTGACCAGTACAGTTCCTTCTGATTGATCTGTAGCGTCATCCTCACCTTCCACATCGTAGATCATCAAAAACCCTGCTATTCCTTTTTAGACAATGTAACCAATAATCATACTTTTGAGTCACATTGGAAACACCTGTTGACCACCCCTTAATTATTCCTGGGGTTCATCCTTCTGCCATAGTTGCCCAATACCTGCCATCTGTTATAGCTGCCAAAAGGGTTACTATCCTCATTTGTTTTGTGTGATTCTCTTTTTGTACTAACGTTTGGGCCCCATATTTGTTCGTCCTGAATGCTGCTAGCATTGTATCCTCCACTGTGTCACCGCTGAAGAGTCCATTTGTGTCATGAAAGTGACCAGAAAGGAATGTTTACCCAAAAATTTCAGGGCGTCAGACATTTGATCAAAAAGCATATCTCTTTCTTTGAATCCAACTCCAGTTAATACCAAGAGCCTATCCATGTTTGATATCCTAGCACAATCCAACACTTTGAAGGCAAGTACTTATTTAGGAATTTCCAAGTAGAATCGCTGCAACCTTGCATATAGTCATTTAAACTCCATGATATATTCTTCTATGGAAGAACCATCCATTTTTCTAAATTTATCAAAGTTCGACCATGCCTCATAGGCGCTCAATAAGTCATCTTTCATATAAATTTTGAGAGATTGCCGAAACCTTGCACATTGTCCAAATGAGCCTCTAGCTCTGAGAACACTTTGCCCTGATCTTACTTCTGGAGGGAAGTGAAAGTGCAAGGGCTATTCCTTGCTTCCTTTATGGTAAAAACATCACCAGTGTCCATAGATCAACTTTATTCTTCCATTGATCGTAAGGTTCGGCTTCACAAAACAGCGGTGGAAAATCATATCCCACCTTACACCTGATTTCAGTCATCTTCAAAAAAAAACTCCAGTTACAGCCTTGTCAAAAAAAAACTCCAATTCTAATCTCATGTCTGAAAACAAATGTTAGTCTCCACTCTTCACTTTCAGGTAACCATCCTCTGCTACCAATGTTAGAGAAAGTTCCAAGTATGTTTGTGAAGAAGACACTGAGACTAGGATGCTTTGGCGGAGACTGTTTAATGCTTTCCACAGAGTTTACTTCTCCATTCTGAACAACACACAGCCACTGCTGGCTGGTTGGTCTTCATATGTACATTTGAGTACAATTAACTAAACACCCAACACCTGTTCACCCTATTACTTTCAACTACTAGGCATTTAACATCCATTAACGGAACTTGTTAAGATACTAACAAGTCACAGGGTCAGTTTGTATCTTCCAGTGCATCAGGAGATATAGAAAAGACAAATTCTTTGTTCAAACGGAGATTGTGGGGAAAAAAATCACAGGCACTTGTCATCACAAATCTTGGATCAGAAATCTATAGAAAGAAGGAATGTTTATTTCCAAGTTAGATTGTTCAACCAGCAAACAATCTTTGAATCTAATTATTCTGAGCAGTAACTGTGGCATCAACACAGAAGGTTGGCTGACTCTCAATCAACATGCAGGTGGATCTGGTCAGTTTCAATTGTTTGCCATTCGTCTGTCAGCCATGGCTCCGTGGGTAGTACACTTTCCTCTGAGTCAGAAGGTTGTGGGTTCAAGCCTCACTCCAGAGACTTGAGTTCATGATCCTTCAGTGCAGTACTGAGGGAGTGCTGCACTGTGAAGAGGTACTGCCATTCAGATGAAATGTTAAACTGAGAAATCGTCTGTCCCCTCAGGTAGGTGCTAAAGATCCTACACTATTGGAAGAAGAGCAGGGAAGTTCTCCCTGGTGTCCTGGCCAATATTTATCCTTCAACCAACATTACAAAAGTGATTAACTGATTATCATATTGCTGTTTGTAGGAGCTTGCTGTGCACAAATTGGCTGCCTCGTTTTGTACATTTAAACAATGACTACACTTCAAACATTGGAGACAGAGACTGCAATGCTTGGGGTGACGGGGGGAGAGAGAGAGAAAAATAGATTGATGCTGGGGTAACAGACAGAGACTGACTGCTGGTGACACAGATAGAGAGAGAGACTATGATGCTGGAGTGACATGGAGAGAAACTGATGCCAGGGTGACACAGATAGAGAGAGAGAGAAACTGCGATGCTAGAGAGAGAGGGAGAGAGACTGCGATGCTAGAGAGAGAGAGAGACTGCGATGCTGGAGTGAGAGAGAGAGAAACTACGATGCTGGAGTGAGAGAGAGAGAGACTGCGATGCTGGAGTGAGAGAGAGAGAGACTGCGATGCTGGAGTGAGAGAGAGAAAGAGACTGCGATGCTGGAGTGAGAGAGAGAGAAAGAGACTGCGATGCTGGAGTGAGAGAGAGAGAGAAAGAGACTGCGATGCTGGAGTGAGAGAGAGAGAAAGAGACTGCGATGCTGGAGTGAGAGAGAGAGAAAGAGACTGCGATGCTGGAGTGAGAGTGAGAGAGAGACTGCGATGCTGGAGTGAGAGAGTGAGAGAGAGACTGCGATGCTGGAGTGAGAGAGAGACTGCGATGCTGGAGTGAGAGAGAGAGAGAGACTGCGATGCTGGAGTGAGAGAGAGAGAGAGAGAGAAACTGCGATGCTAGAGAGAGCGACTGCGATGCTGGGGTGACAGTGAGAGAGAGCGACTGCGATGCTGGAGTGACAGAGAGAGAGAGCGACTGCGATGCTGGAGTGAGAGAGAGACTGCGATGCTGGAGTGAGAGAGAGACTGCGATGCTGGAGTGAGAGAGAGAGACTGCGATGCTGGGGTGACAGTGCGAGAGAAAGACTGCGATGCTGGAGTGAGAGAGAGAGAGACTGCGATGCTGGAGTGAGAGAGAGAGAGACTGCGATGCTGGAGTGAGAGAGAGAGAGACTGCGATGCTGGAGTGAGAGAGAGAGAGACTGCGATGCTGGAGTGAGAGAGAGAGAGACTGCGATGCTGGAGTGAGAGAGAGAGAGACTGCGATGCTGGAGTGAGGGAGAGAGAGACTGCGATGCTGGAGTGAGGGAGACAGAGACTGCGATGCTGGAGTGAGGGAGAGAGAGACTGCGATGCTGGAGTGAGTGAGAGAGAGAGAGACTGCGCTGCTGGAGTGAGAGAGAGAGAGACTGCGATGCTGGAGTGAGAGAGAGAGAGAGACTGCGATGCTGGAGTGAGAGAGAGAGAGAGACTGCGATGCTGGAGTGAGAGAGAGAGAGAGACTGCGATGCTGGAGTGAGAGAGAGAGAGAGACTGCGATGCTGGAGTGATAGAGAGAGAGAGACTGCGATGCTGGAGTGAGAGAGAGAGAGAGAGACTGCGATGCTGGAGTGAGAGAGAGAGAGAGAGACTGCGATGCTGGAGTGAGAGAGAGAGAGAGACTGCGATGCTGGAGTGAGAGAGAGAGAGACTGCGATGCTGGAGTGAGAGAGAGAGAGACTGCGATGCTGGAGTGAGAGAGAGAGAGACTGCGATGCTGGAGTGAGAGTGAGAGAGAGACTGCGATGCTGGAGTGAGAGTGAGAGAGAGACTGCGATGCTGGAGTGAGAGAGAGACTGCGATGCTGGAGTGAGAGAGAGACTGCGATGCTGGAGTGAGAGAGAGACTGCGATGCTGGAGTGAGAGAGAGACTGCGATGCTGGAGTGAGAGAGAGACTGCGATGCTGGAGTGAGAGAGAGACTGCGATGCTGGAGTGAGAGAGAGACTGCGATGCTGGAGTGAGAGAGAGACTGCGATGCTGGAGTGAGAGAGAGACTGCGATGCTGGAGTGAGAGAGAGACTGCGATGCTGGAGTGAGAGAGAGACTGCGATGCTGGAGTGAGAGAGAGACTGCGATGCTGGAGTGAGAGAGAGACTGCGATGCTGGAGTGAGAGAGAGACTGCGATGCTGGAGTGAGAGAGAGACTGCGATGCTGGAGTGAGAGAGAGACTGCGATGCTGGAGTGAGAGAGAGACTGCGATGCTGGAGTGAGAGAGAGACTGCGATGCTGGAGTGAGAGAGAGACTGCGATGCTGGAGTGAGAGAGAGACTGCGATGCTGGAGTGAGAGAGAGACTGCGATGCTGGAGTGAGAGAGAGACTGCGATGCTGGAGTGAGAGAGAGACTGCGATGCTGGAGTGAGAGAGAGACTGCGATGCTGGAGTGAGAGAGAGACTGCGATGCTGGAGTGAGAGAGAGACTGCGATGCTGGAGTGAGAGAGAGACTGCGATGCTGGAGTGAGAGAGAGACTGCGATGCTGGAGTGAGAGAGAGACTGCGATGCTGGAGTGAGAGAGAGACTGCGATGCTGGAGTGAGAGAGAGACTGCGATGCTGGAGTGAGAGAGAGACTGCGATGCTGGAGTGAGAGAGAGACTGCGATGCTGGAGTGAGAGAGAGACTGCGATGCTGGAGTGAGAGAGAGACTGCGATGCTGGAGTGAGAGAGAGACTGCGATGCTGGAGTGAGAGAGAGACTGCGATGCTGGAGTGAGAGAGAGACTGCGATGCTGGAGTGAGAGAGAGACTGCGATGCTGGAGTGAGAGAGAGACTGCGATGCTGGAGTGAGAGAGAGACTGCGATGCTGGAGTGAGAGAGAGAGAGAGAGAGACTGCGATGCTGGAGTGAGAGAGAGAGAGAGAGAGAGACTGCGATGCTGGAGTGAGAGAGAGAGAGAGAGAGAGACTGCGATGCTGGAGTGAGAGTGAGAGAGAGAGAGAGACTGCGATGCTGGAGTGAGAGTGAGAGAGAGAGAGAGACTGCGATGCTGGAGTGAGAGAGAGAGAGACTGCGATGCTGGAGTGAGAGAGAGAGAGAGAGACTGCGATGCTGGAGTGAGAGAGAGAGAGAGACTGCGATGCTGGAGTGAGAGAGAGAGAGAGAGAGAGAGACTGCGATGCTGGAGTGAGAGAGAGAGAGAGACTGCGATGCTGGAGTGAGAGTGAGAGAGAGAGAGAGACTGCGATGCTGGAGTGAGAGAGAGAGAGAGACTGCGATGCTGGAGTGAGAGAGAGAGAGAGACTGCGATGCTGGAGTGAGAGAGAGAGAGACTGCGATGCTGGAGTGAGAGAGAGAGAGACTGCGATGCTGGAGTGAGAGAGAGAGAGAGACTGCGATGCTGGAGTGAGAGAGAGAGACTGCGATGCTGGAGTGAGAGAGAGAGAGAGACTGCGATGCTGGAGTGAGAGAGAGAGAGAGACTGCGATGCTGGAGTGAGAGAGAGAGAGAGACTGCGATGCTGGAGCGAGAGAGAGAGAGACTGCGATGCTGGAGAGCGAGAGAGAGAGAGACTGCGATGCTGGAGAGCGTGAGAGAGAGAGAGAGACTGCGATGCTGGAGAGCGTGAGAGAGAGAGAGAGACTGCGATGCTGGAGAGCGTGAGAGAGAGAGAGAGACTGCGATGCTGGAGAGCGTGAGAGAGAGAGAGAGAGAGACTGCGATGCTGGAGAGCGTGAGAGAGAGAGAGACTGCGATGCTGGAGAGCGTGAGAGAGAGAGAGAGACTGCGATGCTGGAGAGCGTGAGAGAGAGAGAGAGACTGCGATGCTGGAGAGCGTGAGAGAGAGAGAGACTGCGATGCTGGAGAGCGTGAGAGAGAGAGAGAGACTGCGATGCTGGAGAGCGAGAGAGAGAGAGACTGCGATGCTGGAGAGCGAGAGAGAGAGAGAGAGACTGCGATGCTGGAGAGCGTGAGAGAGAGAGAGACTGCGATGCTGGAGAGCGTGAGAGAGAGAGAGAGACTGCGATGCTGGAGAGCGAGAGAGAGAGAGAGAGACTGCGATGCTGGAGAGCGAGAGAGAGAAAGACTGCGATGCTGGAGAGCGAGAGAGAGAGAGAGAGACTGCGATGCTGGAGAGCGTGAGAGAGAGAGAGAGACTGCGATGCTGGAGAGCGTGAGAGAGAGAGAGAGAGAGAGACTGCGATGCTGGAGAGCGTGAGAGAGAGAGAGAGAGAGACTGCGATGCTGGAGAGCGTGAGAGAGAGAGAGAGAGAGAGACTGCGATGCTGGAGAGCGTGAGAGAGAGAGAGAGAGACTGCGATGCTGGAGAGCGTGAGAGAGAGAGAGAGACTGCGATGCTGGAGAGCGTGAGAGAGAGAGAGAGAGAGAGAGACTGCGATGCTGGAGAGCGTGAGAGAGAGAGAGAGAGACTGCGATGCTGGAGAGCGTGAGAGAGAGAGAGAGAGAGAGAGAGACTGCGATGCTGGAGAGCGTGAGAGAGCGTGAGAGAGAGACTGCGATGCTGGAGAGCGTGAGAGAGAGACTGCGATGTTGGAGAGCGTGAGAGAGAGAGAGAGACTGCGATGCTGGAGAGCGTGAGAGAGAGAGAGAGAGAGACTGCGATGCTGGAGAGCGTGAGAGAGAGAGAGAGACTGCGATGCTGGAGAGCGTGAGAGAGAGAGAGAGACTGCGATGCTGGAGAGCGTGAGAGAGAGAGAGAGACTGCGATGCTGGAGAGCGTGAGAGAGAGAGAGAGACTGCGATGCTGGAGAGCGTGAGAGAGAGAGAGAGTGCGATGCTGGAGAGCGTGAGAGAGAGAGTGCGATGCTGGAGAGCGTGAGAGAGAGAGTGCGATGCTGGAGAGCGTGAGAGAGAGAGAGAGAGAGACTGCGATGCTGGAGTGAGAGAGAGAGAGAGAGAGACTGCGATGCTGGAGTGAGAGAGAGAGAGAGAGACTGCGATGCTGGAGTGCGTGAGAGAGAGAGACAGCGATGCTGGAGTGCGTGAGAGAGAGAGAGAGACTGCGATGCTGGAGTGAGAGAGAGAGAGAGACTGCGATGCTGGAGTGAGAGAGAGAGAGAGAGACTGCGATGCTGGAGTGAGAGAGAGAGAGAGAGACTGCGATGCTGGAGTGAGAGAGAGAGAGAGAGACTGCGATGCTGGAGTGAGAGAGACTGCGATGCTGGAGTGCGTGAGAGAGAGAGAGAGAGAGAGACTGCGATGCTGGAGTGCGTGAGAGAGAGAGAGAGACTGCGATGCTGGAGTGAGAGAGAGTGAGAGAGAGACTGCGATGCTGGAGTGAGAGAGAGACTGCGATGCTGGAGTGAGAGAGAGACTGCGATGCTGGAGTGAGAGAGACTGCGATGCTGGAGTGAGAGAGAGACTGCGATGCTGGAGTGAGAGAGAGACTGCGATGCTGGAGTGAGAGAGAGACTGCGATGCTGGAGTGAGAGAGAGACTGCGATGCTGGAGTGAGAGAGAGACTGCGATGCTGGAGTGAGAGAGAGACTGCGATGCTGGAGTGAGAGAGAGACTGCGATGCTGGAGTGAGAGAGAGACTGCGATGCTGGAGTGAGAGAGAGACTGCGATGCTGGAGTGAGAGAGAGACTGCGATGCTGGAGTGAGAAAGAGAGAGAGAGAGAGAGAGAGACTGCGATGCTGGAGAGAGTGAGAGAGAGAGACTGCGATGCTGGAGAGAGAGAGAGAGAGAGAGACGGCGATGCTGGAGTGAGAGAGAGAGAGAGAGAGAGACGGCGATGCTGGAGTGAGAGAGCGAGACTGCGATGCTGGAGTGAGAGAGCGAGACTGCGATGCTGGAGTGAGAGAGCGAGACTGCGATGCTGGAGTGAGAGAGCGAGACTGCGATGCTGGAGTGAGAGAGCGAGACTGCGATGCTGGAGTGAGAGAGCGAGACTGCGATGCTGGAGTGAGAGAGCGAGACTGCGATGCTGGAGTGAGAGAGCGAGACTGCGATGCTGGAGTGAGAGAGCGAGACTGCGATGCTGGAGTGAGAGAGCGAGACTGCGATGCTGGAGTGAGAGAGCGAGACTGCGATGCTGGAGTGAGAGAGCGAGACTGCGATGCTGGAGTGAGAGAGCGAGACTGCGATGCTGGAGTGAGAGAGCGAGACTGCGATGCTGGAGTGAGAGAGCGAGACTGCGATGCTGGAGTGAGAGAGCGAGACTGCGATGCTGGAGTGAGAGAGCGAGACTGCGATGCTGGAGTGAGAGAGCGAGAGAGAGAGAGAGAGAGACTGCGTTGCTGGAGTGAGAGAGCGAGAGAGAGAGAGAGACTGCGATGCTGGAGTGAGAGAGAGAGAGAGAGACTGCGATGCTGGAGTGAGAGAGAGAGAGAGAGAGAGAGAGAGACTGCGATGCTGGAGTGAGAGAGAGAGAGAGAGAGAGAGAGAGACTGCGATGCTGGAGTGAGAGAGAGTGAGAGAGAGAGAGAGACTGCGATGCTGGAGTGAGAGAGAGTGAGAGAGAGAGAGAGACTGCGATGCTGGAGTGAGAGAGAGAGAGAGAGAGAGACTGCGATGCTGGAGTGTGAGAGAGAGAGACTGCGATGCTGGAGTGAGAGAGAGAGAGACTGCGATGCTGGGGTGACAGTGAGAGAGAGCGACTGCGATGCTGGAGTGAGAGAGAGAGAGACTGCATTGCTGGGATGACAAGGGGAGAGAGAGGATTTGTGAACCTGGGCACCCAGTGCCCTGTTCACAAGGTCAGGTTGGTAAATATTGCTGTTTCTGGGAAGAATGAATAGGGACAGGTAGGTTTCACGCACAACTCTGTAAATCTATCTTTCTGCCTCTGCAGGACTGGATCAATGACATTAGAGCAGGCTCAGCTGTCTCCTATGGGAATCATATCAAATCAAGCTGTGCCTTCATCGCCTTCAATGCAAATAGCCCGGGTAAGAGCAAGAAATGGGTTGCACTGACTTCAGAGTGTTCGACATTTTAACAAAGGTGAAATTCTCCTTTGGGGAAAAGGCATCCTCCGCCGCCGATGTCCCAGGGTAAATTCTCAGCCTGGACTGAGGTAACTAGTATCAGCCGGGTATGAAATTGGCTGTAGTGTGCTATTGCACGCTCATGATCTGCAGTCTTCGAGTTAGAGCCAGGCTGTGAAATTAAGAAGCATTTTTTTCACAGGGCAGTGGAAATCTGGAACTCGCTTTCCCATAGGTTGTGATTGCTGGGGAATAATTGAAATTTGACACAGAGATTGGTAGATTTTTGTTCAGTAAGTGTATCAAGATATGGAGCAAAGGCGGGTAAATGGGGTTGAGGTACAGATTACATATGATCTAACTGAATGGCGGGAAAGGCTCGAGGGGCTGCATGGCCTCCTGTTCCTGTGTGAGTCTCTGTTTCATGGAATATTCAGCCAACACACCGTGCCAAGATTCCCACGTGAAGGATGGCAACTTGGAGTGGGGCATCTGATTACAGCATGTACCTGTGGAGCTGTCACCCCAGTGAGAGTCAAAGGCTGCACTGCACGAGCATGGCAAAGGAGAAAAATCCATAGAAAAGGCGACAATTAATACTCTGCTCAAAACAGATAGCAGGGCAAGGATGGGGTTGGGTGGGGCAGAGCCTAGTTGATACTGCAGCAAATTGATACAAATAGGAAATTAGAGTTCGGATAAATTCATTTATCATAATAATGAGTTTCTCTTGAGCTTTTGTCAGCAGCTCAGTAACTCCTCTCAAGTCCATGCAATGACATGCTGAGAGTCAATGTTACACACTGCCCTTCTGAATGGGCTGTATTTTAATGTCACTCTGCTGTTTCATGCAGGAGGAGGGAGTCTCGGAATTCTGCCACTGGAAAATGGAAATTGGGATAAGCAGCAGGTGTCAGAGCTTCAATGTCATGCAGGTAAGTGCAAGAACCTGGCTCAGGCTCCTGTTGTGGAATCCTGTACTGCAGGCGTGGTTGTTCATTAGGGGGCAGTGAGGAAGTTGGACCATGCTGCAATGAATAACCACTCGTGCTCAATGGGGACTGCCCCTCTGCTGGCTGTGTGTGCCTGTCACCACTTTACTGATGGGCTCCTGTACTTCCAGTCATTTTCACACCAGTCCTAGTTAACTGGATCAAGGGAGATCTGCCTGAGACTGGACATCGTCTGTTTAAATTGCTGAATTTGGTGCTCTTGTGCACAATGTGCTGTATGTTGTTTCTCCCCCTGTGACTTCAACCAGGCCCTTTGGCCTATCGTGTCTGTGACGGCCATCAAGCACCTAACTATTCTAATCCCATTTTCAGCTCTTGGCGCGTAGCCTTGTTTGCTATGGCGTTTCAAGTGCTCATCTAAATACTCCTTAAATGTTGTAAGGGTTCCTGCCTCTACCACCTCCCCAGGCAGTACGTTCCAGATTCCAACCACTCTCTGGGTGAACATTTTTCCCTCAAATCCCCTCTAAACCTCCTGCCCCTTACCTTAAATCTATTCCCCCTGGTTATTGACACCTCCGCTAAGGGAAAAAGTTTCTTCCTATCTAACGTATCAATGCCCCTCATAATTCTGTATACCTCAATCATATCTCCCCTCAGCCTTCTCTGCTCTAAGGAAAACAACCCTCGCCTATCCAGTCCCTCCTCTTGGATGAAATTTTCCAGCCCAGGCAACATCCTGGTGAATCTCTTCTGCACCCTCTCCAGTGCAATCACATCCTTCCTGTAGTGTGGTGCCCAGAACTGTACACAGTAGTCCAACTGTGGCCGGACTAGCGTTTTATACAGCTCCATCATAACCTCCCTGCTCTTATATTCTGTGCCTTGGCTAATAAAGGCAAGTATCCCATATGTCTTCCTAACCACCTTATCTACCTGTGCAGCTTCCTACAGTGATCTATGGACAAGTACACCAAGGTCCCTCTGACCCTCTGTACTTCCTGGGGTCCTACCATCCTTGCCTTGTTAGTCCTCCCAAAATGCATCACCTCACACTTCTCGGGATTAAATTCCATTTGCCACTGCTCTGCCCATCATACCAGCCCATCTATAACGTCTTGTAATTTAAGGCTTTCCTCCTCACTATTTACGACACCACCAATTTTCGTGTCATCTGCAAACTTACTGATCATACCTGCTATATTCACGTCTAAGTTATCAATGTACAGTCAGTTCCTCTTTGCACCCTGCCAGATTGGTGCTGATATAATTATCCTGGTAATCACAGGGTACAACAATAATGGAGCTGTTGACTAATCCATAACAATCAATCTCCATCAATTAACCTACAACACACCTAGACACAGGGTGAAGAAAACTGGTAATGGTGCGTCGTGGAGTGTGGGCATTGACTAGTGATGTTGGTGAGATGTGATCCATGTCTTTAGACTGGAAAATTGCACACATCACTCCGCTATTTAAGAAAGGTGAGAAAGGGAAACCAGGGAATTATAGACCAGTTAACTTAACATCTGTTGGGAAATTACTAGACTCTATAATTAAGGATAGAGTGATAGAACGCCCGGATATTTTGCAGCTGATCAGAGAAAGCCAGCATGTATTTGTAAAGGGTAGGTCATGCCTGAAGAACCTGATTGAATATTTTTGAAATGGTGACAAAAGTAGTGGACAGTGGAATGTCTCTGGATGTTATTTATATGGACTTCCGGAAGGCATTCAATAAAGTCCGTTATAGGCGACTATCAGCTAAAGTTGAAGCTCAATGAAATTGCAGGCAAATTATTGAACTGGTTAGGAAACTGGCTGAGTGGCAGGGGACAGAGAGTGGGGATAATGGGCAGGTTGACCAATTCACTCTATTTATCAACAATTTGAATGATGGGATTGAAAGCCCCGTATCCAAATTTGCTGACGACACAAAGATAGGCAGCATTATAAGCAGTGTAGATGGAAGCATAAAATTACAAAGGGATGTGGATAGATTAAGTGAAAGGACAAAACTGTGGCAAATCAACGATATAGGAAGAAAGAGGGATGAGGTCCTGCAGATTATTTAAGGAGTTGGGAACGAGATTAGCAAGCAGAACCTCAAAGGTAGTAATCTCCGGATTACTCCCAAGGCCACATGCTAGTGAGTATAGAAATAGGAGAATACACAAGATGAATGCCTGGCTGGAGAGATGGTGCAGGAGGCAGGGCTTCAGATTTCTGGGGCATTGGGATCAGTTCTGGGGAAGGTGGGACCTGTACAAGCCGGATGGTCTGCATCTTAGCAGGACTGGGACAAATATCCTTGCAAGAAGGTTTGCTAGTGCTGTTGGGGTTGGTTTAAACTAGTTTGGCAGGGGGATGAGAACCTGAGTGCAGTCTTACTTCGGACAATTTCAGGGCAGGGAATAACAGGCAGAAAATTAGCGAGTGAAAGACAGAAGAAGCAAAGGTTAAAAAGTGTGCAGCACAGGAATTTGGCAGTGTTAGAGGGTATTTATTTAAATGCAAGGAGCATAGTAAATAAAGCCGATGTGCTGAGGGCACAGTTAGACACATGGCAACACAATATCATTGCTATAACAGAAACTTGGCTTAAAGAGAGGCAAGAATGGCTGCTCAACATCCCTGGATATAGAGTTTTCAGGCAGGATAGAGAGGGAGATTTAAAAAAAATGGGGGTGTAGCATTATTAGTTAAGGAATCAATAACAGCTCTGAGGAATGCTAAATTGATCATCAAATAAGGTCATATGGGTGGAGCTCAAATAAAAAAGGGGCAGTCACACTACTAGGAGTGTACTATAGACCCCCAAATAGTGAGACAGAGGTAGAAGAACAAATATGCAGGCAAATTTCTGAGTGCAAAAACTAGAGGGCAATAATAGTTGGGGATTTCAACTACTCCAATATCAACTGGGATACAAACAGTGTGAAGGGCACAGAGGGGGACAAAATTCTTGAACTGTGTTCAAGAGAACTTTTTTAGCCAGCACGTAACAAGCCCAACGAGAGGGTGCACAATTATAGATTTAGTCTTCAGTAATGAAGCTGGGCAAGTGGATGAAGTAACAGTGGGTGACCATTTTGGAGATGGTGACCATAATACAGTTAGTTTTATCATAATCATAGAAAAGGACAAAGATAAAACAGGCGTAAAAGTTCTAAATTGAGGAAAGGCAAATTTTACAAGATTGAAAGGTGACCTGGCGGAAGTGGACTGGATACGGCTACTTGAAGGAAAATCAGTGGCAAATCAGTGGGAGGCATTCAAAAGCAAGATACTACAGGCACAATGTAGGCATGTCCCCACAAAGATGAGTGGTACTGCCAAATCTAGAGTCCCCTGGTTATCTAAAGCTTACAGGGTAAGTTAAAGCAGAAAAAGAAAGCTTATGACGATCACAAAAAGCTTAATACTTTAGAAAGCCTAGAGGAGTGTAGAAAGTGCAGAGGTGATGTAAAAAAGGAAATTAGAAAAGCAAAGAGAGGACATGAAAATTTATTGGCAGGTAAAATAAAGGAAAACCCAATAATGTTCTATCCGTACATTAAGAGCAAGTGGTTAACTGAGGAAAGGGTAAGGGCTATCAGAGATGTACAAGGGAACTTATGCGTGGATGCAGAAGATGTGGGCAGGGTTCTTAATGAGTTTTTTGTCTCTGTCTTCACAAAAGAGAGGGTTGATGTAGACATTGTAGTTGATGTAGACATTGTACAGGGTACTAAAAGAGATGGCGGGAGAAATAGCAGGTGCACTGGTGGTAATTTTCCAAAATTCGCTGGACTCTGGGGTAGTCCCAGCAGATTGGAAAACAGCAGATGTGACGCCACTGTTTAAAAAGGGAGGTAGACAAAAGATGGGGAATTAGCTTAACCTCTGTAGTTGGGAAGATGCTTGAGTCTATTATCAAGGAAGAAATAGCAGGGCATCTCGATAGAAATTGTCCCGTTGGGCAGACGCAGCATGGGTTCAGGAAGGGCAGGTCATGCTTGACAAATCTTTTGGAATTCTATGATGACATTACGAGCAAGGTGGACAATGGGGACCCAGTGGATGTGGTGTACCTAGATTTCCAAAAGGCCTTCGACAAGGTGCCGCACAAGAGGCTGCTGCATAAGATAAGGATTCATGGCGTTAGGGGTAAAGTATTAGCATAGATAGAGGATTGGTTGACTAACAGGAAGCAGAGAGTGGGGATAAATGAGTGCTATTCTGGTTGGCAATCAGTCACTAGTGGTGTGCCTCAAGGATCGGTGTTGGGACCGCAATTATTTACAATTTATATAGATGATTTGGAGTTGGGGACCACGTGTAGGGTGTCAAAGTTTGCAGATGACACTAAGATGAGTGGCAGAGCAAAGTCTGCAGATGACTGTGAAACTTTGCAGAGGAACATAGATACATTGAGTGAGTGGGCAAAGGTCTGGCAGATGGAATACAATGTTAATAAATGTGAAGTCATTCATTTCGGTAGGAGTAACAGTAAAAAGGATTATTACTTGAATGGCAAAAAGTTGCAGCATGCTGCTATGCAGAGGGACCTGGGTGTCCTTGTGCATGAATCGCAGAAGGTTGGTCTGCAGGTACAGCAAGTAATTAGGAAGGCAAATGGAATTTTGTCCTTCATTGCTGAAGGGATTGAGTTTAAGAGCAGAGAGGTTATGTTGCAGCTGTATAAGGTACTGGTGAGGCCGCACCTGGAGTACTGTGTGCAGTTTTGGTCTCCTTACTTGAGAAAGGATGTACTGGCACCGGAGAGGGTGCAGAGGAGGTTCACTAGGTTGATTCCGGAGTTGAGGGGGTTGGCTTATGAGGAGAGACTGAGTAGATTGGGATTATATTCATTGGAATTCAGAAGAATGATGGGGGGGGATCTTATAGAAACATATAAAATTATGAAGGGAACAGATAAGATACAAGTAGAGAGGATGTTTCCACTGGCAGGTGAAGCTAGGACAAGAGGGCATAGCGTCAAGATTAGAGGGAGCAGATTTAGGACTGAATTAAGAAGGAACTTCTTCACCCAGAGGGTTGTTAATCTATGGAATTCCTTGCCCAGTGAAGTAGTTGACGCTTCTTCAGTAAACGTTTTTAAAGCTAAGCTTTCTGTCTGACAAAGCTTACAGTGTCCCCTGAGCTGCACAAGCAGCCACATGACATTACCAAACCTCTTTGTGTGTTAATGAAGCCCTTCTGGAATCTCTTCTGAGATTCAAGGCTCTACCCCTCAAGCTGTCCGGTCACACTTGGTGGGGGTTGGCTCTTTGGTGTCGATGGCCCCTGATGACTATGTTGATGAGGCCATTTCAGGTAATTTGATCAGGGAGCACCCCATTGTTCTGGCTGATTGAGTCAGTTGTGTTGTCTCCAGTCTAATCTTTTGTTTCAAATGTAAATTGCAGTGGCCATCTTGGCTGCCAGTTTACTTTTTTAAACCAGTTATTTGTAAGAATTTCCAGTAAAAGTCTAAGGCAAGGTTCCAACCAATGAAATTAATATTTCCCATTTGACATGCAGGGTTTTCATGACAATAGAAACTATTTCTGCTAGTTGGGGAATCTAGGACTAGGGGACATAGTCTAAAAAATTAGAGCCAAGACCTTTCAGGAATGAAGTTAGGGAACTCTTCTGCATGCAAACCGTTGTGGAGGTTTGGAACTCTCTTCCGCAAACAGCAGTTGATGCTGGGTCAATTGTTAACTTTAAATTTGAGATTGATAGATTTCTGTTAACCAAGGGTATTAAGGGATATGGGGCAAAGGCAGGGATATGGAGTTAGGTCACAGATCAGCAATGATCTCATCGAATGGCAGAACAGATTCAAGGGGCTGAATGGCCTTCACCTGTTCCTATGTTCCTGATACTGAGCATTGGCACTGACATCACATAAGAACAGAAATAGGAGCAGGAGTAGACCATACGGATCCTCGCGCCTGCTCGGCATTCAATAAAATTATAGCTGATCTTCAACCATAGCTCTACTTGTTACGACTGAGGCGGGAGGAGTGCACTGTTTACTCGAGTTCCACTTCTCCACGGGTCACAACATCTATTTAAATTTTTTCCCACTTACCGATCGATACGCTCAATCGTAGACTCTATTTGTATCCCAGAATAAAACGCACCAACTGGGTTTCTTTAATAAATAACAAAATTATCAGTTTATTAGAAAACTGTTCTTAACCCGTAATGAAGTAACGCTTAAACACACAGCTTGAAATATTAAAGTTCCCTTTTTACCTTAGCCCCCTCACACTCTCATACACTGGTTAACTGGAAAAATAAAGGGATTTTTGTTTTTAGAGCTCTATTACAGACAAACAAAAACACGGGCTGAATACTTGATCATTCTTGAAGAAACAGCAGATGAGATATTTTGTGTTCCAAAAACTGGCATACAGTCTGGCTTCTGAGTACACATAGATGGGTCACTGGGTTCTTTTGGAATGGTTCTTTTTGGACGGCGTTGAGAATTAATTTAACGGGCTTTTCTTCAAAGACAGGAGATGAGTTGGGTTGACACAGTGGACTTCTCAGGGTCTTTTAGAGAGATGCTGGAAAGCTGAGCTGGGTTGTGGTCTTCTCTCCTTCCTTGGGAATTCTTTTCTCTCCTTGGAAGTTCTCTCCCTTTTTATTCGGTTCAACCCCAACTCAAAAACAATTCAAAAGCGAAACCGACAACAGGAGGTCAACCTTTTGACCTCCATCAGTCTTGACCTGTCACTTCTTTGTAAATAACTTCTCCAGGTGTCCAAAGTTCTCTTGTTTGTTGAACTGGAAATCAGGTGGTTTCCCAGAAAGGCTTATTGTTGTTGCTGGAAGTCAGGTGGTTTCCCAGAAAAGCTTGTTTTCCTCACAAGACCTCTGTGTCCCTTTTTTAAAAAACATTTTTCAAAGTCAAGTGGCCTTTACATGACCCCCTTTGAAAACCACTAAGTTTAACATTTCTTTAATCTTTCAAAAATGAATCCTCAAAAAATATATTTAAAACACAGAGGCACTTTCGTAATTGCCATTTTTAACTGCGTTTCATTACAAAGTGTGGAAAAAATGGAAGATGAGAAGTTTTAAGCACACTTTCACACATACTCATTCACTCTTTTGTTGTAGCTAATACAGTTTTGCTTGGTACCATCTTTGCACTTAGATAACTCAAAGCAAAGTTAGCTTCCAGATAAGACATTATTTTGTCCTGCAATGTGGATAATCTTTCAGTGATAGGGTTGTAATAGCAAACTCCATCAGAATAGTCTGGCATTCTGGTTATTGAATTTTTCCACAAATGCTAGGGGACTTCTCTTCTTTGGCCTCCTTGTCTCGAGAGACAATGGGTAAGCGCCCAGAGGTGGTCAGTGGTTTATGGAGCAGCGCCTGGAGTGGCTATAAAGGCCAATTCTAGAGTGACAGACTCTTCCACAGGTGCTGCAGATAAAATTGGTTGTCGGGGCTGTTACACAGTTGGCTCTCTCCTTGCACTTCTGTCTTTTTTCCTGCCAACTGCTAAGTCTCTTTGACTCGCTACTCTTTAGCCCCGCCTTTATGGCTGTCCGCCAGCTCTGACGATCACTGGCAACTGACTCCCACATCTTGTGGTCAATGTCACAGGACTTCATGTCGCGTTTGCAGACGTCTTTAAAGCGGAGACATGGGTCTGATACCAGTGACAAGCTCGCTGTACAATGCGTCCTTGAGGATCCTGTCATCTTCCATGCAGCTCACATGGCCAAGCCATCTCGAGCACCGCTGCTTCAGTAGGGTGAATATGCTGGGGATGTTGGCCGCCTCGAAGACTTCTGCGTTGGAGATACAGTCCTGCCACCTGATGCCAAGGATTCTCCGGAGGCAGCGAAGATGGAATGAGTTGAGATGTCGCTATTGGCTGACATACGTTGTCCAGGCCTCGCTGCTGTAGAGCAAGGTACTGAGGACACAGGCTTGAAACACTTGGACTTTTGTGTTCTGTGTCAGTGCGCCATTTTCCCACACCCTCTTGGCCAATCTGGACTTAGCAGCGGACGCCTTTCCCATGCAGTTGTTGATTTCTGCATCGAGAGGTAGGTTACTGGTGATAGTTGAGCCTAGGTAGGTGAACTCTTGAACCACTTCCAGAGCATGGTCACCGATATTGATGGATGGAGCATTTCTGACGTCCTGACCCATGATGTTCATTTTCTTGAGGCTGATGGTTAGGCCAAATTCGTTGCAGGCAGCCGCAATTCTGTCGATGAGTCTCTGCAGACACTCTTCAGTGTGAGATGTTAATGCAGCATCGTCAGCAAAGAGGAGTTCCCTGATGAGGACCTTCCGTACTTTGGTCTTCGCTCTAAGACGGGCAAGGTTGAACAACCTGCCATCTGATCTTGTGTGGAGGAAAATTCCTTCTTCTGAAGACTTGAAAGCATGTGAGAGCAGCAGTGAGAAAAAGTTCCCAAACCGTGTACGTGTGAGAACACAGCCCTGTTTCACGCCACTCAGGATAGGAAAGGGATCTGATGAATTGTGCCTTTCATATTGTTATGGAATGAAGTGATTGATACTTAGTAGCTTTGGTGGACATCTTATCTTTGTTAGTAGTCTGAAGAGACCACGTCTGCTGACGCGGTCAAAGTCTTTGGTGAGATCTATGAAAGCAATGTAGAGGGGCATTTGTTGTTCGCGGCATTTCTCCTGTAGCTGGCAAAGGGAGAACAGCATGTCAATGGTGGATCTCTCTGCTCGAAGGCCGCACTGTGCCTCAGGGTAGACCCGCTCAGCCAGCTTGTGGAGTCTGTTTAAAACGACTCGAGTGAAGACTTTCCCCACTATGCTGAGCAGGGAGATTCCACAGTAGTTGTTGCAGTCACCGCGGTCACCCTTGTTCTTATGGAGAGTGATGACATTGGCATCGCGCATGTCCTGTGGTACTGCACCCTCATCCCAGCACAGGCAAAGCAGTTCATGGAGTTCATAGCAGGCTTGGCACTCTTGATTATTTCAGGGGTAATGCCGTCCTTTCCAAGGGCTTTTCTACTGGCTAGAGAATCAATGGCATCGCTGAGTTCCGATTTTGTTGGCTGTTCGTCCAGCTCGTCCATGATCAGTGTACACCAGTATGTCTCTGTAGTCGTGGCGGACATAGACTTCAAAATGCTTAAGAGCCAATAATAGACCTAGGGTTTCTTTTTCCACTGTTGAATGTCTTTTTTGGTGGTGTTTTAGTTTTTTGGAAAGGTATCCCACTGGCCTTTCTATACCTGATTCATCGTCTTGTAACAGGACTGCACCGACCCCAGGTCACTAGCATCACTTGCTACTGGAAGAGCTTAGATTTGGAGCAGCCAACACTGGTTTATTAGTCAAAATGGCTTTCAGCCTCTTAAAAAGATGCTTGGCACTCCCTTGACCACACTACCTTGGTTTTCTTTTTCTGTAGTAAATCTGTCAGTGGAGCAACTATGGTACTGAAATTTAGTACAAACTTTTGGTAAAAACCACATCCCCAAAAACCTCACTCTTTCTCGCTTAGTCTTAGGGGTAGGGATCTCCACCAATGCTTGTACCTTCGCTGTTCTTGGCAACACTTGTCCTTGCCCTACTATATTTCCAAGGTAGGTCACTCTCGCTTCCGCAAATTCACTTTTGGCAAGGTTTATTACTAAATCAGCCGGTTGTAATTTTCTAAACAGCTTCTAGTTGTTGCAAGTGGCCCTTCCAAATGTCACTGTATAGCAGCACGTCATCAAGGTAAACTACACAATTAGGAACACTGGCTACCACTTGGTTCATTAGTCTGTGAAAGGTTGCTGGGGCATTTTCTAGCCCGAATGGCATCACTTGGCATTGGAAAGGTCCGTCTGGTATGACAAAGGCCAATATTTCTTTAGCTCGGGGTGTTAAAAGAACTTGCCAGTATCCCTTTAACAAATCTAACTTTGTAAGAAGCGTGGCACTGCCCACTCTGTCAATATAGTCTTCCAAACGAGGAATTGGGTAGGAGCCTGCCTCTGTTATTGCATTAACTTTTCTGTAGTCTAATCAGAGTCTAGTTGAAAGGTCAGGTTTAGGCACTAATACTACTGGGGAACTCCAACTGCTTTGCTTGGATTCAATTAGGTGATTTTCCAACATGTATTGGATTTCTGCTTTTACCTGGGCCTGTTTGTCTGGACTTAAGTGGTAAGGATGCTGTTTTATAGGAACGGATTCCCCTACCATCCACATCATGTGTGGCTAAGGATGTACATCCTGGCTTATCCCTACAGACTCTTTTAAATGCTGTGAGTACCCTTTTTAGGTCTATTCGTTGTTCTGCATCTAAATATGATAGCGTAGTGTTCAATCTCCCTAACAATTCAGTATTAGCTAACCGGATAGTAGGAGGTTCAATTTGAGCATTGTCTAGGCCTCCGTCTGCCTCCTCCTTACTCTCCCTTTGATCCTTCTCAGTCCCTACTACCTGTTGTACCTGTGCTTGCTTATCCTCCTCCCGGTGATAATATTGTTTCACCATATTAATATGACACAGTCAATTCTTTTTCCGGTGATCTGGGGTGTCAATCAAATAATTTACTTTACCAATTTGCTTGACCACTTTATATGGACCACGGAACCGTGCTTTCAGCAGTTCACCCTGTAAAGGTAGTAATACTAACACTTCATTCCCTGGTTAAAATGTTTGGTTCTTAGCATGCTTGTCTGCCCTTTTCTTAATTGTTTGGGAAGCTTTAAGGTGTTCTTGAGCCACTTTGCAAGCTCTCATGAGCAGTTACTGGAACACATACTGGAACTACATAATCTAGCACAGAAGATTCATCCCTCTGTTCTAATTAGTTCTCTGTTAGTTTCAGAGGACCTCTTATCTCATGTCCGTGAATTAATTCAAAAGGACTAAAACCTGTAGACTCGTTAGATGAATTCCTAGTGGCAAACAAAAGAAATTCTAGCCCTTTATCCCAATCATGTGGATCTTCATGACAGTATGCCCTGATCGTTGTTTTGAGGGACTGATGGTACCTTTTTAAAGCTCCTTGTGTATGTGGGTGGTATGCTGAAGACTTTAATGGTGTTATATCCAAATTACCCATAACTTCCTGAAAGATTTTAGACATAAAATTGGAACCTTGATCCGACTGAATCTCAATGGGTAATCCAAATCTAGTGAAGAACTTCTGTACCACAACCTTAGCAGAAATTGTTCTCAAGGGAATGGTCTCTGGGAACCGAGTAGCCATATCCATGATAGTGAGTATATATTGGTGTCCCACTTTTGTTTTCGGTAAAGGTCCTACACTGTATAGTGTCCTACACTATACAGGTCCTACACTCTATAGGTATATCAGGAATAAAAGAATGACTAGAGATAGGTTAGGGCCAATCAAGGATAGTAGTGGGAAGTTGTGTGTGGAATCGGAGGAGATAGGGGAAGTGTTAAATGAATATTTTTCGTCAGTATTTACGGTGGAGAAAGAAAATGTTGTCGAGGAGAATACTGAGATACAGACTACTAGGCTAGATGGGATTGAGGTTCACAAGGAGGAGGTGTTAGCAATTTTGGAAAGTGTGAAAATAGATAAGTCCCCTGGGCCAGATGGGATTTATCCTAGGATTCTCTGGGAAGCCAGGGAGGAGATTGCAGAGCCATTGTCCTTGATTTTTATGTCGTCATTGTCGACAGGAATAGTGCCGGAAGACTGGAGGATAGCGAATGTTGTCCCCTTGTTCAAGAAGGGGAGTAGAGACAGCCCTGGTAATTATAGACCTGTGAGCCTTACTTCGGTTGTGGGTAAAATGTTGGAAAAGGTTATAAGAGATAGGATTTATAATCATCTTGAAAAGAATAAGTTCATTAGAGATAGTCAGCACGGTTTTGTGAAGGGTAGGTCGTGCCTCACAAACCTTATTGAGTTTTTTGACAAGGTGACCAAACAGGTGGATGAGGGTAAAGCCGTGGATGTGGTCTATATGGATTTCAGTAAGGCGTTTGATAAAGTTCCCCACGGTAGGCTATTGCAGAAAATACAGAAGTATGGGATTGAAGGTGAATTAGTGCTTTGGATCAGAAATTGGCTAGCTGAAAGAAGACAGAGGGTGGTGGTTGATGGTAAATGTTCATCCTGGAGTATAGTTTCTAGTGGTGTACCGCAAGGATCTGTTTTGGGGCCACTGCTGTTTGTCATTTTCATAAATGACCTGGATGAGGGTGTAGAAGGGTGGGTTAGTAAATTTGCGGATGACACGAAGGTCGGTGGAGTTGTGGATAGTGCCGAAGGATGTTGTCGGTTACAGAGGGACATAGATAGGCTGCAGAGCTGGGCTGAGAGATGGCAAATGGAGTTTAATGCGGAAAAGTGTGAGGTGATTCACTTCGGAAGGAGTAACAGGATTGCAGAATACTGGGCTAATGGGAAGATTCTTGGTAGTGTAGATGAGCAGAGAGATCTTGGTGTCCAGGTACATAAATCCCTGAAAGTTGCCACCCAGGTTAATAGAGCTGTTAAGAAGGCATATGGTGTGTTAGCTTTTATTAGTAGGGGGATCGAGTTTAGGAGCCACGAGGTCATGCTGCAGCTGTACAGAACTCTTGTGCGGCCGCACCTGGAGTATTGCGTGCAGTTCTGGTCACCGCATTACAGGAAGGATGTGGAAGCTTTGGAAAAGGTGCAGAGGAGATTTACTAGGATGTTGCCTGGTATGGAGGGAAGGTCTTACGAGGAAAGGCTGAGGGACTTGAGGTTGTTTTCGTTGGAGAGAAGGAGGAGGAGAGGTGACTTAATAGAGACATATAAGATAATCAGAGGGTTGGACAGGGTGGATAGTGAGAGCCTTTTTCCTCGGATGGTGATGGCAAACACGAGGGGACATAGCTTTAAGTTGAGGGGTGATAGATATAGGACAGATGTCAGAGGTAGTTTCTTTACACAGAGAGTAGTAGGGGCGTGGAACGCCCTGCCTGCAACAATAGTAGACTCGCCAACTTTAAGGGCATTTAAGTGGTCATTGGATAGACATATGGATGAAAATGGAATAGTGTAGGTCAGATGGTTTCACAGGTCGGCGCAACATCGAGGGCTGAAGGGCCTGTACTGCGCTGTAATGTTCTATGTTCTACTGTCTGCCAGCACCCGACTAAATGATTCCCCAATAACTGGTATTAGAGGTGCTGGATTTATGGCAGATTGCGGTTTTCCTACAATCTGGCACGTATGGCACATTTTACAAAACTGCATCATGTCCTTGGAAAGACCTGGCCAGTAAAATTATTGACTTGTACGAAGTTTGGTCTTCTGGATCCCCACATGTCCCGCTATAGGAATTTCATACACTGTCCTTAATAATTCCCGGCAATACTTTGGCGGTACCACTATCTGATGAGCTGCCGTCCATTCTTCGTCTGCAGGTCTGTGAGGGGGACTCCACTTCCTCATCAGAATTTCATTTTTCATATAATAGCCTTCTGGAACTCCTTTTGCCTCAGTTTCTGTTAGAGCTGATTGTGCCACTTTATTTAACTCTGGATCAGCTTGCTGAGTGGTAATCAGAGAAGACTTATTAAACATTTCCTTCAGACTATCCAAATCTCCAAAGAAAGCTTCAGATATACGAATATTTGACAGTGGTGCCAATTTTACCTGCTACAATGGAACTTGTTTAGCCATTGCTTGGGTTATTACACATGAAGGAAAAATTCCTGGAACCTTTTCCTGCAACTGTTCTGTCTCCTTAACTTCACTTGATTTTTCCGTGACTGCTGGAGAAACTACTACCTTCGCTCCGGCCAAATCATTCCGCAAGAGTAGGTCGACTCCATCTACTGGCAAACTATGGACAGCTCCTACAGTTACCATCCCAGACCTTGGGTCACACTCTAGGTGCACCCGATACAGAGGTAGGGGTATATAATCCCCGCCAATACCAATCACTAAAACCTGGGCATTCAGTATGCTCTCTGGTGGAAATGTTATGCCTTTCCCCAGCAAAAACGTTTGGGTGGCTCTCCTGTGTCCCTAAGTATAAATATAGGTTTACCTGCCTCACTTGAAGGATACAGGAGTCACCTTTCCTTTCGACAAGAATTCCTTATAACTCTCAGGTATCTTGATCACAATCCCTGTGGTTTTTGTATTTAGCCTTATAGCTGCAGGCAGCTGCAGCCTGATCTGCTGTACTCTTGGTCAGTGCCCCTTTCTCTGCATTGACTTTGTATACCCCAATAAGTCCCATGGGTTTACCCTGCACTTTCCAGCATTCTGCACCTTGTGACAATGATAACACTTAAGCATGCGGAGCTCACCTCCACCCTAAGCATCTTCCTTTTTGGCTTGAGGAGGAGATTCTGGGGCGTTCCCAGCTGTCCCTTCTTGTCCCCGGCTACTTGCCTTCCTTTCACCCTCCCACCTTCTAGCCTTGGGTTTGTGGGGGTGACGGACAAAGGGTTTGGGCTTATACACAAGCTCAATCATCAATTTCCGCTGCCTGTCTGGCCATTGAAACCTTCTGGTTCTCTACATGGATTCTTACTAACAGAGGGAGTGAATTTTTAAATTCTTCCAGGAGAATTAGTTCCCTAAGGTTCTCATACATGGCCTCCATCTTTAATGCCTGTATCCAAAGCTCAAAATTAATTTGCTTTACCCTCTCAAATTCTATACAAGTCTTCCCAGACAATCTCTGGAGGTTCTGAAATTTCTGCCAGTAAGCTTCAAGGACTAACTCGTACGCAGCGAGAATAGCTGTTTTTGCTATCTCATAATCTGCAGAAACCTCCTCAGAAAGCATGACATAAACGTCATGAGCTCTGCCCGTCAACCTGCTTTGCATAAGCAGTGTTTAGCTTACCTTTGGCCACTTCATCTGTTTGGCTATCTATTCCAAAGAAATGAAAAATGCCTCCACATCCCTTTCCTCAAAGTTAGGGAGGGCTTACACAAATTTAAACAGCTATTCGCAGGGTCCTGGGCTGGGGCCAGATCTTTCCTCACCAGAATTTTCCTTGAGGTCAAGGCCACCCTGTTGTCTTAGTTCCAGCTTTTTAACTTTGAATTCCCTTCCTTCTCTTTCTCTTTCTCCTTGAAATTCTAGTTCAAGTTTTTTCATTGTCAATTCTTTTTCAAGCTCAAGCTTTTTTCCATTCATTTTCCTGCTCAAGTTTTCTCATTTCTGTTTCTATTTTTCTTTGTCAAGTTCAAGCTGCCTCATTTGTAACCGAATTTTAGCTAATTCAACTGCACAACTCTCTGGTTTGCTTTCTTCTTCCAATTTCAAATGATGTGCTATTACTTCAATTATGTCTGCGCTTTAGCTCCTGGTTTTAACTCTATCACCAACAGTTCTGCCAAATCCTTTAGTTTAACCTTGGTTAAGTGTCTCAAATCACTCAGGGATACATCCTCCTTCCTCAGAAAAGTCACAGCAACTGTTAAAGACATTCCGGTAGAGTAAACTTTAATCTACTGCACAAGAAACCTTTTTTTTTCTTTTCCTCTTTTCAATTATTATTACCCCACTTACAATTGTACGTCGATGGAGTTGGGTTTATCCTGCAAAGAGCCCCCAATTATATGTTCCGACCGAGATGGGAGGAGTGTCTGTTCATTCTAGTTCTACTTCTCCACGGGTCACAACATATATTTAAATTTTTTCCCACTTAACGATACGGTCAATCATAGACTCTATTTTTATCCCAGAATAAAACACACCAACCAGGTTTCTTTAACAAACAACAAAATTATCAGTTTATTCGAAAACAAGTCTCAACCAGTAATGAAGTAAAGCACACAGATTGAACTATTAAAGTTCCCTTTTTACCTTAGCCCCCTCACACTTACACACATACACCGGTTAACTGGAAAAATAAAGGGATTTTTGTTTTTAGAACTCTATTACAGACAAAAACATTTGGGCTGAATGCTTGCTCAGTCTTGAAGGAACAGCAGATGGGATACGTTGTTCCAAAAACTGGCATACAGTCTGGCCTCCAAGTACACACAAACGGGCCACTGGGATCTTTTAGAACAGTTCTTTTCGGGCGGCGTTGAGAATTAATTTAGTAGGCTTTTCTTCAAAGACAGGAAATGAAATGAGTTGACAAAGTGGACTTCTCAGGCTCTTTGAGAGATGCTGCAAAGCTGAGCTGGGTTGTGGTCTTCTCTCCTTGGAAATACTCTCACTTAGTGTTAGTGGTCCAGATGGAGCAGAATTTGTAAGGAGCATCCAGGAGGGTTTTCTAGAGCAGTATGTAAATAGTCCAACTCGGGAAGGGGCCATACTGGACCTGGTGTTGGGGAATGAGCCCGGCCAGGTGGTTGAAGTTTCAGTAGGGGACTACTTTGGGAATAGTGATCACAATTCCGTAAGTTTTAGAATACTCATGGACAAAGACGAGAGTGGTCCCAAAGGAAGAGTGCAAAATTGGGGGAAGGCCAACTATACCAAAATTCGGCAGGAGCTGGGGAATGTAGATTGGGAGCAACTGTTTGAAGGTAAATCCACATTTGATATGTGGGAGGCTTTTAAAGAGAGGTTGATTAGCGTGCAGGAGAGACATGTTCCTGTGAAAATGAGGGATAGAAATGGCAAGATTAGGGAACCATGGATGACAGGTGAAATTGTGAGACTAGCTAAGAGGAAAAAGGAAGCATACATAAGGTCTAGGAGGCTGAAGAAAGACGAAGCTTTGAAAGAATATCGGGAATGTAGGACCAATCTGAAACGAGGAATTAAGAGGGCTAAAAGGGGTCATGAAATATCTTTAGCAAACAGGGTTAAGGAAAATCCCAAAGCCTTTTATTCATATATAAGGAGCAAGAGGGTAACTAGAGAAAGGATTGGCCCACTCAAGGACAAAGGAGGAAAGTTATGCGTGGAGTCAGAGAAAATGGGTGAGATTCTAAACGAGTACTTTGCATCGGTATTCACCGAGGAGAGGGACATGACGGATGTTGAGGTTAGGAACAGATGTTTGATTACTCTAGGTCAAGTCGGCATAAGGAGGGAGGAAGTGTTGGGTATTCTAAAAGGCATTAAGGTGGACAAGTCCCCAGGTCCGGATGGGATCTATCCCAGGTTACTGAGGGAAGCGAGAGAGGAAATAGCTGGGGCCTTAACAGATATCTTTGCAACATCCTTAAACACGGGTGAGGTCCCGGAGGACTGGAGAATTGCTAATGTTGTCCCCTTGTTTAAGAAGGGTAGCAGGGAAAATCCAGGTAATTATCGACCGGTGAGCCTGACGTCAGTGGTAGGGAAGCTGCTGGAGAAGATACTGAGGGATAGGATCTATTCCCATTTGGAAGAAAATGGGCTTATCAGTGATAGGCAACATGGTTTTGTGCAGGGAAGGTCATGTCTTACCAACTTAATAGAATTCTTTGAGGAAGTGACAAAGATGATTGATGAGGGAAGGGCTGTAGATGTCATATACATGGACTTCAGTAAGACGTTTGATAAGGTTCCCCATGGTAGGCTGATGGAGAAAGTGAAGTCGCATGGGGTCCAGGGTGTACTAGCTAGATGGATAAAGAACTGGCTAGGCAACAGGAGACAGAGAGTAGCAGTGGAAGGGAGTTTCTCAAAATGGAGACGTGTGACCAGTGGTGTTCCACAGGGATCCGTGCTGGGACCACTGTTCTTTGTGATATACATAAATGATTTGGAGGAAAGTATAGGTGGTCTGATTAGCAAGTTTGCAGATGACACTAAGATTGGTGGAGTAGCAGATAGTGAAGGGGACTGTCAGAGAATACAGCAGAATATAAATAGATTGGAGAGTTGGGCAGAGAAATGGCAGATGGAGTTCAATCAGGGCAAATGCGAAATGATGCATTTTGGAAGATCCAATTCAAGAGTGAATTATACAGTAAATGGAAAAGTCCTGGGGAAAATTGATGTACAGAGAGATTTGGGTGTTCAGGTCCATTGTTCCCTGAAGGTGGCAACGCAGGTCAATAGAGTGGTCAAGAAGGCATACGGCATGCTTTCCTTCATCGGACGGGGTATTGAGTACAAGGGTTGGCAGGTCATGTTGCAGTTGTATAAGACTTTGGTTCGGCCACATTTGGAATACTGCGTGTAGTTCTGGTCGCCACATTACCAAAAGGATGTAGATGCTTTGGAGAGGGTGCAGAGGAGGTTCACCAGGATGTTGCCTGGTATGGAGGGCGCTAGCTATGAAGAGAGGTTGAGCAGATTAGGATTATTTTCATTAGAAAGACGGAGGTTGAGGGGGGACCTAATTGAGGTGTACAAAATCATGAGAGGTATAGACAGGGTGGATAGCAAGAAGCTTTTTCCCAGAGTGGGGGATTCAATTACTAGGGGTCATGAGTTCAAAGTGAGAGGGGAAAAGGTTAGGGGGGATATGCGTGGAAAGTTCTTTACGCAGAGGGTGGTGGGTGCCTGGAACGCGTTGCCAGCGGAGGTGGTAGACGCGGGCACGATAGCGTCTTTTAAGATGTATCTAGACAGATACATGAATGGGCAGGAAGAAAATAGGCGACATGTTTAGATAGAGGATCTGGATCGGCGCAGGCTTGGAGGGCCGAAGGGCCTGTTCCTGTGCTGTAATTTTCTTTGTTCTTTGTTCTTTTTATACAGTTCAACCCTAACTCAAAACAATTCAAAAGCGAAACCGACAATAGGAGGTCAAACTTTTGACCTATGTTACAACTGAGGCGGGAGCAATGCAGTCCCATTACTCCACAGGTCACAGCATATTATTAAAGTTTCCCACCTACTGGAAATTAGCCAAATGAAACACTTTATTAACCCCCAAAAATAAAACACACCAAACCAGGTATCTTTTTGAACAACAACAAATTAACTTTTTATTAATAAACTAAATCTTAAACCATATTGAGATAAATTTATGTCTGAAAATACTTTATAACTACTAATTCCTCCTAACTGTCATGCACACACACATACATTCAAAAACCAACGGTGATCTGGTTCTGAAATTATGCTTTAAATTAGAGCTGTTTCTTAGGAATAATAAAATAACTGGGTTGTAAGTCTTGGTGGGTTATGTTCCCACTTCAGTGAGGTGTTCCAGAGTCGAATAGTCAGATGCCATTCGTGTCCCCAGGTGAATTTGATGAACCGTCTGTAATAGATAGGCGTCCATGGTACTTAGGCTGCAGTAGGCATCACACAGATCTTTCAATGGGGAGTATAAGAACAGGTCTATTTAGATTTTTGAATTGGCAGTCTATCAGTAGAAACTTTACTGAGAATTCCAGAACTCCCAAACGACAACAAAAAGTCACTCCTGAGGCAGAGACTTCTTAGAGACTGGAGGTAAAAAGGAATTTGCTACCTCCAGTAATGCAAAGATTCCTTTTCAAGGGTCTTTTCCTCTTTAGATGAAACACAGCCTGTAGGCTAATGTAGATTTTCCTCTAAGAGAGAGCCAAAATCCTTCCTTCAAAGAGAGCAAGCTTCGCTGGTATGCCAGATCAAACGGGTTCTAGCCAGTCTTTACACACAGTAAAACTGATGCAATACAGCATGTGACCTCTCTCTCTCTCTTGCTGTTGCCTAGGAACAGGCTTGCAGGTCACACACACTGTTCCAGAGAATATTAAAACTTCTTTCAGTCTTAAAGGCACACAGACCCCCCTTAGTTTTTAAACCGAGTAAAAAAAAATCACTTCCATGACACCTCGATCAATCTTGATCTGTCACTTATATGCAAACGACTTCTCCAGTTGTCCAAAGTTCTCTGTTGTTTATTGAGCTGGAAGCCAGGTGGTTTCCCGGAAAGGCTTGTTGCTGGAAGTCAGGTGGTTTCCCGGAAAGGCTTGTTTTACCTCACAAGACCTCTCGGTGCCCCTTTTGAAAAAACATTTCTAGGGACTGTTTTTCAAAGTCAAGTGGCCTTTGCATGTTTAACATTTCTTCAGTCTTTCAAAAATCAATCCTCAAAAAATATATTTAACGAAACACAGAGGGACTTTCGTAACACACTTTCCCGTCCGATCCCTACATCCCTTGATTCCCTTCAAGTCCAAAAAAAACTATCAGTCTCAGACTTGAGACTTGAATAAATTTAATGACTGAGCATCCACAGTCGTCTGGGGTAGAGAATTCCAAAGATTCACTACCCTCTGAGTGAAGCAATTTCTCCTCCGATTTGCTACCACAGAAAGCAGTTGAGGCCAAAACATTGTATGTTTTCAAGAAGGAGTTAGATATAGCTCTTGGGTCTAAAGGGATCCAAGGGTATGGGGTGAAAGCGGGAACAGGTTACTGAGTTGGATGATCAACCATGATCATAATGAATAGCGGAACAGGCTCGAAAGGCCGAATGGCCTACTCCTGCTCCTATTTTCTATGTATCTATGTTTCCTCATCTCTCTCCTAAATGGCCATCCCCTAATCCTGTGACTATGCTGCTTCGTTCTAGACTCTGCAGCCAGGGGAAACAGCCTCTCTTTGCTGATGGTGTTGGTGAGATGTGAACTGTCAGCACTGATTTTATTTTTATTTGTTCATGGGATGTATGCATCACTGTCAAGACCAGCATTTATTGCTCATCCCTAATGATGGATGGGGGTGGTGGGGAGCCTTCTTCTTGAATACAACTGAGTGGCTTGCTAGATCATTTCAAGGTAAGAGTCAACTAGATTGATGTGGGTCCAGAGTCACTTGTAGACCAGACCAGGTAAGGGTGGAAGATTTCCTTCCCTCAAGGACATTAGTGAACCAGATGGGTTTTCACAACAATCTGGTAGTTTTGTGATCATTACTGTGGCTTGCTTTTTATTCCAGATTTATGTAATTTGCTGAATTGCAATTCTGTAGCTGTTGTGGTGGAATTTGAACTCGGGGCTCTGGAACATTAGTCCAGGCCTCTGGATTACTAGCCCAGTAACACGACCACAATGCTACACTAATCTACGGGGTGCTGGTGAGTTGTGGAGTGTTGGCACTGACTGTTTCTTTTCTCTTTACAGATCTGGTGACTGATTTTGATTTCTCCCCATTCGATGATGGATTGTTGGCTACCTGTTCAGCTGATGTGACGGTAAGGTGCCATTCTTGGCAGGACATCCCGTGCAGAAGGAGAAGTTGTTAATCAGGAGGAAATGGGGTGCTCCATGTAGTGAAGTGAGGGGTTCCAGCTTGGGGTGGCGGCGGGAGCTCTACATCACTCGTGGGGCTGCTGTGTCCCGGGAGCTAGAAATCTGCAGTGCATTGGCTGAAAAATGGAGCAGAATCCTCGCGTTTAATGCTGAATGTTTCTGATGGTCAGGTGAAGCTGTGGCGATTATCCGACGCTGTTGAGCAGGTATCATCTGCACAGAACATCACGCTGGGACCAGAGGCTGTGAGGGTGGAATACGTGTTGTTCCATCCTTCTGCAGATGGAGTGTTAGCTAGTGGAGCTGGAAACACAGCCAAAATATGGGACCTGACTCAGCAGAAAGCCCTGACAGGTGAGATTTGAGAAAATCTGATAAGAGTACAGCTGCTGCAGTATACAAAGAATTTGTATTTATATAGCGCCTTTCACAATCTCTGGATGTCCCAAAGCTCTTTACAGCCAATGAAGTACTTTTGCACCGTAGTCACTGTTGTAGGTAATGCAGCAAGCTTGCACAAACATTTGATATTGGTAAAAGAGACCACGAAGCTGTCTGACTGTTGTAAAGCCCAACTGCCTTACAAATCTCCTTTAGAGAAGGAAACCTGCCATCCGTATCTAGTCTGGGTCTATATGTGACTCCAGTCCCATGTCAACTTGTTTGACTCTTAACTGCCCTCTGAAGTCCTAGAAAGACGCTCTGTTTTTACCAAACAGGAACCAGTGGTTCAAGAGAGTAGCCCATCACCACCTTCTCACATTAATAAGGAATGGGCAATAAATGTCGGCCTTGCTAGCAACGGCTGCATCCCAAGAATTAATTTTGAAAAAAGAATTACCAGATCATGTTTATTAGAATGTTGGTTGAGAGAGAAATATTGGCCAGGAGACTGGTTAGAATTTCCCAGCTCACCTTCAAAATAGTCCCATTGGGATCTTTTATGTTTACCTGAGAGGCCAGACGGTCTCTATTTAATGTCTCGTCTAAAAGCCGGTAGCTCTGACAGTGCAGCACTCTCTCAGTACTTTGAGTATCTGCCTGGATTATGGGGTTCAAATCTCTGGAGAAGGGCTTGAACTCATAAGGCATGTGTGCTACACCAAGCCCAGGCTGGCACCTTGTCAAGCCATTTAGAACTTCTCCCAGTTTGCAGTCAGTTGAATTGTTTGAGGATTACCACAGTGGTACAAACCCCTTCCACTTACTGTTTCCAACCCTTCCCCTTCTTGTTCCTCAATGTTGCCACTTTAAGCTTGTGAACCTTAACTTGCAACTCAGCCTCTCCCTGCCTCGTGAATCACTCCTCTCTCTCCTCATGCCTTGAGCCAAGACCGAGACGATCTATGCCTCACTCCATACTGTCTTTACTCCCAGCTCTTGAAGATCATGGGGACCAAATCCAGAGCTTGACTTGGAAGAAAGATGGCTGCCTCCTGGGCTCATCGAGTAAGGTAATGTCACTGATCATAGAGAGACTGACAGAGTCGATCCAACATTGTTCAAAGGGTCTGGGATAAATACCACATGGCCCACTGATAGCTGTATCTCATCGCTAAGCATTTTGAAAGTAGCTTTGAGCTCTGTCATAAACATTAAACCACGAGTCAGTTGCTGAAGGCAATACTGAGGTCTTTTTTCCTCCTGGTTACTTTTGCCACTTCAGACAGTAATTAAGTGGCCTCAGTGCTGGGGAACAGAACATGCTCTGGTGCAGGAATCAGCAACACCCAAGGATTAAATGAGGAATAAAACTCCCTCTACACCATTCTATCAAACCCTCCCATAGTAGGTAGCTACAAAATAAAGCTTCCTTCATAGTCATAGAGTTATACAGCACACAAACAGGCCCATCGTGTCCGTGCCGGCCATCAAGCACCTATCCTAATCTCATTTTCCAGCACTTGGCCCGTAGCCTTGTATACTATGACATTCCAAGTGCTCATCTAAATACATCTTAAATGTTGTGAGGGTTCCTGTCTCTACCACCCCTTCAGGTAACGTGTTCCAGATTCCAACCACCCTCTGGGTGAAAAAATATTCAATCTAAGAAATGTGGAGTTAGTCGTCCTAGGTGGGGGTGTGTGCCTACATTTTTCTGCTCAAGTCATGAATGTTCCATAAGTTTTGTGGGAATGCAACTGGGTTCAGTCTTCTTGCCACTGTTCAGAAACCTTTCTGACTCGGTGATTTCCCTGAAGCAGGGGGACTTGGAGAAGTGGTTATCTTTCCAAAGAGTTAAGGAGTAATGGTGGAATGACTCACTGCCTTCAGTTCAGAGTGAGGCAGAATCACCTTCGAAAGGTTCCTGTCACTCTGAAATTTGACCATTTCCACTCTTTTGAGAATCTACTCTGGTCAGGGCACTATCGATGGGCAGAAACCTTGTCTTCTCTTGTTATAACGAGAGGCAGGTTATTGTTCCAGATATTTGGAACCCTTGGTATGAAACGGGTCTGTCTGGTATTTGATTTGAGTTTCGGTTTTACCAAGTTGTTTGATCCTAATCCCTTGCCTTATTTTAAAGTCATACTTGAGTTTACCTTGTGTGTTAGTTATTTAATGGTTTGTATACCTCATTGTCCTTTCTCTGAATAGGATCGAGGGAGCTGGTGGTGGGTCTCATGGACAAGATGAGCTCAGAGAGGGTATGAGGGGATATAGAAGAGAAACTAGAGAAAGATGCGAATTCAGGTCTAGGGCAGGGGGTGCCTGAACTTTAGAGGAAGTTTGGCTAGGTGGACGACTGGAACAGAGGGGCAGAGGCAGCTGACTGGATGGTCTTGATCTTGGTGACAAATAAATCATAAGACATCGGAGCAGGAGTAGGCCATTTGACCCCTCGAGCCTGCTCTGCCATTCAATAAGATCGTGGCTGATCAGATCTTGGCCTCAACCCTGCTTTCCTGCCTGCCCCCTCATAACCCTTGACATCCCTATATTTCAAAAATCTGTCTATCTCAGCTTTGAATATATTCAATGACCCAGCCTCCACTGCTTGCTGAGGTAAAGAATTCCAAAGATACACAAAGCTCTGAGAGAAGAAATTCCTCCTCATCTCCCCATAGCAGTTAAAAGGGAGATCCCTTATTCTGAAACTATACTCCCTAGTTATGGATTCCCCCATGAGATGAAACATCCTCTCAGCATCTACCCTCTCAAACCCCATGAGAATTTTATTAAAACATATAAGATCACCTCTCGTTCTTTTACACTCCAATGAGTATAGGCCCTACCTGCTCATCGTTTCCTCATAAGACAAATGCCTTGATCCCATGAATCAACCCAGTGAAATTTCTCTGAACTTCCTCCAATGCAAGTATATTGCTTCTTAAATATGGAAACCAAAACGGATCAAGCACTCTAGGTCTCGCCAGCGCCCTTTACAGTTGTAGCAAGACTTCCTCACTTTTATACTCCATCCCCTTCGCAATAAAGGCCAACATTTCATTTGCCTTCCTAATTACTTTTGTACCTGCTTGCTAACGTTTTGTGTTTCATGTACAGGGACACCCTGATCGCTGTATTTGTAGTCTCTCTCTATTTAAATATTTTGTTTTTCTATTCTTCCTACCAAAGTGGATAGCCTCACATTTTCCCACCTTATACTCCATCTGCCAAATGTTTGCCCACTCTCTTAAACTATCTATGTTGCTTTGCAAACTATGTTCTCCTCACAACTTGCTTTCCTACCTGTCTTTGTATTGTCAGCAAATTTGGCTACAATACACTCGGTCCCCTCATCCAGGTCATTTCTACAGATTGGAAATAGTTGAGGTCACAGCACTGATCCCTGTGGCCCTCCACTAGTTTCAGTTTGCCAACCTGAAAATGCCCCATTTATCCCAACTGGCTGTTTCCTGTTCATTAGCCAGTCCTCTATGCATGCTATAATATTACCCCCAACACCATGAGCTCCTATCTTTTGTAGTCTCTTTTTATGTGGCACTTTATCAAATGCCTTTGGAATTCCAAATATACTACATCTACTGGTTCCCCTTGATCCATCCTGCTTGTTACAGCCTCAAAGAACTAATACATTTGTCAAACACGATTTCCCTTTCACAAAACCTGGTTTACTCTGATTGTATTATGATTTTCTACGTGCCCTGCTGGTCATGGTGCTTTGCCCACATGCCTCTCGGTCGTATGCTTTCCTCTTCAGTTGCTTGTAAGAGCCTCCCATTTTGCAACTTCCATGAGAAATGAGCAATATGACTAGGAAACAAGTACATGAGCTGGTTTCCCATTACCTTCCTCGTGTGCTTTAAAGGAAACACAAGTCCTGTTCCTGAAGGATTCTCCGCCTCTAAGCTGCCGTTAATCCACGATGTTCTAGCTCTCCTGCCATCACCATCTAAAATTTGCTGGTTCTGCCGCCGTTAGCCATAGCTTGTAACCCTGAGCATGGGACCCTTACCTGGGCCTGGGGCGACTTACAAAAGGGCAGGGATGACCACCCCCTTAGGTTTCAAATGCCCTGTTCCCATAAATGTCATGCTACTACTTCTTTAGCGATGGAGTCTAGCATTTTCCCAATGACAAATGTTAGGCTAACTGGCCTATAGTTTCCTGCTTTCTGTCTCCCTCCTTTCTTGAATAGCGGTGTTAACATTGAAGTTTTCCAATCTGCTGGGACCTTACCAGAAACGAGGGAATTTTGGAAGATTATAGCCAATGCATCCACTATCTCTGCAGCCACTTCTTTTAAGATCCTAGGATGCAGACAGTCAGGTCCAGGGGACTTGTCAGCCTTTAGTCCCATTAGTTTTCCTAACACTTTTTCTCTAGTAATGGTGATTGTTTCAAGTTCCTCCCTTTCTTTTGACCCCTGATTTTCTATTATCTATGAGTTCTTCGCACTAGTTGGTGGGGGTGGAGGAGACAGGGAGAGGGGTTTAAGATGTTTTGCAGTAGAGAAGAAGCTGGGGTAATCTGTCAGTTTCTCCAGGTAGAGGATGACTTGTGTATTTGCAGCATTTTCTGTTCTCCCTTTATATCAGTAAAACTTGAATAGGTTTGTAGTGTAATTGTGAATGTCCTAATATTCCAGAACTGGTGTCAGTTTAAAAGAATTGCCATTTTACAGAGTGGACTGCTTCCTTTTGACAAGAGAGGGCACTGTGACCTGCTCCACAGCATCGGGTCTGGTCACAGTTAATGCTGGCCACTGGGTGGCATGTGTTCCCCATCTCTGGGAAAGCGCAGCCTGCACCACATAAGTACACTCTGTCTTGGCTTGTGTGGTGCTCCCACGCTCTGCCGGTATGTTACGCGCTCTCTCTCTCGTTCTCTCTGGCACTCTCTCGTTCTCTCTGGCACTCTCTCGTTCTCTCTGGCACTCTCTCGTTCTCTCTGGCACTCTCTCGTTCTCTCTGGCACTCTCTCGTTCTCTCTGGCACTCTCTCGTTCTCTCTGGCACTCTCTCGTTCTCTCTGGCACTCTCTCGTTCTCTCTGGCACTCTCTCGTTCTCTCTGGCACTCTCTCGTTCTCTCTGGCACTCTCTCGTTCTCTCTGGCACTCTCTCGTTCTCTCTGGCACTCTCTCGTTCTCTCTGGCACTCTCTCGTTCTCTCTGGCACTCTCTCGTTCTCGTTCTCGTTCTCTCTGGCACTCTCTCGTTCTCTCGTTCTCTCGTTCTCTCGTTCTCTCGTTCTCTCGTTTTCGTTTTCTCGTTTTCGTTTTCTCTCTCGTTCTCTCTCTCGTTCTCTCTCTCGTTCTCTCTCTCGTTCTCTCTCTCGTTCTCTCTCTCGTTCTCTCTCTCGTTCTCTCTCTCGTTCTCTCTCTCGTTCTCTCTCTCGTTCTCTCTCTCGTTCTCTCTCTCGTTCTCTCTCTCGTTCTCTCTCTCGTTCTCTCTCTCGTTCTCTCTCTCGTTCTCTCTCTCGTTCTCTCTCTCGTTCTCTCTCTCTCTCATCTCTGTCTGGCTCTCACAAACATATAAAATAGGGAAGGAATAGGCCATTCGGCCCCTCGAGCCTGCTCTGCCATTTGAAAGATCATGGCAGATGTGGTTGTAACCTCAACTCCACTTTCCTGTCTGCCCCCCATAATGCTTGACTCCCTTGTCTATCAAGAATCTATCTAACTCGGCCTTGAATATTCAGTGAACCAGCTTCTACAGCTCTCTGAGGAAGTAAATTCCACAGACTAATGACCCTCAGAGAAAAAATTTCTCCTCGTCTCTATCTTAAATGGGAGACCCCTTATTTTTAAACTGTGTCCCTTAGTTCTAGTCTCGCCCATAAGTGGAAACATCCTTCCAGCATCCACCCTGTCAAGTCCCCTCAGGATCCTATTTTTTGTTCTTTCACAGGATGTGGGTGTCACTGGCCAGGCCAGTATCTACTGCCATCCCTAATTGCCCTTGAGAAGGTGATGGTGAGCTGCCTGCTTGAACTGCTGCAGTCCATGTGGGGTAGGTAGATCCACAGTGCTGTTAGGGAGGGAGTTCCAGGATTTTGACCCAGCAACAGTGAAGGAACGGCAATATAGTTCCAAGTCAGGATGGTGTGTGGCTTGGAGGGGAACTTGCAGGTGATGCTGTTCCCATGCATCTGCTGCCCTTGTTCTACTAGGTGGTGGAAGTTATGGGTTTGGAAGGTGCTGTTGAAGGAGCCTTGGTGAGTTGCTGCAGTGCATCTTGTAGATGGTACACACTGCTGCCACTGTGTGTCGGTGGTGAAGGGAGTGAATGTTAGTGGATGGGGTGCCAATGAAGCAGGCTGCTTTGTCCTGGATAGTGTCGAGCTTCTTGAGTGTTGTTGGAGCTGCACCCATCCAGGCAAGTGGAGAGTATTCCATCACACACCTGACTTGTGCCTTGTAGATGGTGGACAGGCTTTGGGGAGTCAGGAGGGGAGTTACTCGCCGCACAATTCCTAGTCTCTGATCTGCGCTTGTAGCCACAATATTTATATGGTTACTGCAGTTCAGTTTCTGGTCAATGGTGATCCCCAGAATGTTGATAGTGGGTGATTCAGCGATGGTATAACCATTGAATGTCAAGCGGCGATGGTTAGATTCTCTCTCGTTTGGGATGGTAATTGTCTGGCATTTGTGTGGCACGAATGTTACTTGTCACATATCTGTCCAGGTCTTGCTGCATATGGACACGGACTGCTTCAGTATCTGAGGGGTCGTGAATGGTGTTGAACATTGTGCAATCATCAGCGAACAGCCCCATTTCTGACCTTATAATGGAGGGAAGGTCATTGATGAAGCTGCTGAAGATGGTTGGACCTAAGCCACTACCCAGAGGAACTTATATGTTTCAATGAGATCACCTGTTATTCTTCTAAACTCCACTTGATACAGGCACAACTTGCTCAACCTTTCCTCATAAGATAACCCCTTCATCCCAGGAATCAGTCGAGTGAACCTTCTCTAAACTGCTAATGCAATTTTATCCTTTCTTAAGTACGGAGACTAAAACTGTACACAGTCCTCCAGATGTGGTTGCACCAACGCCCTGTACAACTGTAGCAAAACTTCCATACTTTTATATTCCATTCCTCTTGCAATAAATATTGCATTTGCCTTCTTAATCACTTGCTGTACCTGCATACTAAATTCTTGTTTTTGTGTACTCGGGCACCCAGAGTTCTGCAGTCTCTCTCCATTTAAAATAAAAGTGACTCCTGACAAAGCATCTGGCATGCCGCGTCATCAGACTGCTCCCAGCTGCGCACATGTATAGAACTGTCTCTTGCTGTCAGTAAGGTGCTGCACATGCACAGTCTACGTTCTTGCTAGGACTAATTCGCGAATGCATGCAAACATCATTGCGCAGTCGTACTGGAATGTCATGCAGCTCTGCCACCCGGCGGAACCCCAACTCTCCCCCAGTCTCTCGCTCGCAGTCGTGGCAGGTGGGGATGAAGCGGCGAGGCCTGGAGCGAGTGGCCGACAAGTGGGTTGAGTGGGGAGGTGGGGGGAAGGCAGCGGCGAAGCTGGGAGCGAGCGGTGAGCAGACGGGCACGGGAGGCAGCGTTGGGGAAGAGAAATGGGATATTGTTTGGGGTGGGGTCGCAGCGATTGAATTTAATTTGTTTTTTGTGATAAATTGAGCAGTGCCATCTTTAATCCTGGCAGCTGCCGAAAACGTCGCAGTGACATTTCAGTGCATGAGGCTGCATTTGCAGATGTGCAAGTACTGTGCCACCTAGTGGTTATGTTGTCAGCAAACGGAGCCATTAAATGATATGTTGCTTTTATATTCTTCGGCCAAAGTAGACAAGTTCACACTTTCCCACATGATACTCCATCTGCCAAATCTTTGCCCACTCTCTCAACCTATCTATATCCCTTTGTAGACGCACATCTCTTCTTGACAACTTACCTTCCAACCTGGGCGGCGCAGTGGTTAGCACCGCAGCCTCATAGCTCCAGCGACCCGGGTTCAATTCTGGGTACTGCCTGTGTGGAGTTTGCAAGTTCTCCCTGTGTCTGTGTGGGTTTCCTCCGGGTGCTCCAGTTTCCTCCCACAGCCAAAGGACTTGCAGGTTGATAGGTGAATTGGCCATTATAAATTGCCACTAGTATAGATAGGTGGTAGGGGAATATAGGGACAGGTGAGGATGTGGTAGGAATGTGGGATTAGTGTAGGATTAGTATAAATGGGTGGTTAATAGTTGGCACAGACTCGGTGGGCCGAAGGGCCTGTTTCAGTGCTGTATATCTAAATCTAAAATCTATCATCTGCAAATTTAGCTACCATACATTCGGTCCCTTCATCCAAATAATTGATGTAGATTGTAAATAATTGAGGCCCAGCACTGATCCCTGTGGCACTCCACTGGTTACAGCTTGTCAAACCTAAAATGCCCCATTTATGCCTACACTCTGTTTTCCTATTAGCTAACCAATCCTGTGATTCTCTGGTCCTACTGGTCTGTCTGTGTAGTGTTGGGCATTACACAATGCCATCTTATGTTCTTGATTTATTACCTATGCTGAGAGGTTATTGTATGGCTATATATGTTCAATAATTTTTAAACAGTGGCTCTTACTCTAAATGTGGACAAACCCATCTTCTTTTATCTTAACAATTTTCCCTTGTTTATTAGGATAAGAAGCTACGAGTTTTCGACCCGAGAGCCATGTGCTCAGCTGTGCAGGTAATCTTCACTTCCTCCACCCTGGCTGTTCAACTTGAGTCCCATGTGTGGGTATGGGATGTTGGATACTGATACTGGACTGAGACTGGGAGATGTTTCAGAATCTTGTAATACAGGCACCCTTGAACAGTGCATAGGGAGCATTGTACCTTCTGAGTCATGGGGTGAGGGCTTAACTTTCCAGCTAGGGGGAGACTGTAGTTTAGATGGTACAGAGTGGTTGTGGAATGAACGGGGAATTCTTGGGCAGGGTGTTCATTTTGAGAGTTGCTCACTGCGCTTGTGCAGCTATTATTGTGGCAGAGGTTTGTTTGGAAGTTCAATTCCCTGAAAAAGCTCAGTTACCCTCAGTGCTTCACACGGCAGTCTCCGAAGGATCCATCGAGATATCCTTTACAGCTTCCGTATCACCATATTCCCCATCTTCCTCTCTGGTCAACTTCCCAGCCAACTGAGCTCATTGGGGCCTAATCTCACCAACCACTCCCCTCCCCACACCCCCTGCCCCCCGCCCTCCCAGCTCCAAGTCACACATCATCCTGACTTGAAACTATATTGCTGTCAAACTCCCTTCCTAACAGCACTTTTAAAAAATTCATTCATGGGATGTGGGCGTAGCTGGCTAGGCCAGCATGTATTGCCCATCTGCAATTGCCCTGGAGAAGGTGGTGGTGAGCTGCCTTCCTGAACCGTTGCAGTCCACCACATTGCTGTTAGGAAGGGAGTTCCAGGATTTTGACCCAGCGACAGTGAAGGAACGGCGATATAGTTCCAAGTCAGGATGGTATGTGGCTTGGAGGGGAACTTGCAGGTGTTGGTGTTCCCATGCATCTGCTGCCCTTGTCCTTCTAGTTAGTAGAGGTCGCAGGTTTGGAAGGTGCTGTCTAAGGAGCCTTGGTGCATTGCTGCAGTGCATCTTGTAGATGGTACACACTGCTGCCACTGTGCGTCGGTGGTGGATGGGGTGCCCATCAAGCGGGCTGTTTTGTTCTGGATGGTGTCGAGCTTCTTAGGTGTTGGAGTTGTATTCCATCACAGTCCTAACTTGTGCCTTGTAGATGGTGAACAGGCTTTGGGGAGTCAGGTGCTGAGTTACTCACCGCAGGATAATGAATAAAGATATTTAATCATTTTTTTCCCCTCGTGTGAAGGGATTGAGGGGTCAGCCAAGAAAATGTGAAACTATCGAATATTTGTCCATCAGTGTGTCACACTGTTCATGATTCATAGAGTACTGAGTGAAGTTTGAGCGCACTCAGTTGGGAACGTTTCGTGGTGCAATGTTCCATTGTTAGCACTGAGCACCCCTGGGTCATGCCCAACGCTGGTTAAATACAGAGCAAAGCTCCCTCTGTGCTGATGTTTGTTAGGTAAGGGTATCTCCTCTCCTAAAATCTTCTGAAATGGCGCATTGGAGGCTTGATTTGCATCCAGTGCTGTTGGGAATAGCTGATTTTGGGCACTGGCCCTGAGATGAAAGGGTTGAAACAACTGCCACGGAATCACAGGGTGGGGCTCAGCTCTGACTGGGACTGCACAGCACAATCTAAACCCGCAAGTTCTCTACATGTCCCAGGCCAAGAAGCAGATTTGATTGTTGTTGAGCCAGGGCTGTGGGTAACAGAGCTGTTTGCAAATCCTGACTCAGCTGTTCCTTGTGTGTCAGTAATGCGAGCAGGCTGGTGTTTTTCCAGGGGCCCCGTGGATGTGCTGCGATAATTGTAAAAATGCTTCATGCCTCACCCCGCCCCCCACTCCTCCTCCTCCTACCCCTCTCCCAGGCAGTGGTTTGTGAAGATGTGTTCCTGTGCCAAACACCTGGCTTGTATTAGGGCTTGGGGCTGAGTTCCATCCACTGAATGCCAATGACCTCCTCCCCTCCTGCCGCTAATGGCTGAAATGCGGCTCACTGCTGCTCATGAGAACTTCCCACAGTCAGAGATCAGAGGCACGAGCCTTTGGAAAGGTCTCGCTCTTCCAGTTCTCATGTTAAGGGGTCCTCTGTTTCTGGATGTTAGTTTCTTGGGGGTGGGGTCGGTGAAAATCCGTTGGGACGAAAGGAACTGGAACCACGTCATTGAAGTGAGCCAGGGAATATTCCAAGAGCTGGATGTAACCGGCCCACTCCCCCCCTCTCCGCTCCCTGCCGCTCCCCCCCCCTCCGCTCCCTGCCACTCCCCCCCCTCCGCTCCCTGCTGCTCCCCCCCCCTCCGCTCCCCCCCTCCGCTCCCTGCCACTCCCCCCCCCCCCCTCCGCTCCCTGCCACTCCCCCCCCCCCCTCCGCTCCCTGCCACTCCCCCCCCCCCTCCGCTCCCTGCCACTCCCCCCCCCCTCCGCTCCCTGCCACTCCCCCCCCCCTCCGCTCCCTGCCACTCCCCCCCCCCCCACCGCTCCCTGCCACTCCCCCCCCCTCCGCTCCCTGCTGCTCCCCCCCCCTCCGCTCCCCCCCTCCGCTCCCTGCCACTCCCCCCCCAATCCGCTCCCTGCCACTCCCCCCCCCCCTCCGCTCCCTGCCACTCCCCCCCCCCCTCCGCTCCCTGCCACTCCCCCCCCCCTCCGCTACCTGCCACTCCCCCCCCCCCCTCCGCTCCCTGCCACTCCCCCCCCCCCCCTCCGCTCCCTGCCACTCCCCCCCCCTCCGCTCCCTGCCACTCCCCCCCCTCCGCTCCCTGCCACTCCCCCCCCACCCCCTCCGCTCCCTGCCACTCCCCCCCCACCCCCTCCGCTCCCTGCCACTCCCCCCCCACCCCCTCCGCTCCCTGCCACTCCCCCCCCACCCCCTCCGCTCCCTGCCACTCCCCCCCCCACCCCCTCCGCTCCCTGCCACTCCCCCCCCCCCCGCTCCCTGCCACTCCCCCCCCCCTCCGCTCCCTGCCACTCCCCCCCTCCGCTCCCTGCCACTTCCCCCCCTCCGCTCCCTGCCACTCCCCCCCCCTCCGCTCCCTGCCACTCCCCCCCCCTCCGCTCCCTGCCACTCCCCCCCCAATCCGCTCCCTGCCACTCCCCCCCCTCCGCTCCCTGCCACTCCCCCCCCCCCCTCCGCTCCCTGCCACTCCCCCCCCCCTCCGCTCCCTGCCACTCCCCCCCCCCCCTCCGCTCCCTGCACTCCCCCCCCCTCCGCTCCCTGCCACTCCCCCCCCCCCTCCGCTCCCTGCCACCCCCCCCCCCTCCGCTCCCTGCCACTCCCCCCCCCTCCGCTCCCTGCCACTCCCCACA